>NC_092814.1:146726840-147326840 GCF_023375885.2 Dermacentor andersoni
ATCAGCACCCTCTGTCCTCACTCTAGAAAAGTATCTGCTTTTAATCCCGTCGTCTTCCCCAGGCGAGTCGATTAGGGAATCTGAAGACTGTCCAGCAGCAAATCACCATCGTCGACTCGGTTGCAATACCACGCCCATACTACCCATAACCCCAAGTAACTTCGCCACGAAGAAACTGGTTTAGAATTTGTGGAAGAAATCACCCGGCAACACCTGGTTCGTTCGTCGTTGCCCACCCCATTCTTCGCTCAGTCTGCAAGGTGAAGCACGGGCTGAGGGCCTTTCGTGGAATCCTGAAGCAGCCGGTTTACACGCTGTCTTTCTTCTTCGCTCAGCCTGCAAGGCGAAGCGCGAGCTGAGGGTCTTTCGTGGAATCCTACACCAGCCGGTTTACACGCTGTCTTTCTTCGCTCAGCCTGCAAGGTGAAGCGCGAGCTGAGGGCCTTTCGTGGAATCCTGCAGCAGCCCGTTTACACGCTGTCTTTCTTCGCTCAGCCTGCAAGGTGAAGCGCGAGCTGAGGGTCTTTCGTAGAATCCTGCAGCAGCCGGTTTACACGCTGTCTTTCTTCGCTCAGCCTGCAAGGTGAAGCGCGAGCTGAGGGCCTTTCGTGGAATCCTGCAGCAGCCGGTCTACACGCTTTCTTCCTCGCTCAGTCTGCAAGGTGAAGCGCGAGCTGAGGGCCTTTCGTGGAATCCTGCAGCAGCCGGTCTACACGCTTTCTTCTTCGCTCAGTCTGCAAGGTGAAGCGCGGGCTGAGGGCCTTTCGTGGAATCGTGCAAACGCCGGTTTACACGCTGTTAAGATCGGCCTGCAGGAGTACTGAACTGCAAACCTTTCATGGCCCGCTACAGTTGTTTCGATAGACCGGCGGAAGTAGCGATATCCCGAGAAGCGACCTTCAAACTCTTCCCGGCCCGCTGCGATGACTCGCTTTCTAAAGACAACAATGCGCCTCCTCGACAGCCCAACGGCGCCGGCATGTCTCGACACGTTCGGCGGGCCGAGTATTGTTACTTGATTCGATGTCGCCTTCACGGTCTACTTGGAGCAAAAGAACTCCTGGAACAGGGTGTTTTGTGGTGCTTTCTCTTTCAGTCATGCTAGACTGATGAAATGTAACGTTCTCCACCTTTCATGTAGATATTGTAAATAAATCCCATATTCCTCGTTCTCGATGAGAACAAGTCCCTCCCTTCAACAACGTCCTCAGCGTGGATGAGTCAGACGACGGCATGGGCCAGCTACTACTTATTTCTTGCCCAACCCCAACTCTTACAACTTGCTGGCAGCGGTGAGACGGACTTTGCTGCGACGTGGTGCTGTGTCTGCGGTGAGTGCTTTGTTCTTGCTTTTACTCTCTAGGATTCATGTTGTGGTTCAGTTTAGAACAGTAGGGAAGCTGAAATGTTGATTGTTAGCTAGGTTGTGTTTACCTAGGTATGTTTAGCGAGCAGGACCAAGGCAATAAAGCAGCAATCATGAAGTTTAGGACATTGCTGAAAGACAAATTGTTGATTGTTGGTGAGGAACTGGGCCTAGAGGTAAGCAAGGAAATATTAAAACAGGAAATATTGCAACGGATTTCCGAACAGGCCAGTGAGGAGGTCATTGAAATTGGGTTAGAATTTTTTAGGAAAAGAGAGAAACGGGACAGAGAGAGAGAACGGGAAAGAGAAACGGGACACAGAGAGAGAGAGAGAGAGAAGAACGGGACAGAGAGGAACCCGAGAGAGATCGCGAGTTAAGAAAAATGCAACTTGAACTTGAAAGGAAACGTGTGAAGTTGTCTCAAGGAAGTGAACAGGCTCTGGGACGATCAAGTGAGGTAGAATCATACCGCATGGACAGGCTGTTAAAGCCATTTGAGGTCGGGAACGACATAGGCTTGTTCCTCGGAAATTTTGAAAGGACTTGCGAGAAGATTAACTTCCGTCCGAGTACATGGCCACAGCGGTTGCTGTCTATGTTGCCGTGTGAGGCTGCGGAAGTAATATCCAGACTCATTGCGCAGGATGCATATGATTATGCGAAAGTTAAGGCTAGTCTTTTGAATACGTAACACCTTTCACCAGAAGCTTTTCGGCAAAGGTTTAGAAGCACGGGAAAGAAGGCTAGCGAGGGGTATCCGGACTTTGCATATGGCTTAAAGGCAAACCTAGTCGAGTGGCTGAAAAGCGTCGAAGCGTACGAGAGCAGAGTATGATTATTGAATGGATGTGTCTAGAGCAGTTTTACAAAAGCATCCTACCATCTGTGAAGCTGTGGGTGCAAGACAGAGGAAACGTAAACACTGTGGAAAGGGCGGCTGAATTAGCCGAAGAGTACGCAACGCGTAGAAAGCTGAACGCCTAGGAATAAAATTGGGACGGTCGAAATGAACCGCGGAAACCATTTCCGTTCAAAAAGGGTTCGCAGACTAGACGACCGGAGCCTGTAGACGTGGAGGAAAAGACCTCAGGAAAAAGCGAGAAGTCAAGCGGGGAAACCACACAAAATGAGCAGAAAAGAAAATTCGAATCTTTTAGACCGATCCGCTGCTATAAGTGCCACAAACTCGGACATATCGCTGTAAACTGCGGGAAGCCTAGCGTATTTTCTCCTACGTGGATGAAAAAGACGAGAATATGGAACTTTTAAGCCCATATCTTCACGACCTGCAAGTTAATGGGAAACCATGCCCGGTGCTGCGAGACAGTGCCGCCACTATGGACATTGTCCATCCGTCTTACGTGACGGTAGATGACTTCACGGGAGAAGTAGCATGGATCAAACAGGTTGTAGAAGAACACAGCGTGTGTCTGCCCATCAGTGGACTGTTCGGGGAGCTCGTGACCGAGGCTGCAGTTTCCAAATTCTTGTCGCTGCAGTACCCTTACATGCTTTCGAATCGGTCGGATCAGTTACTACGGGACAAGGGGCTTAACTGGGAGAGGGCGTAGTACAGGCGTTGTACAGCTCGTAAAATCGCGCCGCTTTCCGCTGAAAATGCAAAAGCTGCTCCAGCGGAAGTAGCAAAAGAGGTAACTTCAGTAACCGAATCCGAGCTAGGCTGGAGGGACGAAAAACCGGTTGAGGAAACCCTGCCAGCTGACCAGCTCAATCAGAGCGGATCACTAGGGTGTCAAAGTTCACGCCTCCAGGAAGAGCCAGCTGACGCACTCGCAAGCGAGACAGTGTCGTTACTAACACCGGCCTCAAAGAACATTGATCGGCTTTTACGTGTGGATAGAGGACAGCCAAGCAAAAGAATGATTACAGCTTAGTTAAACTGCATCACACAGCTAAAGAAGGCATTGCTAGGCGCAACGTGACGATACAAGAGAGAGGATTGTTGTACCGGCACTACAGGGACCGAAAGGACAGGATTCTAGATCAGTTAGTCGTATCTACTACGTACAGGGAGGACCTTTTGAGTCTCTGTCATGGAAATGGGTGGTCTGGCCACCTAGGCATAAACAAATCGAAGGAAAGATTACTTATGGAATACTACTGGCCTGGCTGTTTCAAAGACGCAGAAAACTTTGTAAGATCATGCGACGGCTGTCAGCGCTCGGGTAAACCAGGAGAAACCTAGAAAGCTCCGCTAAAGGTAGTGCCCTTAATTTCAGAACCTTTCGGACGACTTGTGTTAGACACGGTAGGGCCTCTACTGAAGGCAAAGTCGGGTTACAGGTACTTGTTTACCATGCTGTGTCCGGCTACAAAGTTTCCGGAAGCAATCCCTCTGAAAGAGCTCAGCTCCACCGAAGTAGTAGACGCGCTTTTGTCAGTACTCGCACTAGTTAGGTTTCCAGCCGAAATTCAGGCGGATCAAGGGTCAGTATTCACCAGCGCACTGACTTCCACATTCTTACAAAAATGCGGGGTAAAGTTGATACAGTTCCGTCTATCACTCTCAGTCAAATAGTGTACAAAGGTGACATTCAGTGCTTAAGCGAGTTTTGCGGGCGCTCTGCTACGAGCGCAAGGAGGACTGGGAGAATTGTCTACCGGCCACTTTGTTTGCTTTGCGAACGGTTCCTCATGAGGCTACAGGGTTCTCACTAGCAGAACTAGTGTATGGGAGGACACTCCGTTCTCCACTGAGAATGTTAAGAGAGATGAGGGAGGAAAGAGTCCAACAGTGGTAGAATACGTGCTAAATCTGCTGGAACGGCTAAGCGCAACCCAAGAACTAGTCGAAAAGAACATGGGAGTAGCTCAAAAGAACGCCAAGTTCTATTACGACAAGAATGTGAGGCTTCGTATACGTTTAACGCCGGACACCAAGGAATGATGCTCAAAGCTTCAAGAAAGAGCAAGTTTGAAGTTCACGGGGACGGACCCGTTAAAGTGTCGCACAAACTTTCAGATACTAAATATGCTCTGAAAATGCCCGGTCGCAGGAAGGAGGTGAGGATATACTACTACAATTTGATGAAGCCGTACATAGAGCGGAGCGGAGTCCTTAACTTTACCATCAAGGAGCAGGATCACACTAGTACCGAGTTTAATGAGTATAAGGCAACCTCCAACTCTGAAATCAGCCTGCAAGAAGTGGTAAAACATTCGGTAAGCTCGCACGCTCTTAGACCCGAGCAGCTAGATGAGCTAAGAGGGCTGTTAGGGGAATATCTCGAGAGATTCAGCGATCGGCCAGGTAGAACCGAACTAATAAGCATGAAATATCTGACATCAACCGAACCCGTAAGATCAAAGCCTTACAGGGTGTCTCCACTACAGAGAGAAATTACGGAGGCAGACATACAGTGCATGCTAGAGTTGGGAGTTATTGAGCCCGCTGAGAGTGACTACACGTCACCGCTAATACTTGTAGAAACCCATAATAAGGACCCTCGTCCGTGTGTTGACTACAGGAAGTTAAATGCCATCACTAGGGATCCGCTGTACCCGATACCTAACATTGAAGAACGAATCGAAAGATTTGGCGCTGCTAAATACATTTCAACTATAGATTTCGTGGAGCGGGGATACTGGCAAGTTCCCCTTTCAGAAAGTGGCAGCCGCTATGCCGCATTTATCTCACCTGTAGGCGCTCTTCGCCCTCTCGCCCTCAGCTTCGAGCTGAAAAACGCGCCGTTTAGCTTCTCTAAGTTAATGGATATTGCCCTAAAAGACTTGCAGGAGTTCGCCTTGCCCTACCTTGATGATGTAGCAATTTTTTCGGACAGCTGGAAACAGCACGTATCGCACCTCAAACAGATGTTCTCACGCTTCAGGGAAGCAGGTTTAACGATGAAGGCGGAAAAGTGTAGGTTTGGCTGCTCGCAGGTTACGTATCTGGGCCATGTTGTCGGTCAGGGCACGAGACGGCCGGCCGAGCAGAAGATACCTACGATTGCAGATTTTTCACAGCCGCGCACGAAAACAGACATTCGTTCATTTTTGGGACTTGTGGGGTACTATCAACGGTACATTCCGAATTACTCGCAAATAGCAAGTCCTTTAATGGACGCCCTCCGAAAGGAAGCACCGAGTAGCGTGCACTGGGATAAGGACAAAGAGAACGCTTTCCAAGGTTTGAAAACGCTGTTGGTTTCTCGTCCTGTGCTTCGCACGCCATACTACACAAAGGAATTCATATTTCAGTGCGACGCAAGCGACAGGGGTATGGGCGTGGTACTTAGTCAGGTCGGCGACGATAATGAGGAACATCCTATCCTCTATGCCAGCCGTAAAGTAACTGTAAGAGAGGAAGCCTACAGCGCTTCAGAGAAGGAATGTTCTAGTTTAGTTTGGGCAGCCCAGTTGTCGTGTTACTTGTAAGGAGCGAGGTTCATCTTCGAGACCGACCACTGTCCTCTGACGTGGCTCAATCAAATGTCACACAAAAATGGCCGCTTGCTCCGATGGAGCCTCACTCTCCAAGAGTACAACTTCTCCGGTAGATATAAGAAGGGAAAGTTGCATAGCATTGCGGATGGTTTGAGCAGGCTAATTTGAATTCTGCGTTTAGGGATCGCGCCTAAATTTTGGGGTTATTGTGAATGTTGTTAAGCCAAGATCCCCTCATTTAGCAGGACTCCATCCATGATTGTTGAATTAGTCAGCACGAAATTCCTTCAAAATTGGCGAAGCGAAATGCAGCATTTGTTGTTTCCGCACTTATGTTTTCTTTGAAGCCTAGGGGGTCTAAAGTAAGATCCAAGATACGTTATCTCGGCGCAGAGCCGTGTTGTGGGGTTCGCTTTGCAGTTGCCTGTCCTTGTTGGAGGTTTTGGGGCGGTATCATTTCACAGCTGGTCGTTGTAAGCCAAGGCATCCCCACCCCTTGCCACCAGCCATTCTCGTCCTGCCCAGTGGTTATCAACACCGGCCAGTCGAGATTCTTTGGGTCGTGGAGGAGCTGTTAAGATCGGCCTGCAAGGGTACTGAACTGCAAACCTTTCACGGCCCGCTGCAGTTGTTTCGATCGACCTGCGGAAGTAGCGATCTTCGAATCCTTCCGGCCCGCTGCCACGACTCGCTTTGTAAAGACAATGCGCCTCCCCGACAGCCCAACGGCGCCGGCATGTCTAGCCACGTTCGGCGGGCCGAGTATTGTTAGTTGATTCGCTGTCGCCTTCACGGTCTACTTGGAGCAAGAGAACTCCTGGAACAGGGTGTTTTGCGGTGCTTTCTCTTTCAGTCATGCTTGATTGATGAAATGTAACGTTCTCCACCCTTCATGTAGATATTGTAAATAAATCCCATATTCCTCGTTCTCAATGAGAACAAGTCCCTCCCTCCAACAACGTCCTCAGCGTGGATGAGTCGGACGACGGCATGGGCCAGCTACCACTTATTTCATGCCCAACCCCAACTCTTCCAACGCTGTCTTGAAGGCTGGATAAGTGCCGAGGGATGGGTGGTGATTTTACTTGTCTAATTAATTGCGCCTGTCCATTCGTTGTCGTGGTTCCCTCCCGTTTATTCTTTCCTCCGGTTTCCAGGTAATGGTAAGGTGAGCGCGTTTAGTCGTTCTCCACGCCGCGCTGACGTCTGGTTAGGAGGTGCGGTGGTCTGAGACGTGGCGAACGTTCAGTTAACACCCTTGGTGGTGTTGAGACGTAACAATATACAGGGTGTTTCAGCGAACACTTTCAAAAATATTTAAACGTTGCCTGTGGCAGATATCACAATTCTAGTTCATGAGCTGGTCTACTTATAGCGGCGGACAATACTTGCATAAAATATTGAGATGCAAAATCGACTAATTAATAAAATCTCACTAATTAAGTTCTTAACTATTGACATTATGGCCCATATTGCAATTTACAAAGTCTAGCCGTGGAGTTCGCAAGGCGGATTCACTTGGAACGACTTTTCAATATGACACCAGCTTCGAGATATAAATTCCCGAACTTTGCGGAGAAATGCATTTGCATTCCACTTAATTTGTTAACAAAACGTCGTTTCACGACTGAAGCGCACAAGTGGTGCACGCATGCACAACAGGTGTGCATGCTTGCCTCGATTTCAGTAGGAGTTGCCAGTATCCTGATGCTTGAGCTATTCTCAGCCTTCCTGAGGCCCATTTCAGGACCTATACATAGTCCGTTTCCTGCCCACACCTCTGTTGCCTTCTTGTTGAGCGCCTAATTCTACCAAACGACCGTGACAGCGTTCGGAGCAGCCACCAGACAGAGATTCTGAAACGCTCCAGCTATAACTGCTTTCGGAGCGCGCATCAAACGCTTGCTCAGCAGAGCTTGCGTACGACTCAAGCTCGCTAATCTTTCAGTGCACGTGCCTTTTCCGCCTCTGCGACCTTGAGACGCAGCTAACGTATTCTCTCCTTCACCTCCAACTGCCACCGACTTCTCTCTCTACGACTGCGCCCAGCTTCTGCGACTTTTTGTCGTAACTGCAGGTTTCTCTCTTCCAATTCGCATTCTTGCTTTTTAGCGTCTCGTTCCGCAGCCCTTTCCTCTCGCGTTCGCGCCTCTTGTTCATCGTAGCATTTTAACTCAGCTCCTTCAAGCCCCATGCGACCCGCTAAAGCCAATAACTCCCGCATGCTGGCCATGGTTTGAGGCTCTCCGGATAACTACGTCAAAAAAAAGAACAAACGGCTTCGTCCTTGTGGAGATGAAGCGCTGTGGGGTGCTAGAGCTAACGGAGCAAGGAGTGGTCCGTATCGTTTTTCAGGTTCCCTACGACAAGACGACCGACCACTTTGGTGAAGGCACTACCCTGTTTGACGAGACGTTTGACGTAGGGTGCTTCGGTAGTAATTGCTAGATTTTTTCCCTTATTGTAATACTTGCACCCAGTAATTCACCTGTGCATGTAATTTGAGTGGGTGGTTCAGTATTTTTAATGAAGAAACGGAGTATGACTGACTGTACATTAAGTGAATATTTAATCACTGTATAATTGTGATGGGCCTCTATAAAATGCATATAGTCATTCTCATCCCTCCTTGACTTGCTTTCTATGGAGTCTCCAGCACCTTGGCATCAAATTATGTAAATTTCACATTTATCAACGGTCGGTCATAATTCGTGACTGAAGGGGTTAATACTGCTTCACCTTTCCGGCGAAACTGCAGCCTCTTTTTTTACAACGAAGCTGTTAACCGCTCGTTGGTCTGCATATTTCGGGTCCGTGGGCAAAAATGTGGGCCGATCCCAGAGGTAGTACAAAATCTGGTAGACCCGCGGCGGAGGAGTTAAGCTTCAAGCACTCAGACAAGTGAAGAGAAAAGTGTATACGTTCTTTGGAATGACGTAAACAACATGCAGAACAGCACTCATTGCAATAAAGAAAAAGCACAAAACAAGCATCCGAACCACATAACGATAAAGCGCTTCTAATAATGCGAAGCTCGTAGAACTCCTTGCAAAAATTTTCCTGTAGATTAGTTGCGCAAGCTGCCGCGGCAGCTTGCGACGTGGTAAGTGACGTCACTAGCCTTTCGTATACAAAAGAATCAGCCTAGCAATTGATTTTATTGTTGCAGCACCGCTATAGGTAGGCAACGCATAGCTAGGACTCGAGGAGCAGCGTGAATACCAGGAGCGTCAAAGGGAAAAAGAAACGGCAATACGACCAGCGGCGGCGGCGTTGTAAAAATTACTATTGCTCCCATCACTCTAAATTACCATTACTACCTTTACTCTAATGCAATAAAGCATGCATACCACTCTCAGCAGTTGTAGTGGTAGTTTTCTACAGCGTCGTTGGACATCCGCTTTCGCAGGCTCGGGATGGCGAGCACTCTCTCTAATCAGAGTATAAGCGCTGCTGAGCACGACTGCTACTGATTCCGAGTTCGAGCGAATTATACGTACTTATGACCTCTGCATGCAATGGCGATTTTCATTCCTAATAAATGTTGTAAATTATTATTCTTTTTCCATCAGTCGTTAGCATTGCCTACTGGTAAGAGAAGTAATCCTGACACATATCATTCACGTGAAGGGGTTAACCGAGGGACCCGATTTCTTTATTAATCATATCATGAGAAGCCAACAAAGACACCAAGGAAAACACAGCGGAAATTACTTGTACTCATAATTGAATTGTGGGGAACGATCCGTCTTCGCATTACGCGTGGGATGCTCATCACGCGTATTTCACACGCAGTGGATGAGACTGCCGGAGGGATCACTGAAGTCTGCAGGTTTTTGAATATACGTTCTCTTTTACACTCGAATTATATGTGACAAACAATACGGCTGCAAGTAATTCAGTTTTCCTGAAAATGAATTTTAAAGATTGGTTGCGTCCCGGCTCTTGGCCACCGTGTTTGTGACGTCACAGACTACACCGCCACTGTCGCTGAAATCGCCGCTGTCTAGTTCGCAAGATCTGTGAAAGCCCCCGTGTCGTCTTTGGAGTTAGCGCCACGTGCACTGCGTGTTTACATTATGGTTGCGTAGGATCTGACGTCATCGATTGATCGTGACGTCACACGAAGCAGCTAGCCGTTTCGGTATTATTGGTTATTTAAAATTACTAATAAATTTCTAAGCAAACTGAACCACCCTACCGGTGACAGGTCTGTGAATGCCATTTCTCTGCCCCGTTTTTGTGGCCTGCAGCCGGAATTGTGCAGCCAATGCGACGGGCACGTGCTCCCGCAACCGAGGTGCACGTTGCGTCTGAACGTTGATGATGGGGTCGGTTTGTGACGCACGTGCTGTCAGTCAAGATCTTTTGTGGCGTATGAAGGTTTAGACGCTGTAGTCCGAGGCGGCACCGAATAGTTTCACACCGTGTGGGCAGGCGCGCTCGTCGCCGAAGTACGCTGCGCGTGTCGTTTTTAAACGCGGTTTCGTCTTGCCGGCTTACCAGTGCGCGGCCGCTGTCGTGATTCCGTATAAGTCCTGCTGCCGTCGCCACGCCTGTCACAGTCCACCAAAACATGCCCGCGATAACTTGTGCCGTAATCATCGAACACCGTTAACGTCAGTAGCACACGTAGGGAAGCATTCACACTGCGGCCATTTGATTTCGGCTATTCGCTTACTTTGGCAATCATCTCCCCATTATTTCTCTCTTTTCTTCCACCTTCACATGCCAGGGCAGAATTTCGGTCAATGGTAGTGCAGTTTGTTCTATCTAACCGGCACATCTCCGAGGCAAAAGTTAGGGAAACGGTCGAGCACATTCAACACAGTTCAATGCCCCCGAAAACGAGGTAAGCACAAAAAATTGAGGCAACATTCCGTTATGAAGTAGCGAAGAGGAGTTTAATACGTAAAAGGCAGAGGCCGAGGACTGACGAAGGGAACACATTTTCTCGAGGGAAATTTAGCAGGCGTGTTCCTTTAGGGGAAAGTCGCACTGTCGTTGCCCTCATTCAATTTACCACCGGTATTGGTTGGGTACATGCGGGTTGGCACAAAAGCGTACAACGCGCGAGAAGCGTGCGAAAGCTGCAGTTTATATAAGCAGCAGAAGAAAATCGGGATGCCCCACAACCCAGGACAGTTACTTCTATTCACAGAATATTATGTTATACTCCGTCGCATGTCCGACTTAAACCTCTGGACATACTAACCTGATATTTTGCAGCATAGAAATAAGGTGCACCTAAAGCAACTTCTTGGCTACACTCGAAGGAAACCATACGAACACGGTTGCCTGAAAGCATAGAGTCATGTCTTGCACAGCACCAGAATGTTTCCGCGTGTCCTGGTACAACATTACTGGGACACCCAGTTCCCATTACAAAATAACTTGCCAAGGCAAAGCGCGCAGTATTGTTTAGCCTGAGCATTCTAAAATCTGAAAGTACTACTAAAGTAACGGATTGTACAATGAAAGTTGGAAGTGTCCTGTACCATATTTTTGACATTTGTGCGACAAATATGTGTGCTTTTGCATATATGAATCGCTGACCGAATCTCATAAGTGTCCTAATCTTGCCTATATGACAACTCTACTCCTGTCAGCATGATAGTTCACCTAGCGAGAACTTCTGCATTCTTTACTGGCTGCAAAACCATCATGCACAACAAACATTGGGTACTCAATACAGTCCAACAATCTAAAGGCACAGCCTTAGTAAAAAGTTCCCATGGAATTTCTTGTGCTAGAAGGCTCCAAAGGGCAAGGACAAAGTTTTCCCACTTTCTCCAGTGCTTTCGAGCAGGGTGAACACAGTAGCAGGCCTACTCAACATTGCATACTTGGCTGTAGTCGCGAGTTTCTCGACAAAGGCTGCACATTATAGAAAAACGTGCCATGGTTCATATTTTCAATTTGTGAGCATCATTAGTAGCTCTCAGCAGATTAAGCCATCTGTCCAAAAGCTACCAAGCATTCAGACAGACTAACGAACCTTGCCATATGGCCGTGAATCTATGCTCCAAACAGAAATGAGGAATCTCACAGCAAAGAGCCACAGCCAAACTAACTTGATAAGCAGGGTGTGCATGTTGCACATGACTACAGCACCCTGACCAGAATACTTTCAATGTTGCAACAAGCTGCACATCTATATGATGCTTATTCGATTCACTGAAATGCAATGCTGATGCTGGCACCAGCCCAATGACCGACTGTATGCATGCTACACTCCCAGGGAGTACAAGACAGACACACACTATACACATCTTTTTTTAACCTTTACTGCTGATATGGTAAGACAATGCTTAGAAATGAATAATGCACGTTTACAGATGGTCCAGAAAGAACAAAGAGCACCAATGCCAGTATTTTTTGCCCAGACAGTGCGGATGAAAGGCTAAACCAATGCATCAGCACAAGATACTTGAAAAATCAAGAGTGCCTGTGTACATTGACGACAATGTGCAAGTTCGGCATACAAGTTTCATTTCCTGATAGTGATGACACTGGTACCTAAAATATAGTGCACCCATATTGCTAGAAAGAACATAGAATAGAACAGTGGAAATTCATTGATTAATTCATATTCTGCAGATGCCACGTAAATCAAGGTACATTACTTTTGTTTTGCAATCATCATACCAATGCAGGCTGCATCTTTTAACTACATCGCTATGCTTTAATACTCCACTTTGCTCCCTATATTCAACATCATAATTTGAAGCACACAAGTGCCATGCCAGTTTCTTACAAAGTTGTCTTGGTCATAACTGTTTACAGTGGTCAATTATGTTAAGATTCATGCGGAAAGCATGCTTTATTACCATAAAAGCTCATTTATGCATCACCAGGGAAGAATCTGCGATGGCATTCACTGTGGGGCTGCCTAAATGAAGCCAGATGAGAAAAATATCCGAGAAGCTCGCACACACATGCACACAAAACAACACACAACATAACACTGACAATGTATACTTTGGACATGATCCTTACCCTCTTTCAAAAAAGTTTTGTTAGCCCCCGGTCACAGCAACAGACAACAAAGGAGGAAGTCACAATTGCCTTATGTATACATGCGTATGCACCCAAAGGTGCGCAACCATAAATAAAAGTTTTTCTTAGCTTAAAAGCAAAACATAAAACAGCAGTGCTCCCAGCAAACACACTTCAGTCCACTCAAATATCCCCTGATAACACTGACACAGCAAGCAAGAGGGGAAAAAAAGTGATGGTCACATGTAGCTGGTGGGTGGAAGGAAAAAAAAGGGGGGGGGGGGGGGGCGAGAAAAGAGGCGGTCAAAACAAACGGCATCAGGTTGAGCAAACAGGCAGACCTGAAACGAGAGAATCTGGCTATGGTGCAGTTTCCCTTTCCACAGCTATGGGAAAGTGAGATAGATGGCTGGTGGGAACAGTGGAGGGGTCTCTGGTGGGGTAAAGGGCTCTGCCCCCTCTGCCCTTCCCCTTGATGGTGCTTCAGTTATGGGAACTGTGCGGGAGCCCAAAGGCTGGCTTGGCCAGCACCTGGGGCTAGGAGGGCAGAAGGGGAGGAGCAACTCATCACTTCAGTCCAAATGGGATCAACTTGGTAGCAGCTACTAGGCAGGCCTCTGCTCAAAACTTGTAATCGGGACCTGCCATCTCTATGGCCCAACGGAACTTGTCCCGCTGGGTCTTGTTGTAGATCTTGTCAATAGGGACGTTCCACTTCTTGCACCTGTAAAGGCATTATTAATATGAGCATTATAAGATGCAGCTTGAGCACATGTAAATATGTGACTAAAGCACCAAACTTGCAAGCTTTCCTGGGCACATGTGGAACAAAAAGATTCTCTATCATCCAGATGCACTTACGCCAATATATGGCGATTACAGCACACATTTTTTTAGCTGATGGCTGTATTTTTTGGCGATTAATGATTGTGCGCCGACAGGCATGGCGTCGTGCCTACCCATAGCAGCAGGGTACAGAAGCAGACAGCCAGCGTTTGACATAGCTTCGCGGATTTTCATGCAGTTTGCAAGTCCCTAGAACATGAGCATAAGTAGCAAAGTGCAAGCGAATGCAACTGCACGAGCAGTTTTACTAGGTACAATCCAACAAATTCCCACAGGATGTACTGTCACACAAACTGCCTAGATTCCGTCTTGCGACGCACAGGGTATATTAGGCGAGACGTTGCCTCCCACGTAGCCAGCACAATTGACGGACCAGTTCCTTGCCGGTCCAATCAATTTGGCCAAAACATCTGCCTCCCATCGTCGCTTACAGCAGCATAAAAATCAGCTACAACTTGCTTCAGACACGAAACAGTAGCTAATACAATAAAGTTATGTCGAAAGTGCATCTCTTCTGCAAAGCTGCACCCGGTAGTAAAGCACTGCTGACAATGGAAGCCGTGAAGCGAGGACATTGAGGCGGGCAGCACACACTAGAGTTTTAGCAGTGCCAAGTTACTGTACGGTAAGTGTGGCAATGCTGTACCAGCAGAGGACTGCGCATGTGCGTACTTTACCATACAGAAAAACGTTCCGTGCACCATACTAGATGGCAAGGTGTCGGTAAGGCTCAGCACGCACAGTGTTTTGCGCCACACCGCGCATGTCTGTGTCTCACGTGCTTTTTTCACCATGACAGGACCAAGGCACAAGCTAACTTTAATTCACCTCTTGCCAAGCGACGAGTGGCAGCAAGTATGACAGCCTTTCTAACTGTAAGATAAACTTCAGCTGAACTTGTGGCCGTACCCTTCATAATAAGTAATATACTAAGGCTGAATGTGAAAAAGATTTTAAAAAGCAAATCTCAAACAGAAAATAAAAAGTGAAGAAAAAAAAACACTTAAGGTTGGTTGCACCATCTAGTGACGCAGAGTCTACATAAAGGGGATGCGGACTTTTTATTGTAGTAACAATGTTTTACTTATCTGCTGGTCTAAAGTGTCGGCAGTGATGCAATTTACAACAAACAGTTTTTTTTTTAATATTTTGCTTAGACAAGAACACCTACGCAACCAAAAGATGTTTCACGTGTTGTAGGACAAAGTGTCACAAGATTTCATTACCAACATTGAGAGTGGCACCTACGTTTGCCGTTACTCGGCTCTTCCCTAAAGAATTATGTGTGTACAGACAAGCTTAAACTTTATCACATTACCGTACACATCGAGTGGCACACGCGGCTGAACCGTCTTCTGCCCCCACGGCAGGTTAGTACGGAACAGTAATACCGTACCGTATACCGCACTTACCACACCGTAATACGGCACTGCTAAAACTCTCTACTGGTGGAGCCGAATTCGCTACCAGTGACAAAACAAGGAACAGGATGGACGACGAGATTAAGCCACACTGATGCTAATCGTCCTTTGTCCAATCTCTTGCACAGTTTTTCTTAGCACACGAATAACCAAATCACCCTACTTAAAGCCCCTGAGTGAGGCAACATTTTGCCAGGCCTATTGTGATTGTAAGCAGGCATGCCATTCTTATCCTTATCGAGGAGGCAATGAAAAAAAAAAAAATACCCTCCTCTTTGTTCATAGCAAAGTGTGGGAGTGTAGATCACCTCTTTTTGTTCCTTTATGGATTACTTTTCATGGAAGTAATAAAGGGAAGGTCCCTACATCACTTGATCCAAAACTAGTAGACAATGACTAACAAGTGGATAATGTGATCAATAGCTGCAAAAAGGTTTTACAACTACAGCTTTGGAGACAATAATGCAGTCTCACCAGGCAACACTGATCCTTGGGTCAAGATAGTTGAGCTTGGAGGTGCCCAAGGCAATCTGCTTGTTCTCCTCTTTATCCATTGCTTGTACCTCCAACTTCTTCATTTGGTCTTCCAGTTGCTGCATACGCTTCTTTTTGCGTTCCAACAGCCTAGAGAATATTTCAGATTTGTATCAACATTCCAACAGGCCAGCTTTGTTCCCTTCACTGTTGAATTTCTATGCCCCACTGCTGCAACACTTACTGTTTGTCCTTCTCTGACCGGGAGTTGTGGTAGTCAGATTTGAGCTGCTTCACTTCCGTTTTGCATTGTCGGATCTGTTCTTCCTTTTCCTCCATCTGAAATAATCACACAACATTAGCTGTGCTATCTGCTCACAAGAAATTGCAAGTGATAAGCATACACCAATTCCGATGCTGCTATCTGCTCACAAGAAATTGCGAATGATATGCATACACCAATTCCAGACGCCATGTTTTGAAGTGTTATGGTTCACTGTGTGCGGCGATGAATGAAACGAATGCCAAGCGCCTGAGACAACATGCCTGATCGTCACGCTCATCAACATGAAAAACTTGTCCATTGTGTGAGTGCGACGGGATTATGCGCCAGTGCAAATCTCCCTCTCCTTTGTCCTAAGTTCAGCCCATCTATGCCAGGGAGTGGGTTTTCTCTATATTCTTCTGTGTGGGCTGACCAGTGTGCTGACAAGGCCCTCTACCAGGGGATAGTGAGGCTGCCCGGATGGTGTGGGTATAAGAAGGCCAGCGAAACACCACGTGGACATCTTCTCTGCCCTTGCGTGCAAGAGCACGCATGCCGAACGTTTCTGTACTTTGTCTTGAAACGCACCGCTCACTTCTAACGATGTATTAAACTTCTGTTACTTGTTTTTACATCATCTCGTTTTCCCTGCCGAACCCTCTCCCGACGGTCATTTCAGCTCCAAGCAGACGCTGTTGAAGGTGGCCAAAACCTCATCCTCGTACAACTGGTGGCAACCTTAACAAGAGAGAACCTTAACCAAGGGTTCTCCCCATGATGGACAGCAGGAGAAATGCCACCCACTGTTTCAGTTGACAGCCCACACCTTTGAGGGAGTCTCTTGCATTTTAAATGGTCAATGTGATCAAAGTTTCAGATACCTTCTTTTCCCCAGAATTTCCATGTGTTCTATTATCACGTAGGGTAATATTAGGAATAAATATGAAGCAGAAGTTGAGGAAATAGCACTTTCCTAGTGAGCTTAAAGCAAAAAAAAACGGTAGAGAATCAAGCTTCAGGCGTATAGTGTCTCATCTCTCGCTTGACTATAGATGAGGTCTACGAGTATGTACTTATTGGCAGCGACCGTCCGATGACGGTTGGCCCGTCATCAACAACTTTGCAGGCCGCATTGCTTAGGCTGGCAGGCCCAACCAGCGCCGCTTTGTTGAGAGTCTACAACTGAAGTCCTGGTTTCATGCCAGTCGACAGACGGCAACTTTATTCACACCCACCATATTTGCTGTACTATCACGTTCGCGGCTTATGCCCGAAACACCATGTAGCAGAGCTTTCCCCCAAAAAATTTGAGGGCTGGACATCCTCCGGCCGGAACAGGGGATACACAATTAAAAATTTTCCATTTCTGTTTTTTCGATACGACCATAGTTTTTAATACATACAACAATTTTGCATTCTGAACACTTCATTAAGAATCACGAGCCCATGACACAGTTTGGATCCAGGGAGGTATACATGCAAATAAGTTCTTTTCGCCCTTTGTTCTTTTTTTATGTGACCATTTTTGAATGGTGGGATTCAACAATTTTGCATTTTGGACATACGAAAAAAACCTTAATGAGTGATGCATGCTTCCTGTGACTGACAGGCATCACCGGGTTCAAGAAATTCACAGCTCGCTGTTGTCAAAACGCTCACAAAATGCACACCAGCAATTAAAATCTGAATCAGCCAAGAGGAGTGCTTCCTGTGTGCACGTGGCAGCAGCAATGAATTGCGACACCTGTTCTCCCTCTTTTTGCATGGAGAAATACTGCGCTGCGGCTACCTTCAGCTCCGATATCTTCTCTTTATGATGGTACAAAAACAAAACTGACGCCATTAAGTCAAAAGAAAGCCGCCTGATCAGCAGGGCAATGCCACCTACCAAAGCAGAATTTTTGTTCTAGCATACTAGGAAAGTGTGATTCTCCACTCCCACTTTTAATTTCCGTTTAACATGTCCCCCTGTGCTAAAAGAACACCGCGGAATTCAGAGAGAGAGAAAGACAGAAAATTAAAAACAACCAAATCAACCATTCTAACTGCACAGTCACCCCTACAGGAGTGGGCAGTAAACCGGAGAAATGGGAGGCACTTAACCAGCCCTCATGAAGGGGAGAACCCTTCCTTTCAGAGTCCAAAATTTCGGTTATTGCTGCGATACAGTCAATGTCCGATTTTTGGAACTCCCTAGGTACCCCAAAGATGCTAGGCCATAGCCTACAGCGAAAAGCTTGGTCTAACGACAGCGCAAAACAATCTTGTAGCCTCGAACCAGCGTGCTCACATGCCTATCATGGCAACCGCAGTAATCAAAATCACGGCCATGGTGGCTTGAATTATAGCAGTTTCAGATCTGCGGTCACAGGAAGAAATCAGATGAATTTCAGCACCCCAAATTTCCGACGTCCTTATACATTAGACAGTTTTAGTATAGCGTATGCTAAATAATAGCGGGTCATCACTGCGCATGCGCTGAACACTAAACGAAATAGCGTGTATAGCGGGCGTACACAACGCAAACGAGTTAGCGTTTTTACGTGGTTTGCGGAGTTTGCGTGAAACATGGCGGCGGTCCCGGCTGCCCGCTTCAAATTGAATTTCGCGTTGCTTCTGTAATATGCACTTCATTCGTAGCAAATGATTGTGTAAACGGCTTTCGCTTAGGCTCAGGCCGCTTCAACGACAGAGTATTATGGATAACCTCGTGGTGTTTTCAAGATCGCTTCTCGTTTCGAACGAATCGAAGCCTAATGAAAGAAACATTCGAGATGTCAGCGCGACCTATTGCTACAGTCGAGAAATAGCTGCAACGACGGCATATGGCCTCTGAAATTCGAAGATATTGCTGGCCAACTAAAATTGTAGAAAATGTGCGCTGCTTAGCATACACTACACTATAGCGTATAGCGTACGCTATAAGTTGCGTACGCTAAACTAAAACTGTCTATTGGTTCTATGAGGCATAAGGCATAAAAATTCTCAGACATGTTCGAAAAATCGGTCATTGACTGTACATTGGTGGTAGGTATAGGTGGCAGTGCTGCAGGGAAGTCTCTATAATCATGCAGGCTTGAAAATTCAGGAGTTAAAAATCATTCGCAACTGTAAACAACATTTTCGCTACCAGAATACAGAATAACCTCATCGACACGATCCCATTAGGTACAATTTGCCGGCTCCAACATTCGCAACTGAGAACACAATAAATGACCTAATACAGCTATGCCTTTTTACCGATTAATACATACATTTCTCGAAAACACAATCTTTCGGCTATGTATGTTCAGTATGTTGCCAAATTGCAGTTGTAAGACACGTTTTATGGCAGCTAAATACCATGTAAACTAGAAATGGCTCGAGGCGCACGCAATCGAGAATAGCCTCCCACCACAGCAGCTTCCTTGCAATACTCGCTCACCCGTGGCACGTGAAAATGCTGGCACACACTCATTTCCATTCTGGTACAACCAAAACTCCCAGGCTGTCACAAGCCGCATTCACCACTATCGCAGCCAACCCTAATGCAACACGCATCTTCACCTATCGTTTCACAGCACGTGGGGCGTAGTGCTGTTGGAAACGTACCGCACGCTTCTAATAAGCGATAACCACACGTCGCCGGTTCCCTGCTACAAGTAGCGTAAAATGAGCCTCATGTTTTGGTTTTGCAGCCCTGCAGACATTCTATTCTTGTGTCACCCACCAACTTGATTTCATTTCCCATTTCCGTCGCTGATGCAAAAGATAAAATGACAACATGCATCTTAGGCCGCTCGGGTCCCCAACCACCCACCAGCTTGACGGGCGTCAAGCAACGATTCGCACGTGTGGGCTTGTCAAAACTTCCCACTAAAATGCTCTGCTTGAAGAAGCTGCAGACCCAGGCCAGGAGTGCAAACATAAGCTTGGAAAAGCTGCAAAAACGCCAACACACATCTCAAGCCGCTTGGGCCTCACCAACTCAGCATGCAGTGCCATCCCATGCTGCAACAATTCACGCAAAGCTTCGTACAGTAGAACCTCGCTGATACGTTCCCATTATGTACGTTTCCCCAACGCCAAGGTTCGAAATCAAGAACCCAGAAAATGACCCAATAGAGTTACGCAAATTTTTTTACCGGTACACATGCTTCCGGAAAACACTTTCTTGGCACCAACATTTCAGTACATCGCCAAACTGCGATGGTATGATACGTTTTCCGGCCACTAGATCCTGTGTAAACAAGAAAATGCCCGAGGCGCGTGATCGAGAACAGTATATAGCTGCCAGCTGCGACAGCTTCACTGCAATACTCGCCCGCCCACCTCACATAATAACACCAGCGCGTACTCAGTTTCTCATTTTGGTACCAGCAAATCTTCTTCGGGGTCGTCGCATGTGGCATCCACAGCTATCACCGCCAATCTTATTACGAGAAGGACCTTCGCCTATCTGTTTCAGAGCCCATGGTGCCATCGGAAGCACAGTGCACACTTTTAATAGGCGATAACTGAAACGTGCCGCTGTTGCCTGTAGTCCAGACTGCGATCGTATACGTTTCCCGGCCACTAGATCCCGTGTGAACAAGGGGCGAGGCGCGCACGATCGAGAACAGTACATAGCCGCCTGTCTCATGTGAAAACGACGGCACAAACAGTTTCTTATTCCGGCACCAACAAATTTTTGCCCGAATCGTCGCATGACGCATTCACAGCTATAGCCGCCAAACCTATTGCGATAAGCACCTTCACCTATGTTTTTTTAGAGTGCATGGTGCGTAGTGCCGATGGTACCATATTGCACGCTTTTAGTAGGTGATAATCCAAACTCGCCACTTTTCCCTGCGGCAGGCGGCACGATGTGGGCATCACATTTCGCTTCGGCTGCATGCGGTGTCACCCACCAGCTCGATTTCGGTTAGACTTCCTGTGGCCTTTTTAAAACACCACGCAATAGCCCCTGTACAGTCAAGTTTGTGGCTACTCTGGTGCCATCTGGAACAGCGATGCGACAGTACTGGAAAGGTGGCTCTGCAGCTCGGCTGGCTCGACGTGTATTACTTCACGGCCACGGCACTTCATGTCGGCCACAGTTGGGACCGTCTTGCTTTGTTAATTAGCCCTCCCCCTTTTTTTTTTCCGGATATGTCTTGCAACGGAAGGAAACTAACTCGCAAGCGCAATCGGACCTTACGAACAGGGCATAATGAACATCAATCGTTGTACATTATGAAAAACGAACATTCGCGTCATATCAATTCTGATCTCTTGGTTAATAAAATCATTTTTCAGCTGCAGATGGCTCCGAATGAGTCCCAAACGCCAGGGTATTCTCTAATCATTTCGTCAATGGAGAAAAAAGCACAATCGAAAATTGTCCTGACGACAACCCGACAGATTTTTCGGACGTTTACAAAGTGCGGCAAGCTGATGAGAATAATATGATGAATAAAAAGACCTGATAAATAAGGGCTCTTTTGTCTTGCTAGCCACGCAAAGCGACTTGTAGTTGCACCAATTACGTCAGCAAGTAGGTCCCAGATCTGTGTTCAGTAGTGAGCTATGACAGACCACTTACAACTGCTTCAAAACCGCAAAAGCTTTTGTTTAGCACCATACCAGACGACGAAGAACAAAGAATGTTAGAGTACCGTGGTGTCGCACAGTCACTTTCAATTAAGACCGCGCCCGACCGGATCAAATTTCTCAATTTTGATCAAGCATGGTCACTGCTACATGGTCCAACAATTCGAATAGAGTTAGTTTAGCTCACTCAGAATGACGGTGCTGACAACAGCCTACGATCACGATCGTGAAGCTCGAACTCGATGCGCGGATCGCGATCGACTGAACGCATATAGAGAAAAATCGCTATCCAAAGTGACCGTGCAGCAGTACCCGGCGGTGATCGAGCTGTATGGCTATCTAAAGTAACAATGTGTCATGGCATAAAATGATTGGCCGCGGCTTACAATGTGCCGGAGCGAAACAAGGCATGCATTGCCAACAGCGAGGCGTCGATTAAAAATAAGTCAGCCTATTAGAAGCACAACGTTTTCAGGGTGCCAGTTTAGTGACTTAAATGTTAGTGTCACAGTAGGCTTTGCTCACGTGCAGGATGACTTCGTACAGTTGTTTTCGCTGCTGCAAACGGCACTTAGCATGAACGTCCAAGCTGGCAA
The DNA here is from genome assembly GCF_023375885.2 of Dermacentor andersoni. Taxonomy (NCBI): domain Eukaryota; kingdom Metazoa; phylum Arthropoda; class Arachnida; order Ixodida; family Ixodidae; genus Dermacentor; species Dermacentor andersoni. Next base: position 146,748,789 of record NC_092814.1, read on the forward strand.
CTTCTTTCACGGAGAGAACATGTGAAGTAGCACAACTTGTCTCCGCTGGTTAATGCAGCAGCATGAAAGTACTCTCCTTTTCCTTTTTTATGCCTGAACCCACAAATAGTATTTGCGACATCATCGAGGACCACGCTTGTACCTTCATGTACAAAAAAAAAAAAAAAAAAAAAAGAATCACGGATATCTGCATCACGTAACTATAAAAAAAAAATGCTGCTTTGACTACCCTTAACTAGATGTTGAGCCAATCAGCTTAAGGGGGGAAGAGGTGCTTCGAACTTTTTTTCATTTTTTGACTGAATTTAATAAAAACTGTCACCCAGACGAGTTTTTCATGCTAATTTCAAAAATATAATTACTTCTTAAGTTGAATGAGTGGTTCCAGATATTAAAGTTAATCACCTATTTATCGGAACAACTGTAAAAATAGTATCAGCCAGAATGTTTATAAAGACATATGGCTGGATACTACAAAGTGTAAACAACGCAACTGTTGGACTATTTTTATTTTATATTGCAGGAATTACAACTTTACAGCAATTAGAGGTTCAATCTCCAGACATGGCAGTTATGTGGTCCAATTAGTAGCCAGATTTTAATATTTACAAAAGTGAAATTAAAAACTGCTCCTTGCATTGTGCAGTACACATATGTAGCTACATGCTGCTGTTAAAGTTATGGTTCTTTGTGACCTGAAGACCGAGATGGCGGTTCGGCAAATTAAAAGAAAACACCAAAAATGAGATTCTGAGAAAACTTGAAAAAACAAAAAGAGCATATTTTTATAACACCACAAAATATTTGAATATATACAAGTGATATTGCATTAGCAGCCTCCAGGAATGTAGTCTGTCTGGCTAGTGTCACTACGGTGATGCCTTCTGAGCACCCGCTGCAAGTTTTCACCAGACGCATGCTCAGCAGACGTAGCCAGCTCGTTTGTCCCCGCAGCAGTGTCATCAACGCGATCTAGCGGTTCTGATTTTCGGTCAGTAGCACAGAGTTGATGCTAATGCTTGAAGTTTTTCTTGAGCTTCACTGTCAATATGCCACAATATTTCCGGCTGCAGAATAGTAACGTCGTGCTGAAATGACAATGAAATGTGGCCGTTGTCAGGAACACTTCGGGGGACTAGGCCTGACAGGCCATCGGGATCTCTGGCGTCGCTCGACTGAGGGAGCAGGCTGTTAGCGATGTCATCAGGAAGCGGCGCAGCGGGACGTCATTTCTCGAAGTTGTATGCAGACTTCACCTTCCTTTTTTTTTTTTTTTGTAAATTTGTACTTCGTAGCCAACTTCACAGTCGAGGTCAGCATCGGTCAGCGTGGGAAACCTAGTTGGCACACACGGCATGTGCGCAGCACTCGTGGAGTGATGCAGACGATGCCAGTCTAGCTAATGGCGTGGCTAGCTGAGGGTCACGTGCCTTTGTCGACCAATTACAGCACGCATTGGGTCTTCTTTATGAGGCAGAATTTCTTCACTGCCAATGTGCAAACAAAGCCAGTGGTGGCGAGAAATTGAAGAGGAGAGACTGTTCTTTCAAACAATATACAGGTCGGCGCGACCAAACGACTGCAGGGGCCATCACGCGCTGTGGAAAAATCGCTTCTTACAGAAACTTTGGCTAATATTTGGCCGACACTAATGCCAAAAATTTATATTACGGCTAAAATATTGATTAAGAAGGCGAAAAATTTGGCGTCGTGCTAGAATAATAGTTGGAAATTCCGAAAATACCATTTCCAAAATATTGCTTTTTTTTATTTTTGAGTCTCTAAAACCCGTGTCCTCCCTTATACTACTCGCACCAAGATGGCGCGGTGAAGTTTTGCGCTTTGCAGCGCTCCATTGTTTTACGCTATACTAAAGCTCTATCGAATAGCATGCCGCGAAGTGTTACCATGCGAAACATACTATCGCAAACATTTTATGCTACATTAAAACGCTTTAATAGTCCAGTCTGTCAAATTTTAGTTAATTCGCATCATACATCTTCCCGGTTAGTACTATATTAGGTAGTTCTCAAGTACAGCTGAGTCGGCCAAGTTAATTATTTTGTGCGACTCAGAAACATGCATTTATCCAGCCAGTACGTTTTTACCGTTTTTTTTTTTTTTTTTTTACACGTATGAACGAGGTTCTAGTACTGCATATAATTTGAGGCATGGGCAAAAAAATATGTGCTTTGCTATAATTGATACTGTGTCAGAGCTTGCATCTTGATTTCATAACAGCAGAAGAAATCTTCACTGAAATAAAGCATGAACCATTTTATATTTATTTTATATCCGCGTTTATTATATAGAGAGGTTCGACTGCATTTAGTAGAAATAGCAACAGACTTGCCTTCTTTTGTAGGTTTTCCATTTGTTTCCCAAACGTCTTGGGAACAGCTCGTTGATGGTTGCAGAGGATGGCTACAGCCCTGTTTGCTCGATTGTAAGCCAGCATCTTTTCAGGCAGAGACATGTCAGCTAGAAGGAAAAAGAAGTTTGCTATTGGCATATTCTGAGAACAGTTCAATAGTCACAAATTAAGCAGAAATCCAAACAAGACAGAAGTTCACAGGAAGATGGGAGGCTTGAAGCAATGAGCAGAGGCTGGACAAGGAATGTAGCAAGCTCCAACGACATTCTTTGCCCAACCACTGCTCATTAAAATTAGGAGGGTGGAAGACTTGAGTGCACTATTTTGCTAACAGTGCAGCCAATAAAGGCACGCTGAGTTCCATTTGCTGACGCAGCTGCTTCTGAATTTGTTGTCACCAATTCCGGCACTTGCAGCTCGCTTTTCGTATTCCTTTTAATTCTTTAGACATTTCACACATTCCAGGAGCCTTCAAAAGCAGCTTTCCGCATCGTATTTACTAAAGCTGTGCATTTGTTTACATCAACATCTACAGCCACAGATCGTTGTTAGCTTAAAATATTGTGGAAATGGCACATCACTGATAGGAAATAATCTCAAAATGTAGCAAAACATACATATGTGGGCATATGAGCCCCACTGTTCCGCCTTTAGACAAATCAATGCGAGCGCACAAGTAACTGAACTAGATACATAAATTACGGGTTGTTACAGCTTCTTGCTTTTCTTCAACTTCATCCTACCTACAGTTCCCACATTTCATGATGTATAAGTAGGGAAAACTATGCTCGCATAAGCATACATTTATAGGCCATACAGTTCTCTCGCAAAAACATGGATGACATCGCTGACAGTAGTTAACTGAGCAAGGCACTTGTTTATGCTGCTGTATTGTACACACCATCTCTTGTTTCCCGTTTGATGCAGAGATAGATAGCGCATCTCTGGAAATGAAATTTTTCAGCATAACAGCACGTATTGACCCACTTATCTACGTAGCAAAATTTTACTGGCAGGCTTCGGGAATAATGACGTACAGATCTCGGCACAGTGCTTTGTCACCACTTTGCACGCTTACAACAGAATTGAAGAGTAGTTGATTTCAAATCGCCAAGGCCATAACTGAACTTTAAAGTAGTTTCCTTCGTCCTAACTGCTTACTTTTCAGCTCGCGTCTGCCGGTAGCCAGTGCATAAATTTGGGCGCTCGAACTGGCTGACTCTGTGGTCCCGTCAAAGTTATGTGTATTCCAATGGGCGAAAACGCCCGGTATTTCGAATGGGCAAGCATTTGCGACAGTTAATTCAAACACGCTGTGCTCTGACAATGTTCTAGCAGGGCGGCAAATCACGTGGCGGCGCCTCCAACCAGCAGGTCCGCAGGCAGCTGTAGCAACACTGTGGCAACGCTAGGCCTAGCTACTTCAACGTTCGTTGCCAAGCTTCTTGCTGTTCAGTGCCATGTTTTTCATGGAAACGATTCGCCACTGTTAGCAAGGTAGCCGACTCCGTCTTTGTAATCCTTGCCGATGGTTTTGGAGCACTGAAAGTATGGCGTGTTGCATAATGCCGGTTCTCGAAAGTCAACTTCGCCTCAATACAGCAGTGTTATGCGGTGAAGAATACCTAAAGTTAGAAGGGCAATTGACATGACATGGTATTTATTTTTATTTATTTATTTGTATATACTACAGCTAAACATTTGGCTATAGGAGGAGTAGGAATGAACAATGAATTTTACATATACATTGCAACTATTAAATAGCAATAAGAAATTCATCTAAAGCACATTCGCATACATTCCCAGGCAAAGCATTCCAGCACTGAATCAAATGAGAGAAAAAAAGTGTACAAAAACAAGCCTGAACGAGAACTATACAGAACAATATTTAGAGCATGATATTGACGAGTATTTTAGAGGGCTGAAAATTATGTATAACCCTGAGAAGAATGTGGTGAATTTACATAATTGTGCAAAAACTTCAAACAATCGAAGTGGCTACGTTTCCGAAGTGTGATTAAGTTCAGGTGAGAAAGGTTGGAAGAGGGTGAAAAATATCTATCATAACGCTGACAGACAAACCTAACAGTTTCTTTTTCTGTACTGATTCTAACATGACGTTTTTTTTTTATGATGGGGATTCCATGCGAGAGAGGCGCACTTTAATATTGGACGTATTAAGGCTATGTAGGTTAACAGTCTAGTGTGTTTTGGTGCGGATCGGAGCGTGCGCTGCAAATAACCGAGGCGTCAAAGGGCTTCTTTGCATGTTAGTTCGATGTGCGAAAACCAAGACATATCGTGCGAAAAAAAAAAAAAACTCCCAAATATTTATATTGGTCAACTCTGTTTAATGTTTGGTTGTTAAAGGAGTATGTAAAATGGGCTAAAGAACGACGCCTAAGAAATGATAAAAGAACAGTTTTCCTGAAGTTGATGGTCATCTGCCACTTTTTCCACCAGCTGAATAACCTAACATTTGATGATGGTATATGACACAATCATTGGCATTAAGTGTATTTTTGAGGAAATAGAAGGGAGATAATTTATATAAAGTAAGAACAGGAGAGGGCCGGGCACAGAGCTTCGTTGGACACCTGAGGATACACCTACTATCGGGCATTTACTAGAGTTAAATAGTACATACTGTGACCGTTGGGGAGAAAGCTGGATAACCAGTTTAAAATATTTCAGTCATTTAAAATACTTTGAAGTTTATGCAAGAGTTTGATGTGAACTACTGTATCAAAAGCTTTTGAAAAATCAATAGATAAAGCGTCAATTTCGTCATCTACATCAAGAGACTGGCCTATGTTGTGGGCGAATTCTACGAGCTGTGAGACTGTGCTGAGGCCTTTTCTAAAACCATGTTGAGACAGGATGTTGTTAGACTCAAGAAACCCAGCTATACATTTATAGACAATATGCTCTAGTAACTTGCCACATTGGGATGTTAATGAAATTGGTCAATAATTTGTTGAAGTGTGCTTATCAGATTTGTATAATGGGAGAATCTTAGCAACCTTTAATGAATTTGGGACTACACAAGTGGACAAGGATTTTTTCAAGATAATGGTAAGGAACTTGCAAGTCCATAAGGAGTAACGCAAATGAAATGAGTTTGGAATGCCATCAGGGCCTGTGTTCTTTTTTTAATCAAGATTTAGAATAAGACTTCAAACACCTTCCTGGCTCACTTTGATGTCCTCTATCGAAGTACCTGTAACACGACCAACAGAGAGAACCTGAAGATTATCTGTAGTAAAAACTGATTTGAAATAACTGTTAAACAGTTTTGAAATTTCAAGTGGATCACTAATATTTTGGCAGTTAAATGTACATGAATTGGTCGAGAAACCTGGAAGTAAAAAGGAAGACCAAAACTTATGTGGGTTAGCTTTAAGTAAATTCGGCAAAGTGTGTCTGCAGTAAAAATCCCGAACAGCCACCATTTTAACCCTTTCAGGGTCAATGACGTAAATATACAGTGCCGCGAACAAGTTCAAAATTGTTGATGCTGTATATTTACGGCGCCGTCTGTACGCTGAAAAAGCGCGCCATTTCCAAACTTTTTCTTTTCTGTCATGAGCTGCCACTATGTGGGAATACAGGGAATTTTTTTCGCGCACCTCCGTCTCTCGGTTTTCGTTGCATGGTTTGTTTTAGAGCTAGTTTGCTCCTGCGGGTCTATGTACTACCACTCGCACATTGGCGCGCGCATGGCCAGGCGGTGGTCTGGGTTTTGGCTTCTTGCGCTTGCAGAACTGATGGCTATTCGTTACTAATCGCTCAAAGGGCGACCGCTTGTTTCTCGCTCGTTTAGTGCTCACAGGGGTGCGCATAGGAAGGATGCTGCCGTGCATGCTTTCCGTTGCTTTTTTCTTTTTGGAGACTCACGAAACTAATTGCCCCTGGTTGGCGATAAGATTTAGTGCAAGTTTGTCACGCATTTTGATTTTTTGACAGGCACACAACCACACAGTTTTCTTGAGTGAGTGCACCTACATAGTTCGATTACGCTATGGATGTACATACTAGTGTAAGAGCAGGAACATTTGAGTCTTACGAAATATTCTTGTGTGCGCATTTTCAAAGCCTTGAACTATGTGTATAACAATGCATCAAATTATTAATTCTTATAAGTTTATTTCCTTTTTTATTGCTGTTATTCATGAATGAAGAGTACATATATACCAATGCAAAATATTTGTTTCTCACTTTACGGTCACCCTTGAAAAATTACGGTAAATTTTTTTTGAAATAAGTCCCCAAGAAGAATTGGAATCTGCAATAAAAAAATCAACCCTGGGCGGTTGCATATGGCAAAAAAAATCCACCCTCGATAGGGTTAACTCGAAGTTCCACTTTTAGTGGAATTTTCGCAAAGTATCAGGATCACCACTTCGCACATCGAAATCTGGCGACACGGCGAGATAGATGCAAAATTTCGCAAGTTATTCATGGCAATTTAGTCTGTTTTATGAGGTACGAAGCGCTCAATACAGGTCTTAAGGGGGAACACCTGTCTTTGGGACCGAAAATCTGCCTAGACTTTGAATTTTCAATTTTTAATTGCCACGTTCCTGACGTGTTTCCACACCTGTCCTCGAAACTTGGTTACAAAATACCGCACATTTCTTCCATTATCATGACCTAAGGATGCGGGTCCGCAAGCGTTGCCCTTTCAATTGGGGACAAATCGCGCCACATTTTCGTCGTGCCTAACTTGATAACTACGCGCTCTGCCAGTGCCATTTTGGTATCATTCGAAAGCTCACATTTCTGGCTTTTTTTGTTCATCGGTCGACAACATTGCCGGCTCTGCGGCTGTGAAAAAACAGCAGAAAACAGCTAGCACGACCTACCTAAGCCCGTTTCTATGGGAGCCACTTGTACCCACTATCATTCAACCGTTGGCCATTCGTGTCACTTTTATAACCTGTTTGTCTGCTACTCTACGGCTGATTGATGCGGCATTATAATTAGTATGGTGGCTGTTATGTTGGGATGAACTGCTTGCCTAGTTGATTTTCGTGAACAGTGACAGTGATGCCACAAGGCTTTGATCAGTCACTTGGCTCCAAAAGTTGACTGCCTGAACCTAAAAATGTTGCATGTAGTCCGCTGCTCTCTAATGTTGAATTCCAATGGCGGAGACGGAGCAAGTTTTTCTGCTCGTTTCGGAGCAAGTTTGTTCCAATGACAGAGTGAGGGCGCGAGTAAGGTGTTCCAATGAGAGAGTCGGAGTGGATTCAGAGCGGGAGTCACTCCGTGGAGCAGAAAAAGATGCTCCGCCAAATTGGCGGAGTGGACCGGAACTCTGCGTGACGTATTTCCTTTACCACGTTTGTCTGCTGGGAGGCGCCACCGGTCACGACTCGCGAGGAAGCAAAACCTGCTGCACGCTTGGCGACATATCCATTTCGCGCTTTTAAAGAAACAACAGGTGAACGGCGCTGAAGAGACAAGCGACCGGTGCCGGGAGCAAACAGCAGAAGGAAATGACAGTACGCAATGCATCCTGGGTAACTCGGCAATAGAAGTTCCGCTTCCGCCTTGCTCCGGCGGCGCAGGTTTTGTTCCACTCGCGGATTTGGAGGCGTTGCTCTACGCCAGAGTCGAGTGCTCGCTCGCGGAGTCCGTCGGCTGCTCCGACTCCACCATTGGAATTCAACATAAAATAGCGCTAAATAGCCACTCCCATTGCCTTTTTCAAGCAGTAGCAAACTGCGCAGATCTCGCAGATTATTATGTCACATTGTTTATAGAGTTCATAAGGTACACAATAGTTTCATTGTACACAATGTAAAGTTCGTTTCTGCGGACTTTAGAAACTTGAAACCGCCGTAATGTTCGACAAAAGAACGATTACTACTCATTTTAACTCTTAAAAGTTGTTTGCGAGTGCATTGCAAGTTCAAAAAGAGAATTGTGCACACAGCTTCACTGAGTACCTATCTTTCGCACTATCGTTATGCTGCCGCCTTACCACGCAAGAAAGCTAGCTTTGCAGTTTGAAAAGAGTTCCGTGACACAAAGCCAGCAAGCAGCGCAGCACGTTTTAAAGCACTGGGGCCACCTTTGCAAGCTTTCTACTGAGCTAGACATCCAACAACATTAAAAACTAGGTATGCACACCTTTCCTTGAAACAGACTCGATCAACCTATTGCACATACCGGGCGCAGGACTTACTCGGGAATACTTTTACCAGATCATCTGCATTTCACTACGGCACACAACAGTAAATCCTAGTGTCATCTATGACATTAGGCTATCTGCAACCAACTCAAAAAAGCTAGACTATCCTATGAATCTTTTAAAACGATTTTTCCAGTCTCTTACAGAGGCTAGGAAAGGAAAATTTATGCCGTCGATCTAGCATTGCAGTTGCCACCTATGCTCATTGTTTACCTTTCTTGCACCGCTCTACCTCCTCTAATTTCACTACTCAAATGCAAAGCATTCGGAAATTTTTGTTTTCTTTTTATATTTGTGAATTTATTCATTTACCACCAATACAAGCACACGTGCCTGCTGAAATGGCAGCATGAGCGTTGAACAGATCGCAGAAGCAGACGACAGCGAACAGGTTATAACTAGCGCCACTCTGCTCGTACGCTCTGTCCCTAGCAGAAAAAGGGGCGAACTAGACCACGTGTGCTGGAGCAAGAATCTGTGCAGATCTGGAGTTCAGTATGTCGTGCTTGCTAGTATTGGTCAGTTCGAGCATGTGATCAAGGTAGCGAGTAGTGATTGGCGCCAGGGACTACGAGCACTCGGACAACAGCTGCAATTTTGTCTTGGTCTGAAGAGTGCGACGCTGAATATGCAGGAGGTCCGACAAAGTTTTGTTCCGTGAATCATTACAGGCGGAAACGTGCAAAATGCAAGAAACTTCCGAAAACGATTCAGTCGTCGCAATCGGCACAGAATACCCTGCAGCTTGCCTCTGAAGTACCACCGACAAACGTCGACGCCTCAACTGCTCTGCCGGATCACACATCTCCACACGCCTGTCCCACTCACGTAAGAATTGACATAGCTGTCATAACTGAAGAGGAAATGGATAAGATGACAGCGCATCAGTAAGCTACGTTCAACAAGATTGCATCTACGATGGCCACGGAGTGAAAAATTCGTCGTTTTGTTGAAGATCCGATGCCGATAGAGCAATAGCCTGAGTTGCGGAGCTCGCTGCTTCATATGTTGTCGAATTTGCAGCAGTGAACAATATTCTTGGTGTTCTCTCATGCAATACTTGCAGTGATTCTGCAAACCTAGTGCAGAGCAATCAGGATTACGGTCTTGCAACAAAACTGACTGTTGTTTGCGAGATCTGCAGTGAAGTTGCGTCGGGATGGAGCTCGCCGCAAGAATTTAGGGCCCGAGAACGTGTAATCCTTTTGAACTGAACGTACTCGCAGTGCATGCTATGTTGTCGACCGTAACGGCCAAACAGCCATGAATGATACCTGGTGTCTACTGATGGCTTTTGGTGCAGTTTCTTCAAACTTTCCTTGAATATATCAGTTGTGAAATGTTTTTTGTTGTTTTCTCAAAACCACAATTTTGGTGATGACGCCATTTTGGAGGTTTATCACCTCTGCATCTACTTGTGCTATCACTGTAATTCTTTTTTTCCCAGGAAAGCAAAGCTGTGTAGAGTGCAAATTTACGAAATAACATTCTATTTATTATAAAAAAAAATTTTTAATGTTTGTATTTTTAGCATTTACATGGATTTCTCTCACTGAAGTTTGCAGTGTTCTCATCCCATATAGAATTGGGTTAGAACAGCATTCTTGCTAATTTGCACTCTTTATTAGTTCCACATCATTTTCGTACATAGTTATATAGTTTGCTAAATGGCTCACCTCTAAGCAAATTATGCAATAAGGCTGAATTTCTACGATTTCTGTTATTTATTCTGCGAGAAAACTGGATGTATATTTAAAATAGCACATTGAAATACATAAACTCGGCAAGTTTCATCAAAATCGATCAAGAATTAAAGAAAAACGTTTTCAAGTGCAGGGTCCCCCCTTAATAGTATCCTAAAATAAGTAAGCCATTAACATCAAACGCAACGTTAAATTATTAAAAAATAGAAAATGAATGAGCTAAGTAGTCAATGATGGCGGCATCATCAGCCTGGGCAAAATCATTAAATGTGTAGTAAATAAAGCTTCTTTTAGGGACGTTTAAATGAACAGAAACATATACTGCTTTATGATCCGATATACCCTCGATAATTTCACACATGTAGCCAGTTTCAGACAAATGCTCACTGAGGAAAACCAAATCTGACATGCCTCAAGTTTTGCTATAGACTATTTGCTTTAGATTGCAAGATAAGGATAAGTTTACTAGTTCCGTAGATATGGAAGGTTCAGGACCAGAAACTGCGACGGATGACCACCAAATTCCTGGCAAGTTGAAATCACTAAGTATTACTAAATTGGAGGAATAGAGGCCCTGTTCATGAATGAAAGAGCTTAAAATGTGCAATTGACTAAGTGACAACCCAGGAGGACGGTAAACAGTAACTATGTATTGAGTCGTTTCCCAAGTAAGCTTTGCATTATACACATCCTATGTCAGCGGGGCTTTTAATAACCGAAAAGTGAAGGTCTGAGCGAATAAATATAGCTCCACCTCCTCCTCTACCATTGGTACAGTCAGATCTACGGACGGTAAAACCTGGTGGTGTTAAGTTTGACATAGCGTATATCACCACTTAGACAAGTTTCAGCTACACCAACAATTTGTGGAGAGTATGATAAAATTAAAGAAATAAATTCAGAATACTTATTTACTAGGCTTATTGCATTTAAATTTAAAAAGTTTAGCTTATCGCAAGGGCAATGTGGCCGTCACCGAGCACTCAGTGATCCTGCATGACAAACTATTCAATCTGCAAGATGCTTCGACAAGGGAATTAGTATCGTTATCGCAGTTGCACCGGACATTATTGATAGAAGCATGGTCAAATCTTAAACGTACAGCATGAGCGTTTGAATGGAAAGAGGCCATCATGCACGCGTGCACCTGCCGTCTTTTGTCGCAGTACGAGCACCGATACGCCTAATAAGCGTACTGGCAACCCTTTAGAGCTATTTCGGACGTGCCTGTGGCAAGAGGGCAGTAAAAGGCATGCATTCATTTTTTTGGACCACCCGATTTTTTTTCCTATTTTCTCAGCCCCTATGGAGTCCAAAAAAATCGGACGTTGACTGTAATTAGTAAAACTCTTCTGGAACTTCCCGCTGATGTCTTAGCTCAGTGCACATGCACCAGGGCAAGTAAGTCCTCCATTCAATTTGAACTTCTTTAAGGGGGGATGCGGGGATCAGATCACGAAAATCGAAAAAAAGATCGATTTTTGGCAACGACGCGTTTCGGTATCTGCAATGCCTAATCTACATTGTATCAAAATGGTTTGACTGAAAATGCACTAAATGTGGCCGAAAAAAAATTAACTTATCAGTGCGTAGGGCGAGAAAACAGCTTTAAATCACGTAAAATCGCCGCAGTTCGCGGAGCCCTAACTCGTCTTTCCCGCCACCAAACGCCGCCATCTTGGTATCGTTCGAAAGCTCGAAGTTTTGCCATTCCGTTTCTGAATTCTTCGGTTGTCGCCATCTTGTAACAAACACACAAATACAAAAGAAGCGCGGGTCTGCTCGAGGTGGTCACACGGGCCTTGCGATGAAAGTGGGCCTCCGATTGGTTGCCGTACTGAAAGCCGTCTCGCCATTGGTTGCTGCTGCAGCAGCGGGCAAGCTGGCAACCACAGCGGACCGCAGTTGTCTGCTTTGAAAACCACGCTGGCGTCTTTCTTCGTTTGACACTCGCAGAATTCGGATTTATGAAAGCTCCCAAGTCAGTGATGGATTGTCGCTCGTTCGAAAATAACTTTTAAATGAAGCATGCCTTCGGAAAACGGAAGCGCAAGTCTCCTACGGCGAGAAAAAGACGGCGGCCAGCGGAGAACCCAACTGAACACGCGGATAACAGGCCACGTTTATCTTGCACCGTGCGATTCCAGCAGCGAAGCCGACAATTGCCCTGTGACATCGACACTGATAACCAAGCCACCAGAAGACGTGCCAACGGAGGCTCTCACACCTGTGCGTACGGCCGCGCGAGTCAGCAACCGAGATCGCGTTGTTGGAGGGCAGAGACGGTGTGAGTTTCCGATGCATCGTGCGACAGGGACACGCAGCCTGCAAGTGAGCCCCAACCCTCGACGAGCTACATACTGTATAGCGACTCAAGGCTCACCAGACGAATCGTCGCACGATTCAGACGCACCTTGAGCCGCGTTTTGTGTCAGCGGTGATTGCAGAAGCGCAGGCATGCAGTGTTCGCGACTCCCTTCGCGCAGTGTCCGCGACTGAGTGGAAGCAGCAAGACCAAGAACAAATTTCGGCCCCTTGTGACTGTGAGTTCATTACTATGCCTGTTTCCACGATGAACTCTTTGATCGCTAAAACTCTGTGCCCAAGATGCCAACAGCGTTCTGTGGGTGTACACTGCGATACCAGGCTCGGTCTGGCAGTGAAAATGGTGGTCATGCACTACTCCAGACGGCGCAAGAAAAGGATAAAGAACGCCTGAAGAAGGCATCCAAAGCCCACCAAACAAAGAGGCGAAGGTGTAAGAAGATACCTGACAGCAATGATTCAAAATATTACAGCCTTGGTGCTTTTTAATAAATTTGCAGTGCTTTTAAAACTTTGCAGCCAGTTTTCTCAATTGCATTTTTTTTTGTCAATCACCTCGCTCGTGGGAAGCGTAGTACAACAATGGCTGGACTGATTTTAGTCCAGTTTGTTTTGCTGTGATCCACAAGCTGTGCTGTAAGTCTTGAAATGTTTCTTTATCTTTCCATTATTTAATTATTTCACAATTACTACATGGATCCATGCAGTGAAGCACAGTCATGTGCATGTTATGTTGAGCAAAAAATTATTAGCGCACTAAAAAAAAAATCGAACACTGTCTTGATGTAGATTAGACATCTGGGCAAACATGCAAAGTATTCCCAGCTCCCTATCATGTTTCGTTACTGTGCCAGGCTTTCCACAAGCAAGGAACTTATAAATTCTTATAAAACAAAAAATAATTAAGATATCCTAATGAAATTTTAGATTTGTCTCTTTATTGCAATGCGCAGTGTGTGTGCCAAATTTCAGTCCTTTCTGTCAAGAAACAAAAAAGTTAATTCTGATCCCCTCCTCCCCCCTTAAATCGCAACAAATTTTCGGGCCCCTTCAAGTTCGAATTATCGAGATTCGTCTGTATGATAAAACGGTCTCATTGACACACTGTGCTAGTCAGCCAATCGGTGTTGACTTCTTGTCAATCTTGTATTTGGTGGATTCATTTTGTTGAATTTGAGAGTTGTTTATGAAAGATAGTTTCAGGCCCATGTCTTCACAATCGGTGATAGAAAGCAAGCCATGCTTTATAGGGTGTCTACCAAGATGACAGTTTCAAATTCCCAGAGTTTTCCAGGTTTTCCCAGAGTACCTCTGCAAAATTCCCCGAGTGGCACAGAACTTTGTTTTATATCAAGAGAGGCTAACACCATGTCGCCTCGATTCTGTCATTCTCTAATAATCATGACTTCTGTCTAATCAACCAATGGACTGAAACATGGCATGCTGTAGGTCAACTGTGGCAAGTACTCAGTGCTGTATTAAAGGAAGAAACCAGTTGGTAATTTGCCAAACTTTACAGCAGATACAACATAAAGGACCAAATTGTTTCGTTATATGCACATATCTGCCTAATCTATCTGGTCAGCCTATTTTCTTGAAGAAAGGGTAATAAATGTTTTTAAAAATTCTGCGGTTTTATGTGCTGAAATCATGATCCGTTTATGAGGCATGCCGTAGTGAAGGACGCAATAACCTGGTCATGACCATGCTGAACTTGCACTAAGACAGCATAGATTCCCTGGCCATTTGCATCGGTGCACCCCTGTGTAGGAGCTGATGCGTCAAGTGGCGCAGATAGATAAATTTTAAGCACTTGGGGCTTTTAATGACAACCCCATGCAAAGGTACACAGGCACTTTTGCATTTCACCCCCATCAAAATGTGGCCACTGCGGCCGGGATTTGATCCCGCACCTTCTGGCTTAGCAGCGAAACGTCATAGCCAATACACCACCATGGTGGGCGAAAAGGAAAGCTCCACTTAAGCATTGCATTTCAGAATGAACTACAATGAGCGTGCAAGATGGCCAAGGTGGTATTAACAACTATACTTTAACCTCCACATTTAAAATTTTGGGTTTTACGTACTACGATCTGATTATGAGGCCCGCTGTAGAAGGGAAATCTGCATTAATTTTGACCACATGGTGTTCTTTAATGTGCACATAACTCTAAGTACACGAGTGTTCCTACATTCTGCCCCAATTGAAATGTGGCCGCCTCGACCAGGATCGACCCCATGATATTGAGTTTAGCAGTGCAACGGCCCCAGCCACTAAGCTACTGTGGTGGGTATGGTATTGACACACATGCAGTGACTGCTACAAATAAAGCTTTTCTGTTTAAGGAGGGATCATCTGAAGCAAGAAAGGAACATCGCTTTTCTGCATGAGAAAACAGCCCCACCCTACTCTCAATTTGTTTATTTACCACATCACAACAAAAAATTCAATTTTAGTCTGCACTTAAAGTGAACTCTTGGCACAGCCAGTGCACAAATTATTTGAAATTCTGCCTAAATGTAGCAAAGTTTTGTCCACATGGCAGAATAACTACACCACACACTACATGTTGAAAAAAAACCTGCCCATTAAGTTACTAGTTGGATGCCCTTGTGGGTATTTGTAAAATTGACAAAAACAAGTCATTCATGTAACAATATGTTGGCCAGAAATGAAGTCTCTTGATACTTGTAAGTGCCTGGGTGACAGGGCATACCTTCAGTTAGGAGCTCCAACTGTTCCTGAAGTGTCTTAGAAGCGTTGTAGGTACGGAAGACTTTGGCAGTCAAGCCTTCCATAAGCTCATTGAGATGCTTGTTCAGAATGCTTGTCTGCAAGGATGAATATTTATATGTACATACATAACTTAAACACAAAATTTAAACAAGAGTGACATTCAAACTTTCAATTTTACCCATTTTACAATTTACTTACATTGAGCCGATCAAAAAGGTCATCCTGAGGCTTTTTGTTCTCCATAAAGAGCTTCAAATTTTTGAAAACTCTCTTTTCCACCGGGACTGCATTCACATATCGAATTGAGTCCTTTCCAAGGAAGTCAAACTCCACCACAAACTCCTTGCCATCTTTCTCATCGTGCAGTGTGATGTGCTCAACACGCAAGGAGCAACAGCCCACAGTGTCAGCAGTCTCGCCTTCTTCCTTTTCATTGCCAGCTCTCAAAGCAAGCTAAAGGAGAAGGGAAGAGCAAAAGAACAGAGAAGTTATCACTAAAAGTAATGGCCCACTTGAGCTTCCTAATTTTACTCCAAAATCAATTTAAAGAGACGCTGCTCCTCATAGTCATGAAAGCGAACACAGTTCATTTTTAAGCAATCATTAATCATGATAGGAGCAAGATTATTACCTAACAAGTAGCTTTCCGACTGACCATTTCTATATCTTATGGTTCACTGAAAGTTCATAGACAGGCATTCAAGAGTTGCTTTAGATCAGCCAGGGGTTCTAAAACTGGATTCTGCCAAAATGTTAAATGGGGAAATACTGAAACCAGTTTTCCGCCATTCATTTCTACAATTTTTTGACACAAGGAAGAAACCTTGCATTCTGTATTTGAGAAAGCCACCACACACCGCATCCACACTTCAGTCATCTTTGCAAAAGACCCCTGCAGCAGCAGCGCACAAGGCTTATCGCTGTGATATTATGGCACAAAGTGTACGCACTGAGCCTTATGGTGCTCGTGAGGGCAGTTTGTAGCACATGAGAAAGAATCAATTGAAGTTTTGCAAGCTGAGGGCCAGTTCCCAAATTTAGCGACGTATTGCAACAGACAAGCAGGGTGCATTCTCGCGTGAATTCCGGCATAGGCACGGTGCAGTTTCAATACAGGCTGGTTTGCTATCACACTGCACTGGTTTCTAACTTATCTAGAATACAAATGAATGACAAGCATTTCAATGCGCACGAGGAGCACCACTGTAGCTGTGTGCCAGGTGACGTAGGCTTAGTGTTTCAATCTGGATTTCGAAGACCATTCTGTAGTGCAAGCAACTTATAACGAACGTGGGCAAAAAATTAAACCTTTTGCACATCCTACACATTTGTGCCATTACACAGCTTACTGCACACATCGCTTAGAGTGGTACTCGTACATTGGTGCACATATATACCAACTCAAAATATTTTTTTGTCACTTTAAGGTCACCCTAGAAAAAAATGTGAAAAATTTTTTTCAAAATAAGTCCCCAAGAAGAACTGGAATCTGCAATAAAAAAATCGACACTGGGCGGTCGCATATGGTGAAAAAAAATAGACCCTCAAAGGGTTAAACATGTTCATCGCATAACATGGTGGCCAACACGATGAGGGCATATATATGTAATTATTTTCACTTTTAAAACACACAAACCTCAATCCAATAAATTCTCTCAATGCAGTTTCAAACTGCAAGTACGACATTATGCTGGCTTAAAATGCACAATAGGAAACCTGAACCTGACTAATAAGCAGAGCGGAGCCACGTAGTAATTACCCTACTTAAGGGGGGACACTGGCCTCAAGAAAGCTTGAGGACAAAGTCTTATCTACCCTCAGACGTATTTGACGTATCTGGGATCTAGCTATCTTGTAAGCACTTCCAGAAAAAAAAAAAAAACGGTCGATTTGACGACCTGTAAATGTATGAGAACGGCCTCAAATGATAGTTCTCCATGACGAGAACATGCATCAATAGTAGGCAATTAGGAATATACAAGAAATGAAAACAATTAGCCGTAATTGGAATGGGATGAGACTGCCTGTGCCACCATCAAGTGCCATATAACACTGCACCATGTAACAGATGACGCAAGTGCTCTAGTTCAGGATGGACGAGAGCTGGGCTACACGAGTGTCAAACGTGCACAACCAGAGCTTGGGCATGCGCAGACATAAAAAAGGGGGTGCACCGGCCTTGACACTACCCTAGCACGTTGCAGAGGCTCAACAGACCAGCGTATCTTGCCAAATCTTGTACCAGCCAAGCTAAGACGCCACCAAAGTTTGCGACGCCAGTCTTGCCTAAATGCGTGAATCATATTGTGGCTGCATTATCAACACTTAACCATTTTTAATCATCGATTCATTTCAATGACCATATAGCATTGAAGTTTTCTTTAGCAAGAATGCTTGGTTGAGTCTTTTCTACATTTTTTTGTTATTCCAATGCAAGAGTAATGTGGTAGTTTTACATGCCGATTTCAAAAATGTGAATTTTCTATGGGTCAATTAGTTCAGATATAATTAAATTTATATCGTTTGCAAGTACAATAACACAAAAGCATTTCCTCAGAGGGTAACTACTGGTGCATGACTAGATACTACAAAGGACAGGCAAACAATGGTACGAGTACTGTTCTTAAATGAAAATTTTTAGGTACTCTATATCAGTTTGGATTTCATGTCGCAAACATAAAGAAAGGGGGTTAACCGGGAGCAAAGGCTGTGGGATCGTTCCCCACCTGTGGCAAGTTGTTTTTTCATCCACTTTCATTTCCAATAATTTATCGTTTCATTTCATTTATTAAGCACAAGTAAGCACGCAGTGAAGTCGGATGCCGCCGCAGCGTACAAGATTCCGAGGAGCATTCTCAGCAACATCTTAACCCTTTGAGGTCGAATTATTTTGAAAAAAGCTTTCCCAGGTGGTCAAATTACTTTATTGCGGATCTTGAATGTACAAGATGTATAAAGTCGGGAATAAATAGTAAAAAAAAATTACGAACAGTATTTTGGTGTCAGCATCACGCAGAACTGCAAAATGTTCAATAGTATTTCAGAGTGTGGTACTCCTTGAAACAAGGGTCTCCGCACAGCGCCTTATCGCAGTCTGCACACCTAAAATGAGTGTCTCTTCTCTTGAAGCGAGGAGTTGTGTTGGCGCTCATATGCCATCTCTGCGTGCGGCTGCCTTGGGCAGAGGTCTGAGGCACCCTCTCGCGTAAGCGCGCTGCCGCAGAGATCGAGAATACCTCGCGAGCGGCGGTGATAAACAAGCTAAGGGCAGTGCCAATCGAGATAGAAATCAACTTCAGCCGCCCCTGCGATAGCGTGCCGACAAAGAGAAAAATTACGTTTCGCGCGCCTCCGTTGCGATCACGTGGAGGAACTGAAACCGCATAAGCGCGTTGCCGCTGAGAGCGAGAACACCTCGCGAACGGCAGTTATAAACAAGCTAAGAGCAGCGCCAATCAAGATAGAAATCAACCTCCACCGCCTCTGCAAGAGAGTGCCGACAAAGAGAAAAATGACGTTTCGCGCGCCTCCGTTGCGATCACGCGGCGAAACCGAAACCGCAAAAGGGGTGTTGCCACAGTCCGCGCGACGTGCTGAAGCTAGAAATCAGTTCTGTTTATCTCCCCAAGAAGGTAGCACAAATTTCAAACGCTTCTTGCAAGTCCTAAGAGGCGGCAGCACCTCCCAGTAAGCATGCATCGCCATTATGGCGCGAAATTTCAAACGGAGGGTCGAAACCGTACCCGTACAGCTAAGACTTTGCGGGACAGAAAACCGCTGCCGTACATGTACGGCAAAAACCTTCAAACGGTTAAAGAATAAGGGTCAGCAACATGTTAAAGGATAAGGGAAAAATTAGCAGACAAACGGCCTGGTGCCTGTGGTGCCCAACGTGTATGCACGGCTCTGTATATAAAATGTGGAGGCAGCCGTAAGTGCTTCATCCGAAAATGCTTCAGATGTACCGGCTTCCGCGTGCCCGGTGATGACTGAAAAGTCTGAGTGCGACAAAGCCATTGTTAGGGTCGCCAAAGTTTGTAGCGAGCTGTCATAATTTCCGGAAGCCGTTGAAGATCAACAGTCAACGAGTTTGCGCATGCGGATGATGGCATCGCGACCACGAGAAAGCCTGAAAACGACGACTACACTGCGAACATCGTACCTAGCAAAAGTGAAAGCGGGCACAATAAGGAAAGCAACAATCCTTTATCCACATCTTCTTAGGTGATTGGTGCACTCGCACCAATTACCTCAGGCTCCTCAGCTGCTGACTCTTTAGCCCTTTGAGGGTCGAATTATTTTGAAAAAAGCTTTCCCAGGTGGTCAAATTACTTTATTGCGGATCTTGAATGTACAAAATGTATTAAGTCGGGAATAAATAGTCAAAAATAATTAGGAACAGTATTTTGGTGTCGGCATCACTCAGAACTGCAAAATGTTCAATAGTATTTCCGAGCGTGGTACTCCTTGAAACACGAGTCTACGCACAGCGCCTTATCGCAGTCTGCACACCTAAAATGCGTGTCTCTTCTCTTGAAGCGAGGAGTTGTGTTGGCGCTCATATGCCAGCTCACATGCCATCTCTGCGTGCGGCTGCCTTGGGCAGAGGTCTGAGGCACCCTCTCGCGTAAGCGCGTTGCCGCGGAGAGCAAGAATACCTCGCGAACGGCGCTGATAAGCAAGTGGTGATAAACAAGCTAAGAGCAGTGCCAATCAAGATAGAAATCAACTTCCGCCGCCCCTGCCAGAGCGTGCCGACAAAAAGAAAAACCACGTTTCGCGCGCCTCCGTTGCAATCACGAGGAGGAACCGAAACCGTGAAAGCGCGTTGCCACTGAGAGCGAGAATACCTCGCGAATGGCGCTGATAAGCAAGCTAAGAGCAGCGCCAATCAAGGTAGAAATCAACTTCCACCGCCCTGCAAGAGAGTGCCGACAAAGAAAAAGATGACGTTTCGCGCGCCTCCGTTGCGATCACGCGGCGAAACCGAAACCACCAAAGGGGCGTAGCCGCAGTCTGAGCAACGCGCTGAAGCTAGCAATCAGCTCTGTTTATCTCCCCAAGAAGGTAGCACCAATTTCAAATGCATCTTGTAAGTGCTAAGAGGTGGCAGCACCTCCCGATGAGCGCTCATCGTCATTATGGCGCGAAATTTCAAACGGAGGGCCGGAACCGTACCCGTACAGCAAAGACCTTGCGGGACAGAAAACCGCCGCCCTAAATGTACGGCGAAAACCTTCAAAGGGTTAGACAATGTGGAGAAGTGCATGTTGTCACAGCAGCAAAGTTGCCCAAACAGAATAATCGGGACTATTTCATGCGAAAATAAGCTAGTTTCATCAATAAAGTGCTCTTATAAATGCTATTTGCTTCTATGACGTCCAATTCTTTAGCAGGCTTATATCGACTTATGCACTACATCTAATTGACAGGAGTTTTTTTGCAAATTCGATATAACCTGGTTCAACTCAATTGTGCCGTGGCAATGGCTCTCAATCCATGCACTAACTTGGGCATTTATGTTTACTAGATCTAGGCCTGGGAGTGTTAGCCTGCAGCACTTAGAGCCATGGTGGGCAAATGTGGAACGTCCTTTTTTGCCCAATGGTGTCACGTGACACGTTAACTTGGACATGTACAGAGGGGTCCGCTGTTAAAGGGAACACCCAAGTCTAGAGCGTGTCCGTATTTTCCTCACGCAAGAGTACAATCGCCTAGATTTGCAGCAGATAACTTGTGGTTGTAGCTCCGACTCATTTCGACACACCGGCGCAGTACACTGACACTGCTTCCGCAGTTCTACTTGGAGCTTGGGTGCCAGCAGAGTGAGAGCCGCACATTTGAGTGTTCCCTTAGATATATGCACTGTACGTATATGGACAAAAAGCCCTCGTATGCTATCTAATGATATCAAAGCTGCTAGATTTGACACCCTCACTGTGAATAAATGAGAGAAGAAAGAAAACCAAGGGGCTCTATTTTTGTTAACCCTGACCATATAAGCCAATAGACAATGAAGCTGAGGAAAGCATCGAGGAAATTAACTAGGGTTGAAATTGAACTGTAGAAAATGAAGGGAAATGAAAGTAGAAAATCAAGGGAAATGAAAGTGGACAAAAAGATTACTTGCTGCCAGTGGGAGCCGAATGTAAAACCCCCTTATGTGTGCATTGCACTACCAATTGTGCTATGGCGACGGCTACGAATACTTCCACTAACTTGGGTATTTATGTTTACTAGATCTAGGCCTGGAAGTATTAGCCAGCGCCACTCTGAGCTATATCCCTTTTTGCCCTATGGCGTCACTTAACACATGAACTTAAGAGGGCACACATGCGGCTTAAAAACCCTCACATGCTACCTAATGGCATCAAAGCAGTCAGATTTGAGACCCTCGCTATGAACGAATGTGAGAAGGGAAGCCTAAGAGCTAAATTTTCATATTAAGGGGAGACGCGGGTCGAAAAACGGCGATTTTCATCAGAAAAGTCAGTTTTATGTTTTTGACTGTTTCAGCAAGATTGATCCCTCCTCTTTCACATATAAAGAAATCAGAGCCGTAAATGATTGGGAAATAATAAATAAGCTCGGTGAAAACACCCGAGGTGGCGAGAAAAGGTGCAAATCTGGCCCATTTTTCAGCGCGCGATGCGTCAAATCGCGGCGTCGCAAGCTATTGGGCTTGTGCAAGGCAGTAGGCCTACGCTTTTTCTCTCCGAGGTCGGCTTTGCCGCGTCACAATCTCGCCGGGAAGTAATAATAAAAACAACATTTCACCGCCAAAACCGAGCGCTTTCGCTGGATTTCTAAATCACGTGGTGCGATTCCGGCCACGACATTGGCTGCTAGCGCACGACGCGGCCGCAGGTTGTCTGCTCTTTCTGCGACGCGCCGCTCTCTCGACGTGTTCCCAGGCTTTGAGGCATTTTTCTGCTCCTTGTTTCGATGGATCCCGTGAAGAAACGCGATTTTCAATCTCGAAAGCATCGGTCGAAGCACAAGTTCAAGGGGACTCGCCGCAAAGTAAAGCGGCGTGCAATGGAAACGTCCGCGGCAGCTAAGCCTAACCTAGGTGACGGCGACGCTTTCGACGGTTCAGAGCCGGCCGGCCGCTCAAGTTTCGTTGACAGCGCAGACGAATTCGTCAGCGCATCGGAGAAAAAGTAGATAATCTTCGACAATCAAGATAGGAGCGGCGAGGAGACGGCAAGCACCTTTATCTGCGAGATCGGCGTCGGGAACGCGAGCGCCGCGGCATGTCCGGCGTGCGGACGGCGCGACCTTTTTATCCGTGAGTTGGCCAAAAAACGGAAACGACTCGCGTCGTTTTTGTGGTTATGTTGCAACAATGCAGCGTGTACCACGTCCGTTATCTCGTCAACGTATTCGTCGCGGCGTGCATCTCCGGTAGACGACGCTAACGGTGGAGCGCGCCCTTCGGCCAGCCCAAGAGAGAGTTTCGCCGTGAATATCAAGGCAGTGGTTGCGGCGCGCGCATATAGAGCTGAACACAATCAACTCGTCCGATTTTGTGCAGTTCTTGGTTTACCAAAACCGATGCACCATAAATCGTTCACCGCCATAACAAAGAAAGTGCACCTCGCTGCTACAAAAGCAGTGGCTGAACTTGGAGTTGGCTCGGAAAGTAACAGCGCAGGAAGTGGGTCAGCATGGTGCTCACGAAGACTTTATGAGAGAACATATGGCGCTGGTGAATTCTAAAGTAGTGCACTGGATCTAGATACCCTGGCCTGCATTATGTGCAATTTTTATATAGATTTCAGTGCTACAACACAAATAAAGAACTTTTATAACTTTCAATCGTGTTTTTCTCAGCTTCATATTTTTGGCCAAACATGGCTTTTGTGCATGACATTTAATGTACTTATTGTGGTCCAATCAAGACCAAATTCGGTGTGCATCATCTTTAAGATGTGTAGAATGCACTGATCTAGATTTTAGTGCAACCAGTTTATTTTTAAGAATGGAAATGTTCAATACCCTTGGGTACCAGTCACTGAAAACGAAGCATCAGATATGAAATTCTCTCAAAATGTTGCCTGTCAAGGGAATTGCATTATCTTGGTTATTAGCACTCAGTGGAGTGTTAGGGACAAGAAAAGCCATTTTGCACTGCTATATCATGCCAACTGCTAGATCCAGTAGCTGCACAAACATGCACTGTTTTTCACTTATGCATGGCACTTAGGACATGAAAGCATCAAGCTATCCTAAAACTAAGAACAGATTTGGAATGAGGATGTCAAGCTATATAAGTGGTACAATTTTCATTTGTCTAGCATTAATATTTAAAAAAAAAGGTTTCTAATAATAATAATAATATATGGGGTTTTACGTGCCAAAACCACTTTCTGATTATGAGGCACGCTGTAGTGGGGGACTCCGGAAATTTTGACCACCTGGGGTTCTTTAACGTGCACCTAAATCTAAGTACACGGGTGTTTTCGCATTTCGCCCCCATCGAAATGCGGCCGCCGTGGCCGGGATTTGATCAAAAAAAAAAAAAAAAAAAAAGGTTTCTGAGGAGCGTCTCCCCTTAAGTAACATCAGTCGACTGTTGGCAATGAGCAGCTGGCCTATATATTTTACAGTAGGGTGTATTTTGTGTTCCGCCCAGCTTTGCATACAGCCACAATCTGACCCCATTTTACAGACTGAAAAATGGCCAGAAAGTGGGGACATAACTTTTAACAAATGCACAAGCCCTGAGAGCCCTACAATAATCGATGATGTACACACCTTGTCGATGAAGTAGAGTGCAACAGAACGCTGCCGGATGCGCATCTCTTTGGATTTCCAGTCACTCATGTAATTCTGCCTAATCTTGTCCACACAAGATTTCAGCTTACGGGCCATTTCATACTTCTGCATGTCCTTTTCACCCTTCAGCTTGGAGCTAGGGTTCAGCATGATGTACTTAGTTTGCCCGAGAATATTCTCAGTCCATGACGACAGCCACGACACATTGTTGTCGTGCCGCACTTCCTTCCACTTGTGCCCTGCCGGTGGGTCTGGAACATTTGCCTCCCTGTACAAATGGATAGACAACAGATTGCAGTGCCTCTTTATGGCAAAACCAAGTAGCATGTACAGAGCTGTAATAAACGCTGCTAAATCAAACCACTCCAGCGACCAGACTACATGAATGCCACCTCTCCAATGAGAGGATGCACACAGATATGAAGAGAAATGCGAACTATGCGACACTACGCTAGAGCTGTTTCTGCAGAAATGCAAGTGCTCCAGAAAACAATTCTACTGCCTTATTTAGCGTATGGTGCTGGGACTGTTCTAGCAAAGTGTGGCTTTGAATGTGCCACAGCATCTTATACACTGTTTGCAGCTGTGAAAGGAGGTAGAAGCTTAACCACATAATGGCAGTCATCAATTTACAGCAAATATATTCGTCCCCTCAATTGCAAGTTTCCTGCTCATTGGTATTTTATTCTTTTGTACTTCAACAGTTAAACCACCATGCAAGAAGAAAAACTACAAGGGTTGGTTCACTAGAAGAAAACATGCATAAGCATTAACTTTTAAATGCTTGCCCAGTGCACAAATAAGCATTTATACATGCATAAAATTCCATCAACATAATTGTATTTGTTGCTTCAGAAAGTTACTTGAAAGCCTTTCTGACATGTAGTTATTTGAGCAGACTTCATGCTAAAACTGCAACCTAAAGGGAAGACCACAATGGGATGGTTATGCTTTGCAGCACACAATATATGCCTCCATAATAAAACCTGCTAACTTGTTCTACAACACGTTAGAACTTTTGACTTACTTTCCAATGTTAATTATCACATCTTCCGGCATGATACGACGTTTAAGCATGCCCATTTTTGGATGCTCTCCACGACCACGAAACAAACCGGGCGGTTCAATCTTGAAGTTGCCAATCTTCTGCTTGTGACCATCAATGATGCAGAACCCATACTCTTCCACCAGTTTTTCATTCTGCTGTTTGAGTACCTGTGAGTGAAAACAGTTAAGAGCATTGAAGAAAATTAATGTAATTAAATTGTATGGAAAGATGTAGCTATATGGGTTACCATTCCCTATGTGTCATAAATATTTGGCTTTGATTTGTTTTCAATTCTGTTTGTGCTATGACAATAGGCAAGCCACAGATATTAAACACAGCACAAGGGCAGCCCACGAGCCACATTTTTAACTGTATGCTTTACATAACAAATTTTTTCAATAAATAGCACATATTACAGAAATACCTTCTGCACCCGTCAGACTGAGAAACAGCAGACAGCTGAGGTACTAAGCTGTCAACCGATAACAGAGACTCAGAGAAGACTACCTAAATGTAAAAATATAATCGGAATTCCGAAATATCAGATTCCCCCGAAAATAACATTATTCCACAAGTGGCCAAAAAAAGATTGTCAACGCTTGCTGTGTGTACATACAATTGCTTGCAACCTTGTCAGTCTGTACTTTGACCATTATCAATGCTGTTGCTACAGATAGACGAAAGTACAGTCAATGTATACCCTGGCGACCTAAAAAAAAAAAGTGGACCGCACTCCGATAGCCGAATGGTTGCAAGTTTCTTTACAACAATAATTGTTTGGCACTTCCCTCACTTAATCACTGCTTTTGTTGGCACAGACATCAAGGGTGGCATTACATCATAATGGCAATCATAAGTCGCACAGCATCACATTACTATTTTACATATGAAGGAACAAATGCTGGACATGCAGAACTCATGTGACAAACCATAAATGCAGTCGTTACAGCTTAGTGGCTTGGCTTGGCTTGTCCCATGGTTTTTGCACAGCCAATGACCACTGGATCGACCATACTCTACCTCACAGTAAGTTCCAGCATGGCCGAAAGTACGAGGGTACAAATGCAATATCCTTGTGCAGCGGAATATACAGTTGAACCTCGATATATCGAACAGCACGGTGATCACAAGAAAGTTCGATATAGCCAGAATTCAATATAGAAAATCACATAAAAAACGGGTAAAAAAACTTCTGCAAATCAACGAACCAAGCGCGCAATCAGGGATCGTTGTTCGAAGTGCGCGTTTGGTTGCCCAGGCCACGCCGACTTCAGACGGCTGACGAAGTCTGTGCAGCCTAAGCCAATTGCGCGGGGCAGAACCGAACGCGCTTCAACAATGATGCCCAATTGCGCCCCAATCACGACGCAGTAGATACTTGAAGTTTCACACAAAGTATATATTTATTTGGCTGAAGGTACAGCAGCAGTGTAGCCTGCTTCTTATTGGCAGCCGCATGCTTAAGGGGGACGCGGCCCTCAAAAACCGAAAAATCGCGAAAAAGTCAATTTTTGAAAAACAATATTTTTGGATTGTATGTCTCATAAACTACCTGTTCTGTAATTATTAGCACCTAATTAAACCGCAAAGTAAAAAAAAAAACATTTGAGGCCACCGCGGCCCACAAAACACGCTCAAATGCCGAAATGAAATCAAACTTCGCACGCGCGCCATTCCCTGCCCATGCGGCCGGCCTGCCTGCACCATCTTGGTGTCATTTTGACCGTGAATTCTTTGTCTGTTTTGCTGCCTTGCAAAATGGCACCGTCAGTGCAGTTGAGGCACTATTGGCGTGTTCCCGCGATGCGATGCGGAGCACTGATTGGCCGGAGCAGTGCGTTCAAATCCCGCGGGATAAGGTGCGCCTGCCATTGGCTGCTGCGCAAGCGGTGGCGGCGGCAGCGGCTGCTCCCTTCGATGCCGCACCCGCCGCACTCGCATCGTTGTTGCCCCTTGCTCCGTCCACCTCAACTGACGCCTGCTTGCGAGCTGCTCATCGCCTTGCGCTATCTTTTAGATTATTTTCTTTCTTTTTCTTTTTTTTGCGCTAGTTCTTTGCTGCACGCGATGCCGGCAACGAAGCACAAGACAGTGCAGATGTGCAGTGCATGGAAGCGCGATATGCGACTTGTATGAGCATTCCGCAGCGAATGCAGACTGCGTAGACGCTTGCGGCGGCGGAACTGTACTGTCGGCTGTCGCCAGTCAAGAATCCGACAAATTGAGTGTGCCTGAAGCCGCAAGAGCTCATTAGAAGCTCAGCAGGAGCTTTCTAATAAAAACACTTCTGTTGAACTTTAAGGCCTGTTTTCTCAGAATGTATTTTTTCGCTAGTAGTGCTGGGGAAGGCGATATCTCAAGAACCGCTCTTCAGATTTGTATGCCGTATTTTTTTAAAATTCTGTTCCTGAATGACTTTGACAGAGTGTAACAAGCTTCTTTTTTTGAAAGCTGGTGCAGTTAATTTATAATAAGCAATTAATTTTTGATGAATGTGGTCATTACTGGCTACATCAAATTCAAAGTCGTGTTAAATTTCTTTTTTTTTTTGGGGGGGGGGAATAAAGAAAGAGGCTTTGTAGCCCCTTGGGATATCTATAAAGGGAACATCACAGTGAATTTCAACTTCCTGGAATTTCAACAATGTCCTGGCATTTCCCCAGGCTCTTCCTCAGGCATATACATGAACTACCTAGTTAGACCTCAATAACTCTGGAACTAATAAACACATCTTCATGAAACTTTGCAGTTCCTCATAGTTCAATGGTGTGAATGTACTCTGCAAGTTTCATTCGGATATCTTCAAAAATAAAAGAGTTCGGTCTCCAGGATAGCCTCCCCGTTTAAACACAGAGTCCTCAACATAGTCTAAACAATCCACAAGCAATAGGCCGGTGCCTTCTATTACGCCGCAGCAGCGGCACAGAAGGGCCAAAACAGCTACAGCCTCAGTTGAAGTCGGGAGCGGGGAAACATCAGCGCTTGCGGGATCATTATCAGCAGCATCTTCGTTTGCTGCTATCTCCACATCTGTCAATCGAAGCATTTTGAAACACTGTCAATAACAAAGTATTAAGTGGCGTCTGCCCAGGCATCTACGAGTGAGCCCAGTGAGCGCACGCAACGTCTTTGTGGATGCAAACCACCAGTCCTCACGAGGCACGGCAGGCGTGGCAATGAGGTGGTGTGAGTGCGGCGAATGCAATGCGTCGTTGAAGTTGTCGAACTAGCCAAGCTGCCACGTGCGTAAGCCGCAACTTTCAAATGCCGCTTTCGGCGTGATTGATGTGTGCAGGTATAGTGCGCCACAGTCGGGAACACCCATCACGCCACCGCTATCTTTGAGGGTGTTGTGGGAAAGCTCACCACCTCTCAACAGAGCGCACCTAGTTTGAGGTGGCGGAGTTCGATATATCCATTTTACATCCGACCCCGTTCGAAATAAAAAATTAAAAATGCATGCGATTTACCAGGCGATATAGAAAGTCTTCTATATACGTACAGTAAAAGCTCGTTAATTTACTACTCGTTAATTCAAAATTTCGGATAATTCGAATTAGTTGCCGCGGTCCTTCCCACAATGTATTGAAAGCAATATGTGACACATCCCGCTAATTCACACTGAAATCCGCACCGCCACCGATAATTCAAACTCCGCATCATCGTGGATGGGGAGAGTGCTAGTGCGCGGGAGCACGCTGGCTTCGCCGCGCGGGTCGCGCAGCTTTTGCTTTTTCGATCAGCGGCAAGGTCGATAACGCCCTCGCCGCGCGCCATGTTCTTTGCGTACGAGCTTGCGAGGGTGAGCCGGCGAACGCGGCTCAATCTCGCGTGCACGAGAGGGGAAGGTGGGGAGGAGAAGGTGTTGGAGGAGCGCGCCCTCTCTTGTCGCGCGCGAGGCAGAGGGGTGAGGCAAGGGAGGGACCGGGGGACGACCTTCGGCGGCTGAGGCGGCTGCTGCTTACGGCGCGGCCGCGCGACCATGCGGTCGCTGCATCCTGAAAGCGATCTGCGACGTGGCTAAAGTGCGCGCCCGCGTGGGCCTCGTCTTCAAGGCGATCTGCGATGTTTGCAGAGTGCGCGTATTGCCGGTAGCTTCATATGCGATGTGCTTTCTACGTTTCGTTCGCGTTAAAGCGAGGGCTTATGAACGTCAATTCGCTCGCTGCTACTGCTGCGTGCCCTCACTCCAGCGTTTTTCAGCGAGTTTCCGCGGTCCTCGAGCAAGATGCGTTCATGCTCACCTGTGCGCGCGTGACACAGTGCTTGTTAATTTAGTTAGTAAGCGAATGCTTACAAGTTTATACGGCCGATAAAACTATTATCCTTACTTCGTATAGCTATCTACTAATTTTCTATCGCAATCGGTGCTGCGCTTGTCGCGCGAGACGGAGACTTTTTTTTTTTTTTCTCCGTCCCAGTCAGCGCGACAAACGCGCGGATGGAGCAAGAGCCATCTCGACGTCGGGCGCGTCGGACCGCGCTGGCCGCGTCCGGTTACGTTGGCTGCGCCAGAGCTTCGAAGTATAGACGTTGTTCACGCCAACGTGACGTAGCGTGTGCGCGCGTGCTCACGCCACGTCAGACTATATACGCGCCTTAACCGAGCGATTTTTTTCTCTGACTTTCATTAGTTCGAATTTTGTATAATTCGAATTTTCATAGCATCCCCGCGGAATTCGAATTAACGAGCTTTTACTGTAATATGATATACCCGTGTTCGATATATGGAAGTTTGACTAGTTCCAGGTGTTACTGAACGATTATTGGGGAGAGTTATTTTTGCTAGGTGCAGGATACATTACAGCGATATGTTGCATATTACAGTCGAACCTCGCAAATAACGAAATCGGCGGCGAATGCGAAAAAATTTGCTTTCGCGAGAATTTCGTTGTTGCGAAATGAGACAGCACAGATAGGCAATGTGTCGCAGAACGAAACTTTAAAGTCAAAATTCCATTAGCCTACTTTGGCAAGCTTGCGTCACGATATAAAACCGCATTTCCGACAGTACCAAGCATGCTGCATGCGTCGATCAGCAGTGGCAGCACTGCCGTGAGCAGTATTCTCAGTCTATTGCTTCCCGAGACACAAACACTTTTACGAGATTAGGCGTAACTCAGCACAGCATCAGACACAGCGCAACAGTCTTCCACACATGCAGCAGCATATCTACAGCGCATGCTGTCACCCATAGAAGCCAACGCGTCTGGTGCCGAGCATGAAAGTGATCTTATCTCGTATACCCGAAGGCTGTCGATTGAAATTACAGCTTGTTCACAGATCTACGTCCAGCGCCGAATCCGCACGCGATGATCGCTCAATCACGGCCCGATGTATAGCACACTCCATGCTGCGACTGCCATCTCAAGCGCCATAAACAATTCCACATAGGTGGGACGGAGATTTCCTTGTTCTTGCTGCATTTTCGTTGCCTAGGCGCACATTACACACTGCTTTAGGTATGCAAAAACTGTCGTCACAAGCCGCCGCTTCTAACAGGCGATCAACAAACAAGAGGGCGGCCATGACGTGTTTCCAGCGCGATAGCTTCCGGCGCTTAGTTGTTTTTGTAAACAGAAATGGCAGCGCCCATGCAAGTGTAATGTGGTGGTATTTTACACAATTTTAGTGGAAAGCAATCGCATTTGAGCACCTTTTGAAGCTTGCTAACCTTGCAAGAGTAGGTAATAGCGGGGTTACATTTCGGCGAATTTCGCTGATGCAGGATTGCAGTACAGCGACATTTTATTGTCGAGAGGTACGAAATGCATTGAATCCTATGGGTGTTCGCCGGGGATACGAAAATGTTTCGTTGTCACAAGAATTTCATAGTCGGAGGATTTCATTATCACCGGTTTCGACTGTTTACACTTTTTGCATGCACATCGTATACTGCAAATTACTGTAGTGGTTACAGTCAGTAACCGTAATAGCTACCCTAACCATGATTACGTAGTAACAACATAGCAGTGCCCATACAGGCCGGCCACTTTGATTCAAATTCATGCTTGTTATTTGCTCCCTGCCCTGACAACAAGAAATAAATGGTGAAACCTTTCATTGCTTATGTCATCTCACGCTCAGAAAAAAGCATTAGGTATGTTTTGCCATTACTGTAATCAGTTGCTTGTATTGACTGTGCTAGGATTAGAGGCATAGTGGTGAGATGTCCAGTTAGCAGATTGCGCCACAGCATTGGTACCGGTGATGAGTTGATGCAGAACAATATTACGGAATTCACTCGAACCTAACACGTACTTTTTTTCTGATAAAACTGGTCCAAAAATTGCATGCGCGTTAGAATCGAGTACAACCGTAAATCCACACTACCATATCGCCATTGGTATGAAACTTTTTGCCCACTTTTCATTATCCCCAAATCTCACCTCGTATTACATGTGGGGTTTTAATGGTAAGCCAATCTGATAGCCAAGTGCCTTTATCACACTAGAGACATCACCTGTTTCTCCTCCTTGGTCATAGCCTTGCGTTCTTCTGACTTTTGCTTATAGTAAATGTCAATTTCCTTGAAATTGCACTTCTTGAGGTCTTTGATGAGCTCAGCCTCCTTAGAAGTCATGCACTTCCGCCAGTCATGGAAGAAATTCTTGTTGAAAGCATCCTTGGATGTGTACTCGTGGTCAAGCATTCTACCATAAAAGCCAGCTACTTCCTCAGCCTCGGAGCTTAGCTTGACTGGTACACCTGCAACAGTTTGAGGACAAAACTGAGAATTACTTGGATTCTTTGGAATGAGCAAGTAAATCTTTCACAAGCACTGCTTAACATTCGTTATAATTTTTTTACTCCATGTATACACAAATCAGCGGGCTATTTATGTCCACTGCAGAACGAACGCCCCACACAGCAATCTCTAATTACCTGTCTTGCGCTAGCTAACCCCAGAGGGTTCATTCAGGTTTCAGACAAAATTCAAAGGTATGCAAGGACTTTTCAAGGCCCCACCAAAACTTTTTCAAGGGTGCAGAGTGGCATCCCATATAGCAATTTTCTCCGCGTTTTTAAAGCCTTCTAGACAGCGTTACTGCACTAGAGATACAAAAATTGTATTGGAACTGTCCACCCTTGATCCCTTCAAGTTCCTAACAAGACGCTAAGAAAGCAGCGTAAACAAGGGAGGGAAACCAGCAACGAATGCCAGTTTCTTTCGCTCTCACCCACTGTACGGCGATTCCATGAGAGATCAAACATGCATATCTGCTTGATATTTTTGTTACACTACACACTACATACATACAAACACTACATATATACAAATGCAAAATATGTTTTTCTCACTTAACGGTCACCCTAGAAAAATTATGGTAATTTTTTTTTAAACAGGTCACTCTAAAGAATTGAAATCTTTAATAAAAAAACGACCCTGGGTGGTTGCATATGGCGAAAAAAAAAAAAACCAAAGAAAAACCTGAAAAGGTTAAATCTTATGGCAAAATTGAAAGTTCACCTAGTGCATCCGTTGTCATAACTCGCAAGTTAACGACTAACACTGCTGTGTATTGTACGATACAATTGTATCTCGATTCAATTAAATCAAATCTGCAGCTAAACACTTAATTGTAGGGGTGTGCGAATAGTAGTTTGACACAGAATCAAACTAAATAAAATATAATTGTCTAATAGCTCGAAAATAATGTATAGCCATTTCACCATAGATATTAAACAATTTTCCAGTCCTTGTATTCACAGCATTGGAAAGTTTGCTCTCACACTGCATATTATATGATTTACTAAAAGCACAATGGGACAATTAGGAATAACCAAGCAGTTTTTTTTTTTTTTAAAGCAAACTCTGGGCTCTTTGAAGTATACACAGTCGTGCATTATCATATAAAGCTTAAGTGACTGATTTAAGGATCAAATTGAATACGATATTCAATTCATTAAAAATTTAAAAGTTTTGTATGTTCACACATCCCCACTTCATTGCAAATATTATTGAAGTGGGCTTTTTGTGTTATAGATGTGCAAATATATACCTGCCAACCTGCAAACATTAAAATTCATAAAATCCCGCAGTCACGACACACAGAGAGCGGGGGAGGAGCTTGCTCTGACCATATACCTTTTGAGTGATATATACGTACTTTATTAAAAATCATTTACTTTGGACGCAGAACACAAGCAGCAGCAAACTTGGAACAGCAGAGAGTGATAAGGAAAATATTGTTTTTTAACTACAGCGACTTTTTTAGTGACTTTGCTGTTGCTAATTTCACCTGGCGTCCTTTCAATGTCAGAAGACTTCCAGCAGAAAGTTAAAAAAATCGATGAGGGAAACATTTTTGTGAACATTGTTTTTCGGAAAACTTGATGCAACCTTCCTAAAATTGTAAAAGGAGCCAACATTCGTGAACTTATATATTCGGGGGTTTTGGTAGGTATGCAAATAACTTTAAATTAGGAGCACCTTGGCAACAGTTCATGTTGTGTACTTGCTGGATGTGGTTTAGCCAGAAGCTCGAATGACCCTTAAAGGGTGAACATGACTTTTTAGTCTTGCAAGGCATACATGAATGAACAAATACGAAAAAGCACTGCCATTATGCATTAAAATTTTGCTATGTAAAACCAGCGCGTGCAACTCGCATTCAAAAGCATACCCCTTGTACTGTTTACCAAGTCATTAAAGCCTGATCACTACCATTAGCCACAACACCACTAGACTTCAATCTTGCTGCCAGCACAAATGGTTTGATGTCTGGTGGCATGAACAAGCGAATACTGGAGCATATATGCTAGTGGCATTCAGCTATCACATGATCCCCTCACTATCCACTAAATGAGTCATAATTGCAGTCACCACACCATCACCATACAGCAGTTTTCCTTAACTTCAATCTCAACTTATTCCAAACATTTAGTAAAGCAACAAACAGATTTTGCTTTTTCGAGAAAGCATTGCTTACCATCATAGTAGAAGCGCACATTGTCTGGCAGAGGCTCATATGGTGGTGCAAACACTGGTCCCTTGTGTTCTAGTGTGTGCCATTTCTTTCCATCATTTTGCTTCTCCTCTTCCCACCTGCACCAGCATCAAACACAGCTTAGCAATGCCCCCACATTTAAATGGCCTTTTCCCCTCAACACACTGCTTTTAACAATGACTTCAGTTACAAAATAGCACATTTACTTTTGTAAGGCCCTCATTTCTTCCCCCGGAATTCTCACCAGGTGCAGGCCTAGGCTGGCTTATAGCCACATAATGAAGCCTCAAACTGCACACAGACTGCAAAGCAAAACACCACAACCACTTGCGGCTGACTATGAGCACATTTAGCCTGAGACCGATTTCTCAGACGGGAACAATGCTGCAAAAAATGTCCGAACAATCGGGTAGTCTGCAAAAAGTAGATTGCAATGGTAAAATGATTTTGTATATTAGAGTGCCAGCACAGTAGAAAAGCAATTTACAGTCGCTTGTTGCGTTGTACTCCATTAAAGTAGATTTCGTGATGGCCAAGCCCATTGGCGTTTTTCGTGTTAAGGGGGGATGAGGGGATCGGAACTAACTTTTTCATTTTTTATCTTAGAGTGATGAAATTTGGCATACAGGTTCGAAATAGCATCAAACAGACAGCTGCAAAGTTTCACAATCATATCTTCAGTAGTTTTTATTTTATCATTATTTATATATTGCTCACATGTTGCTTGCTCGTGGAAAGCCTAGCGTGACAGCAAAATGGGTTATGGGTCTGTAAATGTTTTTAATAGTTACTAAGAAGTATAGTCTAAGTCAAGATTCTCTTAATTTCTTTTTAAATTTCTCTGCTCTTCTTCTAAACGATATAGTATGCACCTTCTCTTTATGTTTAGAATGTATCATGCTCCAATTATTGTGTAATAAAAAAATGGTGAGCCTAAATGGTAAATCTGAGACTGTCTTGACATAAGGCACACTTCACCAATTGCAGCAAAACAAACAGGATTAAAATCCGTGCTCCCATTGCCGTGCTATGCTTTCCACGAGCGAGGTGATAAGCTCAAAACAAACTTTTGAGAAAACAAGCCTCAAAGTTCCATACTGGCACACACTGTCTAGAATGCTCCTGCATTGTAGAATTTGGCGTCCTTGGCAGCAGGTGACTTCTTAGCCCTCTGTCCTTTCAGGAGATGGACTTTGTGTGCCTTCTTCATTCGCTGGGAGTCTTTCTCGACAGCCCGCTGAAGAGAGAGGGCACCAGGGCGCAGGCCCAATGTTGTGCACAGGTCTGAATAAGCTTTCAGACTGCCCGAGTTGTACTTTGAAATTGCCTCGTGCACTGCTGTTTCCACAGCAAACAGTGAGGCATGCTGGTCTTTTGATACTAGTGACCATATCACTGAATGGAGACTCTCAGCCGCGTTTTGAGTTTTGCCTCCTCTGCACCGGGCCAGCAACTGAGGGTCTGAGAGGCGCTGGTACACAGGCAGGAGTGCTTCAGCAACTTTAGCTGAAAGCTTGTACTTGTGAGCTGGTGCTGGCTGCCCTTCTGCCTCAGCTGACCGGTGGTTGCACCAGCTAAGGGGGCCAGGGGGACACAGCTCATGATGGGGCTCATCATCTGTTGATGTGATGTGGTAGTACGTTGCCATTACTGCCCTTTGCATTTCCTCGACTTCCGAGTGGTTCCGCAGAGCAAGGCCATAGTAGTTTGTCAGTTTTTTGATGAGCTGCTGTGTCAGGCCCCCCTTTCCACCTAGTGGCTCTCCTTTCTTTGCCTTGGCCACCAAAGAGCGAAGTGCAGCCCCCATTCGTTTTTTAACATGATTTATGCAGTCCTCTTTAGATAGCTGCACAAAACCATAAACTTCTTCATCACATAGAGTGCGAAACATGCGGCTGTCCCCGTCACAAACTATGTTTGTGTAACGTAGATCATTTCTGCTCAAGGAGCGCCTGAAGAGCTGTAGTGCAGCCTCAACCTCCATTCTTCCAGAATTCACATCAGTGTTTTTCTGGCACTGGTGTTGCTGCTTCCATTCAGCATAGTTGGGGTCACTTTCTGCTGGCTGTCGGCTGCACCCAAGGCAGAAGTTGGACGGAACTATGCAGTCCAACACAAGCCCTGTATGGAAATCAATTATACAGCCTACGCCGGTATGGGAGCTGTGGCCGCGTGTCAACCATGTGCCATCATACACTACTGTAATGTTCTTTGAAAATGTTGTCTCCATTTCAGTGTACACCTTTTTCACTGCCTCTACAGCATCTGTGAAGATGTTGTGTGCAGCTGCCGCTGCGGCAGGCTTGAAAGTCTTTTTGAGGTGCCCATCATATGTTTTGTGGTGTAACCCACGATGCGAGACATTCATGGTGGCCCAGAAGTCATTAAGAGCAGTTGGTCCTTTCCCAATGCTCTTTATTGCTTGCATAGCTCTGATGTTGACCTCGAAAGCTCTAGAGCCGCTCTTCCTTTGTGAGGACCACTCAGACTGTAGGGTACTACCACAGGAAATGCATGAAAGTACCATCTTCACAGCTAGTCCCAGTTCAGTCTCGCGGTGCACTGCTAGGCCGGGCTGCTGACAAGTTGGGCAAAGCGGGGAACCAATCAGCGAGTTCAAAGCAGCAACTTGAACAAGCATAAACTCCTCTTCTGGAGGTGCGGGAATGGCATTTTCCTGTGAGCCAGTCAGCCCGAACTTGCGCTCCGTTGCTGAAACCGCGCGAAGCGATTCGCGAACTCTCGACGCTTGCAGTTCTGCAGTTTCCGCGGA
Source organism: Dermacentor andersoni (assembly GCF_023375885.2). Lineage (NCBI taxonomy): Eukaryota > Metazoa > Arthropoda > Arachnida > Ixodida > Ixodidae > Dermacentor > Dermacentor andersoni. The sequence goes on from NC_092814.1 coordinate 146,785,680, forward strand.
CACAAATCGTGTTTCCAGGTGAGCTTGAATAGTGCGACGTTCACTGGGCGAACAGTCAACACTGCGATGAGCGGCAAGGTCGGCCGCCGGCGCATCCGCGGCAGCGAGCGTGCGCCCGCGTTGCAGCTCCGTCGAAGCGCCGGAACTCGTCGATGGCATGGGACTGCCTTCACTGGCGGTTGTTGGCTGCGGAGACATCTCGGCGTTGAACGACACACCGCGGAAGCGCGTCTCCGATGCTCTGCAGTCGGGCGGCGATGACCGCTGCAAGCTCACTCCGTAATCTGTGCTGGACGAACTTGCGACGGGACGCTCGCGTAAGGCGAGACTCACTGGCATGTCGATCGTCACCGGTGAAGTAACACTGCGCCCGCGCTTCGACGGCAAAAGATCATGGTTCGTCTCACTATCGCTGGCTGGTGCTCGACTCGGCGCAAGATCCCGCAGCACGTTGGGCGAGAGATCGCACAGCACGTTGGGCGCGTACTCCGCCGATTCTGAACGGACGCTCGGCTCGGCCGAACCACCTGCTGACAATCGCCGCTTCTTCCTTGCTGTGACGGGCTTGCGTTTCCGCTTCCCGTAGGCATGCTTCGTCTGGTACTTCTTTTCGAACGTGCGCGGATCCATTGCACGTGGCCGACGTCCTCGAAACACAAGAGAAGGAAAGTCCAGAAAGGCTTCCCAGCAGCGGACAAAAGCAGACGCTCCTTGCGCTCCTTGCCTCGGCCGCCATTATGGCACGGCGTCGACCAATGAGGAGGCGCCTTACAACGAGCCGCGGCGCAGAGCCAATCGGGGCGCGGCAGCCATTGGCTGCTCCGTGCTGCCACTCTCCTGTTTTTCTTTTTTTGTGCGCTTGCTGGCTGGCAGGGAAGGAAGGGAAGGGCTGGGACAAAGAGTCAAAGAGTCGGGCTTTCCAACGATACCAAAATGGCGGCGCTCCGTGGCGGGAAAGCCGAGCAGTCGCGCGTTGAACTTCGCGGCTTTTTCGCGATTTCGGGCGGATTTGTGGACGCCGGCACCGACAAATATATTTATTTTAAGTGCTTAGAGTTTGTTTTTCGGTGAAATATTTCAGTACAAGATAGAAATGATGCTGTAGATTCTGAAAAGCGTACTTTTCAAAAATCGATTTTTTTCGCGAAAATCGCGATCTGATCCCCGCTTCCCCCCTTAACCCATCACGCAGGCCAATGTGCGGGGTTGTTGCACAATGCAGGTACTGCAAACACAACTCAATTCTTGTCACTGTAAATTAAAGCTGTGCTGAACAAAACCAGTTAGGAGCTTTATTGGCTTTATGCCCGCCCTCTAGCATACAGTTTCATCCAGTAAGCATTCACATAAATTTGGTAGGCGGTTGAGGTAGTTACCGGCTGATCGCACGCGGACCCTAACTTCGCTTTACACACTTGGTCAACTAGCTCAGTGGTTCAACTGCCAATGTCCAATGTAATATTTTTAATAAATACTTGTCCCTCGCCACACTCGCTGACTAAGCCTAACGAGTGTGTGACCGAAGTGGCCAAAGCTGCGGTTTGGTTTTGGTGTTGAGTGCAGGATACTGTGACGATATTGCAATCCTCAGCAGGACAACTAGCGCCATCTAGTAGCAGCTTGCGGAAATTGACCAGCATGCAAGTACGCGCGTTACAATTAGCTCAACTTTTTGGGGCGCAGCCCTTACATACCTGCCAACCTGGCGAGATCAAAAATAGGGAGACCTTTTATTCACACCACTGGGGGGGGGGGGTTGCATTTGGTGGTGGGGACCGTTCAAACTTTCAGGCAGTGTTCGGCGAGTCCTTTTGCAGGGACCTTGCAGTAGCAGACTGCGCTCACTTCAAAAATTTGTCGGAGTAGCTTTGCTCAAAACATGGTCCAGACTGACGGCCCTTTGCCAGCAGCAGGTGTTGGAAGGTTGTGTTGAACATCGATGAGAAGAATTCAGTCCTCGGTTTTCGTGCCATGCTAAAAATATTCTCACACACTGCGTAGCTATGTGATATCACAATTAAATCCAGCATCACCTTAGCAACTCGGTGAAACATGTTTTCGATCAGCGTTTTTCATTTTTCCAACCATAGACCACTGCACATCCCACCTTTCTTCATTCAGAATGTCCTCTAGAAGACTGTACGCCTGTAGAGCGGCAAACTCAGCTTCAAGAGCATCTAAAGCGTCTTCAGGAGATTCACTGGAATCTCGGGGCAGCAGCTTAGGGAAACTCTGAATAAAGAAACGAAAAACTCGAAAGCGATGCCCAAGAAATAAACCAGTTTCCACATTCTTCAGAGTTGCATCCACATCCATAATACTTCGCCTCGTCACATTTCGGAAACATTTTTCGTAGAAGAGGCCTAACGTGGTCGCTGACACTAAGGGGTAGGTTGTGTTCGGCGAGGAATCCCATAAACAGGTATGACACTGTCGTCACAGTTGTTCCGGAGAAAGTTCACTATGTTGTCTTGCTGCTCAGCGGTGCGAACATACCGCATTTACACGATTGTAAGTCGACCACTTTCTTAAAATTTGAAAATCTGAAGTGGGGGGGTCGACTTACAATCGAAACAAAAGCATAGCATTGCCAAAAAAGCAAGACCAACGGGAGCTCCAACGTAGTTACGATTTTATGCGTGCTCTATGACCCTACCCGTAGCTTTTCGCTATCCTGCGTGTTTGTTCGCTTTTCGGAAGGGTTTTTCAACATTTTTGAGAGTTTTACAGTGCACACAACACTCATGAGGGGGTATAGATAGTTGATGGAAGCGCCGCTGTTCCATTCGTGGCGGCACCTTCAGAATGGCGGTGCTTGCGGGGAGTATCGGTAGTTCATGGAAGAGCAGATACCGCTCGCGGGTTTCTCTTTGCCTGTTGCACTTAGCTTTCTCTATAGTTTGACAAAAGGCATTGGTTTGATGCGTTCCACTTGACTGCCGGCTACGTGCTACTTCTATGCTTCCTCAGTCGTCATGAATGCTCCAGGCCCACTAATCATTCGGCACTCGTTCACAGCAGCGTTCAAGAGGGCTGCCATCTTTTACGCCGAAGAAACAAATCACTGCGCAGCGGACCGCAAGTTCAATGTTTCTGAATGGGTGGTGCGAGAGTGGCGACTGCAGCGAAGCAAAATTTTCACCTGTGATGGCAAGTGAGGAATTTCCCACGTGCCGAAGTCTGGACGCTTTCCGGAGCTGCAGGCTAAGCTTGCGGCGTACGTCGCTGAAATGCGCGATCGGTCTCTGCCAGTAAAGTGCGACATGGTCATGAAACAAGCCCGGATCTTCGCCTTTTAAGGACCTGCTCCGCCATGAGTTAAGAGTGGCTGGCGGCAGAAGACCACGAAATTATGCCAACCGGACCTGTCAAAAGAGCCTCAATGACGGCTGCGTGTGGTTGGGTGCATTCGGCGTGGGCTGTTGTTCCACAAGATGTCGTGGTGCGGTCATTTGCCAAATGTGAAATTTCACGGGACGACGACGCACTGTGGGACCGTAGCATCGATGACGATAGCAGCACAAGTGAAGACGAGTAGTCCAGTGACCATGTCAGCTACTAATAAATTTTTGTTATCGAATGCGCCCTCGGGTATGCTCTTCCTTCTTTTCTTTTTTTCCTGTCATGCGATATGGGGGGGTCGACTTACAATCGTGTAAATACAGTAGCTCTGATGCTTCGCCGTAGAAACATGCAGTTTGAAGTCGCCTTTGCCACCAGTAGGCACGCTGACATCGCATCCACACATTGTACAAAATGCAATATGTTCTCCTTTTCTTGATGTCATAAAGCACGGAAATTCAGAAGTGTAAGATCGGAAAAACTTCTGCAAATACCTTTTCATGAGCATTGATAGCGCCATGGCATCAAGCACACGAGGTTTCTAACTTTACATGGTGCACCGCACACACGGCCTAGCCAACACTAATCATACACACAAACAGCAGTAACAATGCACCATGGAGGAATGCATGCACGAAATGCAAGAGCTACATTGGCTCTGGCTTTGGTCGGCTTACTAGACACCGTAGTTGGCTGCTTTGTCTATGATACCGATTGCGCTAATGCAGCTGTTGTTGGTGATGCTGACGATTACGATGTGGCTGCAGATTCCGCGGTGCCGGTTTCGCAAATTATGGCGCAAACAGAGACAACCTTTCGGGAGATATAAGACAGTGATCATACAATCGGAAAGTTCAGTAAAATATCGGGAGTCTCCCGGGCGAATCGGAAGGGTTGGCTAGTATGCACTTAGGTGCCCATTTCTGCGGCAAGCATTTGTGTCGGTTTAACCGAGTGAACGAGCACAGCAAAGGATGAAAGAGCGAACTCAGAGCGCAGCGTGGGATGAAAGACTCAAGGGGGAAAGCTGAGGAGGAGGGTGCAGCGGAACCATGAGGCAGAAAGCGGAGGAAAAAGGTATGGTGAAAGCGTGAAAAAGCCTAGTGTGACGACGATGGCTACGTGGTGGTGCCAGAGTATAGCGCATTGTCTGGGAGGTCTGTCTGCAGCTGCTGCTGTGAATCGTGCCCCTGTGTCACCCATACGTAGCATCCTGCGATCTCCAGACTAGAAAGGCAGTCACACGCCACACTCCACTCCATTTACAACGTGCCACACGAGACAGATTGGCCGTAGTGTATCGCAATATATCTCAAAATGAAAACACGTACAGTAGAACCCCACTGATACTTTTTTAAAGGGACCATGGAAAAAAATTCGTGAGACTGCAACATTCATACGGCGATGGAATACTGGCGAAGCTGTTTAAGACTGCATACATTACGAAATCACAATTTTTTCCATATGGCACCACACTAGACCGACACAAGCGCTGCCGCGGTCACAACACCTCCCATGCATCTGCCACTACCACTGCTGCAGCCACGCCGGCACCTCCAACGCATGACGTTATAACCACAATATCACGGGCCATGTGCGCAGGCGCTGTCGCCACTGTTTTCCCCTCTCCCCTACCAGTCTCCATCCACCTTTTTCATTTTTCCTGTGCTGCCCTCTGCCACACGCCATTGGAAACGTTTTCGAAGGGTGCCAGGGCTTTCGCCGGGTGATTTGTGAATCTGCGCCCATGTTGAGTGCACATTGTTTGTGCGTCTCATAAATTTGCTAGCCATCAATTTAAAAAATTAGGTTATGGGGTTTTACATACCAAAACCACAATCCAATTATGAGATATGCCGTAGTGGGGGACTCTGGAAATTTGGACCACCCGGGGCTCTTTAACGTGCACCTAAATCTAAGTACACCGGTATTTTCACATTTCGCCTCCATCGAAATGCGGTCAACGTGGCCAGGATTCGATCCAGCGACCATGTGCTTCGCAGTCCAACACGATAGCCACTAAGCAACCACGGCAGGTTAGCCATCAATGAAAGGCAGGAACTACGTGGCTCATGGTGCATTCCAGACCACTCAAAATGTCCGGACGAAGCCCAGGCCGCTCTTTTAAAGTCGAGTTGCAGTCTTACGTATACACGTTTTCAGCACCACACTGGCGTCAGGCTATCAGTGTACTTTCAATGCGATACACGGCACAAGCATTTGCAGCAGCATGCGTCTAAGCACTTTATTTTTCCCCAAGGGGTCAACGGAATTTAGGTCAGGACCACAAAAACACGACGTAGTAGCCGGGAAAATGCAATAGTGGGGTTCCACTGAATAGAGCTGCAGTCAAATATCACATTAGGAAGTATCATAATTGTAGGATTTTTTTTTTTTTTTCAAGCTCCAAAGTGGAGGTGGCGTTGACCTTAGATCCTTAGATGAATAAATACAGTAGTAGTACCACAACACGTACCATTTCCATACTTCCACTTCTTCTTCCTTCTTTGCTTTGCCTTTCTTCTTAGGGCTGCCCTCCTCTGTTCTTGGCTCAGCTTTAACTTCAGCTTTCACCTTCTTAGGTTTAGGAGCTGCAGCTTTCTTGGCAATCTGAAAAATGTGACCAAAAAAACACAAATAAATAAAAACATTAACACACCAGATCAAACCAATTTAAGAAGACTGCTGAACCTCAAGGACAAAACCAGCAACAAAGCTTTTACACAACTCACTGTTCTCGGATTGCCTTTGGCAAGATAAATTGGCCCTTTTCATCATGTGCAAAATGTGTGGACAATCTCAGCTTGCTATGGGAGGTAAAAGGGGCAAGGAGTGGTGGAACAGGCCTTCTGGAGTAGTTTTATAGTAGAAAAAATGTGTGTTTGTAACTGACGTATTGGTTTTTGTAGCACATACCTTTAGGTCACTACACAAGGTGCAAAGACTATCTAGGGCCCCACACCATTTCAGTTGACTCGAACACTATAAAAAGCAAAATAATGCAGTCAAGTATCTGGCATAACATAAAAATATACTTATTTACACATAAGCTCTGTAAGTTCGCAAGAGCACCACATAAGCAAGCAATAACTGTTGACACCTTTATTATGTTCCAAGTGTTTCTTGGTTTGCAAGCGCCTCTGACATCTTCTGTCCTGAAAAAGAACCTGAGCACTCTCAATATCAAAAAAAAAAATTGTCTAATTTACTTTGCTAAGTGTAGTTGGGCATTCTAAGCATCTTCATGGATTTGCAGTCTCTCTTCTGCTAAAGTGCCTAGTCTACCATAGACATCATCCGCCAAATTCATTACATGTGACAGCGCTGAAGCCTTTTTTCTTTCCGTCATTCAAGCTGTCACTTGCGCAGAATTCTTCACTGCTTTGATCACATCGTAGGTATGGGGAATATTTTTTAAATCCTGCCCGAACCTCTCTGAATACAACAACACAGAGCGGAGTCTTGATGCTAGCTTTGAAAAGCTGCATCTATTTGCACTAATGCCGCTCTCAACATCCACATTTCCCTGTGATAGGCTCAGAAAAGCTTCATTATGTGTACAGCAAGGTGTAGTTCCTCTTCCCTTCAGGCAACATTAGCTACAAATCTGCTAGAACTCATCCAGTCTTTTCACAGGGGCAGCGTCCACACTTTCAGTTGTCAGCAGGCTTAACTTATCTATCGGGGAGTACACTTTATGAGGTGGAACGACTATTGGCATTTGTTCAGCCAAGTTCCTCAGACTCTACCGAACCGAACTTTCATTTTGCAAAGAAGAGGAAACACGACTTAATGGTAGATATCAAGAAAGAGAAGGCCTCCTGGGACGCAGTAATGTGGCATGTGGTTCAGCTTTTGTTTTTTCATGTTATTCAGGGGGGAAGGGAGGCTCCCCCAGAAGACTGTCTTTCTTTTATGTCAACCACTGTTAAAGCATTTTAACTTCACACACACCACCATATCCTGCTTTGGTATTATCTTACTCTTACATATGGACCTTTTACTTCAACATTACTTTTATTTACTTCACTCTTTTTTAGGCTGCACTACCTACAGGATCGTCCCCAGTCTTTTGTTGAGTAAAGCCACATGTCCTGTTCCGGTTTTAGACAAGCACATCAGGGTTTAATTTTGGTTTTTCTGTGCTAATTACACATTAATACTGCTTTGAACATAGATGCAACTTTTTTGTTCCATGCTTCATTTTGACAATTTTTTCGGTGTCCTATGTGCACTAGAAGGCCTCAAATCGTCTAATTTGACTGGACGAATCCCAAATTGATTTAAACTCGACAAAGAAGACCTTGCTTTCAAAAACTTGAGTGTCCTGAAGTCCAAGTACTGTGTTATCTAGCAGAAGTCTAGACAGCATGTAGCGAGCAGCAGATGCAATAAATCTTATAGCATCAAGCTGGAATTCTTTTTTTCTCAAACAAACAAACAAAGCAACAGCCCACTGTGTTCGCTTGTTTTGCCAACTCAGGCCTAGCAAACAGATGCCAATTTGTGACCGGATATACTGATGCGCAGCCATGCGCACATGCATGCTGAACATAAGTTGTGGTTTCATTCACATTCACTACGACCAGGCCACCAGAATCTGTTCTGAAGTAGACATGGAGCAATTTTTGCAAAAATCAGGCTTTCATAGCAGCATGCAGCAACAGTTCAACAGCAACAATTTTTGATGAATGTGGTCATTACTGGCTACATCAAATTCAAACTTGTCTTAAAGTTTTTTGGAGGGGAAATTAAAGAAAAGGGCTCTTTAACACCCTGGGATATCTATCAAGGGATCATCACAGTGAATTTCAGCTTCCTACGATGTCCTGGCATTTTTCCAGGCTCTTCCTCAGGCACACACATGAACCACCTAGTTAGACCTCGATAACTCTGGAACTAATAAACACATATTCATGAAACTTTGCTGTTCCACATAGTTCAGTGGTGTGAACGTCCCCTGAAAGTTTTATCCGGATATCTTACAAAACTAAAAAAACTTCGGTCTCCGAGGTAGCCTCCCCCCTTAAAGGGATAGTGAATAAAAAATTTGTCGCCGAGATTTCTGTCTCCAGTGATAGCTGTCGCACCGAGAGCGACCAAAACAGCACTCTTTCTGAGGAGAAGTGAGCGAAAAGTAATTATTTTAATGAACATTTCTCAAATCACAGCACCTACCGGCCTCCTCCGAAAGCTCTGGCAAAACCGGATGTCACGTCACGCTTACCCACCTCGAGGCCCATCGCGAGCGATCGTCCACACTGAGCGCGCGAAGGGGCGAGTGGACGTTTGCAGCGACGCGCTTTCTTTGTTCGACCGCCCTATTCATACCGCTTCCTCATGTGAGCTGTTCGAAAACCTCGTCTTTCAGCTCGTGGATTTGTGGTTTGATGTGTGGAGCAGCCGTGTCAACGCCGCAAAATGCCGAGGGTCTGCTGTGCGCATGTGAAAACGGCAGGCAGCGGTAGTCTTTTTCTCGCGTACTTGTTCACGCTGTAGTTTTGCGCACAGGTGCCGTTTGACCGTAATTTGTCGTTTGTACGACGTTCTGAGCCAGATGTTTGGCCAATTCTGCCAGAATGAATCGAAATCCGCATCGTCTGAAGCGACGGCTGACGAAAACAAATTCGCCGACATGAGACTAGTGGCGCCATCTCGTGTGCACCAAGGGAAGGAGTGCTCGGCTGCGATGAAACAACGGGACGCTGAAACCGCTGCGCATGTACTCGTTCACACCGTGAATAACAAGACGTTCCCTGCTCACAGAGGCGCATTTCAGTCACTGCAGATGCCTGGCTTCAATCCTCACCCGTTGCTTCATCGTATCTATTCTCAAAACAGCTACTTGCGCGCATCAAGTACCTGCCGCGCGAGAGTCGGCAGCCGACTGTTATGCTCACGCCGCCGGCCACAACTGCTCCGATGGCGTAGGTACAGGGAGGTTCACACGCGTCAATATCTTCAACGATTTCTACGTTTCTTGTTTTTTTTTTGTACAGTGTGTACTCGCGGCACCTGTATTGTGCATTGGTGGCTTTCATGTTTTACGCGCTAGCAGCTACCCATCCAAGCGGGCGGAGCAAGCCGCTTTGCGCAGTACGCAGAGTAGCCTGACATTGCATAGCCTGAAGCATAAGCGTCCTCGCTCTGTTGAAGCCAAACATGGCAAAGCGTTTGCGTGAGTGAATCACGTTGGGCGCGCCGCCACGGATGCAACGCTGTCAATGAGGCGTGCGCCTCTGGTCTCGCTAACTCATTCGTGACAGGTGCGAGCTTGCGATCCCAGCCGCAGGAACCGCGTTTATATGTGGCTTCCACCTATGATGCCGCCCCTGATCTCTCGAGGCGAACGCGTGTACATGGAATGCACAGTGTGAACACCACTTTGATGGTCCAGACTCTCTCGGCACCGCGGAAGGGGACTGCTGCGGCGGGTCGTCGTCAATTTCGCTTGACGACGCGGACGGATCGTAGGCATACGCCTTTATCTTTCGTGGTCGTTCAGTAGGCCGCTCATCCAAGTCGGAGTCATAAGTTCCGCTCATAGTATCGCTCTCACTAGAACTTTGCATTTTGCACTGCGCAGCGCGAGGAAAACAAAACTGCGCAGCCGGCCAGCTCGCTCCTAACTGCTGAGGGTAGGTGTGACGTCAGATCCGCCGGCTCGTTGTCGGGAGCGCTTTGCGAGTGACGCGGTGGCCGCTCATAGAGAGTCAAAAATAAAGCCATCCGCTCAAAAGTAGCCCGAATAATGACTATATACTATAGCAATCGTGTCTTAGGAATGCAATTGTGGGGCTTTCTCTATATTCTTCGATTTTTATTCTGTATCCCTTTAAAGGGACACTTAAGGTTACATGAAGTGATAAAGTAATGCTTTATCACTGTCAAAGGTGTCAATATAATCGCTAACAGAGCTTTAGTAACGAGGAATTGAGGTAATGCATGACACGATTTGAGACCCCCCAGCGACATTCCGGTACTAACCCGATGACGAAGTCACTCCTCATCATAATTTATGTCCCTAGTACTCAACTACTCGTATTAAAAAGATCATTTCATTAGGTTATAAGACAGAAGAAAATGCTACTTGTCTACTTCTGTTCAATTCTAAGAAAAAATAACATTTTGACGTTACCCTTCAGTAGCATAGGTGGTCGGAAGTTTCGTTTTCGCTTGACTCTGCACCGCCTGCGCTTTGGAGTTGCAGTTGTTTCATTATCGCGTCGTGCTGCGCTGGTTCTGCTGGCCCGCGAAACTTGCATTTGGAACAGGCAGCGAGAATGCCACGTCCATGTGATGTCGTGGGATGTGCGAACAGTCCGCAGACCTTGGCCGAGGGAAGTTGCAGCAGTGAATCCAACGTTACTTATCACTGTATGCCGACGAGTGAACCTCTCCGTTCGAAGTGGCTAAGTGCCGTACCTCTGCCACAGCGCGTTGGCAAAGAGCCGAAAAATCGCATAGTGTGCTCGCTGCCCTTTCGTCCAGAGGATTACAACTTCAACACCGACTTACTGAAGTCGTGTGGAGTGCCTTTCAAAGCAATGCGTTCCCGTAGCGCTGTTCTGTCGGTCTTGCCTGCATTCTCCGAAGCGCAAGAACAACTGCAGGTCGAAGACGGGGCGGGGCGGTAAGTGCGGCATTTGGTTTCCACGAAAGAAAAGCTACAAATGTGTGAATATGTACAGCCATGACATACAGTTGCCATCGTAGTAGCACGCAACGACGCCGGCAGCACGAGCCCTCAGCAGCAGGTAACGTTCATCAGTGCTTAAATCGCTGAAGTCGAGCCCAGCATCGCGAGCCAATGTGTCGTTTTCAGGGTCGTCCATTGTAACAAGCGTCGAAGTTGGCGGCATAAAATAAAGAACCAGCTTATCGTCACGCGCTTTCCCTTGCGCTAGCCACCATTGTTCCGCTTTCGCGCTGCTGTCAGCTCTGTCTTAGCTCTGTTTCTGGCCACGCATTTGCGTTTTGTGCATAAAAGCCGTAGCGCCATCTGCGGGCGCTGTTTTACTCACCGACAGCGCAACGTCACTATGAGAACATGACGTCACCACACCTCCATCGGAGGGTGGGCGATTTGAACTGCTCTAGAGGTGCGCGGACGCTTCAAACTGCATTTTCTCTTAATATAAGTCTCTTCTTCGCATGAAACAAGCGTTTCGAGGTTTCTGGGACGGTATTTCAACAGTCCACGTTGACTTAATATTAACCTTTAGTGTCCCTTTAACATACAATTTCGTAAAAAGTTGTCCGAAAAGCTGTAGACAAGTGGTTCGGTGAAAATGCACAAAGCGGTAAACAGGGTAAAGAAAGGGAGGAGGCACTTGCTCGGTAGTTGGCGCCAATTTCAAATCACTCAAAAGTGGGGGGGGGGGGGGGGGGGGGGCTAGGACAGGTAGGGGAGCTAGCTTGGAATTTTATGGTAGTCTGGTTTGACCTGCAGCTCATGCTACAAGAACTGTACTGCACTACGTGCTCCCTCCAGTACAAGCACCACTCGTTCTACGTAAATGAGCTTGCCTTTCCATTGTCAATAAACGCTTTGTTCCATTCCTCATCCTCTCAATCCCGTATTCTTCCTAAAAAACGCAACCCTCGTAAAGAAAGCTCGGACGACGGCGTGGGCCGGCTTAGCCTCCGTGCGCTGCCCCGGTAGTGTAGACCAGCTACCCGTTACGCAACGCACTGATGGTGTAGGCTAGCGACGACCCTGAACTCGTACAGCACTACCCATAGAACTTCAGAGAAGAATAAACTGGAGAGGAGAAAAGTCCACATTGAACAACTTCACAATAGGCATGTTTCAATGTCCATTGCGAGCAAACATTCTTGCAGCACAGACTAGAACATCGATTCTCAAAGTGGGTTCCACAGGCCCCTCCTCGAGGTTCCGCGAGCCACTAATAAATTTTCCCCGGTTTCGCGCTCACCATGTGGCTAAAACAGCGAACACAAGGTGCACTCGATCCAAGGAACTTCCATTACCCATGCCCCGAGTGCCAAAAAGCACATCCCAGTGCGTAACAGAAATGGGTGAACTGCGCAGTAAATCAACCCCCAGCCTCCAAAAAGAGGCAGTGCGCCTAAACTTTTCGTTTGAATCTCGGATGCCGTAACTTACCACCATGCGCATTTCTCTCGTTTTTAGATTTGTGCTGCTAGCGTGTACGCCGACTTCTAGTACTGTAGCTCAGCGAGAGCAGAACACCACAAATGCACAACACAAAAGAGCTAAAACGGTACTAGCGTCCAACCAAAACGAAGCAGTGGAGTCCACATTGCCAGCCGCATGCCTTCAAAACTGCGTAGTCGTCATCCATGATCGCATTGATAGCTACCGCGCTTTCGTCAGCACTTGTGGCAGCAAGCAGTAGTTTGATTTTGACTTGGTACGTGCGTCGCCCACTTGCCTTTAGAACCGCAAGGTTGCTGTCCATGAACGCGTCGATAGCGGACGCGGTTTCATTCTGTGATGCATTACCTATCAGTGCTGTCTCATTGCGCAACAACATTCTCGCGAAAGCTATGTTTTTTTTAGTTTCCTACCGATTTCGTTACTGCAAGGTTAACCCTTTGAGTGTTGATTATTTTTTCGACATGCGACCGCCCAGGGTCGATTTTTTTTTATTGCAGACCTCAATTCTTCTTAGGGATTTATTTCGAAAAAAATTTATCCGTAAAGCGAGAAAAAGATATTTTGCGTTGGTATATGCATACTCTTCATTCGTGAGTAATAATAAAAAAGGAAATAAACTTATAATTAAAAATTTGATGCATTGTTATACACATAGTTCAAGGCTTTGAAAATGCACGCATGAGAATATTTCGCAACTCTCACCTGTTCGTGCTCTTACACTAATATTTACGTCCGTAGCGTAATCAAACTGCAAAGGTGCCCGCACTCAAGAAAACTGTGTGGTTGTGTGCCCGTAAAAAAAGCAAAATGCGTGACAAACTTCAAATTTTCATCTTATCACCATCTAGAGGCAATTAGTTTTCGCGAGTGCACCCCCCAAAGAAAGCAACGGAAACGCATGCACGGCGACATCCTTCCTATGCACACCCTAGTGAGCACTTAAACGAGCGAGAAATAAGCGGTAGCCCTTTGAACCATTAGTAACAATATAGCCATCAGTTTTGAAGCGAAAGAAGCCGAAACCGCCCGCGAAACTAAACCCAAACCGCCGCCCACGCGCGAACGGTAGTATATAGACACGCGGGAGCAAACTAGCTTTAAAACAAACCATGCAAAAAAAAACGAGAGAGGGAGGCGCACAAAAAAAATTCCCTGTATTCCATAGTGCCAGCACATGACAGAAAAGAACAAGTTCAGAAATTGGCGCTCTTTTTAAACGTACAGACGGCGCCATAAATATATGGCATCGAGCATTTTTGGACTTCATTGCGGCGCTGTATTTTTACGTCACTGACCCTCAAAGGGTTAACTGTATTCCAAAAACTATGTCAAGCCTAATTGTTTTCAATTTTTTCTCAGTGTGTTTCAATACATGCGTCATACTGCACAAGAAAAAAAAGAATGCACACCTTTATATCGTCTTCATAATCGCTGTCTTCAGCTTTCCGCTTCTTCTTTGCCTTTTCCTCAGACTTGCTCTTCTTTGCAGCTTTCTGTGACCTGAATTTTAAAATTCATCATGTTATTGTTAAGTCCAGATTACAGTACTACACAAGCTCACTGGCTATGTCCATACAGCAGTTTTACAATGCCACTTGCCAACATCGCTAAACTTGAGAACCATATAGTGTAGTGCAACACAGTTGTCCCTTGCATGTACCGAATTCACAGAAAATATATGCACAATTAAAACCATACTCTCTGAAAATATGTCCGATCAAGTTCACTCAACAAAAATGCAAGCCCTGCACCCTTTGTACAGTAAAGGAACTGAGCAGCAGCTTTCTTGGTCTCCTTGTGTCAGCCAGTAAACATTTGAACGAGCTTGGCCTATCACAAAGAACAGTTAGCCAATGTGCCTAGCAAATTAGTGCATTTTAGAGGCCAGTTTGCAGATACTGCACATGCAACACAACACATTTGACCGAATGTCTGTGAGCAGAGCTTAAAGGACCACTGACAGCCAAATTTGTTTGTGACAATGCTTTAAAGCAGGTCTGTGTCTGATAATCACGGCATGAAACCATAAATGCTCCAATGTGACGTATAATTACTGCTGGCATCATTGTGATCAATTTAAACGCAACCTCAGAACGCGTGCCCAAAATGATAAGAAAGGAGGACCATGCCTCGGCAGTCACAAATGACCGGACACATGATCTCGTGGGCTCAAATACTGGCAACGTTGAGGAGCTCGCAGTTGCAGAATTTGTCTGCTAGTGGCAAGCATCTCATCATCAGCATCGGAATCATGGTAGTCATCGTCAGGAAGTACAAAACACAAAACCAACATCTTTGCACAATGCTGCTTTGTTACATGAACGTTGTCAAATAAAGCATGTTACTGCGCATGCAACAAACACTGCACAACGGAGCACCGTTCAACAACGTACGACTGTGATGACAGCGAGCCAGGTCTCCATGCTGGCTGCCGCTGCCAACAGTGCTTGCAATTACGCCGCAGCTCCTCACTGGAGCACTTTTTTCAAACATGATTAATGTTTGCACAATTATGTTGTGCTTTAATCAACTCGCCTTTTCTTGATACTGAGGGTGCAAAGAGCAAACACAGCCGAGATGGTTGGCATGTGGTGTCCGTCAGCGGGTTAAATGCTCTCACATCGCAGCTCCCAATCACATCTGCGTTTTAGTACTGGGCACTGCTTTGCAGAACAGGTCCAATTTCAACGTAGCTATTCTATTAGTTACTCTTTTGTGTCATAAACAAACAAAATGTTTTCGTTCTGGCTCTGCGCAAAGCTGCCGAGAGCGCTGGCTACATCACGATGGACAGGCAATCTGTTGGCGACCAGCTCACTGGCGAAAAAATAATCAACATGTGCGCACGAAATTTAAAAGCATGTCTCAGATGAAGGTGTGCACCACAGTCACATTGCGAAGGAAGTCTCAATATCTTTGCCGCTGCAAGACACTATGACAAGGATTGCAGCTTCCGCAGTTCTTTTGTACAAAATAGAAACAGGATTTGCTCATTCATTAAATAAAAGCATGTTGACTTAGTAAGCATTTGTTTGTTTTCTTGATACCCTCGATAATTCAACATTCGGTTGATCTGGACATTCTTTAGTCGCATGAAATTTAAACTAATGAGGATTTACTGATATTGAAATTTTCTAGGTAAAGGTTGCCATTAGTACTCCATCAGATGTACGAGGGCAAATCAGAAGGTCCTTGCTTCTATTTTTTTATTAGCCAAAATAAGGTACATAAAGGCAATTACAAATATGCTATTCTACGTACCTTACACTATTTTTCCACAGTCCCCACACCGGAGCACTAAATTTGAAATGCCCCTGTAGTAGAATTCGTCCGGCTGACTGTGGAACCACTGTTGGACTGCTGTCTTGGCTTCATTACTGCACGTGAATCTCTGTCCTGGCAGGAACTTCTTTAGCAGACCGACAACGTCGAAATCACTAGGGGCGAGGTCTGGACTGTACCATGTGTGGTCCAGACTCTCCCGATGAAATGAACAGAGCTTGTCGGCAGTTCTGATTGCCGCACTTCGTTGTGCTTCACACAACCACGGCGTACAAGCAACTGCCATTTTCAAGAACTGTCAGCAGCACCGTGGTGCAGAGCTAATGGCAGATAAGGCTAGGCCAGTCTAAGAAAGGTCCACCGTTGGGAATGGATATGCTAACCTCACGTTCACAGCCGTAATTTGGCTAAAAAAAAAAATAGGGGCAAGGACTTTCTGATTCGCCCTCAAACTTATGAATATGCAGGATAATCGAACACCACAAACATCAAGGGTTTGAAATGATAGTGCCAGTGGTCCTTTAACAACACAGCATGTGACAAAAAAAAGACGTAATTCCACACAAAAACTTGCAATCACCTGACAGAGAGGGGTTCATCTTCTTCAGAATCAGACTCCAAAGCACGCTTGACTTTGACAGGCGACGTATCGGAGAGCCTTTGCTGTGGCTTACGTGCAGACTACAGAGAAATAAAAAATAACATTAACATAATTTATTGCATTATTAAAACCAACATTAGGTTAAAGGCTATCTTTGACACTTTTGGTGAATTCCACAGGTTGATTAGGAGCAGCTTGCTTTTTTCTCAATTGAGAATGCACCTTGCTTTTATAATAAGGTAGAGAATGAAGTCCTTTGTACAGCAGAAGTGCCTTAATTCAACCCCTATAGTATGGAGAAGTCCTAGAGCAAGGCAAATGTTGAAGACTATAAGCATGACAAATGAAGAAGTGGTGCTTCCATTCAACAGAAATGAGACAAAAGCATACACATAGCAACAATTATCACTTGAAAAATTGTGGAAAGCGCAGTAACACTGCAGTTCTTCCTCCCCCTTGCCTTGCAGTGTGCCACGTGGGTCAAAAGGTGCAGCTGGCAGTTCCTTAAGTATGACATGTTCAATGTGACAGACACGACAGAAACACTGGGCGATTTTAAGGGGTGCTTTGATTTCGACCTCCATATTAACGTTCAGCTAATTTTTTATGCTATACAGTAAAACCTCGTTAAACCGTACACGCTTAAACAGTAGTTTCGTTTTAAAAGTAGTAAAGTCAAATCCCCAACTGAGTGGCCATTGAACATAATGTGTTTTGTATTGCATAAACCATACCAGCTTATTGCGTACGTATCGGTGAACACGTAGTATTTCCACTTTTCGTCGCACAATCACAGCGGTGCGTCGTCCCCATCGGGCCACCCGTCAGAACAAGCCTCAGAGATTGGAACAACGGCCTCCAAACGCCCTGTGCATTTGAGCGTGAAGCCACATCAACATCATTTCGGCGTCATGCAAGCGAGGACTCTCGTCATGCCGAAGCTCGGATAAAAAACACCGAGTGCTCAGCATAGAAGAAAAACTGGACATGGTTCGTGCTATCGCACGTGGCACAAAGAAATCGACGATGGCACGTGACAGGGATCTACTGTTGACTACGGTCTGTGGCATTTGCAATGCGCAGAGGTTGCTCGGCAGTGCTGCTGCAACCGCAAGAAGATGTCGGCTATGAGGTTCGACTTTTCGTCATCGCTGCCTCTGTTGCCGAAGTGTTGCCTAACAACAGTGATGAGGACAACACGGAAAGCAACAGCACGGGCTATTCGGGCCCGACAGTGTCAGAAGCTGCGCATTACGCCAGTGTCTCGATTGATTGAAAACTTTATTCCACCAAGCTGGGGTGCCCGCCTCTTAACCTACACGCAGGTGAGGGGGAGGACAAAGCAGTCCCCGCGCGTTGAGGACGGTGAGTCTTCACGGCCTCAACAGCCAGGCAGATTGCTCGACGCTGGTAGTCTTCAGTCTCGCTCTGTAGCAAGGCCTCCCAAGCTTCTCTACTGTCAATGTTTTCCTTGGCCCCTGGGGAGCCAGCACACTCCCATATTACATGGCCTAGCGTACCTTTCTCCTTACAAATTTTGCAGAGGGCTTCGTTATAGTCCCTCGTCTGAGTTGAGTAGATCCAATATGGTGATGTACAATTGTTTCCCTGGAGGCGCCGCCAAATGCGAGCATCCTCCAGAGAGAAAGAGACTGATGCGGTGGCGGAAAGATTCTTCTTTCGGCTTTGTAATGATCTACAATTTCCCTGTACGTGATGATATCTGATCCCTGGAACTGGCTGCTCTAGAGTTGCCCGGTGGTAGAGTGCTCGGGCAAGCTTGTGAGCGGCTTCGTTACCTGGGACTTCTTCATGGGCCGGAACCCAAATAAAAGTTACGTCCCTCCTAGGAGGGTTATTGAGTAGAATTTGGAGGGCCTCATCCGGGATTCTCCCTTTGCTAAAATTTCGGACAGCTAATTTGCTATCGCATAATATGACTCCCGCTTTTGTACACGAACGCTACTGCAACCTCCTCGGCTGTACAGGCATTCCTCGTACATGTGGAGTACGCTATCTTAACGCACCAGTCGCCATCAACCACCATTGATACCGCAGCCCTGTTTCTGCTGCAAGCGGCGTCCACGTACGCTACGTTATACGCTGGTATGTTTTCAAGTTTATTTGCTAGAGCCTTAGGCCTGTGAGCTCTCCTCTCTTTGTTGTAGATAGGATGCATATTTTTAGGTAGGGGGCAATTCGGAAGCGTTTACGCACGCCCAACAGAATATCCTTCTTGCCAGTCAGGGCACCCGCGTCGCATTGGATTCCTACCCATTCCATGATTTTTCTCCCTGTTTTGGACTGGCCTAATCTTTTTAACTGAGACACTCGTACTGTTTCGGTGAGCTCAACTAGCATGTTGTGAACCCCCATTTTGAGAAGGAGGTCTGTCGAGGTCGAGTCTGGGAGCCCTAGGGCTAACGCTCTTCCTAATGACTGCATCTATTTTCTCTTTTTCTTCTTGTTTAAACACAAGATACGGTGTGGCATACGCTATTCGGCTGGTAATAAAAGCTTGCACGAGTCTGAGGAGGCTGTTCTCTTTGAGGCCCCTGCCTTTGAGTGCAACTCTCCTAAAGATCCCCGTGACCAGCGCCACGTATGCTTCTAACCTTCTTGATTGTCGTGAGGTTGTATCAATTTCTCTCGTTATACATGCCCAGAATTCTCATTTCCTCCACTTTGGGAACCCGATTTCCGTTTTTTTATTTATTTTATTTATTTTTTATTTATGAATACTGCGATCTTGTACACAAGATCATAGCAGGTGGGAAACATTGTGTTAAGATACAGAATTACAGACACAAAGAAAGCAAAATTGCACATAGAATTTCAACAAGAGAATACAGCGACAAGGTCAATTAACAACAATCAATTCAAATGCTCTTGAAATGAATGTAATGATGTCTGTCTGACAACATCATCCGTGAGGTTATTCCAATCACTGATGGTCCTTGGAAAAAAGGAATATTTAAAACAATTAACTCGCGGATTTAATGGTGTTATAGAAAGAGAATGGCGATTTCTAGTTTGGTACCCCGAGGAATAGGTAAGGATATTGGAGGTGTCAACTTTGAGATTATTATTAATTAATTGATAGAAAAACTTTAAGCGACATATGCGATTTCTGTTAGGAATAGAGGGTAAACCGCTTTTTTTGAGGAGGTCACTGACTGATGCTCGCCCGTAAGTGTTATATATAAACCTTACTCCTTTCTTTTGGATTCTTTCAAGTTTATTTATGTTTACCTTTGTAAAAGGGTCCCAGATAATTACTGCATATTCTAAGATTGATCTAATAATAGTGTTGTAGGCAAGGAGGCGTGTAGCAGGGGTCGCTAGCTTAAGCGAGCGTCGTAAGAAAAAAAGCTTTCGGAGAGCGGTTGCTGAAACATAGTCGACATGCCTGGTCCAAGAAAGGTTATCAGAGATCCATAGACCTAGATACTTATATTCTGTGACTTCATGAAGAAAATTATTATTAGCAGTGTAGTAATATAGAAGAGGGATATTTTTAAGTGTTATCCTCATAAATACGGTTTTTTCAAAGTTAATTGACATTTGCCACTTCTCACACCAAGAAACTATTTTTGCAAAATCATTATTCAGCCTAATTTGATCATCAGTCGAACTTATTTTCTCATACAGCACGCAGTCGTCCGCATATAACTTAACACGTACTGACAGGTTTTTAACAATATCATTAATAAACAATAAAAACAGTAGGGGGCCGAGGACGGATCCCTGGGGAACACCAGAATCGACAGGAACGTAATTGGAGCAAGTTCTATGCAGTTCGACAAACTGACGGCGATCAGATAGGTACGATTGTATCCATGTTAATATCTGTTTATTATTTATAATAAAACTGAGTTTGTGAAGTAGTTTCTTGTGCGGAACCTTATCGAAAGCTTTTCGAAAGTCCATAAAGATAACATCAGTTTGTTTTCCTTCGTTGATTGCTGTCGCAAAATCATGGATTGTTTCGACCAGTTGAGTGCATGTGGAATACCCTCGCCTGAACCCGTGTTGAACAGCTGCCAGTACATTATGCTCGTCGAGGAAATTAGTTAGATGCTTATGAATGATGTGTTCCAATAATTTGCACGTTGTCGAAGTTAATGAAATAGGGCGATAATTTTCAATACACGTCTTCTCTCCACTTTTATGCAAAGGCTTAATTCTAGCAGTTTTCCAATCACACGGTAGAACACCTTCTTTTAATGATCGAGTGAATAGGACGCACAAATACTTTGAACACCACTCTGCATACTGTTTAAGGAAGGCATTCGGTATATCATCTGGTCCAGGTGATTTCTTAATATCCAGTTTTAATAATAGATTAAAAACACCCTCTTCAGAAATTATAACATCAGGCATGGAAGGAAGGGACATGCTAAAGGGTGGGAGACGCCCGTCATCTTTCGTGAAAACTTTCTTAAAGGTGTTATTAAATGCTGCTGAAACCTGGACATTGTCACTTACATGTTGTCCATTTATAATGAATGCATCGGTAGAACGAGAAACTGGTGCAATTGCTCCCAGCGTGTCCCCTTTGATCTTTTGGCTCAACGATTAATAGCTCCCATTTCTGTGGCGAGCACGCCACGCCTCTGCTGGCCACATACTCTTCCACCATATTCACCACCCCACTGTTAACCCAGATGGTGATCTCATCCGCCTACATGCTAAATTTTATCAATTTAAGGGGGGGACACGGCTCTTTGCGGCGAAAAAATCGCGAAAAAATAGATTTTTTGAAAACGAAATTTTCGATATCTACAGCTAATATTCCTTTAATTTACCAAGTTTCGAATCTCGGGGAAGAGTATTTCGTCCGCAATATCAATTTATAACATCACTGTGAGCTGAATTCCGTGCAAAAACAGCCCTTTTTATCGCGGCGCGTAGCTCTTTTTCTACGCGCGCGATCGCAGCCATCTTGGTCTCGTTGGAAAGAGGAGCCTTCCTTCTTTAATTTCCCGCCAAAAGTGACTCCGTCGGTACGCCAGGGACGTTGAAATCCGGGGAGGAAAAAAAGCCCGAACGCGCGATCCGATTCGTTGACTAGCGCACGTGACCAATAACGCGTGCTGTGGTTGGCTGCGCGAGGTTGCCATCGTCTGCTCCACTCCGCAGGCGACGCGACTGCGAGTCTCGTAGGTTTGTTGGCACATGCCCAACGATGTCCAATCCACCAGGGAAGTTCGCCACGAGGCATAAGTTTGGCAAAAAGAAGAAGCGATCAGCCTATAACTTTCAAAAGCGCTCCATTCCTTCTGAAAGCATCGAGAGTAGCTCGCCGCCAACCGCAAATGATGCCGAAACCACGGACGATGCCGAAGTAGGCCTAGCCAGCTCACAAATGAGTGAAATCGTTACGGACAGCGGCTGCGTTCGGCGTGACACTGCAATGTTGCAGCGTGCGGATTTGTTGCAGAGGGAGATGAATGCTCAAAAAAACTTCGAGTTCTTGCGTCAACGCCAGCAACAACGCGGGTGTTGGATTTATTGAGTTCATCCAGGAGACCCCTCATCGCTATGTTAAATAGGAAGGGTGATAGCACCGGCCCTCACGGGGTCCCCTTGCTCCTAAGTGTGATGGGAGGGGACTTTACGTCCAGAAATTTTATATTCGCCTCCCTCTGTGACAGGAAGTCTGACGTATGCATATGCCCTGTGTCCCACACCTACCTCTTCAAGGCCTGCAGGAAGTCTGACGTATGCATATGCCCCATGCCCCACACCTACCTCTTCAAGGCCTGCCAAGATAGCCTTGTGGCTACCGTTGTCAAATGCCTTGGTGAGGTCGAGGCCTAAGATCGCCCTGGTGTCAGTTGAGTCGTATCAGTCTAGGATATCATGCTTAAGTCTGAGCATGACATCTTGTGTACTAAGCCCTGGCCTGAATCCAACCATTTCATGTGGCCAGAGATCGTTCTCCTCCGTGTACCTGGCCAGTCTCGTTTGAACAACATGCTCCATCAACTTCCCTACACACGAGTTCAGGGAGAACGTTTGCATGTTGTTCACTTGCGCACTTGCGCACTTTGCCTGGCTTTGGAATAAAGACTATGTCCACCTGTTTCCATGTTTTGGGAGTTCTCCTTTCTCCCACACCTGATTCATGTATTTGGTTAGTGCGATGATGGACTCATCGTCTAGATTCCTGAGAGCTGTGTTCATTATCCTGTCCAGATCGGGGGCCGATCTCTTTCTTAGGTTTTATCCTCTGCTCTATCCTCTGTCGTGGTGATGGGGGCATCCAGATCTGGGTTGGGAGGTCCCTCATAGTTCTTAAACACCTCGCTCTCTGCTTTTCCAAGATATGTCTCTTGGAACTCGCTAATGAGCTCGTCATCTGTGCCTATGAAGCCATGCCTCGCTTTTAACTGGTTTGTACTAGCTTGCATTCTTTATTTACTAGGGTCGATGAGATGTCTGAGAAGGCTCCAGGTTTTGGAGAGACTCACATTGGCTTCTATCTCATCGCACTTGCTGTACCAATTCTGCTGGTTGAGCTTAATCGCAAATCTTTCCATTTCTTTGTTGAGTCTGGCTAGTTCGCACCTGATATTCCATCTTTGTGCCTTGAGTCTTTTCTCCAGGTTACTCTTTCTGCTCCACATGTACAGCAGTTTGCTGTCTCGCGCTGGGGCTGCGTCCTCATCTTTACAGCTGTAGTCGCTTGCCCTATGTGCATGTTAAGGAGGTGTGTCCACTCGTCAATATTGTAGATATCATCCTGCAGTGAGGCCTCCTTTCTTATCTCTCTGAATTTATCCCACCCCACTAATTTCGGCTGTTTGATGAGGCGAGTCTTGACACCTTTTCCTAGCGTGAGCGAAATAATAAAGTGGTTGCTGCCTAGATTTTGTCCTGTGCTTCTCCAGATTACTATTCCCGCCATATGGCTTATCGTGAGGTCGGGTGCAGTATCCCCGGTTATACTGTTGCCTGTGTGCGTAGGGACGCATGGGTTAGTATGTAGAGTAAGCCCTAGCATTTGTATATCCTCCCAAATTCGTCTACCTTTGGGGTCTCTGTATGTATATCGCCCTTCCTCGTGAACTGCGTTGACGTCTCCCATAATGATGAGAGGTCTCCCATCCGCGGCTCTGAGTGCTATGCGGAATAAAGTAATGAATGTAATTTTCTTCTGCCTGGGTGTGCTGTACAAATTCAGCAGGAATATGCTATTTCTATTTTTCTTTCTTGTGATAATCTCAACGAGAACAGCCTCTGCCTCTCTTGGGGAGACATCATGGACTATGGTTGCAATGTTTCGCTTTACAAAGGTGGCGACTCGAAATTTATCCCCTTGCCGCTGTCAAAGCTTTGGTAACCCGATAATCAACAGGGGCTTTACCAGTTTCCTGCATGACTATGGCTACGGGTGCTTCCTGTTGTAGCTCGAGGTTTTGTTGAAGCAACGCTCTTTTCCTCTGGTACCCTGTACAACTTCACTGCCAGAATGTGGAAGCATTTTTCTTCCCCGAACGTTTATCCATTTCTATAAAGAATCGCTTACATTGCCCTCACTTTCTCGCACAGCCTAGCTATTGTCATGCCTAAGGTAACGTGCCTAAAGTATAAAGGATGAAATCATCGCGACAAGAACAGCACCCCGGAATGAAATAGACGCCCCGCAACTTCTGCAGTGCTACCGTGCCCGTGCACGGAGGATATGCAACTGAACGAGGAATCTGCCATGCAAGTGTTTGCCGAGAAGAGGATTCTGGCTGAAAAGCTAGCTCACAGCTTCAGTAAATTTGAGGCCGCCGTGGTCGCTGCTAGGCCGCCGTGGCATCAAACGAAAACGACAGGCTTTTATTGCGCGAAATGAATAAATACTGCATGTTTTTGCCCTTTCATCGCGCTCTCACGGAGTTACGTTTTTGACAGGGAAGTGGGCTATCTCATGCTATTTTGGTTAAGCAGTACTACCGTTTAGTACATACTTTTTCCGAGCTCCGGCCAACTACGGTTTAACGAGGTTACACTACTGGATTACGAGCAAGGCTGTCTACCAACTCGCTTATGACAGAATAAAAGCACATGGGCTCAACCATGACAAAGCATGTATTCTCGGACAAAGACAACCATTGGACCACTGCTGTCGTACTGAAGCAGGTCACAAGGCCTTCACTGTTAAGCTCAGTGAAGCCACTCCAAAATAGTTGCCAAGCGCTGCACCAACTGCAGTTGGATGAAAATTGATGAGCAGAATAAGTACAATCTAGTGCAAATCGTCACTAAATAGGGGCATGTTGAAGCAATTATTAGTTTTCTTTCTGGATTTGGATCCTTCCAAGACCTGTGAAGGCCATTTCACATGCTGCAATCAGAGCAAAAAAAAGCTGGTACAGTTGCATACATTTAAATATTTGCAGCATGCTTTTCACGTGTCTGCAATTGCGGCAATGTAATGCGCCCAGAGCTGCATGCTGTTAGTGCCACATGATGAATGCCTTTTCAGACAACACAAAAACCAACATGTTGCATCTTAAGTAAATAGAAGAGCTTTGTAATTGAATGTAGAAAATATTTTTATCTGAAGGCACAGTTGTGATTGACCAATGTCCACCCAAGGAGGCATGGCATACATTCAGAGCTATTTGTAGAATATTGCTCCTGCGACACTTTGTCAATACAGTCGAACCCACTTAAAAAATATCCAAGTGCCTCGAAAATTCCATTGTTATAACAGATAACTGTTATAACCGAGTTGCATGAAAACATCAAAATAGGGGGTGGCAAAGCTGATGCGAGAAAACTACTGTATTTACACGATTGTAAGTCGAGCTATTTTTTTTTTTATTTGGAAATCTGAAGTGGGGGAGTCGACTTACAATCGAAACCAAAACATGGAACCGCCAAAAAAGCAAGACCAACGAGATATCGGGGGAGCTACAATGTAGTTACAATTTTGTGTTTGCTCTATGGCCATACCCATAGTTTTCGCTATCCCGCACATTTGTTCACTTTTCGGAAGGGTTTTTCAACATTTTTTAGGGTTTTACAGCGCACACAACACTCACGGGGGGGTGTCGATAGCCGATGGAAGTGCCACTGTTCGATTCATGGTGGCACCCCCAGAACGGCGGCGCTTGCAGGGAGTATTGATAGTTCATTGAAGAGCAGACGCCGCTAGTATGTTCTTTATTCTATGCACCGCTCACGTGTTGCTATTTCCCGGTAGCTCTAGTTTTATGCGTTCAAATCGACTGCCGGCTACATGCTACTTCCATGCTTCCTCAGTCATTGCTTCCATGCTTCCTCAGAACTGCACTGAATGAAGAGCCAGCCATAGAATAAAGAACTAACTTTATGCAACATGCAACAATCAACATGCGAGCAATCTGGGAGTAGCGCAGTTCGCGCGGTCTATTCGTGTTTCGGAGGGTGGCACGGTGTAGAGCTATGGGCGCAGCCCATTCTTGTTCGGAGGGGTTGAAGGGCAACAGGAGAGAGCCGCACGGAGAAGGCTGGAAAATGAGCGCGGCGGCTGTTGGAGCAGTAGGCCATCGTGCAGCAGCTCGAATTTCTAATTTTCCTTTTTTCAAAGATTTCAAATTTCCCTACCTTTCAGCTCGGACACCTAGCAGCCAGACTTCACCATTAAAACCGATAATGCGGCGTCGGGGCATTGTAGTAATCAGGTTATTTCACCATGGAAAACATACAAAAGTTTATGGTACAGTAGCTTCTCATTGTTATAACCGATATATTGTTAGAACCGGTGTTATGAGTGGGCTCGACTGTACAGCTGAATATGATCCCCATATTAGCTTCAGATTCTGAAGGAGTGCATAAGGTGATCAGAGAACACCTTGTATAGTCGGCGATTCCCAGCACGTATGAATAAATGAGAGTGGGTACATACATGATATCGACCCAGATGACACAGCGAACACAGAAATGTAAGGGAAATGAGTAAGCACCATCACAGCTTGCATAAGTTGGCAAGAACACCTCATGCACATTCACAGCTGTAACTTTGGCAGAGATAATGCAGCAATCCCACTACAATTATTTTCCTTTTGATGCCTCATCACTGGACCCAGCAGCACTATGCCTATGTAATACCAGGGTAGCCCTGTTGTGAGCAATGGATGCTAAATGAGTAGAACCCACTGAAAGGAATTGTTACATTATGCCAACCCTTCTTGCCAAACAAGAATTCCCAGACTCGAATGCAAATAACTATGCTGTAAAATGTCAAAAAAAGGACACACCAGTGGCATATCATCATCGCTGAGCACCTCGCCCTTGATCTCACTGATGTCAACAGTCTCGGTCTCAAGAGTCATCCGTGGAGCAGGAGGGTGGGGTGGCGATGACACTTCTGTCTTGACCTTTACAGGAGGTGGGGACATACTTTCTGAACTAGGCTTTTTCGGAGTGACCACTTCCTGCTTAATCTTCACTGGAGATGTGCTGTCCCGATGCTTCTCCGTTGAGCTCTTATGCTTTTCACGCTCCTGCAAAAAGAACACAAGTAATATGAATGCACACTGTGCAAGTCCACCCCCCACCCTAATTATTTGAACACTGAACCACCACTGTCCATAACATTTTCAGGCCAGAATTGTGTGTGCATGTCATTTTTCAGGCATAATGTCATGTGAGGTCAAGTACATTAAAGTACCAACCAGACGCAGAACACTCATAAGGATGAAATTTTATTTCGCGATTCCGAATGAAATCTCGTGACTTCGTGGTATTTAAGTGAGCACAGCATTGCACCTGAATGGCTGACAAATTGTCGGACCATGAAAGTATCTGGGACATGTATAGGGGCCATATTAAAGCTGTGTTTAATATTTGTGAGGCAGAACTCTCACAAAACTAGTGCTGAGCCTGCATAGAGCAGATTATACATTTGTTTGGAAGCAATTTTATAAACATAGTTTTCTGTCAAAGCACCTTAGAGAACTTATAAGCAACAACTTCATACTGCTGTAGACTAGGCTTTTGTAGGAAAATTGGATCAATGAAATTTCTATAGCACATTTTCAGCGAGACTCCCTCTGTTGTTTCCTTTTCGTGCAAACACTGCTGCTGTGGAGCCGTTTCTGATTATGTTGGCAATTTTGTTAGGGCTGCTGCATTACTAAGACTGGATTTTAGGCATGTGCCTATTTTGTTCCTTGCTTCACAATCAACCCTTTTCATTACAATCGCTGACCAATAAACCGGACCAGTAACCTCGACATGCTTGGTAATTCGAACAACTTTGCAGCACTGCCAATGGCCCCATAGACTTAAATGTGTAAACACAACCAATATATTGGACAGCCTCCAGCTCTACATTCGGTTATCCGGACTCCATCCATAGCTGTAGCATACGTAGACTCTGCCGCCATTATCTCCTCTAGCAACCTCGACGAGACCTCAACTAAGGCCTCGAGATTACATGCTAGAGGGTGATCTCTGAGGCTTTGCTTGAATTGTGAGGCTGCATCAGCATCGCGATCAACACATCCT
The DNA here is from genome assembly GCF_023375885.2 of Dermacentor andersoni. Classification (NCBI taxonomy): domain Eukaryota; kingdom Metazoa; phylum Arthropoda; class Arachnida; order Ixodida; family Ixodidae; genus Dermacentor; species Dermacentor andersoni. Next base: position 146,813,543 of record NC_092814.1, read on the forward strand.
ATTCCAGCACCCCCGCACATGGCCGGCTGTCGCTATTCTGTTTGTTGAGTTTGCCTTCCGGACAGCGCTCCGCCATTCTATGCTTGTTTGTTTAGTTTGCATTCCAGACAGCACTTCGCTGGCTCCATGAAGTCTTCCTCGTGAAGTTACACACAGGCCATGTCAAATGGCAGCAATGGTGACCTCGCAGTCCATGCCGATGACGACGAAACACAGCAAATACACCACAAAGACTTTTCAAATGTCGACAATGTGGTGTCACCATGTGCCGAACTTAACGATGACGAAATAATAGAGCAAGTTCTCCCACTGTTGAACAGCAATCCTGATTCGGATGATGATGATTTGCACTTTGCTCCAGAGCCTTCACATGTACACCTGACTGGAGCCTTTGCCGTTCTTTAATCCGTGTACAGTGACAACACCGCACTGGCATAAAGACAGGCGGTGTTGGTTGCACGTAAGCGGAAGTGCGCACAGCAACACATCAACGACTTCATCCTGGCACAGGTGCCTTAAGACGTAAATACAGCAATACCTCGTTAACTCGAACTCGCATATCTCGAAAAATCGTCTGAATTGCTATAACCTGCAGTGGGACAGTGCAACGCACTGTCTCTACCTTTGTTATGTTGCTCGAATGGCGATAGCGCACTGGGCCAGCGGCTGGGACAATGCGTCGCGGTGTGGTGTAGAAGCCAAGTTGAAATTTTCCGCGGCACTGAACCATTTCTTATACGTGTCATATATTTACGGCCCTTTATCTCAAACTATTTTTGGGCCAAATTGCAGATATCTCGAAATCTTGACTGAGTGTCGAACAAAAACTCTGCCATCGGACCGTTAAACAAGCTTCGCGCGATGCTGCCACATCTTAATCACACCTACCACAAAGCGGATGCTTTCCCCAAATGTGAAGTCTGAACCTGGCAGCATAACAACTTCATCAAGCAACCATGTGGCACGTCATGTGATGGGAGAGACGCGTGCAGAGGCAGGCCCTGCGAAATAGCATGCTTGATGCAGTTTGTTTTGTTTGCTTTATGCAATGCACGTGACTTATCATCAGAAGTGCGATTTCAGTTTTAATTTTATTTTATGCGGAGCACGCTGCACTGAATTTTTATGCTACGCAATGTAGAACAAAAACGCACATGCGGCGTGCGTTCCAGTACAACCCGCTCACAGAGTACGCAGTCGTGAATTCTCCCATCATTTTCTGTGGCACCATTCTCTGCAAGTCCACACTGCGTGTGTTGCGTAGTAGAATGTGACATGAGCATTCTTGAGTATGCGCTATGCGAGCAGGATGTACCGGTGACAGGTGAATTTACTGACTCTGAAATCGCTGGGATGGCTACAAACGGAGAGGACGGTGGCGACGATGAAAGACCTTGAAAGGTACGAACATCAGCTGAAACTGGAAACATAGTTCGCTTATTGCAAAATAAAGTTAAGTGCAGCAGTGGGAACAATCGGCTCACGCGATGTGTGAAACAGCTCAAGGACGCCTTTCCAGGTCCAAGTGCTACTACAAAGCAGACCACCCTTACACACATTTAATGCAATGAACACAATAGCAGTGCCGCAAAATAGCTCGATGATATCTCTGGTATGTTTTTATTTTTTCTTTGAAACCTTTACGAAGAGCCAGTTTAAAAGCTCTTCTTGAAAAGCTTGTCAGTAGCGGTAATTTTTTTGAAAGAACTTGACTTTTCACTGCAATTTCTGCGACTTCACTTAACTCAAAATTTTTTCCGGTTTTGATACTTGAGTTACTGAGGTATTACTGTAAAATGATATATTTTTTATACATTAGCTTTTTTCATACATTCTATAGTTTTGACTTGCATTCTCCGCAGAGTCCCAATTATCGGTTGTCGACTGCATATGAGCAGGAACTGACTAAGAAAATGTTTTGTACCGTTTTTATAATGTCTATATATGCCTCTTTCTGGCATTAGGGCCTATAAATGCCTATTTTCAACATCAGCATCTATAAAACAATATTTAGCCTACAGTGTTCCTTTCGAGTGCAGTTTCAGATTCTCATGTTACCTCACAACATTGGTTGTTCTGAACTCTATCGTGTTCAACCATAATGCGCCAGCCCAGTCTGCGTTATTCTTATAGTTGTGTGGCATACTGGCAATTTGCTTTGCACTTCTCAGCCATACCAAAAAAAGGCCCCAAAAAATGCAGCTGAAAAATGCAGAGACTCCGGCAAGCAACCAATCCGAAACAGTCACTTTTCGATTAATGCAACTATCCACATTTGCAAGACCTCCATGGCTTCCCCTTGTGCACACACCAGACCAAAAAGCACTTTGTACCCCCAATAGCCTTATGCTTACCCACACAAAACAGACATTAACCCTGCCTGCCTTTGAACAGCAAGAGACCACAACAGGAAACAGTAATGCTAATATTTCAAAGCAGGCAAGAATTGTGGTTTGGCTCCCTAAATACACAAAGTATGAAACAGGCAGCAGGAGCTTACTCACTTTGTCCCTGTGCTTGTCTTTATCCTTATGCTCTTTATGCTTGTCCTTGTGCCTATCCTTGTCTTTGCTGCTGCTGTCCTTGTGCTTGGACTCTGATGATGCTTTACTTTCCTTGCTAGCAGAGGACTCCTTCTTGACCTCTGTACCCTTATAAACAGACGATGATGAAGAAAGAGCATCTTTGGGTTTGGATGAAGAGGAGGAAGATGATTTGTGCTCCTTGCCACTGGAATGTCCTTTGGAGGATGACGACAAATGATGGCCCTCTTTGTGTTTTGCAGAGGAAGACGAGGCGCTGCCACTGGGCCTGTGAGCAATGCAGCATCATTTAGGCTTAAATAAGCAGTGGCTGCAACTTTTATTTGCCAAATCAGCTCTTAAAAGACATCCAATTTTTCAGCATTAAAACACTGCCCCACCTTCCCAACTTTACTACGATATGAAGTACAGGGTGGAAATTCACAAAAGAGCCGACTGACGGGCTATTTTAGTTGGTATGGCATTCTGTACAGTACAGCACAGCCAGAGATTTCACTACTAACAACTGAAAACTCACTGCAAATTGCATTTTTATACAGATGGTACAGATGACCGCAAGCAATAAACTGAGGGCATATTGCACATGGTATTTATATTGAGAAGATGCTATAAACCTTCAGTTTTTAGCAGCACTATGTCCCTGTCTTTATCTTGCACGTTATGGTTACAGTACGCTGCATGGAACTATACACTCACAATTTAATGCTGTTTCGTAACATTATAAACAGAACTACACATAAAATGGTTTAAAGGAGAGCCAAATTGACCTTGATCTGTCAATACCTAAGTGCATTGACATTGCTGCAGGCCATTTAAGTTAGAAAAGCATCCTTTGCTACAAGCTCTACATGGAACAAGAATAAAAAAAAAAGCCTTGTTCAATCTGCTTGCATGCAACCCGATTGGTTGGATATCCAGCACTAATTAGTTCACACAAAAATCCCTGCTTTGAGCCTACTTGCATACTAGCAGGAAAACAAAATGAAGAGAGTAGAAAATACCATCTGCTTACCCAGAGGAAGATTTTTCCTTTTCCCTTTCCTTTTCCCTGTCCTTATCCTTGTGCTTATCCTTGTGCTTGTCTTTGTGCTTGTGATGGTCATCTTTATGTTCTTTGCTGCTTTTATGGTGCTTGCTGCTGCTGCTGCTACTGTGGTTATGCTTGTCAGATGACTTGTGGTGACTACTGCTGCTGCTGTTGCTGCTGTTGACCACCACTCCATTCACACCATTTGTCAAGCCTGTGGACAGAAAATTACGCTGAAATTCACTTTACAATGGCTTCTTCCTACTCTGTATTCTTTCATGAAACCTTGAAAATGCACCAAGGCAGCAAACCATCCTTATAATCCCAGTGGATGACAACACGCTGTTATTTAACTGTGAATGGGCACTTGAAATGCACTAAACTAAAATGTGAATGCATACTATGATCAATCCAGCACCTGGATCAGGAGTAATGTCACCCAATGCTCTCTACATTGCATTCCGCATATTTCCCACTGAAGGATAACTTGTGACCTACTTAACTGGTTAGGATTTGTATGACCATAAAAATGAACCACTTGTCCAGCAATTTTTTTCACAGAAATACATGTAGAATAATGTTCATTGCTCTTCAATTCTGCAAACCTACTTAAGCGGTCAGATTAACAATACTGCTGATCCTAATGCAGCAAAATGCAAAATTTCACTAATATCCCCCTCTCCCCTCACTTTTTTTGTGCTTGGCAACTTTAACAGTCTAACTCCAGTTTGTGTGCTGCAATTTTCCTTATTTTTGTAATTAGGTCTCCGACTTGAGAAAATAACTGGAGCAGAAATGACAGTTATAAAAAGTTTCTTAAACGTCTCCTTTATAAACAACACATTTACTGATGCGAATTATTTCAAAATGAAGCAATGTGAACCGAGCAATCTGTAAGGCCAGGCTGACTGTCACTGTCAATGTCACTCAGCTTGTCTGCAAAAATTACTCTTTCGATAGCCAATGGCCAGGCATGGCAAAAAAAAAAGAGAAGATCCTAAAAGACCTCCACACCCTGGAAGCCTCAAAGGTGACTATGTGCAGCACCCTCAGATTACTACACGCAAGACTTGAATCATGAAATAACCAACATAAATCGGCTCACAACAACACTGACATCAGATTTAGCCCCTGCATTGCTGAATCAATTATAGGCAAATGCCTGCTTCTCGAAGTCAGTGCCCCACCCTATTAGTGCAAGAGTATCAAATGAGATAGTTTGGCACCATTTTATAGTGGCTATATATGCTCACTTTTGCTTTTAGCACCTAAAAATGCTTTTTAAGGCCCTCTTTGCTACACAAGCCCATTTCCTTACTTCTTCCCAAAGAAGGTGGCAGCATTGGCAGACAGTGTTGGTAATTGCAATGCAAGCTAGCAAATAAATGCTTGCGCTGTCAATGTAATTTGAGCTTTTGAGGACCTCTCACCATCTGCCTGACACTGGTTAGCGATGCGAGAAAAAAACGATCACCAAAAGTCTCATTCAGCAGTGGACACGCACCTCCATGTTACACTGAAGGTGGAGATTTAGAGACAAAGGTGCAGCATTTCGAAAATGGTGTAAGATAGAATGTAGCTTGGAAAGACTTGACTATTTAAATGCACTGCCCATGTGTTAGGTCAAAGCATGCAAAGTACACTGGAAGTACTGTCGACTGTAGTTACATGGTTCCATTTTTCAGCACCTCCACTCCTACGTAGTCATAGAGACGATCTGCCGATGGTGGTTCATCAAAAGCAATAAGCTCGGCCCCTCCCCTGCACTTTTTATGTAAATAAGTGCAGGTAAGGAGATACATGCTATTGTGTTCCAACATGTCATAAAATGAGAAACACTTTGCACAAAATAAAGTTCAAGTACAGCTGATTCTCCACAAGTAGGAAGATACCTATAAAGAAAGCGGTCAGACAAGGAGGCACAATCTCTCCAATGCTATTCACTGCGTGCTTGGAAGAAGTATTCAAGCTATCAAACTGGGAAGGGTTAATTATTAAATTATGGGGTTTTACGTGCCAAACCACTTTCTGATTATGAGGCACGCCGTAGTGGGGGACTCCGGAAATTTCGACCACCTGGGGTTCTTTAACGTGCACCTAAATCTAAGTACACAGGTGTTTTCGCATTTCGCCCCCATCGAAATGCGGCCGCCGTGGCCGGGATTCGATCCCGCGACCTCGTGCTCAGCAGCCCAACACCATAGCCACTGAGCAACCACGGCGGGTGGGAAGGGTTAGGAGTGAGGATCAGCGGCGAATATCTCGGCAACCTTCGGTTTGCAGATGACACTGTCCTGTTCAGCGACACTGGGGACGAGTTACAACAAATGATTGAGGACCTTAACAGATAGAGTGTAAGAGGGGGGTTTATTAACATGCCTAAGACAAAGATAATGATCAATAGCTGTTTAGGGAAGAAAAGTTCAGTATCACCAGTCAGCCTCTAGAGTCTGTGAAGAAGTATGTTTTCCTAGGTAAATTACTTGCAGGGAACACTAATCATTAGAAGGAAATTCAGTGAATAAAAATGGGTCGGATTGCATATGGCAGACAATGCAAGCCCCTGACTGGAAGCTTACCATTATCGCTGAAAAGGGAGGCACACAATCGGTGCGTTTTACCAGTGCTGCCGTATGGGGCAGAGACTTGGAGAATGACAAAGAAGCTTGAGAACAAGTTGAGGACCGCGCAAAGAGCGATGGAACAAAGAATGATAGGCGTAAGGTTAAGAGACAGAGGGCGGTGTGGTTCAAAGAGCAAACGGGGATAGCCGATATTCCAACTGATATTAAGAGAAAATAAAATGGAGCTGGGCAGGTCATGTAATGCATAGGTTAGATAACCGGCGGATCATTAGCGTTACAGAATGGATGCCAAGAGAAGGAAAGTGCAGTCGAGGATGGCAGAAGACTAGGTGGGGCGATGACATTAGGAAATTCGCAGGCGCTAGTTAGGATCGGTTGGCACAGGACAGGGGTAATTGGAGATCACAGGGAGATGTCTTCGTTCTGCAGTGGATGTAAAATAGGATGATGTTGATCATGATGATGATGATATACAAAAAGCACTTAACCCTTTGTGTGTCAAAGACGTAAGATATACACAGCCATGAACAAGTCCCAAATGGTTGGTGCGATATATTTACGACGCTGTCTGCATGTTTGAAAAACGCATCAAGTTTCTCTATTGCCCAGCACGAGCTGCGAACCTGTGTGGATACAATAATTTTTTTTTTTTTTTCGCTCCATAGTCTCTCGGTTTTATAATTCCACAGCGGTTAATTTTGGTTTCGCCTCATGGGCTGTTTCTGTTTGCCGTGCTCGCAAAAACTGATGTCTATGGTTTCTGATCTCTCAAAAGGTCATTGCTATATGCTTGCTTGTTTATTGCTCACAGCGGTGCAGTTACATTTATTCACAGGTGGGTGCTGGTACTACAAACGAAGCTGTAATATATGAACAATGCTGCCACGCCTGTGTTTCTTAAGACTCGCAAAAACTGATTGCCCCTCAGTGGTGACAGGATGAAGGATAACTGCAAGTTTGACTTTCTGGGTTTTTCTGATTGGTGCACAACCACAGGGTTTTCTTGTGTGTGCTCATATATATGGTTCGACAATACTATGAACGTGGGCACCGGTTGCTCTTCTGCAAGTGAGTCGAGCGGCGATTCCTTATATGCGGACTACTGCCCAAGTGCCGAACCAGAATCTATGTATTTCAGTGTATCTACTTTTTTTATTCTTATTACAAGCACTTATGCAAGTCCATATTGTAACGATGTTAGTAAAACAAGGATATTTATTAAAGGCGAACTTGTGCCCACAAGTAAAAGTCACTGCGGTCGTGCAGGAATCCGCGGCAGTCGCGTTCTCCAACTGGGCTCGAAACATCTTCCTCTTCTTCTCGCGTGACACCTCGGGCGCGTGCCGCATGCGAGCCGGGTCCAACTGGCTGCCCGTGCCACGAAGATCGCTTCCTGTTGTTGCTGAACAACACCACTGTATGGCGTGCACAGTGCCCAATGCAAAGGGCGCGCAACTTGAATGTCACCAAGTTTGTCGTGGCATTATCCCCCTCCTTGCCGCATCGGCCCGATGCGTGAGAGGAAGTAGGGGTTCCTGTGGGCTCTCACTTTTTTTTTTGTTGTTGTTGTTGTTGGTCATGACCTCTCCTGGTAGGGTTTCATGCGGACAACATGCACAACTTCCGTGGAGTTGCGCCGTCTTGGGCTCTCGTGTCCAGCGGATTTCACTTCGTAAGTGACGTCGCTTATACGACGAAGTATTTCGTAAGGGCCGAAGTATCGGCACAGAAGCTTTTCAGATAGTCCACGGCGTCGCACTGGGGTCCATACCCACACCTTGTCACCGGGCTGGTAATGAGCTTCACTACGGCGCTGGTTGTACCGGCTGGAGTCGATGCGTTGTTGGCGGCGTATTCGGTACCTTGCCATCTGTCGTGCCTCCTCGGCTCGTTGCAAGAAATCATCTAGGTCAGATGAGTTATGGTTTTCTTCATCTAACGGGAACATAGCATCCAAAGTTGTGGTTACTGCTCGGCCGAATACAAGTTCAAACGGGGTGACTCGTGTTGTTTCCTGAACGGCCGTATTATATGCGAAGGTGATGTATGGCAAAATTTCGTCCCACAGCCTATGTTCAACGTCGACATACATCGAAAGCATGTCGGTCAGTGTTCTGTTAAGGCGTTCAGTTAAACCGTTTGTCTGAGGGTGGTACGCCGTAGTTTTCCTATGATCAGTATGTGTCATTTGCAACAAGCATTTCATTAGGTCCGCAGTAAAGGCCGTTCCACGATCGGTAATAACAACTGCGGGAGCGCCATGCCTGAGCACGATATTGTGGACAAAGAATTTTGCAACTTCGACAGCCGTTGCATTGTACAGGGAATCAGTTTCTGCGTAACGGGTCAGATAGTCCGTGGCCACAACTATCCACTTTTTGCCTAAAGATGATGTTGGGAAGGGTCCAAGCAGGTCCATACCGACTTGTTGGAATGGGGCTTTTGGTGGCTCTATTGGCTGGAGGAGGCCGGCCGGTTTTACGGATGGAGTCTTGCGCCTTTGACACTCGCGACAAGTCTTGACGTAGTGCTGCACTGAGGCTAATAACTTGGGCCAGTAGTATTTCAGACGAATCCTAGCGACTGTACGGCTCACGCCCATGTGTCCAGACGTCGGCTCATCGTGACATGCATGCAAAACTTCTTCTCGCATAGATGTGGGTACGACAAGTAAAAACTTTGTCTCGCTGTTTCCGAAGTTTCTCTTGTAGAGGACACTTCCTCGCAGACAGAACGAGGATAGCCCCCTAGAGAAAATACGCGGCAGTTGAACGTCCAGTCCCTCCAGGCGCTGTATAAGTGGAAGCAATTCCGGGTCATCTCGTTGTTGTTGAGCAATTTGTGACGCGTCAACAATGCCAAGGAACGGGAAATCCTCTTCTTCTGACACAGTTGTCTCGACGGGTGCGCGTGACAAGCAGTCGGCATCGCTGTGTTTCCTCCCGGATCGGTATACGACAGTAATGTCATACTCTTGAAGCCTAAGGCTCCATCTTGCTAGTCGTCCGGATGGATCCTTGAGATTCGCCAGCCAGCAAAGCGAATGGTGATCGCTGACTGCTCTGAATGGTCTACCATAGAGGTAGGGCCGAAATTTACATATTGCCCAAATGACTGCAAGGCACTCTTTCTCGGTTGCGGAGTAGTTTGCCTCTGCTTTCGAGAGCTTACGGCTGGCATAAGCAATTACTTTCTCCTGGCCGTTATTCCACTGCACTAGTATGGCACCGAGGCCGACGTTACTCGCATCGGTATGAACTTCAGTGTCGGCTGTCTCATCAAAATGGGCAAGGATTGGAGAAGCTTGCAGGCGTTTCCTTAACTCGTCAAAGGCGTCTTGTTGTTCGCTTTTCCACATGAAAGGTTGATCATCTCTTGTCAGTATTGTAAGGGGCTCAGCAATGTTTGAAAAGTTTTCCACAAATCTTCTGTAGTATGCGCATAAACCCAAGAAACGTCGCACTGACTTTTTGTCTGTGGGTGTCGGGAACCTCGCAACAGCTGCTGTCTTTTCGGGATCTGGTCGGACGCCTTCAGCACTGATGACGTGTCCGAGAAACCGAAGTTCATCGAAGCCGAATTGACAATATGTATTCATGAATCAACAATGCATGTTTACCTATGTAAAAGAATCTTGTCACTTTACGGTCATTAAAAACATTGCGGGTAAGTTTTTTTTTTTTTTTTTCAAAATAAAGGACTAAATACTAAATCTGCAATAAAAAAAAAATCAACCTTGGAAGTCACCAAATGTGACTTCCAGGGTTGATATCACTACACATCTGTCGCAGCGCAACCTAAGTTTAATGCATCCCACGTATGTTGCAGCAGCTGTCGAAAAAACTTATGCAAACTGCGGTCGCCCTTAGACATAAAACACTTTTTTTCTGCTCACAGAAATTTCAGAGGTTTTAACAAGGGAACACTGAAGAATCTCTGGGTTTGTGAGGCCCTGAAATATACAAAAATGTTCTATTCCCTTCCATCAATGCTGTGCACTCATTTTCAACCTGAACATTTTCTGATAAGAAGAGGCACACAACGCAGACTATTCAAAGAATGTTTTCTTACTGGTAAATTTGCTGACTTCAATTCATTAGCACGGATTTAAGATTCTTATTAACCTTTTAGCAGCTTTACTGACATATCTTTAGTTTTTCACTCTTGCTCTGCTTAATGTGTTATTGTAAGCAGGAAAGTGTCTTAAATATATACTACCTGCTCATTGTGTCAGAACAAATGTATAAACATGTTGGCTGCAGTATATGTGGACTGACAAAAAAGCAATCTCTCGTGTGCCCCAGCAGAGCCCTGTGAAGCGATAGGCTGCACAATATGGTTGCTGCTTTCCAGATGTCGCAAGTTAATGATGTGTCAGTTTTCTTACCATGAAAACGGGCTACACACAATCATTACATAAAACTATGTGGTCTGCAGGCAGGTTACAATGCTTTTTGGTCCCTATTGCACCTAAAATTCACATTTTTGGTGCCTAAAAATCTGTGTCTCTACTGACATTTACCAAATGCTACACTTGTGCCTGCCACTTAAAAAAATGGCAGAGATTATATATAGATAAGCCATGAAGACGAGTAAATAAGTGAAAACTAAACATAGAATGAAACCAAACATCCACGTCCCCTTTATCAACCCGATTCATCCACTCTGACAGAGCCTTTGAGCTTTCTAGTCAGCACATTAACATCTGAACCAGCTACATAAAAAGAATCTTGTCACCTGAGCTGGCAAGCCCGTCAAATTGAAACACGCATTGACACCGTGTAGTAGTTGTGATTTGTAACTTTTCTGGCAAAAAATTAAATACTGCTTTTTAAAATAAAAATTATTTTAGAGGGGAATGTCAAAAAAGCAGAAACCTCTGTGCACTTGCTGTTACTCTTCCTCTTCTGCATTAAATTTATTAAATTTTATAGCCACTACATTGCCTTTCACACAGGTGTTTCTGCAAGGACCTTTAGAAATTTTTAAAGGTAATCTGTTCTAATTCTAATCCTTGAGCTGGATTGCTCAAAGAGGCAGACATTATTTGCATATGAAATGAAAATGCATAATTGACTAGTTAATAAAATTCACTAATGAGGTTTTTAACTACTGTATTTACTCAAATATAGGTAGAACATAAATACAGGTCAACCCCTATATATTGAACTCACTGAGAAATATTTTTTGTTAATATAAATCGACCCACATCTTTTTAGAAAACTGAAAAACTTGAAGCACCTTCATTTACCTAACCTCAGCTACTAAACCTTGCTAGTCAATACCACAAGTGGCATTCTCATCAAAACTACCAGAAAAGCCGTCCTCATCAGATGCTTTGCAAGTGTCCTAGGAACCCCCAAACGATGTCGCCCTCAGTGCCATCTAGGCATTGGATAAGCAGCATTTCTTAACACCAGTCAAGATAATCTCCAGACTGGCTTTACGGAGAGCACAATGGGGAAAACTCCATTATCTAGGTACTCTGCTAGCTGCATTCCCTAATATAGGTTGACAGCTCATTTAAGGTAGTTTTTGGGGAAAAAAAGGTCGCCTATATTCGAATAAATATGTTTATTATTCTATGGCACATATTGCGATCTACAAATCGAAGCCGGTTGGACTGCAAGGCATATCCCCTTAAATAGAATTCTGGGGATGACACCATTTTGATGATATGCACCATCAAACTTGTGGTAAAAATGAACTCTCATTCCATCTACTTTTCTAACAAAACACCCCTTTATGCACTGAATTACAAAAGTAACTGGACCGCCAACATATTTCTTCACAAAGCTCAGGAACTGATATCTTGAAACTGGTGTCACCCAGAGGTTTTGCTGAAGTGGATCTGCCTAACAAACTCTCCGTTTACAATTTGTAAATATCAATATATGTACTGCAAGGTAATTAGTTAACTTCATTAGTGAACTTATAACTAGTCATTATTAATTTGAATTTCTTATGCAAATGCCTACCTATTTCAGCAATCCAGCTCAAGGATTAGAATTGGGCTTTTTGCCAAAGGCAATTTTTTTCATTCGTAAGCGTCCGCAGAAACACCCAGTGTGCAGCAGACCTACCACCCTCAAAATTACAAGTGTACAAGGATTGAAGCCTGAATTTTGGTATGAAGATACTAAAATGTGCTGCTGCCTTGGTGACACGTGTTACCAGTTTCCAAAGAGAACTGGCTTTTACTGCATGCATATTTGTTTTTCCAAATAGTTGCTGGAGAATAACAATGTACAGTACCAGAACTTTGGCAATGCAAATTTCAGTTTTACCAGCCTACTTTCAAAAATATATTGCTAAATATCAGTCACCAGCACTGCTACACTATCTGCCAGAAGATTATAGCCCATTCCTGCAGCATACCACATGGTATACACACAGTTTAGTTGTTTAACGAATGCAGTTTGAATGCGACTTGCAGAAAAATACCAAACCATTCTACCTTTTTTTTCTCCATTTTCATTTACTTCTTTAAGTGCTGGTGCTTCGTGAAGCAAGGTTTCTGCAAGCAATTGTCATCAGGTGCATTAAGCTGAGAGCATCTTTAAAACTAGGGTGACAGCCTCCAAATTACATCAACCCCCAAGTGACACTCGCTCAAGAACAGACAATGGGCAAATAACAAGGGCAGACAAGTACTCACGTCCAACTAAAGGTAATTTTCAGTTTCACAGATACATATACATAAATTTGTGAACACATGACCGCCAATCGCATTCGTCCCTAGTGCATTTATGCACTGTAGTCGCTTTCATTACAGACTAACAAGCTCACTCCTATACCTTGTCGCAATAAATTTGCCTGTCTGACAGTGGTACATTTAGGAACTGTTTAAGGGACTGAGTATTTTTATTGTGCCCATTTCTTTAATGCAGCAGTAAGCGCACCGGTCTGTGTGTCCAATCATACAGTGGTAAAGTGGGAAACATTGTGGAACATTTTTTACCAGAATGTTTGTATCTGCATTGATGTAGTCGTGCTCAAGAAACATGCTGGAAACAGTGATAGGTGAGCGCAATAGCAATTATATGCTGGCATTTGTGGAAAGCAAATGACAAATACAACCCTAGCTGTAAGAAAGTAATATTTTGTTTATCAAGCCAGTATTCCTGTGGTTCATGTTTTCTGAAGTGTAGATTTTTACAATTGGTGTCCAAATCTACACTCCTGTGACAGCTCTCTCCAAAAAACAGAAGCTAATCTCAAAGGCCATGTTTTTGCTGTTTACATGCGCACGACTTTTAATTTTTAGCCAAGCCAAGCTAAGTGGTAGGACATGCCAGTAGTGCTATTGCACTGGTACTAACTCACAAATGTGCACATACAACCGCACTCATGAATGTCACCATGCATTGAATGGCTCTGCCGCTCCATTCATTACCACAAAGGCAGCACCGTTTGTTAGCATGCATTTTACGTCATAATAGCAAAGAATAAAGCGCAAAAGCCTAAGTATTGCAATTTTAAACAATGGGATACTTAAACACTGCAAATTTATCTACAATAATCTCCTATACTACATCTAAAGTACCAAGGCTTCACCGCCAGTTCCCGCCACTAGCCGGTTATTGCGACTTTCCATGCCAATTTATACGTATAATTTGAACTTAAATTGTGAACAGCATGCTCGATTATATAACTATAAATCAATCTTTTAATTTCTACTAATATCTCATGGCATGTGTTGATCGGTGATCAGTCCCTTTAAGCCAATTTGTGTAAATGCTTCAGTATCAGCTTGGGGTGCTGAATAACAGAAGTTTCCAATTGATTACAAACATTCAAAAACACAAAACTCATCAAGTGTCAAAGTGATGCCTTTTTTTTCTTTTATTTCTAAAAAAAGTAATGAGCAACTTGTCTGAGCAGCAAATGCACGGTTTTATGTGGGATCAACATGACAATGACAGTAATGAAACAAATTAGATTCATTTAAAAGGAGTCCAGTTTACTATGTACTAGTACATCACATTAACTGATTTGATATACACAGATAGCATAACATGTGCTGCTGTAGTGATGTCAACATGGGCTGTATGGGCAGGGCCTGAGCCATTTTGGCCTATCACGGAGGGATAATGGCAGATATGGAAAAGTAAAACCAGAGTAGAATATCTTTTTCTAACCCTGACCATGGTGAGGATCATCAACATAAAAAATTCACATAAATACAAATTTTCAAGTAGCAGAAGAACGATGCAAACTATTCCATGACTGCAAGATTTGCAAAAAGTTTGCTGTTGCAGTTGCTCACTCGATTAAGTGGCACATCTGCGCAGCAATGACTCCCACAGCAGGATGATTTGGAACAGGGTTGCAGAATGGCTGCACATTTCTGGCCGAGTTCCCTTCACGGTGGATCACTATATACCTTGTAGCAAAAACTCAGAGGCTGCTGCCACACTTGAGAAAGGACCGAGGCTGGCAGGGAATAGGTGTCATAAGGCTCCGCAAGTGGCTGCCTAAATTCAGAAAATAGGAACCTCCAGTGCCCCGAAAAGGCCTACAATGCACTACTTCCACATGTCTTGCTATCTGAAGACTCCAACCAGCACAGCATTCTTATATTGTTAAACACTCAGAAATTCTTAATTACTGAATCAAATAATGACTTCATTTTGTATTAATAAATGCAATATTTGCACACTTCTATAATGCTAACAGCATGTAAACCAGATAACTATTTTTAAACAACACAATAAAGATACCTTAATTCTAGGGCACACAGGTGAAACAAGTCAACGTGAGCACAGCTTCATACCATAACGGGAAGCATTGCATTGTCATTTACAACATGCAATGACCCTACTCACTGGGCGTTCAGTGTTACACGAGTACACCTACCACACTGCGAATCACCTTCTCTGGGGCCAATTAAACCATTTTACCCACTTTCAGCTGTGTGTGTGTGTGTGTGAGAGAGAGAGAGATAACTTTTAGTGTATATGGATAATTCAGCCCCTGCGAGATGTTTTTCGCGTTACGACATAACCTAGCCGCCAACCCCTTAACTAGTTCCAAAGCATAAAAATTAACCTAGCAATACAACCAATATCACTAATTATTTCGCCAACCAGACGGAAACGCTCCATGAGGGTGTTGCAACGGCGACAACACAACTATTGGTCAAGAAAACAATCTAAAATTGAAGGCGACAGCGTTTGCAAGAATGCTCCATGTTATCGCTTCGCCCCACCAAATCACTTGCATATGTTAAATTCTGGCACATCATCGCGGTCTCATCGTGCAGAAAACTGCACCGGGCGGCAATGGGACCTACGAGAGTATGCGATAAAAATCCCACGCAGAAGCACACGTGCCGCAAGCAGTACAAACAACGTCACGTAACGGAAAAATAGAAGTGCGTGTTTGTGTAGTAGTTGAGGGAAGGAACGAAAAAGAAACGGCGCACATAAGGTTGCCGAGCCGTTACAGCATTAGGCCAGGCAATCTTCAAATGTGACGTTGAACGCAGAGGCTGCGAAGTAGCCGCGAATGGCATAAAGGAGAACAAAACCGACATGCTGCGCTGCGACACACACAGGCCTCTCCTCCGACCTCGGTCACGGCGCAACGCACATCCACGCGCAGTGCCGGCTTGAACGGCAAAGGATCCGGCGGCAGAAGCCAACTGGCGTGAGAATACATATATATAATTATGGGGGTTTTATGTGCCAAAAGCACGAGTTGACTGAGGCACGCCTTGGTGAGAGACTCCGGAAATTTGGACCACCTGGGGTTCTTTAACGTGCGCATAAATATAAGTAGACGGGTGCTTTCGCATTTCACCCCCATCGAAATGCGGCCGCCGTGGCCGGGATTCGATTCCGCGACCTCCGTGCTTAGCAACCCAACACCATGGCCACTGAGCAATCACGGTGGGTAATTGACGTGAGAAGTCCCTAGGTGGACATCCTTCGGAAATGCGAGCTCCGAATTGCGTGCGCCGTTTCGTGCACGCGGTACGCAGTGGCCAGATGATGGCACCGATTCAATTTTCACCAGCCTCAATCGGAATGTTGAGCGCATTTATCTATTCATTGCGTCTATCCAGGCCCGACTAAAGACATTACAGTAGCCTTTAAAACATCTCAAAACGTTTGTTCTACGCTGGCCGGAGAGCAAAGCGAATCATTCCTGAATGAAGTAGGCCAGAAAAGCGTCCTTTTCCCTTAGGCTGACATTACACATTTACGGAGCATAAGGGTAACGCAGGCGTCTACAAGATCTGCTTTCACGACGCAATGAACCCGATACTGCCGTAAGCAACACGAGGCATCAGCGAGGCCAAAGCTCTCCCCAAATCCAGACCGTACCATGAGAGACACTGCCGCAATCCCCGTGGCTTCCGCTTGGCGACTGCAAAGGAGAAAAGAGAGAGAGAAAGAAAGAAAAGAAACGGGGTTAAGTTTTACGCGAGTAGGATCTTAACGAAAACGCTTACACCACCCAACATGAAAACCGCATCCGTACAAACAAAAGTGGCCTCAAGTGTGCATGGCTGCTGCAACGAGACTTCGAACTGAAAGCTCACCAAGACAAAAGCACCGGTCGTCACACTGCGTCGCGTTTCGAAATGGAACACCAAGTTACGAACTGTTCACAGAAGTATATTCTCTAAATTAATGCTGCCCTTTATTTAGACACATTTCAACAGTTTCTAAAAACACTGACACGATCAAGCAAACGCCAACACACAGTATTCACGAGCCCTACTAGCACCGCCACTTCTGGACTTAGAATATTCGTCGCCATTGCGACTTAGAAAATGCGGCTGGCTGTGCCTAAGCGGCCTCATCAGGCTGGAAGCCACGAAGTAGCCTCAAAGAATAAGCAGTGCAGCATTTTGTGTTCAGTTCTCGGCCTACAATCACAATTCACTTACCTTGAGCCCTGCCGCCGAGCTGCCTTCAAGCGAATTCATCTCTAACATGATCGGCCCCAAGATCACTTCAACTATGGCGACAAAGACTCAATAGCGGCACAGCACAACTGCGTTGAAGACTAAGTCCAGAAAATGAACAATTGCGCATGCGCTGCCACCTGACTTCCAGTCCACATACCCACATCCCTGGCAGTTGCTTGACGCAAGCGTGTCATAGCCAGCGCCCTCTTTTCAAGCTGGACCGACTGGACAAAGTTCTAACATTCGCCGCATAATTTGGCGCCACTAAACTCATAAGGACCAACGTTGATTGTGCTAGCGGTACACTCTTTAAAAAGTTTTAACCTCTGGGGCTTATCTTGACCCACAACGATAATCGTCATCTGCCTTGCATGCGTTTTTTTTTTCTTGAAAATTCTGCGCTCCGTACATCCCTTTCAGGAATGCAATGTCGCGTTGATAACGCGTATTCCGCGCAGCGTTGAAGAAGGAAATGCGCGCAAGATAGATGATGATCATCGTAGTGACACAAGATAAGCCCTAAAGGGTGCACACTTTATTTAAGAGGGTACAACATCGTTTCAGACACCAGCAGAGACCAAATAATGTACCCGTGTACTTTTTTTTAAGATTTTATAGCCGGAGCTCATGCAGATTCAGAAACAAAAAAACTGAAATCGCAAGCAACACTGATGCAGACAGCGTGTTTGGGCTGTTAGCATATGCAAGTACGGCGGCTTATGTGGCGAACTATCCCGCTTGCTCGTAACGCTAGAGTTCGTAAATACGACGAATAATATTTTAACCAGAGAGAAAGACATTCAACACGAGCAGACACCCCCATAGAGCCCAGCGGCCGCATAAGGTCCCTCTATAATTTTCAAGGTAGCGACATCTGCCGCGCGCGCCACCTAGGAAGTTCCTGTAGCAGACGGCGCCCACGCTAAACTGCGGCGCCGCGGCATTCGTGAGGTGAAAAAATATCTGCACGCGCGCGGAAATAAACCCTACTGGTGCCTGACTGTGGTGAAAAACGAAAGAAGGGCCCGAACTGCTAAATCTAGTCCTTTAATTTCAAATGAGCGCTGAAAGAAAAACGCTCAAGAGAGCGGAATGAGGGCTTGATCGCCTCGATTCTGCATGTTTACATTTCGTTTGTTTGCGCTCAATCACCGCGCGAGCCTTGGTGATTGCTTGCGCTTAGTCCCGTTCGCTCTGTTAAGTATTTTGCTTGTAAGTGTGCTGCGTACACAGAGCGGTTACTTTGAACGAAGAATTCGTGTAAAAAAGAAGGCCGACAGTCGCTTGGACCGAAAAACTTTCGACATAACGTCGCTGAAACGTGCGACCCTTACGGTAACTAAACATCTTGTGTATGTGTGTGGAAACGAGTGCGCCAACAGTCTTCTTGACGCTCAACAGTCTTCTTGACGCTGAGTGTGTCTGTCGTGTAGCGATTACACGACGACTGTTGTGTCTTGCGGTCCAATGCTACGAGGCAGTGCAACTGTCGTGACATTCTGAAGCGGTGGTATCGTGTCAGCGAGTCTCCTCGATCGGCTGCCAGAGCGATCTTATCTCGCGGCACACCAACATCGAGCGTAGTGTGTGCGCGTGTGTGAATGCGGTTGACTGTTCTCGGGAACCGTGTGACGTCGCCACGTGAACTTGAATCATGACGCGCATTGTTGAGTTTATGCCTTTTCGCCTCCGTGCACCGCTAAGGGCCGTAAGAATTAGAGGACCCTTATACGAAACGCACGCGGATTGGCCTAGATATTACTGCCCTGTGTTTTGCTGGCAATTTGCAGTTGTGTGTTTTTCATCAGTAAAATGGATTCGCCGATTATTGAAACATCTTCGAGCGTAAGGGAAACTTGGAAGGAACGAGCTCGCAGCTGTATGTAATCTACTTTGATATATTGTATTACACTTTATTATTTGATGGCCGATAGCAGTGGCTATGCAGAATTTGTTTTCAAAAGCAGAGTAATGCAGGCACTTAGGAATCTATTTATTCACATATGCAATGCACCAAATTCGATTAGGATATGCAGAGTTGGATAGCTTTTTGGACATATTGTGAAGCGCAGTTAATAACGCTCGCACAAACACAGGAAAGTATAAAAGTAGAATTCGCTGCTGAAATTTGTTGAAATTGCGCACGTAACGCAATGCGGATATTTGTCAGCGAGTTAAAGCGCCTCTGCCACACTATTTACTTGCATGCTAGGATCATGCCGTACTTGCTAAGTCAACGGGTTCATAATGCACTAAAATCAATAATCTCCACAAGGTTCGGCCGTCAACATTCATGCGCGCGAATGAAGTACTAAATCGCAGCTCTGCACACACACACGAGTATAGTTTCTCTCGCACCTTCGTATCGCTCTACATTACTTTCCTAGCATAGTCGTGCAGTTACCGACGGTTCAGTCTTTCCGACCAATTCTATGCGACTACATTTATCTTTTGGCTAGGTTTTGTTTGCCGCGCGGGATGCAAAATAACTTCTTGCCGTCCTCCGTCTGATCTCGGCACCCACCCGCACAGCAACAAGGCATTTTGCTTTTTCGCATCCTAGGTCATACTGAGCTATTCAGCGGGCTCATAACTAACTAAAATAAATATTCACCGCAAACTTCGGCCATCCACATTCATGCACGCGAGTGAAATACTATCACAGCTCGACACACGCACGTGTATACTATCGCACCTTCGTATATTCTTACACCGTGGTGCCGCTCTACGTTACTTGCCTCGCATAGTCGTGCAGTTAGCGACGGTTTAAAGTCCTTCCGTTAAATTCTGTGCAACCATACTTTTCTTCTGGTTAGGTTCTGGTTGCCGCGCGGGATGCAAAATAACTTCTTGCCATCCTTCGTCCGGTTTCGGCACCCAACCGCACAGCAACAAGGCATTTCGGCCCTACCAGAACGAAATTATCGCAGAAATGTGCATAGCACAACAGGAAAAACGCGCGCACTTCGCCCGGCCAGTGTTGCCACGACACATTAAAAAATAGTAGTAGATTTTTTCGCGGAAAATCAGTAGATATCAGTAGATTTTTAATTTCAGTTTTTGCACTCAGTTTATGAGCCCACGAATTCAGCGCTTATATTAGCAATATTAGTACTCTGTTGAAGTGTTGTAGCTTCCAGGAAATAGTACAAAATTGACCCCGAGACTCTTAGCGATACTTTTGAAAAACCCGGGGATCCAGAGAGCCATTGTCAAGCACGAATTTAAAAACAGCGAAGCCCTCCGATGGCCTATTCAAAGGCGTCAGATGGTAGTTAGTACCTGAAAGCTTTAGAGTATAGTATCTTCCAGACAGGGGTAATTGGAGATCGCTGGGAGAGGCCTCCATAGAGGCCTCCGTGCTGCAGTGCACATAAAAATAGGTTGGTCATGATGATGATGATGATGGTGGTGGTGGTGGTGGTGGTGGTGGTGGTGGTGGTTTTATAGTTGTGGAGTTCGGTAGTGCACACACTTTCACAAATTCACCGCCTCACCGTTTCCCATAGAGCATAGAAACTCTATGCCTTTTCCCCACTTTGCTCAAAGACAGAGGTAGCGCCACGTTTGAGAGTCTGGAAACGCAGGAGTGTTAACCTCGGAGCCAACCACGTTTTTTTTTTCCCTCGCTAGGTGGTATCACATTAATACAACCTCTGTAATATAACCTCTGTAAGGTTTTCAGTTACTTATACACGAGGAATGTTGACACGAGGTGGAGGAAGCGAACTAGAAAATTGACAAGCAAATACTTGGGCAGTAGCGGGGAAACAAGTAAGGAATCATCTGTCAAGAAAAAGGTTAAGGAGACAGAGAGGGGTATGTGGAGTACAGAGATGCAAACCAAATCGGCATTGGAGACATACAGGACGTTTAAGCAAGAAATAGCCAAAGAAAATATTTACGATAACTCTAAGGGAAGCTCATTGTTGTTTGAAGCCAGGACAGGTGTACTGCGGATTAAAACGTACCGAGACAGATACCAGGAGATAGATTTGGTGTGCGAGGCGTGTGGAGAGGAGGAGGAAACGGCTGAACACCTGATACTTGCTTGTAAACAACTTCACCCTGCAGTTGAATCTAACGGGGAACTATTCAAAGCTTTGGGTTTTAAAGACAGTGAAAGTAGAATAGACTTTGAACAGGTAGAAATAACTAAACGGAGACTATCTGATTGGTGGATAATATCAACGCAAAAGTAAAGGAGTAAATATATAGGTATGCATGCATATAGAACCATTA
The DNA here is from genome assembly GCF_023375885.2 of Dermacentor andersoni. NCBI lineage: Eukaryota > Metazoa > Arthropoda > Arachnida > Ixodida > Ixodidae > Dermacentor > Dermacentor andersoni. Next base: position 146,834,861 of record NC_092814.1, read on the forward strand.
AAGGCTAGGTGGCGCGCGCCGCCGCCACCCGATTCAAAGAATTGAGCCTCAATCATCTATCCATCTATCCTCTGTAACCTCTATAACCATCCATCCACCTCCTGTACTGAAAAATTTGCAGATTTCGCTTTCGTTTCAGTAGAAAAGCAAGAAAATCAGCAGATTCAAGCGCTTTATCACTGAATCAGCAGAAAATTTTAAACATCAGTAGATCTACTGATAAATCAACAGCCGTGGCATCACTGCGCCCGGCGCGCAGGAACTTTCATGGCGGCAAAGGGACGGAGCAAGGTCACATGTCACCGTTCAGCCTATCACTGGCGTCGTTGGCTGGATCAAAGCCTGTCAATACTTTGAAATTATTGAGGGGTTAACGGCCGAATAGACTCTAGCGCACCATGCGGCTAGCATTAAAACTTGATCCCCCCCCCCAACCCCCCACTTCCGATTTCGGTTTTCGGCGCGCACTTTTTGAACGCTAGTTGGTACGAGCTACGCCGGCTGCGCTGATCTCCGCGGCATGTTTTTGCTTTTACTGCTCAACCCCACGTTGTCTTGGTGAGGAATCGATTTTTTTTTTTTAGTAACATAAATACGACTGCGAGCGACCTCTACAAGCCCCCATCGAATCTGTCCTTTGTGAAACGTGCAATTTCACAAAGCTAGGCCCAATTCGACGTGTGAAATGAGGAAATGTTTATTTTGCTTTATATAAATGCTCGTTCCGGGCTTTTTGCGAATTCATTCAATGCTGTGGCATCAGCTAAGCAGCAGTACTTCCCGTAAAAATATCCACAGGACGGCATCACCTGAAAAAAGTAAATTACATGAGCAATGTGTGATTTCGATATTTAGAACTTGTAGGAAAACTGCGTGTAGAAAGTGGTGAATGGGTGACATTATAAACAAAAGCAATTCCATTTTGCATACATTGCGTAGAAAATACCCGTATCATCCCAAACAATACCATAATTCGCTGACGATTGCGTTATGCTTAAGGAAACTGCAGCGTAGACGATCAGGTGCTTCTAAATAATTGCATGAATAATGTTTATCAGCGGTGCAACCAATGGGGTATGAATTAAGCTGAACTCCGAAAAAACAGTGTACATGAATGTACCGAGAAAGAAAAATTACTTCTCGTTTCCATACACGCTATCATCTCACCAACTCAAAGAAGTCAGCGAATATAAGTACCTTGGCGTAACAATAACAATAAATAATCTCAGTTGGAATAACCACGTATCTAACATATGCGCATCCGCCTTCCGTAAGTTATCCTACCTCAGACATAAACTTCGACAAATCCCTCCATCCGTCAAGCTGTTGGCCTATAATTCAATCATTAGACCTGCCCTCGAATATGCGTGTATTATTTGGGACCCACACACTAAGAAAAACATTGATGCTCTAGAAATGATTCAAAGTAAATCCATTCGGTTTATCTTTTCTCGATACCGCATGACGAACTCCCCAACCTTTATGATGCAACAAAATAATATCCAGGAACTTAAGCTATAGGTCGCAAAATTCTGAGATTAAAGTTTCTTTTTCACTTGAAAAACAACCATCTCGCATTAGACTCTGCTCCGTACATCCAACCTCTGATGTCACGACTGACTCGAAATCGTCATGCTGAATCGAGAACACGTACTAACACATTAAAGTTTTCATTTTTTCCACGAACGATTACAGACTGGAACGCTTTGCGGCTATGTATGCTTCAGAACAGTGACTCATTCGACACACCTACGTCATAATGTGAAGTGCTTTTCTTGTTTTTTTCTTGCAAAGGTCTGTTTTTCCTAAAGTTGCAATGTTTATAATTGTTTTCACGGCCATAAGGTGCTCATTTATGTGTCATCTTTATGTATATATTATTTTTTTCTCTCTCTTCATGATCTAGCTATGATGATTTCTGTTTGATGTTTTTACCAGTGCTTGTGTAAACCCTTCTGATACCCCTCCTGCATGGGCCCTAGCTTGGGCCTGCAGTATTTTGTAAATAAATAGAAATAAATAAATAATATACGAAGAAAATTAAAATATAGCGAAATTTTCTAGCATTCTCCCATTCTCGGGCCTTATATTTCCTGCACTTTAGGAGCGCAAATACACGGGCGACTGCATGTATTCGACACAACTTGGTCGCAGCCGACGCGATGGTACGCCACGCACACACATGTGGCTACAACACACGCTCCCACTTATACCACAATAGACGCTCGCAGAATGCCTTCTACTCGCACTCAAGACAAATGTATGGGTGCAAAGCCTATTTTCAGTCGTTTAGATGACAGACTTTACACTCTTAGGCAAAGTTACACCCTTTGGCTTGCCCCTTCTGCCACACAACAATAATCGTTATCTGCCTTGATGCGTTTCCTTTCTTTAACGCTGCGAGCCCGGAACTTTCCAGTAACGAACGGCACGCGCGTTATCAGAAGGGGCAATCCAAAGGGTGTAAACTGTTCTATGCTGATAACACGCGTGCCGTTCGTTACTGGAAAGTACCGGGCTCGCAGCGTTAAAGAAAGGAAACGCATCAAGGCAGATAACGATTATCGTTGTGTGGCAGAAGGGGCAAGCCAAAGGGTGTAACTTTGCCTAAGAGTGTACGAGGTTCCTGGTTTTGGGTTTCTCAGCGTTATCTTTTGCGCGTTCTGCCGGCGCAAGCTACATGTACTCCCGTGTTATCACTCAATTGGCAATCGCTCGTCGCGTTTCCTACAGTAAGATTCAATGCACGCGAAACTAGCTGCGTCACAACAGCCGCTGCTGTTGTCATGTCTTGCCCGCATTTCCTTTCTTTAATGCTGCGAGCGCGGTACTTCCTACACTCTTATATACACTCTAAAAACAGTTGCACCCTTTGGGGTGTATATTTGTCCCACAACGATAATCGTCATCTGTCTTGCCCGCGTTTCCTTTCTTTAACGCTGCGAGCCCGGTACTTCCCAGTCACGAACGGCATGCGCGTTATCAATGTGACGCAGCATTCTCGACAGGAAAGTAGCGAGCGCCGAGTTTTCAAGAAGGGAAACGCAAGCAAGGCAGATGACGATTATTGTTGTGGGACAAATATACGCCCCAAAGGGTGCAAACTGTTTTTAGAGTGTACACTCTTAGAAATATTTACGCCCTTTGGGGCGTATCTTGTCCCACAACAATAATCGTCATCTGTCTTGCCCGCGTTTCCTTTCTTTAACGCTGCGAGCCCGGTACTTCCCAGTCACGAACGGCATGCGCGTTATCAGTGTGACGCAGCTTCTCGAAAGGAAAGTAGCGAGCGCCGAGCTTTCAAGAAAGGAAACTCGGGCAAGACAGATGACGATTATTGTTGTGGGACAAGATAAGCCCAAAGGGTGTAAATATTTCTAAGAGTGTAGGCAAAGTTACACCCTTTGGAGTGCCCCTTCTGCCACACAACGATAAGCGTCATATGCCTTGATGCGTTTCCTTTCTTTAACGCTGCGAGCCCGGTACTTTCCAGCAACGAACGGCATTCGCGTTATCAGCATGATAGCATTCCCGACAGGAAAGTGGCGTGCGCGGCGTTTTCAAGAAAGGAAACGCATCAAGGCAGATAACGATTATCGTTGTGTGGCAGAAGGGGCACTCCAAAGGGTGTAACTTTGCCTAAGAGTGTACACTCTTAAGCAAAATCACACCCTTTTACCACACAACGATAATCGTCATCTGTCTTGCCCAGCTCGGTACTTTCCAGTAACCAACGGCATGCGCGTTATCAGCATGCCATAGCATTCCCAACACGAAAGTAGCGGGCGCGGCGTTTTCAAGAAAGGAAACGCAAGCAAGACAGATGACGATTGTCGTTGTGTGGCATATAGAGCCCAAAGGGTGTACTGTACCTTTGTCTACACACTAAGAAAAGTTTACACCCTTTGGAGTGCCCCTTCTGCCACACAACGATAATCGTCATCTGCCTTGATGCGTTTCCTTTCTTGAAAACGCCGCGCCCGCAACTTTCCCTTCGGGAATGCTATCATGCTGATAACGCGCATGTCGTTCGTTACTGGAAAGTACCGGGCTCGCAGCGTTAAAGAAAGGAAACACATCAAGGCAGATGACGATTATCGTTGTGTGGAAGAAGGGGCACTCCAAAGGGTGTAAACTTTTCTTAGAGTGTTTGGGGACGAGATATAAGCCCCAAAGAGTGTAAACTTTTTCTACACTCTTAGGCAATGTTAAACCCTTTGGGGTGTATCTCTGCCACACAATAATCGTCATCTGCCTAAAAAGATGTGTGATATGTCAGTTCCAATGGTTTATAATGGTATTTGTCTTGCTTGCTGGCTGAATAACTTCAGGGTTCAACCAAAATGAATGCCACATGGCTCACCTGCACACGTCGGGGCGATTGAAGGGATTGATTGCCTGTGGTGAGGTAGCTACGTTACCTCATATGCTCTGGGAGTGCGGGTCGCTGGGCCCGAAGTTCACCAAGGAAGAGTGGGACGTGCTCCTGCGAAGTCCCGTCTTTGAGGACCAAATCCTGGCCGTCCAGCGCGCCCGCGATCGGGCCGGCAGACTAGATCTGTCAGTCGCGTCGTGGGATTAGCCGGGTGCGCGTTTTATCGCGCTTTGCTGGACCAAATAAAAGTTTACTCACTCACTCACTCACTCACTCACAACCTTTCTGCTAACTCGGCATGTCTAGTAATTTGCAGGATTGGCCTTGCTTTGAACTTTCATCTGGTACCATTATAACTAAAGCTGTTCTTGTTCCTGTGACGAAGTTAGCACAAATTCGTATGCCTTTTTTTTTACTTGCAGTGGCACTCACAGACTGGCAGGTGTCATCTCAAGCTAGCACAACTATCAAAGAAATAGAAAAATATGCAATTTGGTGGTTTCGTCGTGCATCAGAGCAAGCAGCGGCATTGGTGAAGAAAGGAGCGGCTGCTGTTTACTCAGATGTGAGTGTGTGGTTTCTTGCAGTCCTGGTTACTTCCTGCTTTTGGTGTAATTGAAGGTGTTGCATTTTAGATGGAGGTTTACCTTAGCTGTAGGCTCTTAAATACGTTTATTTATTCAGCTTCTGATGCCTCTCCAAGGCCTTTTTTCGGTCTTGGAGTGCTATTCTCTTCATTGATGCATTGCTGATGGAGACTTTGAAAATGTGCAAGCAACCTAAGCCTCACGAATTTGCACTGATTGGGTCATATTGGGTCATATGTCTCTTAAGTTGTATCTAACATGGTCAAATAGAGGCTGAATTCTCTCTTAATTGCTGGATTGCAAGATGTTTGAAATCAAGTCACCATAGCAGTTTCGTGAAAAACTGGTAGTGCATATGCTGACTCACAGATTTCTTTATTCTCTCCTTAATGTTTCTTTGTAACTGAATAACTATACAGGGTGTCTTTTCGTTCCAGAACAGAATTTTCAAATATTGCCCATGGCAGGTAGTGTGTAGTCTTGATTCGGGTTGCTCAAAGCAGTGGACTTGCCCAATAAATTGAAATGCATAACCAACTAATTAGCAAAGATAATAACTCTTAAACTAATTATTGTAATTTGGAAATTGTAGCTGTCAAGTTTGCAAGGCATATCTACTAGGAGCAAATAGTGAGGCTGGCAATGGTTTTGAGATATGCATTGTCAAACTTGAGATAAAATGCACTGTTCCACTTTCTGAAGAAAATGTTGTTTTGAGCACAACAGTAATGGGAGGCCGATGTATTGTGGTGTCAACCTGAAGATTCATTCTAAATGGATACACTTTGTGACCCCACTGGCTTTAATTTGGAAATTGCAACATGTGCTGTGAATTAATTAATTAAAAGTGTAATTAATGATTTTTATTCATTTAGATGTTGCATTCAAGTAACGTCCGTCACTTTAAGTAATCCAGCATTACTATAGCTACTACAATTGCGCTAGCTTCCACAGCTGGTTTGTAAAAATTTTGTTTGGTTGAAGAAAAGCACTTGGCATCATATTCAGAGTCTGAAAAGGACCATTGCATTGTGACACTAGTGGATCAGTATTAGCTAGCATACTATACCATGCCGGCTAGCTGCAGCAGCTAGTGCATTTAATAAACATGTCTAGTTGTCTGAAACATTGCAACAAATGTGCAATTCAATTTCCCTTGTTCCACAGGCTATGAGTAGGTTGTGCTGCATGTGCATCTTATGTGCCAGTAGACTTGTACTGGTATGAAAATGCATGGATCCATATGCAAAAGCCACATATGCCATTTCCATGACCGAAAACAGCTAATAAATACTGCTGTTGCCTCAGGTAAACTGCACTCTAAACGGTTGCATGCAGTACTAATGGCAGCAGAACTGAGTGCAAGTGTGTGGAGAGTGCATATTTTAAGCAAGCTAAAACGGCATGTGCAAAGGCTCTTTCCTGCCTGTGCACAGACATAACCTGCCATAATGGCTCACAGATGCTTGTGGGAGCAGTAAAAGATGCAGTTTATTTCATAAATACAAATATGATTAAGTAATTTGGTTGCTATGGATATGACTAATATAGTGTGAACCATATAGTAAGTGAATCAAGTTGTTCCGACGGTTTGTTTTGAATCCTCTTGCATCAGCACAGCAGCCTGATGCACTATCCATGTTAGACCATTGACTACCCACTCCCATTAGCCCAGGTTGGTACGTGAAATGGTTAGATAATATGCTACCCTCTATAATGCCATAATGGTCCTGATGGTATGCTAAATAAAATTAACTGATAAGCAGCACATACACAGTGTCATATACCCGTAACCCAAATTGGCCTTACGATTGGTTTCAAACCTGGTTCTCTTATTACAGCAGCACGATGCTCTAACCACTAGACCATGGACTACCCAGTGACGCAAATAAGTTGGCGGTAAAACGGTCAGAGACATCACCAGACAGACAGTCCCAGAAAGTGCATGAAGTACCCTAATAATGCCAATTGCATTAAACATTTTTGTATGCAAGAAACCTTACAACCTCACCAGAGGAAAGAAAGGGCTGAAAGAAGAGCTTGCGAAGATGTTGGACGCAAGTATTATCCATCCATCCGTATCACCATATATGCATAACCGATGACGATAGCACCCATGGAAGATGGAAGCCTCCGATCCTGCACGGATTACGGAGCAATTAACAACTGCAGACACAGCTCATTTTATTTTTTATGCCTAGAATAGATGGAATTAATGACGACACAGGTGGATATACAGGGTTTTCTAGGATTGATAGATTTTTTTTTAAAGTACCACTTAAAGGGCCCCTCACCAGGCCCAATAGCAAATTTTGGTTATATGCTGGAAGTTGTTACGTGTCCTCTAGGGAGCGTTCTGCCCCTAAATTTTTCAAATCGGCTCATTAGTAGCCGAGATAGAAATATTTCAGTGCCGAGAACCCATGATTTCAGCAGGCGGGCTCCGCTGCCAAGCAATCTCTCTCCACTCGCCCTGTCTAGCCTAAGTAGGGTGGCTAAGCAAGCAAAATTCCTTCCCTGCGTTCTCCCATACCGGAACTCGAGGATCGCGTGATGCATACGTCACAGGCCCCGCCTTGATTTTTTTTTTTTTTTTGCTCCTCGCTTTTTTGTTCTCGGTGCTACGCATTTCCGCCGACGGCGTCGCGCGCCAGCTGTTGTCTCTAAAGTTCCTCACCTAAGTTTTCTCATACGCGCAGCGCACGATTTTGCGCGCTTGGCACAAGGAAACATGACTAGCGGTATAATTTAGTGCTAGACGAATACTGAGGCAGAACAAGCGGATCGCAGAGCGTGATCACGCGCTAGAACACAGTAGAAAATAGCATAGTTTCGGTACCTGTGCACGTGACCGCACGACCGCGGAAACAAACAGACGAACCGGAAGTACATCTCTCTTGCTTCGTTGCGAAGTGAAACAAAAAACACGCAGACATTCCGTTTGCACATTTTATTATTTCTCAAAGCTTCAATTCGTCAATTCAAGCAACAGATCGCACAGATAACAGATGTCTTGAATAATTCTCGAAGTCACGTGTCACCACGAGCGACGTCACACTGCTGACACGATTACGTAGGCGCAGGAGCCCGACTACGTCACCGTCCCTCTCTGGGCGGATTCGCCGCGAGTGAAGAGGGAAATGGCGTTCGGATTGAAATTTCAGGCCTTTCCGCGGCGCGTAGCAATGTAATACTTTGCAGACACGATTGTTATCGCGCAATGTATGCTCTGCACTTGTCAGCTCAAAATGCACGGAGGAAGGAAACTCAGGAGAGGCCCTGACGTCACTCTTTGTGAAGCGAAAGTGAAGATGGAAGTTGGCGTTGCTCATGGCGTTGCTCCGCCTATCGGGCCAGCTCTCCTCTCTTGTTTACATTTCTCGCGAAACCATGTCGCGCTGCACGCAACCGTGCTGCTCGGACCCGCGCGCTCCGCAGCAATACTAAACAATCGTTAGCACGTTAGCATGATTCCGCCAAAGAGGGCAAAATTTCCCGCGGATATTCCTTCGTCCGTTGTCATTGGCGTGGCGCGGTACATTGCGTACAGCGTTGCATGCGCATTCATTTCACGAACTTTAGTTCCTCCTGTCCCACCTGGCCACAGCAACATCCGGTAGAGCACGGTCCAGATAACGCAGCGCAACAAAACACGGAGACCAACGCAAACCTGCCCGCACGGCGCCTTTGCCACGGTACGAAACCTACAGAGCAACACAGCGCACAGAACAATAACAAAGCCCCCATTCTGGCCCGAAAGGCAGGGCCACTACAGCAAAGAAATAAAAAAAAAACAGCAAAACAAAGGAGAACCTACTACGTCATTTCCTCCACACTTTTCTCCTAGCACGCGGAGGGGGTAGGGCCTCTCCTCAGTTTCCTTCCTCCATGTCAAAATGGCTAGACCTGGTGAGGGGCCCTTTAAGGGGGGACACGGCTCTTTGCGGCGAAAAAATTGCGAAAAAATCGATTTTTTGAAAACGAAATTTTTGACATCTACAGCTAATATTCCTTTAATTCACCAAGTTTCGAATCTCGGGGAAGAGTATTTCGTCCGCAATATCAATTTATAACATCACTGTGAGCTGAATTCCGCGCAAAAACAGCCCTTTTTATCGCGGCGCGTAGCTCTTTATCTACGCGCGCGATCGCAGCCATCTTGGTCTCGTTGGAAAGAGGACCCTTCCTTCTTTAATTTCCCGCCAAAAGTGACTCCGTCGGTACGCCAGTGACGTTGAAATCCGGGGAGAAAAAAAGCCCGAACGCGCGATCCGATTCGTTGACTAGCGCACGTGACCAAAAACGCGCGCTGTGGTTGGCTGCGCGAGGTTCCCATCGTCTGCTCCACACCGCAGGCGACGCGACTGCGCGTCTCGTAGGTTTGTTGGCACCATGCCCAACGATGTCCGATCCACCGGGAAAGTTCGCCACGAGGCACAAGTTCGGCAAAAAGAAGAAGCGATCAGCTTATAACTTTCAAAAGCGCTCCATTCCTTCTGAAAGCATCGAGAGTAGCTCGCCGCCAACCGCAAATGATGCCGAAACCGCGGACGATGCCGAAGTAGGCCTAGTCAGCTCACAAATGAAATCGTTACGGACAGCGGCCGCGTTCGGCGTGACACTGCAATGTTGCAGCGTGCAGATTTGCTGCAGAGGGAGATGAATGCTCAAAAAAAACTTCGAGTTCTTGCGTCAACGCCAGCAACAAAGCGGGTGTTGGATTTGCTCACTCGCGCCGACGGCGTTGCAGCCGCGCCAGTCGACGCCGAGGCAGGCTTCGCTTTCCTCAGTAGGACTCCGTGAGCGGACTGATGTCGTCAAGTGCAAGGTGTGCGGCGGCAGCGTCGCAGTAGGCAAAAGCGAACGGTAATCTGGCCTCGCCATAAAGATCGTTATCACGTGCGCGTGTCGCGGCGATATCGCGTCGGCATGGAGCTCGACCCTCGTGAACCTTGCCGCGCGCGCGATGCAAGTCACCGGGAATCGGCGAACGGCGCTAAACGATGTTTTTGCCGCATTTGGGTGGCCGTGGTCAGAGCGACTACATTCCTGGTGGCATTTAGCCACTTTCACTGCAAAGTAATGCAAAATTATTTCTGCACTTTTGATTAAAAGTGAATGTATTCCTTTTTTCTCGTTTTCTCAAAACACCGACTTTTCACTTGTACACAATGTAGGGTCAGATTTTGGAATTTATGCTTTAAAAATTTTCAATTCTGCTTTAGATCAGACAGTAGGTAGCCACAATTCGAACAGTAAAGATTGAATTGCTATAAAATTACTAATATTTGATATATCAAAATAGTATTCCTACCATTATGTTCCTTATGTTTTCTAGTACCCAGGCATGTGCCAGTACGAATTTCGTAGCGCATTCCCCCCCCCTATTGTTTCTGCAAATTATGAACAATGAATTTCATTTATCTTCAGAACTAAATGGCCTATTGGAAAAATAATTACGTATTTGAAATCAGCACAAAAGTCTTAACAAGAATGGAAGGTTTTATGAATATTGATGGAAAACATCATGAACATTATTTGAATTAGTGTCCCCCTTAAAGAAGCGAAAGTTTCATTCTTGCCTGGTTGGACCCCTGTATCATCCTTGATCAATTTAGTATTCAAGCATTTGCCGTAATCACTATGAACATGTCCTGAAATGTTTTTCTCGTTTTCTCAAAACGACATTTTTGATGGTAGTGTAGTTTTGGAGTGACGATATCTCTGGTTCTACTCATCTTATTGCATTAATTCTTTTTTCATCAGAAAGGTGGACAAATTAGGAGTGCAGTAGGCCTAAAATGTGAACAAATATCATTACAGAAATTTTGAAAAAGTAATAATTTCTCCAGGGTTTCACTAATGCCTTCTGCTTACAAAAGTTTGACATGCTGTAACTTCGGCATAAATCAGTTTAGAACATTCATTCTTGTAGCACTGCAACCTCTGATCATTCAACATCATTTTGATGTGCCAGTCTCCTTCATTAACAGCCAGCATTGTAGAGAGAACTTGCCTCCAAATTAGTCCATACAAAAAAACATGAATTGCTTATATTTTGAAAAGTACTTGTTGCATGGGAAAACCAATTGAATATTTGAAATCAGCATGTTAAAATACATAAGTGATGGAAGTTTTATCAAATTGTGGCCACAAATAAAAAATAAAAATTTAAGTGGGGTGTCCCCCCTTAAAGAGGATACAAAGCAGTACATGGCTTTCACAACTCCGTTTGAGATCTACGAATACAACCACTTCCCCTTCGGATGGAAGAACTCACCCAGCTGGTTTCAGAAAATCATGAATATAGTTCTGGATACATTCATTGGCTGCTTCTGCAATGTCTACATAGGTGGATGCACACATTGTGTATTCCAAGAGTGAGTGTCTCCATGAACAATACTTGGCACATGTCCTCGCAACTTTGTCAGAGGCGAACCTAAAGGTCAGTTTTAAGAAGAGTGAATTCTTCAAGAGCAAGGTAACTTTCTTGGGCAGAGTACTGGATGGCACTAAAAAGAACACAAAGGAAGAATCGGTGGCATGCCTTGCAAAACTCGTGAAACCTTTTGGTGTTCACTCACTACACATGTCCTCGGGGTCAGCAAGGACATTTTAGAGCATTTATCCGAGAATCATCATCATCATCAGCCTGGTTACGCCCACTGCAGGGCAAAGGCCTCTCCCATACTTCTCCAACGACCCCGGTCATGTACTAATTGTGGCCATGTCGTCCCTGCAAACTTCTTAATCTCATCCGCCCACCTAACTTTCTGCCGCCCCCTGCTACGCTTCCCTTCCCTTAGAATCCAGTCCGTAACCCTTAATGACCATCGGTTATCTTCCCTCCTCATTACATGTCCTGCCCATGCCCATTTCTTTTTCTTGATTTCAACTAAGATGTCATTAACTCGCGTTTGTTCCGTCACCCAATCTGCTCTTTTCTTATCCCTTAACGTTACCCCCATCATTCTTCTTTCCATAGCTCGTTGCGTCGTCCTCAATTTAAGAAGAACCCTTTTCGTAAGCCTCCAGGTTTCTGCCCCGTAAGCGAGTACTGGTAAGACACAGCTATTATACACTTTCATATTGAGGTCGATAATGGCAACCTGCTGTTCATGATCTGAGAATGCCTGCCAAGCGCACCCCAGCCCATTCTTATTCTTTTGGTTATTTCCGTCTCATGATCCGGATCCGCCGCCACTACCTGCCCTAAGTAGATGTATTCCCTTACCACTTCCAGTGCCTCGCTACCTATTGTAAATTGCTGTTCTCTTCCAAGACTGTTAAACATTACATAAGTTTTCTTTATCCAAGAATATGCTCTCAAAACTAAGTGTCTGACTCGGCTAACACAAAAGGTCATACCATTCTGTCACAAGGTGACCAACAAAGAGTTGGTACGAGTTATCTCGTCCAATCCAGTTCTCCGACTTCCACACTTTGCTCTGCCATTTGAGCTCACTATAGATTCCTCACACTACGGAATGGGAGCGATACTATACCAGCGAGGCGCAAGCCAGCCAAATAATTGCCAGCTACGCGTAATTAGCTACCATAGCTACTCATTTAACAAAAGTGGTGGTGAACTACACGACGACAAAGAAGAAAGCTCTAGCCGTTTTAAAGGCAATTCAGTACTACCTAAGGTACCAGAATCAAGTTGTGCACCGATCATGAGATGCTCACCCACCTTTTGAAAATGGCAGAGCCAGGAAAAGTTGCATGGTGGGTCAACAAGCTTCAAGAGTTTGGCTTTGAAGTGAATCACCTTCCAAGAGCTTCTATGAAAGATGCCAATGCAATGTCCAGATTGAGGGTCGTATTTGTTGATGTGAAACACAAAACAATAGGTGCTGCCAAAATTTGGGAAGGAACTGAACCTTTACAACAGAAACAGACAGGTAGAACTAAAACGCCTCCCACACTGGTTCCAAAAATTCTGGACTTTTACCACAATACATGGAACTGTCAAAAAGGTTCACATGGCCCCACATGAAAGAAGACACAAAAAGATACGTGCAGTCATGTCACAAATGCCAGGTGAATAATGTAAAGCTTAAACAATCAACTCAACCGAAGCACTCGAGTTCACCATTCGAAACTATTCACATGGACTTCGCTGAGCTACGAAAAAAGTCTGAAGGCATGAAGAAAACTCAAGCATTCCTGTTGTGTGTGGATGAGTGTACCAGGATGGTGACAGCAAAACCGGGGAAGGAGGATGCCAACAGTGTGATCTCCTTTTTAAGCTGTCGATGTTTGACAACGTGAAAGCATTAGTGTCAGATAATGAACCTGCTTTTTGGAGCCATCAACTTAAGGAATGGGCTGAGCAATGTGGAGTTACGCTCAGGTTCACAGCACCATATCACCCAGCAGCTAAATGGCTAGCTGAGTAAGCTATTTGCGACATCAAACAGCACATAACTATGTATCCAGATTTCCCAGGTGAATGGAAACGCTGCCTTAAAGCGGCGGTAGCTTACCATACCCGCTCCTATACAACAGCTCTGGGATGCACACCGCTCTTGGCTGCTACTGGGAACCCAACCTATTTACCAGCCGGCACGTCTCTAGGAGTTCAAGCTGTGGTGCAACTGACAGAAGAGAGGAAGTGAAGAGAGCAAAGTACCATGAAAGAATGAAAAGAAATTTTCACACAAAAAAACAAAACACAGCAACACCAAGACTAGAGGTTGGACACTTGGTGCTAATGAGAAAAGAACTGTCGAACTCAGGCTAAAATCACAGAGGGTCATTCTCCATTGTCAAAACAGCAAGCCAACAGGGAATTTTAAAGACTGTCTGGTATGTCAGTACCAATGGCACCATCGAATCAGCCTCTATAGCAAATGTTTTTAAATACCACCGCGGGAAAGATGAGAACAAGGGTGGGGGAAGTGAGGCGTGCTCAGGCAGTTGATGAAGAAGAAGACAAAACATAATCCACAGTAATGGGATTGGGGGGCGCATGAGAATAAAGAAATTAGAAATGAGGACATGACGAAGTGCCCTGCAATGGCGGGTAATTTTACGGCAAGAGGTTAGCGGGGATAAATCAAGCTTGAATTTTAAAGTGAAGGCGCTGGTGATGAAACAGTAATCGGACACTATGAATCATGTGGCTTGGCATTGGACTAATTTGAAGGTGTTAGTTAAACAAGACTGGTGAGGGTCAAACACAAAACATGCATATTCCAGCTTAGGTTATGTCAGGGTTTTGCTGGCAAGAAGTTTTAGCTAAGGTGGTGCTAGGACTGTGTTAAGCCATAAAAAAGAAAGAACATGATTAGCAGAATTCACGACGTTATTAATACAACAGTCATGGTATGTTATATTGTTAAGAATGTGGGTGTTTGCTGCATATATTATGTCAATGGTGAAATGAGAGTATCACTGTTCTGCTTACATTAAGCAACATTTACTGCACTATTCTTGAATTACGTAGTAGAAGGTCATGCTGAAGAATAGAGACGCTTCATTTGATGTGGCAATAGGGTGGTAAATTACACAGTTGCGAGCAAAAAGGTGTGTTTTAGAAGAAAGATTGAAAGAAAGGTCACTAATGTATATTAGAAAAAGGAGGGGCCTAAAACAATACCTTGAGGTGCACCAGGATGTACATATGAAAAGCCGAATGAATAAGAGTTTGCGTAAACAAACTGTTGCAGATTTGTAAAGAACCCTTGAATCCGGTCTACGACAGTTGGATGAATTAAGGTGACGTGTGAAAGCTTAAGTAATAGACAGGAGTGGGGCACTTCATTAAAAGCTTTTTCAAAGTCAAGAAAGGGAGCATCAATATAGGGACATTAGAATCAAAAGAACAGTGCAAGTCATGAAGCAAGAGAGCAAGCTGTTTTTCACAAGGGAGGTCTTTGCGGAAGCCATGTTGGTTAGGTTGAAAGAAATTAAAAACAATAGAAAGATAGCAACTTGACAATAAACTATGTGTTCCCTAACTTTAGAGCAGGTGCTGATAATTACGTGACGTTGGCCTGTAGTTTAGCGGAAAGGATTGGTCATCTTTTTTGCCATGGAGACGTATTCTGTAACGATCACTTTTGGTGATAGTGTCACCTCAGCGAGAGTATCACCGTTAGGCGCATACTAATTGGCTGGTTGAGCAAAATCGGATGAGCTGATTGGCTGGTTGAGCACTACGCCACACGAAGGCAATATTATCACCGAAGCGATCATCGCAGAATACGTCCCCTGTAATGATCCTTTCCACTCATCTATCAACCATGACTAATTCGGTAGCAAGAGATTGCTGGAAGATGAAAGCAAGAATGTAGGTTATTCTTGAGGGCCTTGACATTGATACCATGAATACCGGTTAACGAATTTTTTAGCTCGTCAATCATGTTAATAAACCGCTGCACGTTCACAACGATGCTTTTCATGGGTGTGTAAAGAAATTTTGGGGCCTCAGGAAGATTATCAGTACACTTATTGATGAAAACTGAGCAAACAGATGTGTTTAGGACGTCAGCAACGTCTAAATAGAGGAAAGCTGGAGGAGTCGATCGAAAATTGTACAGATTCAATGGGAATAATTGTTTTCCAAAATAGATTTGGGTCACATTGCAGCACAGATGGCAGCACGTTGTTAAAGAAATTATGTTTGCTTTCTGGGTTGGAGCATTAAATTTTTTTCAATAGCTAAATATTTATTCCGATCCACATTAGGATTTAGAAACTTTTGCGATGCGAAATAAATGCTTCTGTTTGCTGTTGAGCTGTTTAGAAGATGCCAAATTAACTATGGGGAGTGAGTAATTAGTCTTTTCATAGTTGCAATGAGCATCATCAAGCTATTGTTTATTTCATGCCATTGCATCTATATCAAGTGTTCTTAACCCTTTCAAGTGCTTTGTGCGCAATTGTGCTTGTAAGGATATACCACATCAAAAGCAAAAGCACGGATGGCAGTTTATTTAAAATGTATCTCACAGATCTTGAATCACTTCTGGTCGGACCCACGCTGCAAATTTCAGTAATGTGAGTACAGTCGTTTAGTAAAATGGGTCTGCATTAAGGTAGATGGCTTTGCTCTTGGTGTCAGTATGCCATAGCATAGCGGGTTCACTTCTTTCATTGTTTCTCACAATGATTTACATCAGGCATCTTTTTCAAGTGGCTGGACAGACATGCTATGCAGTAAACATAAAGTACTTTACATTCTCATGTCCAACGTTCCCGTAGAGAACTCTCGCATAGAGTGCACATTTTGAAAACTCGAGAAAATTTACTGAAGTGAAAATTTTATATCTGTTCCAAAACTGTATGCTTTTATGTTTCTACAGATGCAAGAAATGTGGTCAAACTAAATTTTCAATGGACACAATTAAATGGCACCTGAAGGGGTTAAGTTATTGTACACAGCAATGCTTCTGTGTACAATTATATTGCATAAGCAAAGTAAATTTTACTCAATTATTTTGCTTGCTGCAATACTGATACCACACGATAAAGTTTGCACAATTTCCACACACAAATTTACTTCCACATGCACCCCCAGCACCTTTGAACAGAGGAAGCGAAACAAATGTGCACACCATTTGCAACATGTGTTCATGAATAGCCAAATAGTGCATCTCTGTGGTTTATGGAGAAGCACTATTCGGCCAAGATATTGATGACCACATGTTAAATTATTGTGAATGTCTGTTTTGTTTTTTCTAATGTAAAATGTATTGAGAATTAACAGGGGCCAGTGGACCCAGGGAATCAAGGGGCGCGTCCCTCACCATAAGAAATAGAGAACCAGCAGGGGAGGAGCTCCCATTACACACTTAATCTCAATTATGTGAGTGGAAAGTGCCAGAATGTTTCACGAGGGGGGGAGCAGCGCTTCCTTTCTGAATCTGCCAGTGGACTGAAGCTCTAGAAATGGTGGGGTTGGGGTGAGAAGTTCGGTTGGGATTGAGCGATCTTAGTATATGATAGATAAATCATATTGATTTTTAATTGTACATACTATCTATAAATTCAAACAAAAAAACTGTGTGCACTATGTATTAGCCAATGCAGGTCTCTTTGTCCACTGCTGTCGACATCTGCAGTAGTCATTTCACAAGTGCACTATATAGCTGCTATGAAAGGTGCATTTGAGCAGCTACACAAGCCAATTATGACAACATATACTGGGCTGAAGAAGCTGATCAACATATGAGTTTTCTTAAAAGCCATGTCACCTTTCAAAAAAGAATTGGAGACTCACTGAATGTGCAAAGCAGTGCAATATTAAGTGCAGTGAGACTCGCAATGTTTCATGCAAAATTGCTCCCAGTAAACATTTGCACTGGCATGCAAACAATCTGCACATCACTGCAGGGCTGAAATTGGGCACTGGATGCAATCCACTTATCTGATATGAAGGAACATTCATCTGGCCTCAGTCTGAGCACAAGACAAGTTCTCCAGTTGGGCATATGGTCCACAGGCTATAGATGGTACAGGCACTTGGGTTAGAAGAAGCCTGTGCCTATGCAGGGACTCACCATACACAACGAACAACGGCCACAGAACTACAAAACTACAGTGTGGGAGCTTGCTATCTGTGCATGCTCTCCTGTCTAAGCATTGTTAAGTTAGTGTTTACTTTCACACACTATATATTACCAAAAGAGCTAAGAAATGCGTGCAGAATGACAAAAGGAAGGAAATGGTGAATAAAATCCTGAATTGTGAATAAACAGGAAAGCTACCCAGAAAGTGATGATGACAATGATAGAATATGGGAGCAGTGCCTGAATGAAGCTTATCACAAGTGTACAATATAATTCTTCCATCCTTTCAAGATGTCTCAGTGTTGCACACAATGTATATTCATGCCACTATGGCATGCTATACGAGCGTAGGCTCTCACAGGTGAAAATATTCAACTGGGAATCCAACTGGTTCTAGTTAGCCTGGTCAAGCTGGTTTCAAATGGAATCCAACTGGATTTTTACAGGCCAACTGGTCTCATCTAGAAACCTACTGGGCCTCACTCAGTCCTTGTCTTCAAGTGCACCCTCTGTGCAATATTATAACTTATTAATTCGCCTAAAAAGCAGCAGAATCTGATGAATTTGCTTTTGCAGTAGCTTAACAATTACTGTCTGTAATTAAGAAACAAAAACTAACTGTGTTTCTGGACCCCTGGAGAAGCCTCTACTGAAGACTATACCTAAAGCTAATCCAAATAAATTGAGTTAAAAGGAGTACCTGAAAACTCCCTTGACTGTTTGTAGTACTATACACATATACTAGTGAACCTTGTAAAATAGCCATCAAGTTATCTCTAAGCAAAACTCACCTTCATGTAATTGGCTTCAATAAATTCTGCCTGAAATATGCAGACTGGTTCTTGCTATCTTCGATACCACTCTTTTACCTCTCAATAATTCTCCTCTGCACATTTCAGTATAGTATGCTTCTTGCAAGAATAATTTGAACCCTCAATGTGGGAGTGTGTAAATGACTAGGTAAGCTATAGTGATTGCAATGCATATGGGAATATCAAACAAAACAGCTTTTGCTAAAATGCTTTTAAAAAGCTTGTAGTGCTATTCTGATTGCAGTGCTACACTACCTATACCTACATATAATTATCCAGCTCTTAAAAGAAGACAAGCAAACAACAATGACTAAGATGCAGTCGAGATGAAAACAGGGAATCTACAACCACGACTAAAGGCCAAAAAGTACATGTATTGAATTCTGGTTTTGAGTCTTCACTGGATATGAAAAATTTAATTATAAACTTGCACAGTACACCACAATAGATTATGTCTGCCCTGTATAATCAAACTATGCTGCAGGCGTAAACGACTCATCCATTCACCAAAGCACAATAATATATTTGTATTCTACTTGCTGAGTGGCTTCGTCTAACTGTAATGTGTACAAACAAGGAATTATTTCTATAATTATTTGTTGCCCCCCCCCCGCCCCAGGTCTGGGCCATAAAGTTAAACAAGACTCAATTAGGTAATTCAGCATTTTGTGCATGCATGGCTTAATAATTAGTTTCCCATCAGTTTGTATAGGTAGAAGCCATACAGTTTCTTAGCTTAAAAGATGGAAAGTATACCTTCCATCTCTTAAGGAAAGAATTTTTAAACTATAGTCAAGTTATGTTGATTTTTTGACTAAATTTCTTAATTCTTACATGCTTACGGCCAGGAAAAGTAATATCTTAAGCAGGTGACACAAATTTATCATTACATGCTCTCCAGACATATCACAACTGGCTGGGCAGTATACAACACTAAATAATGGCATTTCATGTTGAGTGTCATTAAAATGAACAGCATATATGTTTTTGCCCCAGTAGTTTATATTCTCACTTCCAATTCTGGTAGAATTAAACCATATCAGGATGACTGATATGGATGACTTTCAGGATGACTCATTGAAAAGCGGTACGTACCTGAGCCAAGTTGGCATGAAAGAGGTTCATCGAAGAGCGGCACATAGCCAGTGTCACATACACATTAGACCATGCATCTACCCAGTCACCCAGGTTGTAGCAAAAGAGGTATGTTAGGAAGTGATGAACAGAGATACCGTAAAGTGGGAGAAGTTCCCAAAGAATGCTAATTACGTTAAGACCAGAACCATTACCAGCAAACGTGAGTTATGAGTTGTCCCCTTTTTCTACGGCATGGGATCACTTCAGTGCCTTCAAGTCAAGGGTAAAACGGGCACCGACCAAAACGTTAAAAGAAAATGAAACCAAGACATTTCGGCTCCCATACAGGGGCCTTGTTCACAATGAAAATGTTTTACCCTAGACTATAAGCAATCCCATCCAGACGAGTTTTCGTCAAACTATTGATTTCTACTTATTAACTCTTCACCTTTGCCTCTATAAAGGAAATAATATGTAAAAGACAAACAAAAAACGCGGACATCAAGGAAGCTAAAGGGGCATCATTATTAAACACTAGAGGACAATTACCCCATCACATTATTTGTTACGAGCTGACATCTGTGCGAGTTTGGCTTACTGGTGCCTGAACCATAAAAGAGATGCACCAATATGTCTGGATATGTATTGCAAGTGATGAGGTAATAGATGGAATCAAGCAACCTTCAACTTCCCTCATCAGATCTTCATATCTTTAGTATACTGAAGAATGCTGTTAGTTACATGGAAACAAAGGACAACAATGAGGTGTTCTAATGGTGGTGTACGAGTGGCTATACACGTAATTGGACATATTTGTCCAAGCAGGTATCAAGCACAAGGAGAGGGCGTTGAATTAAAAAAGTTATATAGTCAGCAATGTGGCAGTTTAACTATTTATATTTGTGCTGCAAATAAACGGCGAAAGCTAATTCATTTGAATATTCTATGTGTTTTTTAACCAGTACGTAATTTTAGAAAATCATTTGCGGGAGATAGCGCTTGCAATCCTGCCACTTCGGCTGATTACTCAAACAGGCAGACATTATTTGAACGACATCTTCCAATGAACAATTAGCCCTTTTAACAAATTCTACTAGTTATTGATGATGTGTGGCATTTTTTATGGTGCAAGGGCCAGGTATGGCCAAAGAGTGCCATGACAAATGGTAATGTTAGATGAATTGTTGATGGCATGGACAATGTATTCTTCATGAAACATGTGGCATGGCTGTAAAAAGCCCTAAAAAACTGTCACTGTAAACGGTGCAAGAGATATAGCTGTTAAAATAATGACACTGACTAGTTAATGTTGTGGGCTATGACAACTGGGTTTTATTAAAAATGTGATGCAACAAAACATAACAGTGACACAAGAGCTTCAAAAGGACTCTTGCATATAAGGGCTGTTAATCACATGCTAAAATTACCTGGCCAAATGATTTTCAGAGTGTCTGTTTCAGCTAAAAAGTCCAAGACGATTTGCAGATTAAAAAGCAGTTCATTGCTAAGAAAAAATGCCGGCTGTACAAGTATGTTGTCACGATATGCAGAAGGGAAATACTTTTTCCTCTTTCCTTCTATTGCAGGGCATTGAATAAGAACATGGAGAACTGTGACATTATTGCCGCACTTGCTACAAGTTGAAGGATCGCTCCCAGTCAAGAGGTAAGAGTGAGTACTGTAAGTGTGTCCTATACTTAATCGACAAACAAGTACTTCCTTATATCGTGCTGTTTTTTCAGTTATCCAGTTCCCTAGCTTTGGTTTTATCATGTAGCTTATTGAATACTTGGCTATTCCACTGTCCTTGCCAATGCTTCCTCATCTTATGGCATAGAAAAGACTTTAGGTCTGTGGCAGTGATGGGGATATTTACATTGCTGTCACCAAAAGTTACTGACATAGTGTTTTCATCAGCAGCTACATTGCCTTTGATACCTTTGTGGCCACGTACCCATATGACAATCACTTGATTGCACATATATGTGGAGCACAACAAGCTGTACAGCTCACTAAAGACAGAGTTCTTATGTTTTTATGGCCTAATTAGGGCTTTGATTACACTTAATGAATCTGTAAACACAATAGTCCTAGCACGATTTGTGAGCCTTATGTGTTGAATAGCCAAGAGTATATCATAGGCTTCCGCTGTAAAGATACTTGTGTGTGGATTTATTGCCCCGAATGTTGAAAATGAAGGTCTGAGAGCGGCATAAGAAACACCAGTAGAGGACTTGGAAGCCTCTGTATAGTATTCTGTGCAGGAGTACTTCTCCTGGAGTTCACCAAAATGGGAGTGTAATGTGCTTCCGGTGCATGCTTTGATATTTCTACAAAAGAGATATTGCATTCAATGGTCTGCCATTTCCATGGTGGGGGCAGGCGAGTGGGAGCCATTAGGACAATGTCTAGAAGTGGGACACCTGCGTCTCTTGCCCGTGCTTCCAAAGGAAGGTTAATGGGGCCCTAATAGCTGGGCGGTTACGAAACAGCCTGGCAGTAGCTGTCACGAATAGATGAGCGACATGGATGCTCCACATCTGATTTAACCTTGAGAGCATTGGAAAAACTTAGATATGTCCTTTGGAGATGCAGTGACCATTCATTAGATTCTACATATGGGCTTTCTACGGGACTAGTCCTGAAAGCACCTCTAGCTAGGCATATACCTAAGTGGTGAACGGGATCTAGCATCTTCAAAACACTATGTGCAGCAGAGTTATGTACTGTAGCTCCGTAGTCGAGGTAGAACTGTATAAGGCTTTTGTAGAGGCTCAAAAGGCATCTCCTGTCACTTCCTCAATATGTACGGGACAAGAGCTTCAGTAGATTCATTGTCTTCAGACACTTCGCTCTAAGATACCTAAGGTGAGGAACAAAAGTTAGTTTGGAGTCTAAGATAATTTCTAAAAAACTTATGTTTATAGCTGTCAGATAGCCATTGTTCATTAAGATAGATAGTGGGGTCAGGCAGTATACCTCTCTTTTTCGAGAAAAGAATGCACATGCTTTTTTGAGGGTTTAGTTTAAATCTATTCTTGTCAGCCCACTTACATAATTTGTTTAGGCCATGCTGTACATGTCGCTCACAGATTTGACTAATTAACCTCCCACCCTTGGGCACATGTTGCAATCACACAACTGAGGTCATTCAGTGTCTGCAGCATGCATATGAGTAAGATTCAAGATATCTATTCTCGAAATGTTCCACAAAATATGTTGTCTTCCACATAGTCTTGCTGTGCACATAGTGTACAAGACAGGCTTATTTGGAAAATAATTAAAGGGAATCCAAATGTATTCTGCACAAATTTTGGGGATTGATTGAAGCACAAGAAAAGTCAAATAATGACACAAAACAGTAGCGAGTAATGTGATGAATTGTGCAGCTGATAGAATGTTCAATGCTAAAGATGCAGTGCTAATAAAATATCTATACAAAAGCAAGCAGGGAACATTGCTAGTGCTACACATATAGGAGTGTTCATGAATTAACATGCATGCTCTTAATCCAGTAAATACGTCATCAGTTTCAGTTCATTAAATGCGTAAGCATTTCTATGCCTACCCAACGAGAATCGATCCTTTACGTCCATCACGTAAGATGAATGAAATGGCTCATACCCCCCTAAATAATGGCTCATAACTATGTAAGCAATGGCTCATACCCCCATAAGCAAGCAAAAAATGCAATGGCTCATTCCCACTTAAGTGCTCAGCAAAGTGAAGCGAACAGTGCATACATTCACTGAAATAACCTATACAACACATAGAACAGCATATGTTTAAATAAAGAACAAGCTCAAAGCAAGCATCCGAACCATCAATAAAGCACTGCATACCCCCCTCAGCAGATGTAGTGGCAACAGCTTCGCTGGACATCGAGGTTTATAAGGACCGATAAGAGTTGATAAGGGTCGGATCATGTTCAATAAGGTTGACAACAACCGATGAAGGTTGATAAGGGTTGATACTGGTCGGATAAAGCTTCATAACATTGATAATGACACTGGGCTGCTTGGAGATGAGCAAGTGGCACAATGCTTACGTGTACTTATAGATAACTACCAGAGGAGTTTCTGCAGGAATCTTTTTATTTGTTAACGTACTGTGAATGGGTTAGAAATAATATACAGACGAGGGTCCCAAAGTCAACGACTGCAGCAGGACTCTCAATTAATGATAAAAATGTAGAGAAGTGTGAAAAGATCAGCAAGCTAGGAAAAACTAAAGGTGAAAATATCTAAAAAAGAAAAAGAACGAACACAATGGCGTGAAATAAAACATAAGAAAAACTGAACAAATTAAATATAATGTCAATATAAAATGCTTTAGTACATAAAAATACTAACAATAGATACAAATGAAACAAGGTAGTATAATGATCGAGCAATCTAAACTCACTTATGCAAGTGAATATGCTTCAGGACCTGTTTAAATGGATGAAAGGATGATTAACATTTCATAGAGTTAGGCAAATCATTCCATAGTTTTATAGCCATGAACAACAATAGTGCTATTTTTCCATAGTTACAATGAACCATAGGCAGTAGAAAATTGGAGTACCATACAAACCTAGCGTTATTTGTTAATAACATAGCTAAAATCAATTAATTACTGGAAAAGGTGTTTAGTAAGTAATTTATCGAACAAAATTGTGAGATGACAGCTGAACAAGCTCGTCACAAGAAGGACGTTGTTTTTACAAAATAACAAAGTAATTAAGATTAAAAAAAAAATCACCGCCCCTTCCAGTCTCTAAAGATAGTCGAACAGCGAAGCTGTGTTAGTTACACCGAGTGTTACATCATGCAAGTCAAACTTTGGAAGCAGTCTGTATTGTAAATCTTTTATCTCAACATTCTTTCACTTCATTTTCGCTTTTGCGTGCTTTGCATGCTGAGCATGCTTTAGGAGTGCTTGTTTTTTGCAGTTCTCCCAGCGTCTCTTTCTTTTTTTTTTCGTTTCAGGTTTCTGTCTGTGTATTGCCATACTTTTTTTTCGCGTGCAAGTTGCTCCGCCCCTTTTTTGTGCTGACGCTCACAGTAGGCAGCTTCTTTCTCAGCAGTAAGCACTACTCATGGTCTTTCCATAGTTGTAGCTGGGATGGAATGTGCAGAATCACTAATCCAAAGCTCCGTATAATGGGCACAAGGCCCATCACTGGAGATGCGGGCGCTGCGATCGTTTTGACGATTGGTTGGATTGGTTTGACGATTGACGTGCCAGCAGCCACGCACTCTTAGTATCGCATTTCAATTGATGGGCACTGTTCGTTGGCCGCAAACCGCCAGCATAATATTTGTTTCTTTCGCGGTAGGGTGGAATTAATTGTCGATAAATTCAATGTCGATCTGGCTCGGTCGCCGAAAATGCACCGTGTGACAACCGTATAAGATTCGCGTATAAGATAGCATTCTCATAGGGGGAAAGGGGTCACGCCAACCCCTTTGCCCTTGTTGAGCTCTTTTCTTCTCTCGCTATAGGTCATGTGGCCCCCTTTTAGCAAAGTTCGACAATGACGTCACAGGGTCCGCATAAACAGCTGCGCTGTAAAAAAAAAAAAAAATGCTGTTAGTGATAATGCATATTGCTTGGTTTTGTAAGTAGAGAATAGATGAGATATGATAGTAATATGTATTTACCCGTGAAACAATGCTTTAATTGATGTGACTACAAACGAAAGCAAAGTACAATGGTAACAACATGTGGGTGGAAAAATATGCTCATGATTTGATTAATGCTCTAATACTGAAGGTACACTTTTGCTTAATGAAGGCAATGTGTTTAGAAAACTCTATGGTTAGAATCCAATTTGATGCTCAAAAATAATGCACAGTGAGATGTGGACATGTGATGACCATTTAGAGATATCTCAGGTATGCCGGGTATTATTTCGCTTGTTAAAAAAGAATAATGAATTGAGTTTTGGCAGGATTTATAGTTAAGTGATTGGAAGAGTACCATGCAACAATCTGTTCAAGCTCATTGTTTAGATTAAAGATTAAGGTTGTTAAAGATTTGTCATACAAGAAGATGGTATACCATCTTCTTAATACTATAGTATTATCTGCGTATAGTACGCTGTGCAGAATTAAGACCACTTGGGTAAATCATTAATACAAATGCAGAATACTAAGGATCTAGTATTGAGCTCTGTGGTAAACCTTGATTAATAACTTTAGTATCAGAGTAAGCACCTCCTGGAAAAGCTGTTTGTTGTCTATCATGCAGGTAGAGAGAGTAAAACATCTTTATTAATAATATTTGAATGGTAAGAGCAGTGTGGGAGGAACCCTCAGTCCAGGGTCCCTAAGATGATTCCGGTGATGTTTCGAGCCCGTTGTATCACAGCTCGGAGGACCTCGGGAGGTCCGTCGCGGAGGGCATTGTCCCACAGCTCTTTGTTGCGAAGTGGATAAAGGAGTGTTGGCAAGGGAGGAAAGAGGTTTGCAGTGCACTCATTCGTGACGTGGAAGATTGTGGGCGAGCTGCCACAGCCAGGGCAACGATCTGCAGGTAACTTTTTAGAATTTTTAGTGTTGGATTGGCAATTCCCAGGGCTTCTAGCATGGCAAAACGGATGTTACAATTATTTGTATCAAAAGCTTTAGTAAAATCCAAAAACACAAAACCAATGAAGTTACCAGTATCAATCGAGTGTAGAATGTAACAATTTAGTGATATTAAAGCTAAGTTAGTTGAGCCGCCAGTGCAAAAATCAAATCAACAAGATTTAATAAAATAAAATTTAAATTAAATTTAAATATTTAAGTGTTTACAGAATAAGTTCTCAACAGTTTTGCTAATCTGTGAGAGAATAGAAATAGGATGATAGTAAACACGTCACTTTTACAAACTTTCTTATGAACAGGAACGATCTTAACTTTCTTTAAGTGAACTTGGAAAATACTGCACTTAAAAATATGATTAATTATTATACAGAGTGTTTCAGAGATGAGTGGTGCAACAATTATTAGATGAAATACAGAAATGTTACCTAAGCCAGGGCTAGTATGCTTCAAAGCTAATAACATGGAACAGATCTCATCTGCAGCTATGGAAGAGAGAAAAAAGTAAGTGCAGTGATCAATGGGATAAGTAGAGCTCATCTCATGACTGTTGTATATATATGAGAAGAAAGGGGGTTAACCGAGGGGCCCTATTTTTATTAGTCATATCATAAGAAGCCAACAAACACTGACACCGAGGACAACATAGGGGAAATTACTTGTGTCTAATAAATGAAATAAAGAAACGATAAATTAATGGAAATGAAAGTGGATGAAAAAACAACTTGCCGCAGGTGGGGAATGATCCCACAACCTTCGCATTATGCGTGCGATGCTCTACCAATTGAGCTACGGTGCCGCCATTTCCCCATCCACTTTCTTGCGTATTTATGTTTCCTAGTAGAACCCTGGGAGCGTTAGCCAGCGCCACCACTCACATACCTTGGCAGCGGATGTGGAACATCCTTTCTGCCGCAGACGTCACGAGAATGTGATCTTTTTGGGTGCAGGCAACCGGTCAATAAACCCACACATGCTACCTGGTACAGTTGTATTATCGTTCAAGTGATGAGGAGTCCCGACAGAAGCTTGTTGCGCTCACGTCGCGAATTCGGTGCTTGTGTTCTATGCTCTACCAATCTTGTTTTCGGGGCCACTGGAGCCGCAAAGCTTGGCTGTGCAATGGTGCACAGGATACAGCCCAGAATGTAAAAATACAATGGTGACCACACTGTGGTACAGCGGTGATACAACAGTGACCACAATGCGGGCTGCTGCCGGTGAAACACGGTCAAATACTATGCCCACCCACGTAGATCTACTGTAGCATTTCTATAGAGCTGCGACAAAGTGCTACAACGTCAGTTTTTATGTTAAATGCTCGTGTGTTCTCATTGCGCAGGCCACAAGTGCACAGCTTGAGCTTGGCCATGCGGAGGACCCCGGCATGCAGCAAGAATGAAAATGTGCATTTCTGGCGAAACGAGACACCATGGCAAACACACACTATGAGTTACTGCAGGTGAAACCTGAGCAAATACTTCCGACGCTTGCTCACGTACTCCTTATACTCAGGATCAAAGCCACGCCGTTGTTCACGCTGCTGCAATACACTGTCGCAAGCTCTGTTTCTTCTAACTAATGCGTCAATTATCCGTAGAAAAACAAATAAAAGAATGCACATAAGCAAAGAACTTTCATTTTCTTAACCACATGGCTGCAGAAAAAGTCACTGCCGATGAAATGTGCACTGCACACTTTCATCGGTGCTGTGCCTGCCTTGCCAATTCACAACTTGACAACCCGTTCTTTCTTCTTTGCAGCATCTTTGGGGAACGAATGGAGACTCACTTCACTTGCCACAACTATGCTGGTGCTTTGCGGCATGCAGCACATGCAATTGCTTTTGAATTTTATCTTGCACAAACGATGCGTAAAAACAGATAATCAAGTCTACCGGCCGCCGCGAAGAAAGCAAGCAAATGTGCTACCGCCACGCCACCCGCTGTTACTCCGATACTCTTTGAAAAAAATTTGCCAATGGCCGTGGGGTGGCGTGACAGTCTACGGAAGTTGCAAATAAGCCTCACCAGTTGTTCTAACCTCACTAAGGCCAATGATATCCCAAACAATGCTTGACAGTTCCTTAAAGAGTCCTGCTAAGCTAGCTTCATATAAAATATATAATCCACAAATATATCCATCGAAATACCAACCGACCCAACAGCGCAGGCAGCAGCCACACCAAATGGAGGGTAGGCAAAGAAAGCACTTTAGGACAGGAACAAACAGCGCTTGTACGGGATGAAGTGGGGACGACAGACAAGGTGCTTCGTGCCGTCCAAGCGCTGTTCCCGTGTGCAAAACCAGTCCAGATCTGCACACTCCGTTAAAAAAAGCTTCTCTCAAAAAAAGGAAAGAAAAGACCGAAAAACAAAGTAGCAGAAGAGTCAAGCCTTGGCTGTCTCTGGGACTTCGGCAGCATGCTCAGCCATGCCTTCATCCTCCAAGCATGCTACGTTAGCACGACACGTTCATTTGAGGGATCGCCAGCCATTTGTGCGCAGGCGCGAGTAAGAAAATCTGGGGGCTTTTGCTCCTTGAATATATGGCTCTACCTTGGCACTACGGAAGAGGTTTCTTAGTGCGTGTTGTATGCGTTTGTCCCCTAGACATGCCGGCATTGCGGGGTGCGGTCGAGTTTGTTTACGCTCCGCTGGCTGCCCGCGCGGCGAGGCAGTGTGCACGAACGCCCCATTTGGTGATCGCTGTGTCTGAAGGGGCAAGGTTCTGACTGGTGTTGTATAAGTGGTGTTGCTTTTTTCGTCGCGACGATAGATTGGATTTTTTACAAGCACTGCTCCAGGAGGGCACATGCAACCAGCAAACGGAGGCCTCAGGAGAGCACCTAAGGTTATAATAAAGCAGGCGGCGCAGGATCTCCGGGGCACCCAAGGGGTAGCGGGTGGATCAAAGCTGGAAGCAGGGCGGCACGTGAGTTGGGGCCGCGGAGGCCGAAGCGTGCCAAGGGGTGTTCGCATAAAAAAATGGGTGTCCGCGATAGCGGACAGCCTATCTTATACATCCCTGACACGCGCCGGCCACGGCGAGCCCCAACTCACGGACCAGTCCGGGTTCTAGCTTTAGTGTCCTGGAGGCGCCGCCAATAATGCGAAATAATGACACGTTGTTTCAATTAGTAAAAAAAAAAGAAAGAAAAAAAACACGATTGAATAAATATAATTTCGTCCAGCCGCCAACTTGGGAAGCTAACTTCAGCACTACCGCGCCCCGCGACTTCTGCAACACCAGTCGGAACTTTGCCTCTGAAGGCATGTCGGAGATAGGGTGCCTCGATGCGCGCGCCCCACCCTAGTCGGAGACTTTCTCGCGCCTGCGGCGCTGGTGCTGAGTCAGTCATCGTCACCGGCGGCCTTTCAGCCACTTGCGTTCAACCGCGGTTGCTAAGGCGCTCTGCCTTCTAGATTTTCAATATATGCGGCCCGGGCTCTACTACGGTCGCTACTGCTCCCTCAGAAACATCTGTGATGTTATTTACAAGGTACATACATCGCCGTAAGGCGCGAGAAAGCTATAGCACGAGCGCCGCAGGTGCGAGACAGTCTGTCCGACACAGCCGTCGCCAAATCGGGCGTCAGTGCACGCTGCTTCACCTATTTTACCGCGCCGTCAGCCAGCGTCAGACCATGAACAAACTCGACCCCACTCCATAATGCCAGCACTCCTAGGGACACACGCCTACAACACGCGCGAAGCAACCTCCTCCGTACTGCCATGGGTACTGCCTAGTTAGAGTCATATATTCAGAGAGCAAAAGCCATTTTCTTTCGCGCACCCGCTCTTCCGCGTCTGCGCACAAACCGCTGGCGACCCCCCAAACAATGCCTGAAATGAACGTCTCGTCCTCACTGGTTTCGTCCACAGAGTTTCTTACAATAAAAGTAATTATTGTATGAAACGCGCCTACGTTAGCCATGTTGCATTGTTGTTAGACAACCCACGCATGGTACAACCACGTACAACCATGTACAACGGTACAACCACTTTAAATATGGCGCTCGGGAGTTCATGATGCTGATAATGTCCAGTCAACGAGATATGCGCGATCAGTGTTGACTAGCGTTTACTAAACACCAAAATATATTGTGAAAATGTAGACATGTAATATTTCTTGCGAATGTACTTGGGCGTAGAGGAACTACAAATTACTGTTTTCTTTGTGGTGTTGCAGGTGTTGCCGACTCTTGCTGTATCGTCGTTTCATATCATGCTCGCTTAACTCTATCAAGGCCGGTCTCTAGGGGAGCGCGCGCTTTCCTTCTTACGGCCTTCGCATTCGCCGCGGAAGCAATGGGAGTTTTTCTCCAGGAGTTACGCCTTTCGCGGCCGCCAGGGGCGCGACGACCCTACTGCTAGGGACCGCTCTCTGCCCGCCTGCTTCTGCGGCGGCGGGCGGTGATCGCCTGATTTCGTGCTGTTTTTCCGCTGCTTCTTGTTCAACGATTCACCGAAACGAAAGAAAACAAAAAGCAAATGATTTATCTACATGTCAGCCAATAAGTTCACACGTGAACGAAGTTTTCATAGAGAAATTCGAACCATAGAAACATCAAAGGTCCAATCACTCTCGTTCCTGAAAGGTATGACAGGGAAATGACAGATGTTGCGGTCTGAAATGCCGGAGGTCGTATTTCGGTCAATTTCTAGCATGTCTCATAGTCCATGCCGAAGTTAAGTGCTGGTAGAGAATTTAGTTAATGCGAAGGTTAACGGAATGGTTTATGGGGGTTTAACGTCCCAAAGCGACTCGGGCTATGAGGGACGCCAATGTGAAGGGCTCTGGAAATTTCGACCACATGGCGTTCTTCAACGTGCACAGACACTGCACAGTACACGGGCCTCTAGAATTTCGCCTTCATAGAAATGGCTCAGTAGCTTAGCACTCCGACCACTAAGCCATCGCGGCGGATTCATATAAATTTAAATGCCGCCATATTCATTGCTTTCTTTTTCTCGCCACATTGTCAGGAATGGGGGTATCGTCTCCTGATTCGGCTACCTGACGACGCCATTGTCGCCGCTGCTTCCGCGAACGGCATTCCTCGCAGCTGCGTGTCGAATTATGTCTCGAATTCCGACTCATCCGCCTTTACGTTGGTTTTCTAAGAATCATCCCAAGGTCCGAATTCGCCGATCTTAACAATGTGCAGAAAAGCCTGCCAACTTGACTTCCCTCTTATGTGCGAAGCGCAAACGTCACTGTTGGTCTGCGCTTGCTTTTTTTTTTTTTTTCCCGAGCCTTGCATATTTCTATCTTGGACGGGGAGTGCTCTCATCGCACTGTGTGCCGGCAGGCAGCGTGGCCTTAAGTGTTGTGAGCGCTGGTGCACGTTTCTACCCGTTTCTTCCACGGATTAAGTTATTTGCTGTGCGACGGTGTTTCTTGCCCGCCGTTGATCATCCAACGCGGCGATGGTGTACTGCTGCGTACCGCTTTGCAAGTCGCAGTTGGGTAAGACTCAGGGCGTTTCCTTTCATCAAATCCCGAGTGATTCAGAACTGTTTGCAAAGTGGCTCAAAAACATCTCCAGAGAAAATTTCGTCTTCAACGACAAGTCGGCATCGAGTGTGGTTTGCAGCCGGCATTTCCTCGCGAGTGACTACGTTTCAGGGTGCCGCATCAGAAAACTTTTGCCTGTTGCTGTGCCAACCGTGTTCGATGAGTCCAGCGTCCGAATCCGTCCAGCGTCATGAATTCATGCTAAATCCGCTTTCGCGCAAAACAAAAACGGCAGCGCTTGAGATTTCAGGAGCTATATCTTATACGCTTCGGAATTCTTAGGAATCTGTCATATAAACGCTTCAGGTCGCTTATAATTCTACACACTGGTTAAAACCCGTCAGTAGGCAAACTGAAGAGGCTGATAGATTTGTTTCTCTCCAAATTTAACGGGTAGAAAGTGTTGACGTGAGTGTACCAAAGCCTCATGCGACCATGCAGTCATACTGAAGAAGAGCACGCGATGGCGCGCGGTAATTATTCTGTTGTTTATAACTCTTAGCTGTCAAATCGAAGAGGCTGATTGCGCGGTCGTTGCATTATGCATAGGGGTGAAATATTAGGACCTGATGGTTACCACTCACGCGGGACGGACTTGGAGCGGGCGCGCGTTCTCCTTCCGCGTGAACGGCGGTCGCAGCGGCGGAGCAGTGGGGCAGTGGCGACCCCACCGCGGTGCGGTGGGAGGCGGAAACAGACCCCATTGCGAAGGCCGTAAGAAGAGAAGCGCGCGCACCCCTCGAGACCGGCCGCGACTCTATGTGCTCGCTGGCTTGCTTCTACGTGGTTTGCGAATAGCACGTGTATTTGATATAGCATCTTCGAGCTTTGAGACTCATGTGTTTGTGGGTTTGCCTCACGATCCCGCTGTCGCAGATGGTCATTTGAATAACTTTTAAAATTGAGCAGTTATTTCCGCTATGTCGTCAACAATTAGTTTATTGTGGAGAATCGAAGTTTCGTCCTGCAGACTGCCTCGGCTGTTGCATTTACGACAAATCCCCTTGCAGAAGACCAGCCGGTTGCTTCCCTGTGAGTGCACATCTTGAAGATGAAGTCAAGTATTTTATTATTGGCCAGTGCAAGGCTTTTCGTTTCTTCGACGAAGAAAATGCTGATTATTTGGTGATATAATGCTGTGCTTGTCCGTTTCTATACAAAAAATTTTGGGACACTCGTTTGCGTAGGTTTCACTGGAGACTTTCAGTAATGTATCTTCAGACAACACCGAGGAAGAACTGCGCCGAAGAAGTCGGAGGGCAAACAAACAAAAATGTTAGGGTCACTTCGGCAGCAAGCGTTATAACGGGGATATTTGGGGGACTAACAAGGACTTCTACTACAACACCAGTCAGAGCATTGCCTTTTTGTGATCACTTGTCGAAGTTGTGGCTGAATGTATATATTAGCAAAGAAAAATAAGATACGCTGCATCAGAGAAACATGCTGGAGGGGTGGTAGAGAAGCTACGATTGCCGATTCGTAGAAGTCGCGGCAGAATGCAGTTTAATCAGTTTTACATATCCTTCATCAGAGGGATTCTTCTTTATTGGCTCATTCGCCTCTGTTAATGCGCGCCAAATATTGTTCTGTGTGAGTAGTTTGCTATCGTAAGACTTACTCCGTTTTATATTTCTTGCCAGATTTGCAATGGCACAAGGCATACATCAAGCACTCAACTTTGCAATGTGGTGTTACATCAGCAAAACCATCGTTCCTCACCTCTACATGTACTTTCTCTTCAAACTACTGCACGAAGTCGGACTCGAAAGCAGATTTAAAAAAAGGTGTTGCAAGTCCATTGGAAGCCAGTGCTGAGCCAAAAAAGGATGAAGTTGTGGAAGAAAACTTAAATATATTTCAGCGGTACAAGAAAATGTTCAAAGAATATTGGTATGTCATGTTGCCTGTGCACATTGCAACGTCGATCGTCTGGTTTGGCTCGTTCTTCTACTTAGCAACATGGTAAGTTTAAATAAACTTCAACATGATGTGTATGTCCTTACTATATCTGTGCTTGTGTCGACTTGAAGGAACCCCTCCCCCTCCCCCCTTCTTTTTTTCTTTTCTGCCAGACCCTTCAATATTTGTTTACTATTCACTCCATTCTAAGTCATCAAAGTGTACCTTTAGAAGTTCTGTATTTTCACCTTCTGTGTAGACAGCTTGGATCAAATTTTTGTCTGGCATAGTTATGCCCTTACTATATCTGTGCTTGTGCCCACTTATATGCCCCACCCCACCCCCTTTTTTCTTTTTCTGCCAGACCCTTCAATATTTGTTTACTATTCACTCCATTCTAAGTCATCAAGGTGTAAGTACCTATGGAAGTTCTGTGTTTCACCTTCTGTGTAGACAGCTGAGATCAAATTTTTTGTCTCGTAGATTTATTAACCATGAAGCAACATTCTCCCAGTGTCTACTGTTGCCAGCAGTCGTTGCAATAGCTCGAAACTAATTGCTAGCTTATCAACATTTTGAAAAAAAGTGAATATGAAATGTTAAGTGTAGTTTTTGTGATATAGAAGTTTTTGCTTGCATCCAGTGTAACATTGCATAGCCATAGTAGTGACACTATATAGCAGTGCAAATACTGAGACTGTTGGTAGTCATGTTTATTCAAATGAAGAGGAAGGGAGTAACATCAATATTGGTCAGAAAAACCAAATGAATCGGCTAATATTTTGTGCATTGTATTTAGGAGAAAGTGAGATTTGGCCGAATTGGTAGCATTAACTTGAGCAAAAGACTAGTACTGGCCCTACTGACCTTCATACTGCCAGAGGCTGCTGTTTTTTGGACTATGGCAGCTGTGTGTGGATGCATCTGCTCCCTGCAGCTTATTTTGGGGCAACTGATGGTGCCTGCCACAGCCCAGCTTTGAATGTGCCTGAACCCAACAAGCTTTTTCTGAAAAGATGTATAGGACCCAATTTGAAGCTGACATGTGCCAGTGACTAATTAAGTGCCAGGGATCAGAGCCAGTCATTTGGAACACAGCGTACTCTCCATGGTGACTTGCATCCATTATTTGCATGTCCAGCAAAACTAGATCAGGCAATGTTGAGCTAGAATTAGTATACTACATCTTTTCTGGGTAGCTATCTGGTTAGTTTTTGTTCCCCAAAGGGCTGACAAAATATCTTTAAATGTTAATTTTTGTGCTTTGTGAAAATTTTCAACTTTACAAATTGGCAACTAAAGAATAATGTAATTTTCATTTTTCTTTCATGGTGAAAATCATTTCTGGCCCAGAGATATTTTGCTGCACCACTTACGGGAGGGGAAGGGATGTCGCACAATGATTGTCTTCATCTCATCTTTGGTGTACTAAGTGGACTTCATTACCACAGACAAGCCTAAGTCATCCATCGATGTAAATGGTCAACGAAGGATTTCGCTCTAGTCATTCAAGCACTTGGGTTATTCACCTAAAACAAAGTACATTTTCATCATCAAATCAGCTATTTTGCCCAGAAGAAAGAGCAAGCACTGTTATAGTGTCTGGCTGAAACACAGGCATATTGCACTGATCCAAAGTGCAGTGCATGTTGGCTGAAATATGTGTGGTGCAGGCCTTCATAGTTCATGTGGACCAGTATGGTGCATGTTCACTGTTTATTTTTCCTCTCTCCTCTGCTCCCTGCAGTGGTATCGATGTTGTTCAAATCATGGAATACCTGGGGCTGCCCGAGTCTATCATCAGTCCTTTGCGGAAGTCTGGACTGAACTACATTGCTACAGCTTCAGCCTTGTACAAGTTGGCCACTCCAGCTCGTTACACAGTTACACTTGGAGGGACATCAATAGCCATCCGGTTACTTGTCAAACGGGGTCTCATAAAACCTATGCCAACGAGGGGCGAGCTGAGACAGATGCTGCGAGACAAGATGAAGCCCCAGTGATTGGTGTAGTCTTTTACAACATACTGCGTAGATTGTAAATAAAGTCGAAATTCATCACGACTTACAATAACTGAGGTTGTCTTTTTCAGTTAATATGAACCAGAAGGAATAAGCTATTGGTAGGTTGTGACATATGGCTTTGAAGGGGCACTAAAGAGCAGCACTAAAGGGTCGTTTAGTCTGGTGAAGTGTTTTCTTTTCGGTATTCAACTTGCATTTATTCAGCGGTGAAAAGTCGGTTTTTAGTGGATAAAATGCTAGGCTAAGTTTCCCACTTTGAAATTTCATGCCAGAACTGAGGTGCCAGTATTATAGTATGATGTCACAAATTGCGAAATATTTTCGCGTTTTGGGACATTTCTGTCCAGAAAAAAAAAGTTTTCAAAATGCACTTCATTGTGTCTTTGGTTCCTTTAGAACACAATATAATCCTTGTTTATTAAAAAACTTTTAACCAGTCTTGAGTTGACACAGTCCAAATGCAACCTCTAATAATGAAATTCACTGTGCTTGAATTTTTTGGGAAACTGACATCTGCAATAAAAGTGCTTGATGCAATTTATGTGCTGCAACCATCACTATTCAGTGATGCCTAATGTTAAGTAAGCAAACAAAGCAACACATTACTTGGTTTATTCTTGATGTTGGCACAAAAGAGCTATGCATGTGTTTGTAAAAGTAGGAGGACTGTCAGGCACAATTCCTTGTTTGTATGTGGTGTACATAAATGGAAGAACATAACATACTAAAGCGTGTTGCTGTCAACACCCAAACTGCATGAGGTCAAGTATACTCTATGCTCCTGTACAGGAACTCTCCCTAGGACATGTATGCACATGTTGGTTGAGGCCTCATATGTGGTTCGGAATCTTCGAAGAACGCTAACATAATCCTAATCCATAAGAAAGGGGACGCCAAAGACTTGAAAAATTAGAGACCGATCAGCTTACTATCCGTTGCCTACAAAGCATTTACTAAGGTAATCGCAAATAGAATCAGGAACACCTTATACTTCTGTCAATCAAAGGACCAGGCAGGATTCCATAAAGGCTACTTAACAATAGACGATATTCACACTATCAATCAGGTGATAGAGAAATGTGCCGAATATAACCAACCCTTATATATAGCTTTCATTGATTACGAAAAAGCGTTTGATTCAGTCGAAACCTCAGCAGTCATGGAGGTATTACGGAATCGGGGTGTAGACGAGCCGTATGTAAAAATACTGAAAGATATCTATAGCGGCTCCACAGCCACCGTAGTCCTCCATAAAGAAAGCAACAAAATCCCAATAAAAAAAGGCGTCAGGCAGGGAGATACGATCTCTCCAATGCTATTCACAGCGTGTTTACAGGAGGTATTCAGAGACCTGGATTGGGAAGAATTGGGGATAAGAGTTAATGGAGAATACCTTAGTAACTTGCGATTCGCTGATGATATTGCCTTGCTTAGTAACTCAGGGGACCAATTGCAAGGCATGCTCACTGACCTGGAGAGGCAAAGCAGAAGGGTGGGTCTAAAAATTAATCTGCAGAAAACTAAAGTAATGTTTAACAGTCTCGGAAGAGAACAACAGCTTACGATAGGTAGCGAGGCACTGGAAGTGGTAAGGGAATACATCTACTTAGGGCAGGTAGTGACCGTGGATCCGGATCATGAGACAGAATTAATCAGAAGAATAAGAATGGGCTGGGGTGTGTTTGGCAGGCATTCTCAGATCATGAACAGCAGGTTGCCATTATCCCTCAAGAGAAAAGTGTATAACAGCTGTGTCTTAGCAGTACTCACGTACGGGGCAGAAACCTGGAGGCTTGCGAAAAGGGTTCTAATTAAATTGAGGGCGACGCAACGAGCTATGGAAAGAGGAATGATGAGTGTAACGTTAAGGGATAAGAAAAGAGCAGATTGGGTGAGGGAACAAACGCGAGTTAATGACATCTTAGTTGAAATCAAGAAAAAGAAATGGGCATGGGCAGGACATGTAATGAGGAGGGAAGATAACCGATGGTCATTAAGGGTTACGGACTGGATTCTAAGGGAAGGGAAGCGTAGCAGGGGGCGGCAGAAAGTTAGGTGGGCGGATGAGATTAAGAAATTTGCATGGATGACATGGCCACAATTAGTACATGACTGGGGTAGTTGGAGAAGTATGGGAGAGGCCTTTGCCCTGCAGTGGGCTTAACCAAGCTGCTGCTGCTGATGATGATGATGTGGTTGTATTTGTTCAGCAGCTGCACAAATTAAACATGTTTTTATTTG
This sequence comes from Dermacentor andersoni, assembly GCF_023375885.2. NCBI lineage: Eukaryota > Metazoa > Arthropoda > Arachnida > Ixodida > Ixodidae > Dermacentor > Dermacentor andersoni. The sequence goes on from NC_092814.1 coordinate 146,872,490, forward strand.
CTGTTGTTACAAAGGAGAGGTCTTAGTAATGCCTCAGCTGCCATGACAGCAGTGTAGACATCTAGGGAACTTGTGCATGCTCAAAGCATAAAAATCTGGTTGTTGTGGCACTGCCCCCTGAACTGCGCCTTGGGGTAGCTATTCATACACATATATCTGTTTGCCCGATATGATTGTATATCTGTATATTGTTCAGGAAAGATGTGACAGAAACCATAGAAAAGAAGTGCCAAAGTCAGTGATAGCTTTCTTGTGTAACTTGCTACATATCCCCATGCCATCTGTAAATCGCAAAACATTATGGGCACATCAGCAGACACACAAAGTGGCAGTCTCGCTTCCAACAACAATGCGAAATGAGTCAACGATGCAGTATATCTTTTAATCACAGCACCCCAATTGAAACTGTAGCAACACCCAGTATCCCTAGTATCGTGGCTGCAACTTCGTCGCAAGGCCTCTCCTTCAAGCAGCTCTACTCGATGCGGAGCTGTCTGTCGCAGATGTGGCACTCGCAGTGGGTGCGCACCCTCCTTGCCACCTTCTCCCCTTGTGCTTGACGTCACCCACACATGTACCAACCAATCAGGTGTCTTGCTCTTCTCCTCTGCGCCTGCGAATTCTCTCTCTGCTGTTTACTGGCCTCCCGGTTTCTATTGTATGAGGTTTGCCGATGTCAATCTCAAGTAGGCAGCGTAGCTATTTAAGGCTACATACTCCTTGTGTCACCTTGGCACATTCATTCTTGGGGATTGGCCAAAAAGTGGCACATAACAAATCACATACGCAGTGCTGAAGTTGTTTGTTTGGGTGCATATCCAGTGGCACATACCAGTGACCCTAGAGCTCTACTAGGCCAGGCAGCAGCCAGCAACAGGCTGGTTATTCTAGCAAATACCCAGTGGTCCATATTGTCTGCTCGGCAAGAAGGCAGCCACCACGTACTACCTAGTGACCCAAGTTGACTCTCCTCCCGGTTTTATAGTGCGAGATCAGCCGTTGTCCATCCAAAGTGAATGAAGTGGCTAAAGAAAGCTATCGCTTTAAATGGCTGTGGCATTGCAATATATGTTCGTTCTAAATAACCATGTTGACATTTTTCCTGTTTTCATGTCATCAATGGAAGTTATGAATGTGCTCTTCATATTGTAGTATTGCGTTTGTGCCTTTGTACTGTGAATCATTTTTGCTTCCGCTGGATAGTGCTTTTGTGGGAGATGTTAATATGCATGCCTCGTTTAACAGTCCAGCTTAATTTATCCTTTATGAATTATTTCAAAAGTATGGTTGCACTAATATAATCAGTTTCCTGTAAGAGTTACTTCAAATGTTAAACTGTTTTAGGTCTTTGCGTTATATTAAATGGTACAAGAATATTAAGTCGGATCTTGCCATGATATGTCAAAGGATCATTTACCAATATATTATGTCCTACCTTGCAGTGGCTCAGCTCCTTTAGTGAAAGAATATTTGGTCAGACACTTTCGTAAATATTTAGAAATTTGTAAACTGTCTTCTCTAGACTAGTTGTGTGCTGGCAAAAGAGAGGCTAATGATGCTTACAATGCTTTTATCTCATGCTTTGTATCAGTACAGTCAATGTTTCCCCTTTAGTATGTGTGCACAGCATAGGAACCTACAAAAACAACGGATTATATTTGAGTTGCATGAAAATATTAAATATTGCAATGAGCTTTTCCAAATCATGCAAAAGATGAAAGTAATTTTATATTGTTTAAAAATATGGCATAATAAACTGAACACAACACGGACATGAAAAAGAAGGCTATTATATACAAACGTTTTTGCCATAATGGGAAAGCCTCGTTTGATATGGCCAACTGTTACATAAATTGTCAGCAATTAATGTAACACCAAAAGAGTTTTTGACCAGACGATTTGTTGGATAAGCAGGTTGCAAATATGTCTAACGCACATTTCTTGGCTGCAGGTACTTCAAATGATGCGCTACAGCCGCCTTGCAAAGAGTACATCACACTAACGTAGCTAAATTATTGCGATAGCAATTATATGGTTACTCCAGGCGAATTCCCGCGATCGTCGCCGCCATGATGTTCTGTATAAAGGCAAGTGCGATAACATCGCGGCCGCGCGCCGTATGCCGTAGGTGTGAGCGAAAGCTTGCGAGGGCGAGCCGAGAAGGATAGTGGCTTTAGGTGGCTTGATGCGGCGGTGTCTTCTCGCGCTGGCAATGGAGTGCAGGGTGCGCGCCATCTCGCGCTATGAGGGGGGCGGTAGGAAGGGAGCAGGTTAATGCGTGTCCTATCCTGGAAGCAACCTGCGCTAGATTCGAAGGCTAGCTGACCTGATGTAGCTGATAGCTTCGTGTGCGCTGTGTTCTCGCGTGGCTAGTTCATGTTGAAGCGAGAGGCGGCACGACGGGGAATTCGCGCGTCGCAGCCGCCGCTCTACACTCTTAGACAGAGGTGCACCCATTGGGGTGTATATTTACCACACAACGATAATCGTCATCTGTATTGCTTGCGTTTCCTTTCTTGAAAACGCCGCGCCCGCTTCTATCCTGTCGGGAATGCTATGTCGTGCTGATAACGCGCATGCCGTCCGTTAGTGGGAAGTACTGGACTCGCAGCGTTAAAGGAAATGCGGACAAGACAGATGACGTTTGTTGTGTGGCAAGATACGACCCAAAGGGTGTAATTTTGTTTTAGAGTGTATCCATAACGATGGCCTTCTGAAAGTGGGTGTCCGCGGTCATAGAGTGAGATGTGTTGCCTGTGCGTGCGTGACAACGTGCTTGTTAATTGGTAAGCTAACCTTTCCAGCAGTTTATGCGGCTTATAAATCGACTAACCTTACTTCGTATAGCTGCCTAATAATTTGCTATCGTAATCACCTGTCGGCCGAAACTGACTTTTTTTTTATTACGATAACAATAACATGGGGCACAACAGGCGAATTTTCGCCGTCGTCGCCGTGAGGTACCGTCCAAGTGCGATAAGATTATATCGCGACCCGTTTGCCGTATACTGTGGGTGATGGTTGGGCGAGTGAGGGGGGGGGGGGGTTGAGCTTGCGGTAACATGATTAAGCTCGCACTAGGGGGGCAGGCGAGCGGTGGCGTCTCCTCGAGTCCTGCCGTGGCTGGGCATGGCTGTCGCCCACGGCGCCCTATCTTGGAGGTAATCGGCGTGCGCAAAAGTTGGCAGACCCGAAATTGGTGATCGCTTCATCTGCGATGTCTTCCCGCGCGCCTATGTGCTGGAGGTTGCGGAGATGCGCTGAAGCGAGAGGCAGCGCGAAGAAATGTTCGCTCGGCCGGGGCTGGCGCTTTTCACGCAAGCGTTGTGACAGCGAGTGTTCGCGGTCATCGAGCGAGACCTGTTCATGTTTGCCCGTGCACACGTGACACCGTGCATGCTTGTTAGCTCGATTAGTAAGCAAATTAATATTTACTGCAATTCATACTGTCGATAAAACTGCGAACCTTTTTCGTGTAGTTCAATAAGCTTCGACTGGGGCTAGCTGGTATGGCATCTTTCTGTTTGCTGCGCTGCGAAGGACAAAGAAGTTGTCCATTATACTTTGCTATCGTTATCAGTACTTCGCCCTTCGGGCGAAACTGATAACAAGCATAATAGAAAGCATACACTTGTATCGCCACCTGTCGTCGTCTGCAGAAAGCAGCGTTCCAGGGAGGTCAGTCGCCTGTTCCAGGAGCGGGCAACACGCGGCTGCCCTCCATAAATGCTGCTTTCTGCAGATGACGGCAGGTGGCGACACAAGTCTGTGTCAAAGCCGGCTTTTCAGACGGCATTTTTGCCATAGACAAAAATAGTTTCGCATTTTTGTCTTAAAAAAACAGGCGACTAATCGTGCCAAGTGTTATACTAAACGACATGGACTCCAAAATGCGATCTTTCTGCAAAAATTGAGCAAGAGCAGCGCAGCGGTGAGTGCAATATCTTTTTTTTGAACACGCGCAGCCAAATAGTCAGGACCCTGTACGTTCGAAAAAAGTAATAAAGGTTTTGCGCTCACCGCTGCACTGTTCTTGCTCAAATTTTGCAGAAAGATCGCACTTTTGGGTTCCATGTCGTTTCATATTACACTAAAGTTCTAATTTGCCAACTTATAGGGATGCGAGCTGCGGCCGTGACGGCGCAAGCATAAACTTGTGTCCCGTTTGCCGGCAGCTGCAGAAAGCAGCGTTTCAGGGATGGCAGTCGCGTGTTCCAGGCATAGAGTTGCTATAGTTGGTTATATTAACTCTATGGCTCCAGGAGCGGTCAACACGCTTTTGTCTAGAGTGTCATTTTCACGCTCGAAAATACATTTCAGCGCGAACATTGCAAACTAGGGCTGCATTTCGCGGCATCTCCCATGCACCGGGAGTCACATAACGCAAGGAGCCCCATCCGAGCCCCAAGTTTCAAGGGCGTTTCGATGGCGAGCGGGCTCGTCGCGGCATCTCGCGGAGGTCGCTGAATCTACGGAGTTCATGGATTTCAATCCCGAGACCTTGCGGGTTTAATGTTGTTATAAACATTTGACGCCAAAGGTGCATTGATTTTTCTAAAGTCGCACATCGAACCACACAACTAGACAAGATAAATCAACACACTATCATACAAGTTGACTAAGCACGCAGCGAAGTCCGAGTAGACGAAGCGTCGTGGTAGTTCATTTGTGCCGTCATATCACAGAAAAGAAAATCAACATTTTGTTTCACCTGCGCCAAATGATCTATGTAAGGACACTAAAGCCAGCAAAGGTAACTACGTTCTTACTTATTTTTCTACTTTGACTTTCATACTCGAGGACACGTTGAGCCTCTTCAATTTTCTTGTTCTCGCTACTGTTGCGACGCCAGTTTCTCGAACCTCGACCGGCGTTACTATAGCGTGGCGTTGTCGGAAGGCTGCACGCATCCGGTATACCATGGCGACCAGGCAGGGACGAGAGGATTTGTAGTGTGAAACTTGCACTGTTTATTCAATGGTTGGTGAAGGATATAGAAGAAAATGAAAGAATTAAAAAGTACATTGCGGGGCCGCTTAAATAGGCCCGCTAAAATCAATCGTCACTTACAGCGCATGCATAGACGAGGGACAAAAAGGACGACGAAGGACCCTGTACGCTTGTCCTCGTCGTCCTTTTTGTCCCTCGTCTATGTATGCGCTGTAAGTGACGATTATTGATACCATGGAATAATACCAACTAGCCCGTACCCAAACCTTGCTCTGCTAAAATCGTAGGCGGGATCTTTCTCACGTCAACGTCACGTGACAAGCACTGAGTCTGGTCAGGGATGGGCGGCTGATCCTTTCTCCTAGGCGACGTTGCACGTGCTTGCCTCATCTGGCGGCAACCCGCGGGTCCTGTTTGGTTCGCGGAAAGGGTCTCCTCTAGAGTCGGACAGTTCGCGGAAAGGGTTCTTCCCTAGAGTCGCACACTCACAAAGGGGCCTGTAATCACTGCGGGGCCCCTGCCAGACTGGCAACCGCTCGAGACAACCATAGCAAATTAGGGATCCATCCTCCGTTTCGATTAGGCATGGTCTTTGAGCATCATTTTTGCCCGGGGTGTTACATGCCAACCGTAACACTACCCGCGGGCTGCCAAAGCCAGCCAGAGCACATGCGTTTGTCTCGTGTTGCCCCGAACACCGCGCGGCGCCCTCAGTGCGCTTTTATTTTTGTCTGGCCGAATGGATTTTCGCCTGGCAGAGTTTTGAACGCTTTCTGGATAGCAGCCGAGTAAAATAAACAATGGTCGCTCGCCGCCATCACTGTGGGTACTCGACGGATTGCAACGGGTTCGCTTAAGCGCAACCTCTCTGAAAAGTCTTGTATCGCCTGTGCAGGATACCTAGCAGTATGCGTATGGTTCTCAGTGGACCAAGCGTCTCACGTTTTCCTCGATATTCCTTCGGTAGCCACGTTAGGTACCCACAGTAGGCATTCGATTGTGGCCAACATGCTTTCCTTTGAGTATTTTGTTTCGTTGCTCCGGCCCCACAAAAAAAGAAAAAAGAAAAGACGTTGCGGCGCAGCGAATTGCTGCATGGCTAACGTTCTGTTTGGTTACTTCTTTTGCGGAAAATAACGGGCCGCAGGATGCTTCACTTGCCGGATACCGTTATTATATTATTGCGATAGCAATAATATGGACACTCCGGCGCATTCCTGCCGTCGCCCTCATGTTCCGCATAAAGTCCAAGGGCGATAACATCGTGACCGTGCGCTGCATGCTAGATGTGCGAGTGAAAACGCGGGGAGGGGGTGGGGTGAGCCGACGCCGGTGGCTCAGTCTTGCGTGCGCAAGGGGGAAAAGCAGAGAGGAAGCGCGCCGCCTTGCGTTGCGCGCGATTCATCGGGGGGAGTGGCGGGGGGGGGGAGCAAGCCTTGGGATTCTTTTATCTGTGATTGCCCAAGATGTTTATTTGCCTTGTTTGACGCATCATATACAGCGGCTTTTTCTTAGATGTGTTCATTTATTGGATACTTATACGTGTATTTAAATATCTTAATTGTTGCGAGGTTTTGTATATACGTGCATAGAACTTTGTTTCCAGTGACTCTTTTCTTGCCCTTTATCAAGGTTTGCCTTCGCATTTGTATATTCCATTGTATCTTCAATTTCTAATGTAAGAGGGCGCGTCAAATGAAAGTGAACCAACCCACCCCGCGCTATAATGGTTCGGTTCATTATCTGCAGGGCATGCGCGTAGCACACAGGCATCTCTCACTTACAAAAGTGACACGCAGGTGTGAGGATAAATGTTCTTCATTGCTCTTATACATTGGGTTGAACATGGTTGCGTGATATAATAGACGCTCCAAAAGTTGACCAGTGTGGTGTCGTGAGGTCTTTGACAGCTGAAAGTGTTTCCCAAAACGAAATTAGTCGCCGTATGGCTGCCGTGCACGTTGAACATTGTATTTCATTGGCAACTGTGAAGCGTTGGAGCAGACCGTTCAAAGTACGTGAAAGTTGCATAGACGGTCCAAGACCGGTCCAAAGCCACCGTGCAATCACCCACAACACAATTGCAAAGGTTGTTGAGCTGATTAGACAAGAACGGAGGATAATCATCGATGAACTGGCAGAGCGTGTGAACATCAGTCACGGTTCGTTTCGCACCATAATTCATGAACATCTCGGTTATCAGCTCTTGTGTGCGCAATGGATGCCCAAGATTTTGAACCACCGCCACAAGACGGAGAGGTTCGGCACTGCCCTGACTAATCTGATCCGGTATCACAATGACGGTGACGACTTCTGGTCTGCAATTCTGACCCGGGACGAATCATGGTGCCGCTACTACGAGCCTGAAATAGGACGGCAAAGCTCACAGTGGAAACATTAGAATTCACCACCCCCAAAGAATGCAAAGGCTGTCATTTCCGCCGGAAAGGTCTTGTTAAGTTTTTTTTTTCGATCGTCAGGAGCCATTACTGATCGAATTTGCTAAACCTGGAGATACTATCAATCGTTTCCGATATTGTGAAACAACGGATCGGCTACGTGTCGCGATCAAGAACAAAATAAGGTCACTTTCTTCCACGACAATTCCCGTGCCCACGTCGTTTATATGGTTAATACTAAACTGTCAAAGTTCAAGTGGGAAACACTGCAACATCCGCCATATAGCCCAGACCTGTCGCCTTGCGAATTCCACATATTTGGGGCAGTTGAAGAAACAGCTCAAGGGAATCAGACTGGTGTCGGACGATGACGTGAAAGAGTGAGTTACAGACTTTTTGAATTAGCAACACAAGGATGTTTATGAGACGGGAATCACGTGACTCGTTAGTCAGCGGGACAAATGTCTAAATACTCATGGAGACTTTTGAATAAAATTTCCCGTTTGTCATATATTCGCATTGGCTCACTTTCATTTGACTCGCCCTCGTATATTTTGTAGAACTCTTGCTTTTTGTATGTGCTCTCTGTTGCGACTATAATTTCAGTGCAATTACTCACAATACACGACCGGTGACAGCTGCTCCTGCGCAATACATTGGAACAAATGACAGCGTCATTGAGATTTTTCCCTGGCCGTTGCATATGTACAAAAATGTAAACAAGGTTCTTGAATGAGAAAGTTTCATTAAAATATTTGCCCTCAACTTGTTCATTTCACGGCCTTTGCATTATTATATCGGCGACATGCACTGATTTGCTGGTTTCTAGCTGATATAGTTCTAAAGTTTGTGTCATATTTTCTTTACTTATTAAATAGACAAAAACAATGAAGCATTGATATAAGTTATTTCGGACACAATTTTCGGGACATACGAGTGCATTCTTTTATGAAAACATATATACCTGTATTTTACTTGTCTTGACACTGCGTAGTGTTCAAAAATTCATTTGCAGCACCTTTGGCCATGGCGATGCAGTTATTATTCATGTATTTGATCCTTCGACAAATTCTATGAGGAGGAGGCCGAGCTGCAACGTGAGCCCCACGCAAACGAAATTTCTGGCTACACCACTGGTGGTGGGGGGTGGTCTAAAGCCCGGTAGCCTCACCCCCGACGCGGCGTGCAAGACAGCCACAGCAGTGGGAAAGCCGAAGGGAGAGGCAAAGAAAGCTTCGCTTTAAAAACTCATGCCGTCTCCGTCATGCTACCTTCGTCTTACTTCTGTCGCACGACCGCGCGACACAGACAACTGCCTGCTTTACACAAACACGTTCATCCATCAGGTAACTCTTTGAAGAACCCCAAATGATGCTGGATAGCACGCTGCCTGCAGAATGCTTCGCATGAAATCGATTCCTGCAGTGCGCAGAATCTGCATAATATTTACTGATGCTGTGTTCTGTAGACTTGGTTTGAATGAAAATTTAAATTATGGAGTTTTGCGTGCCAAAACCACTTTCTGATTATGAGGCATGTCGTAGTAGAGGACTCTGGAATTTTCGACCACCTGGGGTTCTTTAACGTGCACCTAAATCTAAGTACACGGGTGTTTTGGCATTTCGCCCTCATCGAAATGCGGCCGCCGTGATCGGGATTCGATCCCGCGACCTTGTGTTCAGCAGTCCAACACCATAGCCATTGAGCAACCACGGCGGGTTTGAATGAAAATTGGGCACAGTTAAGGGGATGGGGTTTCGGGACCTTGTTACCTTCAACACCGTCTGCTTGGAGCTCGGACTAGGTTGACCATCGGAGAGGATTCGGCAGGGAAAATGAGGCGATATAAAAACGGAAGTTTAATACATCATTACGGGTGAGCTGTGCGCTCCAAAATATAATAAATAAATAAATAAATAAATAAATAAATAAATAAATAAATAAATAAAGATACAGAAACGTTCAGCGTGCGTGCACCTGCACGCAAGGTCAAAGAAGATGTGACTGCACGTGGCGGCTCGCTGGCTTTTTTATTCGCAAGTTCCGTAGACTGTCACGCCAGCCCGCGGCCATCGACAAACTTTTTTCAAAGAATATCAGAGTAACCGCAGGCGGCTTGGCGGTAGCGCATCTGCTTGCTTTCTTGGTGGCGGCCAGTAGGCTTGATTATCTGTTTTGACGCATCGTTTGTGCAAGATGAAATTCAAACGCAATAGCACGTGCTGCGCGCCGCAATGCACCAACAGAGCTGTGGCCAGTGAAGTGAACCTACACTCGTTCCCCGAAGATGCGGCAAAGAAGGAATGGGTTGTCAAGTTGCGAATTGGCAAGCCGGTCGCACCACCGATGAAAGTGTGCAATGCGCATTCCGTCGGCAGCAACTTCTGGAGCCACGTAGTTAACGAAACTTCTTTGCTGATGTGCATTCTTTTATTTGTTTTAAAGCGACGCTTTCTTTGCCTCTTCCTTCGACTTTCCCACTGCCGCTGCTGCTGTGGGCTGCTGCTGTCGCACACACCGCGTCGGTGTGCTGTTTCAGAGCGTGTATATACATGACAGGCGCGAGTAAGAGAGGAAAGGCGACGGGAGAAACTAGTTTTCACCCCACCGCTGGATGGATGGATGGATGGATGGATGGATGGATGTTATGAGCGTCCCATTTGGAACGGGGCGGTGGGTTGCGCCACCAAGCTCTTGCTAATATACTGCCTAATGTCCTACCTAGGTTAAACAATAAAAAAAGAAGAAAAAAACTATGAACTACCACAACCAAATTTTCTGATCTCCTATTGCGAACTGTGCTTTTGTACGTCTCCGTTTTTGTCGTTTCCCTACTTTTCTTCCACCAATCCTCCAATCGCCTCTTACTAATGCCTACTGCGGACATGTTTACTTTTCCACTGCTCTCGCCGAACCCAAGGGCTTCAAGGAGGCCAGTGGTGCCTAAATCGACCGTTGGGTAGACGTCTTCACGTTCTAATACAACATGCTCCATAGTTTCCCTAGCTTTACCGCAGCAAGCACATGCTTATTCTTCCGTCTTATATCTCGCTTTATAGGTGCGTGTTCTAAGGCATCCCGATCTCGCTTCGAAAAGTAATGAGCTTCCTTTTGAGTTATCATAAATTGTTTCTTTCCTGATTTCGTTTTTCCTCTTAAGTAGTTACTCATGGCAGGTTTCTTTTCCATTGCCGCCACTCATGAGATTATTTCAGCCTCTCTGACTTTCCGCTTGACCTTCTTTGTTGCTGTGTTGCCCACCCTACAGGCCGCATACTTGCTGGTAAGCTTCCTAGTTATTTTCCTCCACTGTGAATCAATGTTTTTCCTGTACAGATACCTGAACACGCTCCCAGCACCATTTACTTTCTTCCATATATTCCTCAGCCGTTCTTCATACTCAATTTTACTGCGAGCTTCCCTCACTTCAAAACTAGTCCAGCCCACATCACCCTGCACAGCTTCATTTGTAGTCTTCCCGTGAGCGCCCAATGCGAGGCGACCCACTGACCTTTGGTTCACGCCGAGTCCTGATCGTACCCCTGATTTAAAGCAAACAACCGCATTTCCAAAAGTAAGTCCTGGAACCATTACACCTTTCCACATACCTTAATTGGAGGACCTCATACCTATTGTATCCCCATAACGCTCTGTGCTTCATTATGGCTGCCATTTCTCTTCCCCTTCACTGTTATTGCTTTTCCTTGTGTTTCCATATATCTATTGCCTTCGTTTATCCACATATCAAGGTATTTATATTCTGTTGCCCGAGGTATTTCCTGGCCTTGTATCTTCACTGTCTGTCTCCACTGTCAGCGTCGAATGTGCACAATGCCCTCTGGAGCTCCCTGGTCGTCGCCACATTAGCCGCTTGACAGCTGTAATTATCCGTGACTCCCCTCAGAAGTATTGCAGAAACCGCAGCTCTTCCCTTTCTACTAACGTGCGAGGCCAGAGGGGACGCAGATATAACTGCACAGAGGAGAAGGAGAGAGGAGGAGAAGAGGCAGTTGCCATATAAGAAAGGGGGTGGAGGTGACGTGAGAAGGCAAGGAAACCCCACTACTATACGACAGCGGTTGCGGGGACACAGGATAAGCTTAAGTTCAAGGTACGGTACAGTACGTAGCTGCTATTTCTGAAAAATAAACGCCATGCAAATATGTCAAGTGGGCAACTTACGCAGGGCGTACAGAAGCAGAGCCGCAATAATTAAAAGCGCACCGCACCGCAGGGTCCGCACGGAAGCACGGCGACTGCACGGAAGCGGTCGACCGTCAAACCAGGACTTCTGTGGCCGCGGCTTTAGCTTTGCGGCTATGACATTGCTGGAGGTCTTGGATTTGATCACAATCGCGGCAGCCGCATTTCGACGGTGGCGAAATCGAAAACGCACGTGCACGTAGATTTTGGGACACGTTAAAAAACATGGTGTCAAAATTAATCCGGAGTCCGCCACTACGGCTTGCCACATAATCCAAATGTGGTTTTGACACGCACAGCCCCAACATTCAATTCAAGTTTAATACTTCTGCCACAATGCGATGTGCCATGTGAGGCAATGACTATGCTCAATCCTCTCAGAGGTTATGAAATATGGAGCTCAACAACGATTCAAGCAGACACCTCACCCTGTGTGTTCTGTGTACTACGCAGACAAACAGCAGTGGTGCACGCAAGGCAACCTTTAACATCAACTCACCACTCTCGTGTTAGCCTAAACGTTGAAGAAATTAAGCTTTAGCCGTCAACATCACCGCTAATTATCGTCAATCAAAGCACCCAGCACGGAAAGCTTCGCTTACACCGATTCCTACAGCGCATGGGATATGCATAATTTTTTTCTACGGAGAATCCATGCCTTAGTTAGAAAAATAGAGCATGTGACAGTGCACATGTATTGCAGCAGAGCGAACAACGACGTGGCTTTGTTCCCGAGTATACGTAGTACGTGGGCGAGCGTCGGAAGTATTTGCTCAGGTTTCGCCTGCATCAACTCGTAGTGTGTGGCTGCGTCGACAGTCATCGTGGGTTGGAATTCTGCCGGAATTTTTATTTATTTTGATGGTGGCGCAAACTATCGTTGTGTTTCGGTAGATGGTCATATGACAACGTGACGATGGTGTGATGACGATGGAAATGACGGAACGACGACGACGGCCTGACGACTACGGAGTGCATGGCTTGTGACGTAAACGTGACGCGGTTCCTTGGCTACGGCATGGGAGAAGGTAGATAATAAAGGTCGCTTGCGGAGGCACATCCTCAGGAATGCGCTTGTATAACTGCTGTAACAAAATTTGCGAGACTGGAAAGTTCCTTTCGTGGTACTCAGAACTTTATGACCATTCGATAAGGCTGACCTTCACCTTGTACTAGAACTCTGGGTAGCTATCCTCCTTTGACTTCTTTGCGCCCTCGAACTTTTGCTGTGCCTTTGAACTTTTTGCATAATGCGTTCAGCTCTAAGTCGGGACTTCTGAAGGAATGTTTCCATACCAAATAGCACATGCCCAGTTGCACATACCCAGCGGGCCAAGTTGTATAATCAGCAAGACAGCAGCTAACAAGAGAGCAGACTGGTGGGCTAGTTGGTACTGCATAACTCGAGGCCAAAGCGCAAAAAAAAAAGAAAAAAAGAAAACATGCACACGAGTACAAGAGATGGAAACGAAGACACAGTACTATGTCTTCGTTTCGTTCTTTTGTCCTCGTGTTGTTTTTTTCACTTTGCCTGAAGTTAAGCAGCTAACAGCCAGCAGTCGCAAGGGGGGGGGGGGGGGGGGGGTCGCAAAGAAAGCCTCGCTTTGAAAGATATCATTGTTGTAATGTTTTGGTGCTATCTGGGTTGGCTTCCTGCCGAACCGCACTAATAGGCGCGACAAGAAAAATCGAGAGAAAAATAAAAAAAATAATGCGCGTGTATGGGTAACTTATCGCGTGTTAGACTGATACCAGCTGTAGGAAAGGAGATGAGCCGGATGGCGGTTCGCATCACAGATATATTCGTCGTCCGAGACACGACTTCCCTAGCACGTGAGACTGGACGCTATTTGTTGGGCCTGAGTCCCACGTACTTCTAGGGGAAGGTTTACGTCCAAGGGTAGCCTGGCTACGACTTCGTGCCGTGGGCGATGCGACCGGAGAAGAATGCTATTCGAGCATTATGCCTGTGCCTCGTGGTCTTGGAGACGGCGCAGTGTTCCTGGGAAGCCAGACCGAACTTTGTCGTCATGGTGATGGACGACGTAAGTGACCTTCATCTCTTTGTCCAAGCAAACGAAATCTCCTTAGTCTCAGGCTATGGGACCTCCTCCTGTATATAAAACCCATCAAAAAATGTACACCTCCATTGCCCAAAAGAAAAACAGAAAAGAAAAAAGAACTGAAATCTGAAGCCGCTTTTAAAAAGCTCGCGTTCATCTAAACAGCAGAAAAGCACTTTGTGGCGCCGCCATGCATCTGCCCTTGGCAGAAATCAAACCTGCTTATATCTTGTAATTGCCGCATTTTTTATGTGCTCATTTTGCTATCATGTAGGACGATATATGCAATCCTAAATGGCGCCTTGTGGACTTGTAAAAGCTATCGCTGTGTCTTGCGGTCTTGGCAAAGCTAAGCGTGAGAACGGACAGTGTAATTATGGCAGGACTTCAGTAAAGCACTCGACAGGATAAGATATACTTTATTCTTCTCACCTCGCCCAGCAGAACGACGCATTTGACTGTATCTACGAGGCTGAAAAACCTGGAAATATTCTCACGCCATCGACACGCTCGCACTTACAAGCTTCCTTTAAACGAAAGTAAGGACAGCATACCAACGTTCTTCTAACATGTGTTAATAAAAAGTTAGAATTAAATACGTTGCTAATAAAGTTAATAGAAAGTTGGAAAGAGTTCTAAAGAAGGTAAAGATGTGTTTTGTATGGGACATAATAGCAGTTAAAACGCAGTGCTTATATGAAAAGGATGAGTAGATTTTATTGAAGAGAAAGGAGGATAGGTCGACCTGGAGAGCATGTATCTAGCCTGCTACTCCTCATTGGGGTAAGAGGAAGTGAGGGATACAGGGAAAGGTAGGTGGCATGTGATTATATGTTCATCATCTTCATCAGCCTGGTTACGCCCACTGCAGGGCAAAGGTCTCTCCCATACTTCTACAACTACCCCGGTCATGTACTAATTGTGGCCATGTTGTCCCTGCAAACTTCTTTATCTCATCCGCCCACCTAACTTTTTGCCGTCCCCTGCTACGCTTCCCTTCCCTTGGAATCCAGTCCGTAACACTTAATGACCATCGGTTATCTTCCCTTCTCATTACATGTCCTGCCCATGCCCATTTCTTTTTCTTGATTTCAACTAAGATGTCATTAACTCGCGTTTGTTCCCTCACCCAATCTGCTCTTATCTTATCCTGCTCTCCTTAATTTAAGTAGAACCATTTTCATAAGCCTCCAGGTTTCTGCCCCGTACGTGAGTACTGGTAAGACACAGCTGTTATACACTTTTCTCTTGAGGGATAATGGCAACCTGCTATTCATGATCTGAGAATGCCAGCCAAACGCACCCCAGCCCATTCTTATTCTTCTGATTATTTCAGTCTCATGATCCGGATCCGCAGTCACTACCTGTCCTAAGTAGATGTATTCCCTTACCACTTCCAGTGCGTCGCTACCTATCGTAAACTGCTGTTCTCTTCCGAGACTGTTAAACATTACTTTAGTTTTCTGCAGATTAATTTTTAGACCCACCCTTCTGCTTTGCCCCTCCAGGTCAGTGATCATGAATTGCAATTGGTCTCCTGAGTTACTAAGCAAGGCAATATCATCAGCGAATCGCAAGTTACTAAGGCATTCTCCATGAACTCTTATTCCCAATTCTTCCCAGTTCTCCCCAATTCTTCCCAATCCAGGTCTCTGAATACCTCCTGTAAACACGCTGTGAATAGCAATAGAGAGATCGTATCTCCCTGCCTGACGCCTTTTTTTTATTGGGATTTTGTTGCTTTCTTTATGGAGGACCACGGTGGCTGTGTAGCCGCTATAGATATCTTTCAGTATTTTTACATGCGGCTCATCTACACCCTGATTCCGTAATGCCTCCATGACTGCTGAGGTTTCGACTGAGTCAAACGCTTTCTCGTAATCAATGAAAGCTATATATAAGGGCTGGTTATATTCCGCACATTTCTCTATCACCTGATTGATAGTGTGAATATGGTCTATTGTTGAGTAGCCTTTACGGAATCCTGCCTGGTCCTTTGGTTGACGGAAGTCTAAGGTATTCCTGATTCTATTTGCAATTACCTTAGTAAATACTTTGTAGGCAACGGACAGTAAGCTGATCGGTTTATAATTTTTCAAGTCTTTGGTGTCCCCTTTCTTATGGATTAGGATTATGTTAGCGTTCTTCCAGGATTCCGGTACGCTCTAAGTCGCGAGGCATTGCGTATACAGGGTGGCCAGTTTTTCTACAACAATCTGGCCACCATCCTTCAACAAATCTGCTGTTACCTGATCCTCCCCAGCTGCCTTCCCCCTTTGCATAGCTCCCAAGGCTTTCTTTACTTCTTCTGGCGTTATTTGGGGGATTTCAAATTCCTCTAGACTGTTCTCTCTTCCATTATCGTCGTGGGTGCCACTGGTACTGTATACTCACGACGATAATGGAAGAGAGAATAGAAGAGAGAATGGATAATGGAAGAGCGAATTATATGTTACAATGAGCTATATAAATCTTAAAGGGTTAACGGTGCACACAGACGGGAACAGAGTGAGGGACAACAGGACATAGCACTGTTACCTCTTGTTCCTCACTCTGTTCTCGTCTGTGTGCGCTGTTAACCCTTTAAGATGCTTTAAAAACTAGCCCACTAAGCCATCCTTATGAGCTATATATATATATACACGTTTTCCAATACGCGGGCGGGTGCGCGCTTTAGACACACTACACGCAGGAGTAATTTTGTCCACACAAAACGTTATCCTGCAAACACATTATTCGCACTGTCTTCACGTCTCACAGGTCCTAGAGACGACCGTCTAAGCCACATAGAAAGTTCAAGAGTGATTTTATGGTGCGTTGGGCATGGTCAACTCTTCTCCACGCGCCTAAAGTCTTATGAAAAGGGGCGAAAGTTTAAGCAGTCAACACTAGGCTTAGATGTCCTTCGCTCGGCCGCATATTAAGGGCACACGCAAAGTATGTGAGCTATTGTCTCGGGAGTGTGATAGACGCCACAGTCAGGGTTCCGTGCTCGTCCAGTTTTCTGAAGGTATCGGCGAGTATACGCCACATCTAGCCGCAAACGATGGATGGTTGTTTCCTGACCTCTTCAACCGAAGTGGAAGCCGATATCACAACCCAGCGTCAAGTCTCTGAAGACGCTCTTGCCGATGTTAGGGGTTGTCCTAGTGCCGCGCCATAGAGGTTTTGATGGAGTTATGGAGTGAGGCCTTCAGCCTTCAGCGAGGATAGGCGCTCTTGGGCAGCCCAGAATTCAACGACGAAACCCTGGCCGTCCAGAGTGCCCGCGATCGGGCCGTCGAGCTCGGCTTGGCGGTCCTTACGTGGGACTAGCCGGGTGGCGCGGGGTCTCCCCTGCGTCTTCTCTGGACCGAATAAAGTTATTTCACTCACTGACTCACTCACTCGCTTCTGCGGTGCAGTCGGTGAATATGCACTACTAATTTTAATGCGATTAGCATTTTAGGGTACTTAGATATCTATCTATCTATCTATCTATCTATCTATCTATCTATCTATCTATCTATCTATCTATCTATCTATCTATCTATCTATCTATCTATCTATCTATCTATCTATCTATCTATCTATCTATCTATCTATCTATCTATCTATCTATCTATCCGTATTCCCAGCCAACTTGGGTCTTGGGTCTCTGGGTAGTCCATGGTCTAATGGGTAGAGCATCGGGCTGCTGTGCTGGAGGAACCGGGTTCGAAACCAACCATCGGACCAGCTTACCAGCTTGGCTCACTGGCTATGTGCCGTTCTTCAATAATGAAACTGTTTCACGCCTACTTGGCTCACTGAATATGTGCCACTGGGTATGTGCCACTCTCCAATAATCCTCTTTGACGCCAACTAGGGTCACTGGGTATGTGGCACTCGATATGTGCCGCCCTTCGATTAACTCCTTTGACGTCGTGTGGCTCACATGCTTCAACGAAGAAAAAAACATTTAACAATTCTACGGCGCTAGGCGGAATCAAACGCGCTTCACATATATTCAGATAAGTCTGTATGAATATACACACACGCGCACGCGCAGACTTCGCGGCAGCACCGCTAGATGGCGCAGAGTGTCCCGATGTAAACGCGGGATAGGATCCCGGCTGTACACACTTCTCAAACATGACGCGCTTCGGCGATGACATAGGGTGTGTCGCCACATTGCTTCAATTCTAATCGCATTGAGCGGAAGACGCGCGGTCCGACACGGCGTTCGACGCGTCGGAACGGCAGCCGGAACCGAGGCGTTTTGCCGTGTCGAAGCGCCGGATTGGACGCCCGGCGTGCGACAATCTGGGCAGATTTTCATCATCCGACGCGTCCGACAAGCGCACAGTCGTTTGGCTGCAGCCAATGACAGCGCGGCTGGCGCGTGACGTTCTCTGACGTTCCCACAACATAGGCGGCGCCGGCGGGCTGGTTCCTCGCGGCTTTGTTTTTCCTTTCTTTGCCGGCTACAATACCTTTCTAACACGCAATAGTTACCATTTCAGCAAACTTATCCCCAACGTGTGCCTGTTCTGCAAAACAGCGCCTAGTACATCGGGAGCCGCGATGCGAGGTTATTTCGCATGTAGACAGCACACATCGACTGTCTGAGAGAGGCTGTTTGCTTGGCTTGCACGTTTGCCCTTCACATCGACAGCCTCGAGTGAACCAATCGTATTTAATTACAGGCAACATAAGTGTACACTGTTAATCCTGTTGGCAAAAAAAAAAAGAAGGCGATGCTTACGGTACTTACTCCCTAATGAGAAATTTGAGCTCAGCTCTATACGTGTTTTCATTTCGCGATATAGTGGCTGGCGCGGACAGTCTCTCCCGTGCAGCACGTTGCAAACTGAGCGAAGTGTGACGCGACTGCCTAGCCAATCTGGGATCGCGAGAGCCAGCACGTGCGTGACGCGTGGGCGCGAGTCACAGCAGCAGCCACGGCCGACAGACCTCCCAGACTCTGGCACCATCTCGTAGCCATCGTCACCGCACTACGCTTTTCTTCTCACCCTTTCGCCATACCCTCCTCCGCTTTCCGCCTCATGGTTCCACTGCACCCTCCTCCTCTGCTTTCCTCCTCGCGTTTTTTTTTAAGTATCCCGCTCCGCGTTCGCTTTCATCTTTCGCTGTGCTCGTTCGCTCGGTTACGCCGACGCTCGGCGCAGGAACGGGCGCCTAAGAGTTGTGCTCTATTAAGCGCCCTTCGATGAGCCCAGACTGGATCGCAAGCGCCGTCGACCGCGGCGTCCGTCAAGCTAGGCTTACCGGCCCTTTTCCTGGGTGTCAGCGGGTCCGTCAGTGGACAACGCGCCGTTGTGAAGGGTTTTGTCACTCGCAAAGGCATGATCTTATTGACAGTTTACGTAAAGCGAAGCAGCATTGTGCAAAGTTGTTTATTTTGTATTTCTCGACGAGAATATGAGGTCTTCCGAGCGTACAAGCTGTGGCGTTGGATCTGGGCGGAGCTTACGCGCCGCTCATTCGTTCGGATGCACGTCCCTTGTAACCTGGATCGTCGTATGCCGCATACTGGATCGGACGCAGAATCGCAGCGTGTGTCTCCTACTTTAACATCGACATTCGTCGTTATATGGTTTCTGCCGGAATTTTCGATGCGAAGGCATCAAATGGCCCATTGAGCGAAAAAGCCGGCGTCTGTTGTCTGGACAACGGCACCTCATTTCCCATTGGCTGCGAAGCTACGTCCCGAGCGCGCCCCGACAGAGCAGGACGAGCGAAAGGGGACGCCTGCTGCCGCTATCGCGTGCCAGGTGTTGCGTGAGGGGAGAGGGCATCGGCGTAACGCCACTCGCTCTGGAAGCCTGTGTTATCCGCGCGCTCCTTGTCCGCGTGAGCTCTCGCCTGCGTTGTAACTCGCGCGATTAGTAAATCGCGCTAAACACGAGTACAAACTAGCTTCGCAATTTTGACAGCTTTCACTGCGTGGAACTGGCGTTACTTTTTTTTTTTACTCTAGCGCAGAAAGATCGAAAATACCACACCATTCGTTTTGAAGGGAAACTATCGTTTGAAAGAAAACTTACGATTGTCTTGCTGGGGAAAGTTTATTGAAGACGGAGCTCGCCGTTGCGTCTTCAGCCTCTCTTGATGGGTGAAAATTGCTCACGCAGAAAGTTTCTTCTTCTCCTTCAGATGGGCTGGGGAGACCTCGGTGTCTTCGGTCAGCCCGCCAGAGAGACTCCCAACCTGGACGAGATGGCATCCGAGGGAATCCTCTTCACCGACTTCTACGCCGCCAGCCCAGTCTGCTCGCCATGTGGGTGAAGGAAAAACTTTCATGTTTCTTATTCTCGTCGAAAAGTAATTATCCGGTTGATCACGTGAGGCGTTATAAGAATCTCCGAATACCTCGCGCGCCACGATCATGACCTCCTGAAACTGCTGAAAGTTTCCAATGATGTGTACGTGTTGTTGGCGTTCATTCATCTTCTCTCTCTCTCTCTCTATATATATATATATATATATATATATATATAAATATATAACCGGCTTGTATACGCCGTCGACGACTTCGCGCCGACGGCGAACGGGTGACAAGCGGTGACAGAGGTATAGCGTCTTCAAGACGCGCGGAGGAAATCTTACGCTGACTTGCACTATAAGGTGGCTTAAGGATGAGCTTCTTTCAATTACGTTTTTACTCTTACATAATACTTTCTTACTCGATTAGTCGTGGCGTATGTTGAAGAAATCTGTCACGCCGCTTATTAGATCCCTAGACACTCTTGAAAGATGTTATATATATATATATATATATATATACGCTATACCTCTGTCACCGCTTGTCAACTGTTCGCCGTCGGGGCCAAGTCGTCGACGGCGTATACAAGCCGGTTGGTCGGTCCGTACTCAAGCGAACACAGCGAAGGAGTCAGAGTCGGGAGATAGAGAGAAAAAAAGTTTATCTACTGACGACGATAGACAAATTAAAACAAAGCAAGAACACTAACACACAGACACTTAATATAGATCAATGGTGAAGACAACAGAAATATGACGAACAGTTAACAGTAAATATAGAAATTAACACTACACAAAACACACTTAACGGTGGTCAACTAAACAGAGTTCAAAAGAAAACAAATGATGGGATACGCATGGCCGGGCAGCAGCAGCAAGTCCATAGAGCGTGGAGTGATCGACGGCAGAGCTTTCCCGAAGAACGCTGGCAAGCCGATCTCGTTGCGGTGGATGCGATTGCTGGGCTGGGTTTCCTGGAAGTCTAGGTCTGACGTCTTCCCTCGAGCAGGTTGAGCTAACTTGAGGGGAACTACCGTGAGCTTCGTTGCAGACGTTGGCTTGTCGTCTCTTACGTCAACTAGTAACTCGCAGTTCAGACGCGGCTAGGCGGCCCAGGCGATACTGGACGGCACTAGCTCCTTGACGCTTCTCAGCAGAATATAAGCTTAGCTTCTAGACTGCTTAGCTCGGTCTAAAACCTGCGTTTAAGTAACTTCTCCTTACCCTAGTTCCCTGTGTCGCGGAAAGGCAGATATTGGTGACGATCCAATCAAGTTCACCCAATTGTATCCCGGCTCGAGACATTCCCGGACACTCGAATTTTTTCGTTCTGGTTTTAGCTTCGTTTTACTGAAAAAAACTGGTATTTCGTTTCTGCTCCGGAACGGAAAAAAAATGATCCGTAACGGTTCATAACGGCTTTTGTTTGCATGCAAAAATGTTCTAAGCAGTGTAACGATAAAAACATAGTATTTATTTTTCTCAATAACTGAATTATGAAATCATGCTCAGTGCCTTAAGTCAAGGCACTGAGCATGAGCTCAGAAGCAGCACGTCATCGAGTGTACTCGCCGAAATGCGACACCGCTGTTCCGATAAAACAAACTTAAACGAACGATAAAACTTTGGTAATAAAGTGTCGTACCCGTAGAGAATGAAACGATAAGCTCTTCAGCGAGCACACCCTGGATTTTCCTACGGTGCCGATCTGCTATAGTGTCCCGAGCGAAAGGCTTATCTTCGTGGAGCTCTCGACCGGCGATCGCTCGCGCTATCCGTGCCTGAGACACGCGCTAATACTGACGTTGCCTGGCATCGTTTGTTTCGGATTGCTGACTTTCCCCTGGAAGCGACAACCGATAAAAGGTATTTCGGTTTCACTCCGAGACAAAATAACGTTTCGGTTACGTTTTCGTTCCGGTCAAAGAATATCGTTTTGTTTTTGTTTTCGTTTCGTCCCGACACACTGCAGGCGTCAGTGATGAATATCTTCGAGCTTGGTTGGGTTCTGCCTGGTGGGTGATTCACTAAACGGCAGAGCGAGCGGCTGCGGAGTAGGGTGCTTCCATGCACATTAGAGGCCGCTTGCGTCCCCTAACCTAAGACTCTCTATTGTCCATGTCTCGATACCACGTTCCTCCGTACAGGGCGGTGACACACGTCCAGTTGCGCCGCCATATTGTGACGTAACACGTAAGGCGCGCTACAACGGGGATTTAGGTTTTTGCGCTCGCTGACAGTGCAAAAATTTCGAATATTCGCACTTTGTACGATTATGTGCATATGCGGAGAGTTTTCATTTTTCCGGGGGGGGGGGGAGCTTGGGCCCAACCAGCTTATATATATATATATATATATATATATATATATATATATATATATATATATATATAATGTGTGTGTGGGTGGGTGGGTGTGTGTGTGTGATAATTTCATTGTGCTAGGTTGCTTTGGGCAAAGGGTAAGCAGTTTCATTTTGGCAAAAGAAGATGAAAAGAATTGAAAGGTGGCAGGCAAGTTTATCGGTCTAGTACTGCGGCAACAACAAATGCCTGCATCGCGAGTTTCGGGCTTGCGTACTAAACGCCTTGAATGCATCGAGCTGGCCATAGTTTTGTTTTAACTGACCACAATGCATTTATCCTGCGTATGTAGTAAAGAGTACCAGCTAATTCTCATAGAGAAGATGCTTGGTCACCGACTTCCTCCCAGTAAGATTTGGAGTGTGGTCAGTAGTCTTGCACGCCAGGCCAACTGAAACATTTCGCCACTTTTTATTTACATTAAATCAAACCCTACATATCTTAGTCCGATATTTCACAAGTGTCTGTGCGCTTGGTAGAGCAAACGGACCTCCTTCCTGATGGATATTTATTAGCAATGGGCGCGAACGGGTAGCAGTCACAAGCGTTCGGCGAAGGACAGCAATCACGAGATCATGCCGGTAGCGATGGTGCTGTGGTACGGGCAGGCTACTCTTCTTCGTTACAATCGCCCTCCGCAGACCATTTTCGTGACGCCACTGCGAAGAGTAAGGAGAGCAAAGGGCAGCGGGGAACATCGGCCGCGAATGAACACCTCAGAGGACGTAAAGAGAACAGTGCCATCAGAAATAGCGGCACACGACACAGGCACAAGCAGGGAAGTGCGTGGAGGGACGGCATTGTCTTCGGACACAAGCAGTTTAACACTAGAAGGGCCGTTTTCGATAGTCTCAAGGTCGGGAAGTGCAGAAAGTTCCAGTTCGGCGTGACAACAGTCAATAACGGCGTTATTATTTGCAAGGAAGTCCCAGCCTAATATAATGTCATGGGAACACGAGGGCAGCACGACGAATTCGACGGTATACAGCAGTCCTTGAATGAAGACGCGAGCAGTGCAGGCAGCGAGAGGCGTTATATTTTGAGCGTTCGCGCTTCGATGGGAGAAGTCGGAGAGAGGCGTCAAAACTTTTCGTAATGTGCGGCAGAGTTCGGCGGAAATTACGGATACGGCGGCTCCTGCATCTACAAGTGCCAGGACGGCGATTCCTTCGACAGAGACTTAAATTACGTTGGCTGGAGAGGGACGAGGACTTGGGCATTGCGACGTGGAAGCAGTTCGTGCCTAGGGAACTGCGGCCATCAGTTTTCCTGCTCGGTGGACAGGGACGGCGCCGCATCAGAGAAAGCGAGCGACGACGGGGAGATCGTGAGCGGCGGGTAGACGCGGTTGGGCGGTCAGGGGAAAAGGAAGACGTAGGAAGGCTGGAAGGCGAAGAGGAAAACGGAGCGGCGAAAGGTGGCGCTCGCCGGATGTTCCGAAGACCTAGCTACACTAGAAAACACAGTGTACACAGACGCGGTCGTATACCCATGGGACCGCAACACTAGAATGTTTAGAGTCGCTGCAGCAGTGGTGAACCACACGGGAGAACCAATTAGCTGCGCGACCCTGAGAAGCTGTACGGTACCGGAGGGGGAAGAAGTCGCCGTAGCTCTAGCGGTGGCTGAAGGTTACCGCAGGAACAAATCTCTGATAATTCTAACAGACTCCAAAGCAACATGCAGGAACTAGGTACATACAAGGCACAGTTAGTAAGGAAGCACTGAGAATCCTCCTCGAAACAGAGCCTCCTAACAAAAACATAAAACATAGGATCTTCTGGATACCGGCACACACCGGGATAGAGGGCAACTCAAGGGTGGACAGCCTAGTTCGCGAACTCACGCACCGAGCAGGGCAGTCGGAAACCCTAGAGGCCCCCTTAACGGTGGAGCCGACGTATGCAGAAATACTTAACCACTACAGAGGAAGTAGACTTAAATACCCTCCCCCCCCCAACACACACACATCGCTCACACAACACGAGGCAGTCAGCTGGCGAAGACTGCAAGCAGGCACGTTCTTCAACCTGCACACACTACACAAAATGTTCCCTACCCAGTACAGGGATACATGTCCGTGGTGCGGGGCAACCCCCACGTTATACCACATCACGTGGGAATGCAAGCGTAATTTCGCATTCCATAAAGTAAATAACCCAAGCACGGAACAATGGGAGAGTCTGCTCACCAGCAGCGAGCTCGCAGCCCAACGGGCAATTGTGCAGCACGCATGCGAGGCAGCAAGACTCAGCGGTGCCCTGGAATAGGGGCGCCGTGCTAAGAACGGCCAGCTGCAGTGCAAGTTTGCCACCCAGTTACAACTATGGCGGCAACATTCCGGTGCTGTTAAGAACGGCCAGCTGCAGTGCAAGTTTGCCACCCAGTTACAACTATACAGCATCAAGCATGAGTACATCCTCAAAACAATAGAAGACATTGGACTCGGGTTGAGGATGTTTAAATACATCAAATCCTTTCTTGAAGCACGCACGGCGATGATAAAGGTCGGAGACACAAACTCGGAAGTGGTTCAGCTCGGAGATCGAGGAACCCCCCAAGGATCGGTGATCTCTCCCGTCCTTTTCAACCTGTGCATGATTGGTCTGTCCAGAAAGCTGGGCAACATTAAGGGCATTGACCATACCATTTATGCTGATGATCTCACTGTATGGTGTGCTGGTGGCAGTGAAGGGCAGATACAGGACGCACTGACTGAAGCGATCAAGACGGTGGAAGAATACCTGAGACCCACTGGACTCAGGTGGTCCCCACATAAATCGGAGTTGCTACTTTATAGACGTGAAAAAGGGGGCAGGCCTAAGGGCTGGAAACCTCTATCGGAAAGCAATATACACCTACATACAGAAAATGGTGCCAATATACCCAGAGTCAACGTGATCAGGGTACTAGGCTTTTTCATTGACGCAAACGGTGGAAACCATACGGAGGTCAAGAAAATCACCCTTAAAACGGATAACGCGTGCCGGATGATCAGACGCCTGGAAGGAAGACACAAGGGCATGAAAGAAGATAACCTCATCAGGTTAATCAACTCTTTCGTGCTCTGTCATATTTCATACGCCGCTGCCATGTACAACTGGACGCAGGTTCAACTCAAGAAGCTTGACTCAGCGATCAAGAAAGTTGTTAAAAGCGCATTGGGGCTCCCAATTCGAACCAGCACTGCAAAATTGCTCAAGTTAGGAATACACAACACGACCATGGAGATCGCGGAGGCTCAAGAAACATCACAAATAGCGAGACTATCTACAACCAGCACGGGAAGATCAATCCTGGACAAGATTATGATCAACCCGATTACGGATCCAGCACAGTACACTAAAGTGAATCAAGAATTCGCAGACAACATAATTGTCGCACCGCTACCCAGGAATATGCACCCAAAACATAACATCAACAGGAGAGTTGCGCGAGCCGCGTTAATCAAGAAAATGGATAAAGGGGGCAGAGGAGCCTGCTTTGTTGATTCGGCTGCTTACAACGATCGAACTAAGTTCGCGGCGGCAGTAGTGGATCATCAGGGCAATTGCACCAACTGCGCCACGGTCTACACTAGCAAACCTGAAGTCGCTGAACAAGTTGCCATTGCATTGGCACTAACAGACGATAGATTTACAGAAATTTATAGCGACTCGAAAACAGCTATTAGAGCTTTCAATAGGGGAAAAATTGCCCCACAGGCTGCGAAAATAATTAACAAAAGGCAAACAAATGTTACGCGTTTCATTTATTGGTTCCCTGCGCACCTTGGTTCACTTGATGGTATTCCTGTCAATCCAAATGAATCGGCCAACAGCGTCGCCCGCGACCTTACAGACCGGGCCGCTTCTACATATGGTTTTGATTCTGCTGGATTGGAGAACTTACAGAGAGATACCCTCATTACATACAATGAAATTACAAAACATTACTACATGGGAAGGAGGGAGTTTCCACCCCCTCACTATAGACTAAACAGAGCACAAGCAGTTACACTTAGGCAATTACAAACAGAGTCTTATTATTCACCTGCACAAATAAAGGAATGGTATGACATTGCAGACATGAATATTATATGCAAAGCATGCAAAAAGGAGATATGCACGCTTGAACATATGCTCTGGGAGTGTGGGTCGCTCGGCCCTGGCATTTCCCGGAATCGGTTTTTAGGAATGATAAGATCTCCAGATCATATCCCTCAAGTCCTGGCTGTCCAGTACGCCCGTGATAGGGCTAGGAGGCTTGACCTCCCGGTCCCAACATGGGACTAGCCAGGCGGGTGGCAACACCTTGTACAGGACAAGAATAAAGTTTTTTCCTCCTCCTCCTCCTCCTCCACAACTATGGCGGGAACATTCCGGGAGCGTCGCCGCTAACTTCTAGCCACAGCGTGACTAAATCGATTTTGTGTCGGGGAACAATATGGGCATCCCCCACTCTCCATCGCTTCAGCTAGGATGCGTTCGATGAAGCAGGCTTTGTGCTGAAACCGCCACCAACCTCTAGCCTCATCGCCGTTGTGACGGGATGAGTTCGGCGGGCCAACTATTGTTCCCAAACTCCCCAACGCGCTACCCGGAACGGCTCCGAGTTCTACGGGGCCCCTCTGACGTCGGCTCCGGACATTCGAACGTGTGTGCATTTGTGTGTGTAGACCGTCCTGCGGGGAGGCGGCTAGTTTGCGATGACGAAACGAACGTTCGCATCACCTTGTATCGGGAGAGGACCGAGTGTTTAAAAACCGCTGTTGTGCGGCTGCTCAGGTCACTCTCTCTCAAGCAGTCATGTTAGACTGATGTACTTTCTCAAACAGTCATGTTAGACTGATATAAATACTGTAAATAAACCCATATTCCTCGTTCTCGATGAGAAGCAGTCCTTCCCTTCATCAACGTCCTCAGCGTGGATAAGTTGGACGACGGCATGGGCCAGCTACCTTCTAATTCATGCCCGACTCCAATCTTGACAACGGATCACGAGCGATGGGATTGAGCCCCCAATCCTGACAGCCGACCTTGTGAAGCGGCCAGGACTCAAGACATGAAGACACCGGCCCACCGCCAATCTCTCTGAGATATAGAGCAGTAAAGTTTTTCCATTCCATTCCGAAGAGGAAGCATGCAACGACGACAATGGCGCGCTACGTGACCAGCACCACCACAAGCAAAACATATTGGGCGGTCATCGAAGGTGCGCCACTGGTGGGGGTAACGTCCGAGTCGTGGTTGAGGATTCGGAAAATGCTGTCGGTCAGGTAGCGGCATAGGAGGAAAATGCTGTCGTTCGTGAAGCGGCATAGATGGCGGCAAAAATGTCGGTGGTCGATGCATAGAGGGCGGCAAAGGCGTTTGGGGACGAGATCGGGAAACTGCTTCAGCGTAAGTGAGAGGTGCCGTGACTGGTGTCTGCTCAGCGGCTGGAGGAACGGCTTGAGATACTTGCTCTTGAATGAAGTCGTGGATCGTAGGATGCAAAGCAGGTGGTGGTTCTTGGACAGAAGATATCAAAGATAGCTGGCGGGCGACCTCTGCGCGAACGAATTCCTGAATTTTTACGAACAGACCAGCATGGTTGTCGTCGACTCCGAGGCTTGACAGAGAGTCGGCGGGCGGGGTGGGACGTCGGGTGTGAAGACGTTGCCTGAGCAATTCGTGGTAACTCTGGCACAATTCTATCATTTCAGCGACAGTGTGAGGACTCTTCGATAATAACATTTGAAACGCGTCGTCCTGAATACCCTTCATGATATGTTTGATCTTCTCCTCCTCTGACATCGACGCATTCACCCGTCTGCAAAGGTCGACAATGTCTTCAATGTAGCTCGGGAAGTTCTCTCCGGCCTCTTGGGATCGTGTGCGCAAACGTTGTTCTGCACGAAGCTTTCTTACTGCTGGCCGACCAAAAACTTGGGTAAAGTTGGTCTTGAAGACCAACCACGAAGTGAGGTCGGCTTCATGGTTTAGAAACCATAGTTTCGCAACGTCCGTAAGATAGAATGCGACGTTTCTTAGCTTGGTAACATCGTCCCACTGGTTATGGGCACTCACTCGCTCATAAGACGAGATCCAATCTTAACGTCTTTGCCATCTGTGCCGGAGAAGATAGGGGGATCTCGCTGACGCAAGGCACCGGCACAAACCAAGGTGGCCGGCGCCGTTGGAGGAGCTGGAGGAGTGCGTGCGTCGTTGGGCATGATGGGGGGTAGAGTGCGACTCCGAAGTTCCAGGGTGGTCGAAACCCAGCACCTCCACCACTTGCTAAGAGATTTATTAGCAACGGGCGCGAACGGGTAGCAGTCACAAGCGTTCGGCGAAGGACAGCAACCACGAGCTCATGCCGGTAGCGATGGTGCTGTGGTACAGGCAGGCTACTCTTCTTCGTTACAATATATATATTGTAAAGGGGGATTTATTCGGCTAGTAGAGCAGCAGCGACAGACTCAGCACCAGCAGGTAGGGCGCAGCCAGCGAACGAACTGGGTACGAGCCACGCGATGGCAACGGGGCTTTTAAGCCTGCCGATCTTCTTCGTCACAGTCACCGCCGGAATTGAAGAGTAGCCATCCTGGCAACCTAGGAAGAGGTGGGCGGATCGTAATACGGCTTCAGCCGGTCAATGTGCACAGTCTCTCGCCCCCTACGATGCAGATCGGGAGATGGCGATACGGGTTCGACCACGTAGTTCACTGGTGATGTTTGTGCAACCACGCGGTAGGGCCCGTGGTACTTCGGGAGGAGCTTGGACGAAAGGCCAGGAGCAGCAACAGGCGGGACCCAAAGCCGCACGAGTGAGTCGACGGGGAAGGGGTGAGGGGGAGGATTGAGGTCATGGCGTTCTTTTTGGCGGCACTGTTGAGCAGACGTCAAAGAACGGGCGAGTTGTCGGCATTTCTCGGCGTGCTCAACCGCAGAAACAGCTGAGCATTCAGGAGGGTCCGGTCCGTACGGGAGAACCGTATCAATGGTGCTGGAGGGATGGCGGCCGTAAAGCAGAAAGAATGGTGAGAATCCGGTAGTGGCTTGAGAGGCAGTGTTATAGGCGTATGTGACGAACGGAAGTACAAGGTCCCAGTTGGAGTGGTCAGATGCAACATACATTGATAGCATGTCACCAAGAGTTCTGTTGAATCGTTCTGTTAAGCCATTGGTCTGTGGATGATAAGCAGTAGTAGTGCGGTGAATAATTTGGCATTCAGATAGGAGTGACTGCAGGACATCCGAGAGGAATACGCGGCCCCGATCGCTCAACAGTTCACGAGCTGCGCCATGGCGGAGAACGAAGTTGTTTAGAATGAACGAGGCGATGTCTTTTGCTGATGCAGCAGGCAAGGCGGCGGTTTCAGCATACCGTGTCAAATGATCTACGACCACAACAATCCATCGGTTGCCAGCGCTAGTAGATGGAAGAGGCCCGTATATATCAATGCCGACACGGTCAAATGGCTGAGCTGGGCAGGGAAGTGGTTGGAGAGGTGCGGTGGTGAGATGCGGGACACATTTGCGTCGCTGGCAGGCAATGCAGGAGCGCACGTATTTGTGGACGAAGGTGTACATCCCTCGTCAATAATATTGTAGGCGAAGCCGTGTGTAAGTTTTTGACACTCCGCCGTGACCTACCTGCTGGTGCTGAGTTTGTCGCTGCTGCTCTACGAGCCGAATAAACCCCCCTTTACAATTGGTGTAGGTGCTGGGTACGAGCCACGCGATGGCAACGGGGCTTTTCAGTCTGCCGATCTTTTTCGTCACAATATACATAATTCTTGCACTTCCAGAAACTTCGTGTGACCTCGAAGAATTGAGCGCTGAAGTGACGGCGTTATATGAGTATATACCAGACCTCATAGTAGGAGACAGTTTAATTTCACAGTCTGAGTGCCAATTTCACGCCTCTCGGAGTTGTAATCTTTCTTCGTGTAATTGTCACATGCTTGGTTATCATTAATACTGCTTCGCCTTTCCGGTGAAAATGCAGCCTCTCTCTTCTTTTTCTGAGAGTCCGAGTATGATTGCTGCTGCGCATGACTGCTGTTGATTCTGATTTCGAGTGAATCCGGCTTCGCCTCATTTCTGTAACTTAGTGAACTACACAGTGTTCCCCCACTATCACGTACCAAGACTTAAAAAAGAGCAGTTGCGTTACTCGAAGAAAACCTAGTGCATATTGTTTCCAGTACACTGGAGTATCCGCCAGTAATTCTTTCGTTACTGAGATTTAATTCGGTAAATGCAAGTAATTATCAAACTGGAGAAGTACTGTCCTAATCTTCAAAGTGTTAATGAGGCATTTGTAGGCACCCCAAAATGACATCTAACTGCGGTGTTTTCAGCGACGTACTACTTGTGTACAATTTTTACGGCTTGTAAAGAAACCTCACAAAGTATGAAAAATACTACGTGGGTGCGCTCCCACCCGCATCATGAAGCAGCGCCCTCAAATACGCTGAGTGAAAGCAACTGCATTGCCTGTCACAAACCCGAAGAGACAGCCCATCAACTTGATAAGGGTATGGAAGGAACACCGACAGCAGGTTTCGCGTCCTTGCAGCTACCTTCCTCTCTACATCACACTTATTATCCGTCTCTCAAGACCGACTGATCACATTGATAACAAAAGCCCCTTGATAACGCGGCTGAAGCGCCGCTCTGACCACGCACGAAATGCGAAAAGCAATGTAACAGGCATAGAGGATTTCAAACTCTCGGCTTTGCTCGCACCGCATCGAAAGAGTGCGCGCGAAACTATATTTTGTGCCAGAAATTTGCTTCAGACCGAAGCCAAATTAAAGCGACCGTCTTTATTTCATGAAAGTGTATACGTGCTGCCAAAACAGGTTCGTGTCAAAAAATACCGGGAAGCGACCAACGTTTAGAGGAAAGGCAAAACCGATGCGTTCAACAAAGTAAATATCCTACTTCAAAACGAGCCGAATTGGCAATCAGGAGGTCTGCACACACAAAAAAAGAACATATGATTTCAGTGTGTCCTTATCATCTATGAATTCGTAAGCCCCGTTGAACACAAGCTGCTGCCTATAGAGGACGTATTCGAGTGGGTCTCCTTCTGCAGCTACGCAGTACTGAGTCCGCTTTATCACATCTTCAGTGGCTTTCTTGATGACCGACGCCGGAATTCTACGGCAGACATCCGTCATCCTTCCCTTGAACTAATGCGACGTCAGTCTCGATCATGTAAGCACGATCTTTCATATAACCCCAAAGAAAGAAATCGAGTAGAGAGAGGTCAGGTGACCTAGCCGGCCAATATACAGCCCGTGCTTTCCAATCTATTGCACATGAAAAGTCGCATCCAGCTAGTTTCGTGCTTGGCTGCAGCTGTGTGCGGCTGCCCAATCTGGCTTATACCACACTCCTTCAAGGATTTCGTTCACGTAACGCTGTCCAGTCAGTGTGTGATTGAAGAAGATGAGACCCGTTATAGCACCGGCGTAAATTCCGAACCACGCACTGAGCGACCACTGGTACTGGTGCCGATTGCGCTTTACTCAGTGTGGATTGGAGTCCTTCCGATAGTGTGCATTATGCAAATTTACCTAGGCATTTCTGCGAAAAGTGGCTTCATCTGTGCACATGATGTTGCTCAAAAGTTCGGTGACTCATTGGATTTTGTGAGGACCAAGTTCGAGAAATCTAGACGATTCTACAGATCCCTATCTTCGAAGCATTGGTGCTGGTTAAGGTGGTACGGGTGAAAGGCCGTCATTTAGAATCCTCCAAACTGATGATTTGGAAATTGGTACCTGGGCGGCCACGTCCCGCACGCTAGCATGAGGGTTTCATTCCATAAATGCTTGAACATCCGGGCGTAGGCTAGGGCTAAAAGATGGAGTCCTCTGCCGCTGTTTCTTGAAGCAGCCGGTTTGTCTCAGGTTCTCATAATTTCTCATGATAGTCGATGCGTTCGGTCTACCGCCACACTTCCATGACTGTTATATATTTGCGGTCTTCCTCTTGTTGCCATTTGCAGCTCCAAAGGCAAAGATCATGTTTTCCTTCTGCTCATTAGAGAAAGACATGGCGACTGGGATGAAACAAAAGGCACCTTTAAATATTTGCTCTCACGTTATCAATTCGCTATTGTGGTGATATAGTTTTCGTGGCAATAAATAAATAAATAAAAAAATAGAGAATCATCTGTGTACTTTATCTACGCTAAGAAACAGTTATCACAGCTTGTTTCCAACTAACACCAAACGCGGCGTGTTACTTCGGCCGGGGCGCGGCAGGTAAGGCACTAGTTCGATCACGATGTTTTTCTTTATTTCCTTTATTTGTCCTCACTAACTCAGAGGGAACATGTTCGAGGGCGCTGCTTTATGATCCGGTGGGAATGCAGTCACGTACGTGGTATTGTCCATATTTCGCAGGGTTTATTTATCAATCGTAAAAAATTAGTACGTATTAGCACGTCGCTGAAAATACCACAGTTAGATGTGCCTTGGCTGTGCCTAGAAACGCCTCACTGACACTTTGATAATTAGGATAGTACGTCTTGAGTTAGATAAATAATTACAATTACCTAATTAAATCTCAGTAACGAAAAATTACTGACAGCTACTCCACTGTGCTGGAAACAATATGCACTGGGTTTTCTTCGAGTAACGCATTGCTCTTTTTATAAATCTTGGTGCATGATAGGACACCCTGTATATATTTATGACCTTTGCATGCAAGTGACGATGTTTCTATCTCTAATAAATGTTGTAGTTTATTAGAAATGTTTTTTTTTCTCCAAAATATTATGCGATATTGAAGCAGCGCACTTACATCTGACAGGTACGCGTACACATAGAAAGGACATACACAGCGCCTGTGTATGTCCTTTTTATGTGTACGTGTACGAGTCAGATGTAAGTGCTCTGCTTCAATATCAAGGCTCACCGACTAGCCCATCGGTATCTTTTTTTTAAGAGTCGTTAACATTGCTTACTGGAAAGAGAAGCAATACCGAGACACAGAACATTCACGTGCATTTCACACGCCATTCATAAAAGACTCTGCCGAAGGGGTCACTCAAGGTTTTTTTCATGGTGAAAAAAGCGTGCAAAGCAATTTGAAGCGTGGAGAACATACAGCAAAATATTCATTCTCTAGGCATATGCTATCCATAGCTTTAGAAATAATTTTAAATTGGCTACCTCCAGCTCTTTCAAAAATATAATAAACTTTGTCCTGCGTGTATATTTAGATGTATTGTGTATGTGCACGGTGTTAGCAGTGGAAATTTAAAACAATGTTAAAGTGAGAAAATACGGAGGAGGCAGCCGCCACTGGCACTTCTAATGCGCTTGTCCTCATATTGTCAGGATTTGCAGAAATAAAGCGAAAGTATCAATTAAAATCCATGCACGGCCGTGTCAACGATGATGCAGTAAGCTATTAGCCACAACAAATTTTAAGTGAAAAGGTCCAGGCAAATCAAAAGAAACCTGAAATGATGTGAGTGCAGAAGCTCTAGTAATGACACTTTTTGTGTGTGTGTGTGGGTCGGGGGGGGGGGGGCAGGCTCCGCCCTCCCCGCCGAAAAGTCTGGAGGGGGCTAAGGCCCCGGAGCGAGCACGGCGAGCTGCAGCCGCTCGCGCTCTGCATTCCGCGTGTCGGGGGCCCGCAGACGTCGTCGCCGGAGCCCATGGCCGACGACGAATAAGAAGCAAGGCGGTTCAAGTACCCGTCGGACGACGACTACGATATCCCCCAAGAGGATGAGGTGGAGTTCGCCTACGAACCCGATGAATAAATCTATACACCATGGTGCGCCCCTCGGAAAAGTGTAAATTCGGCGCTCGTTATGTCGTTAATGGGAAGCTGAAGAGTCGGTCGAATTCAATAAGACGCTCATATACGGATGCGGGAACCTTATAAACCATGTAGGTAAAATTTGGGGGTTTTTTTTTTCAATTAGGAGCGACGTAATCCTCGGTTGAAATTGCGCTGTAGCTCCGCCCCCCGTCGAATGCCGCGCGCTGCTGCTGACGCTGACGATGCGAGCGGAGACCGGAAACCGCGGTGTTGTGATGTCAACTCTAGTGTTTCGTTCCTTCGCAGCGTCCGCGACCGTGCCTGACCGCGCTTGTTTCTGCGTGCGTGTCATCGCAATCTGCTTCGATCGACCCTGCATTCCTTTGTTGGTGCGTCTGCGTCTATGTAGAGTGGTAGTCAACGTGTGTGGTAGTCAACGTGAGTGGTAATCAACGTGAGTGGTAGTCAACGTGGTAGTCAACAGATGAAGGTCACTACACGTACTGCATGAACCGGGAAGCTTTTCACGCGTTTAAACCGTCTTTGTAGATTGCCGACAGCTTTGGACAGCGCACAAATGCCGACGATCGCATCCCCGCTTACGTTCCACGAGGAGGCATGCAGGAACACAACACTACAGTTGTTTGACCGGAAACGAGCTCACTAGATCGGCGAAAGATCGGCGAGATCACTAGATCGCTTTGCAAAAAACATACTCACCAAAGAGCATTTCCAACACGAGGAGATCCCAAGACTTTGCTTTCGTTCGCGTCGAAAGCACTGCTCGCACCAGCATCGTTTGCTTCTTCGAGAGGCCGGCTCTTCGCAATCGGCTCGTACATGTAGGGAGTAACGCGGAACTTCTCAGAAAAACGCAGTCTCTCTCAATTTTCCATTACCGTCTCAGAAAAACAGCACCAAACTACCTGGCACCGCGCTTCATGTGTAGCGGCAGCGGTCGGTTACTAGAGTTGACGTCACGAGGCGCCCGACCAATCACAGGCGGAAACGAGACGCGCGAGCTGGGCGTGTCCGCTGCTGCACTTTTCGTCGAAATAAAATATATTTGCGCTTTCTTTCGCTCAATTTCGATACGATATTCGAATTTGGAGGGTTGAAAACCGTTATGTACACATGTTCACTCATTTTTTCTGGAAAACCTTTCAGCTTCCCTTTAAGCCGAGAGATCGCAATGCGGCCGCTTTATCGTCTTGCGTTGCGACCTCGTGAGCAGCAACTCGAAAGCATTACGCAGCAGCATTAAACTCGGCAACATTTCGCCGCAACACTAAACTCAGCGACATAA
Organism: Dermacentor andersoni; assembly: GCF_023375885.2. Classification (NCBI taxonomy): domain Eukaryota; kingdom Metazoa; phylum Arthropoda; class Arachnida; order Ixodida; family Ixodidae; genus Dermacentor; species Dermacentor andersoni. The sequence continues at coordinate 146,907,779 of NC_092814.1, forward strand.
CGCAGCGACACAGGCAGCGCCAAGTAAAGCTCTCGCATATACATACCCTAAGAATTGCTTAAGGTGCCCCCATAGTTTTTTTTTATTTTTGTTTGTTAATCTTACCATACAAGTGGAGATAGTGGGTACATGACTGAGGACTCTTGCAGCCCGAGCGGCACTGCTCACGGGTCGGCTGCCCATCCGGAACGGGTTCTACACGACCAACAACCACTCCAGGAACGGTACGTCTACGCGCATAGTGCATTCGCGCAATTTGAAATTGGAAGCAGCGGTGCCTCCATGCATGATGGTATACGGTTACGCACGAGTACTGATTTGAGCGGTTCTTCTGCGTGAGGACTTCGACAGCATCATGCGGTTGTCAGGCACAACATAGAACACGCAAAATTATAGTTTTAATGGCAAATTACTGTCAGCGTTAATCATTGACGGACTAATAAAGGGAGGATATTCATAGTGCTGGCTCTTTCTGAAGACTAAAAGGGAGCTTGTCTGTTTTTTTTTAATAGTTTCTCTAAATAAGGGCGACGGGACGTCATCCTCGTTTGAAACTGCACAATACAGCTATCCTTTTTTTTTCTTCTGGGCTGCAGAATTCAGATTGAATGTGCGCCAAGGTTCGGAATACAGAAGACGTTGACAGATTCAGTATGTGCATGTTCTGCGACCCATTGCCGAACCTATCGTGACTAAGGATGTGCGACTAGCGAAATATTTGTATCAGATACGAATATTCAGAAAAACGAGTTTTGTGTACGAAATCGAGCATGACATATTCTTCTGTGTCCAAGAAGGACGTGTTTACTTCCGCGGTGTAGGCCGCCTGCTCTCAGTTTCTTTCTTTCTTTCTCCGTCCTATATTCGGGACTTTTCTGGCGCAGCGTATGTGTCTCCGAGTGTTGCGGGCGGCATACCGAAAGAAGAGCTGCTCATCCCAGAAATCCTTGACGAGGTCGGCTACAGAAACATGATCATCGGCAAATGGTTGGTACGCCGTGACTGTTTATATTTTGTGGCTTCTGTACGCGATATTCGTCGATAAATTATTGGTACCCGTACTGGTATGCTTGCTATAATAGTAATCGCGCCGGTTTCTCTGCGCGGTGACGTTTGTATGACATAGACTTCATAAGGTGCAAGCGGCATATGCCGATGTGCATATGCTACACGAATTTTACACAGATACTTATAGGATGGCTAATCATAATAAAAAAGAAACAGTAAACTTGTTTAGTTCGTTCATTAAAAAATATGTTGCACCCTTTATTAGGAACATTGGTTAAAGGGACGGATGGATGTTTACAATTGCACGTATAAACGAAAGAAAATTAATAAACAAGAAGTCGCAAATGCAAGAATCATGGCAGCATCAACCAAAGAAACACAAGAATGAAAAGGAAGAACAAATCTAAGCATTTAGATGAAGGTAGATGAAGAGAGACCGCATGAGAAAGTCAGAAAATGGAAATTAGAAAAAGAAATATACTCCACCAACCTATAACAAGAAAAATGCAGCGCTAAGGGTAACAATAAGGTAACAACAAATACAACGCCAAATAGTCATAACGATAAAAGCAATACAATGAATACACTGCGTGAAAGGATAAGCTAGCTCTTGAACAGTTCTACAGTTTTAATTTAGCAGTGAAGAATATAACAATAACTTTATAGGCATGCAGTGTATACACTCGAGAGACGATATGGGTTTTTAAAAATTTGTTGAGGTCAATCCTTATATGCATAGATCCATGGGATCGTAGTGAGGTGACACAAAGTTTCACTATATAGTGACTGCGGAGACAAGTCTGGCTTCGTCGTTATAAGTAATGGCGGCTTAATTATACGTAAAATCAAGGCAACGAATGTAAATAGTTTGCGGCTTATCCGGAACTAATGCGCAATCGAAATAAACAGGGGCCGTTTGAGTTTTTCACTACCTCTGACACCCTTTCTCATTGCGAAATCAAAGATTGAGGAAAAACAAACACACACACACACACACACACACACACACACACACACACACACACACACACACACACACACAAAAAGACAAGAAGCAAAACTGGCAGACTGATGCGACCTTGCATAAACAGCAACCAAATACCATCGAATTAGAGTGTTTTTCTTTCTTTTTTTTTTTTAGAGCGCAGCTTTTAGACATCCGTTCCTGAGTTGAGCGTCGGCGTCGGCGTAACCGCGCGAACGCGCTCGTGCCACTGCTGTCGCGTTCGTCGTCGCCGTCTTCCACAACTGGCTCCGAGGCCGCTCATCATGCCAGCGTTCCCATACTGCCCCTCCCTCGGCGAAGGCGCTGACGGCACTGACCCACTGCCAGTCGCTGATTTCGGCCTAAATTGTTTTGCCTCAATGTATCGCGAAATGAAATCGCGTATAAAGCTGCGCTAAAATTTCGCATTAGGGAGTATCGTAATCGTCGGGCATTTTTTGTTTAAATAGAAAATAGCCACAGCACCCGGCGTATCAGTCATAACATAATATGCCAGGTGATTCCCCCTTATAAGCGGAACATTGATTTTAAAAGAAACAGTCATATATAGGCCTCTGCCGTTGTTGCAGATAACCTGCGCGGCTAGGCGGACATTAACTGCAAGAAAATGTTCAACAGTAGTTTCGCTAATAAACTGGAATATGCTTATTAACTTTTTCATTCAGGGCACATGTTGTAATTGCGGAATTGAAGCAGGAGATTGGTGTAGTCATGCCTGGTTAGCAGAGATCTCAAGGCTTGCACTACTTTCGAGATATCTGTCCCCAAAATGTGCTCAAAGATGCCTCGGCGTTCCAGATCCTCCCGAGCTGTGACATGCTTTTGGGGGAACTTATCACACTCTAAAAAAAAGGGGGGGGGGAGGGGCCAATGTATGTTGTAGCACATTTTAAGGTCGTACATTTCGAAAGTCTACTAAGCAAACGTGACTTTACGATTCCTGCTTCAATTTCGCAATTAAACATGCGCCGTACAGTAATAAAGAAGGTTAATTATCAAGTTTTCGGTAATTAGCGAAATTATCGTCGAAAATGTTCTTGCTGGTTATGTCTGCCTGCCACGTAGGCTTTATATCTGTAAAGATGACAGGGATCTAGATATGACAGTTTCTTTTAAAGTGTTCCGCGTAAAAGAAGTCTCCTGGTATATGTTGTGCCTACATAGAATGATTACCGTGCACTATAGTTATGGATGCGACGGATGCTGCGGCCCCTTTGCGTCATAAAACTTCTTCGGCGTTTTAGGCGGCATGTGGACTTGTAGGCTTGTTTGGCTTGTAGCGAAGAGGGTATCCGGGGGTCCTATAATGTAAAACTATTCCAATATGTTTTTATTCAAATATACTGGCGTCAAATTTGCGTAACCGCCGACGCAAGCACCGGGCGGTCACCCGCAGGGTTGTCTGAACAGACCAATCGAACGCTCTCCTCGTTCATAGGAGGTCACTTTTGTTTGCTTGAAAAACGAATAACATTGCCTACACTGAGCGGTTTGTCTTACCTAATTGGCTGACAAGAGGCGAGGAGTACGCTCAAGTGCAGAGGGATTCGATGGGGCCGAGCCACTGCACTGAAAGTCGATAACCGGATGAAGAGGGTGGAGCCGGCGTCTGCGATTGGTCCGCTTTCCCTTAAGGCTAAACCCCATGAGCGCGATCTTGTGCGCGACAGCGACGAGTGACGGCTTCGAGCGACGGATCGGGCCGTCGCGTGAACAGATCGCTCGGTCTTGTCGCGCGATCGCTCGGTTCTGCAAATCTAGAATTCGTTGCTCGTCGCCCGGAAGTGCTATGAGCGACTAGCCAATAGCGCGAAGCCGGAACTGGATGTACATAACTCAAGTACTTCCGATTGTCGCAGGGAACGAGCAAACGATTGAATTTTTATACGTGCAAGGATAAGAACCTACTGCAAGACTTTCAGAAATATTTTATGCTGCTTTTTACAGTAAAACACATCAAGTTAAGGTAATAAAGCACGCGTCACGCTAGTTTCGGCGCCTATATTGCTGCCCTCATACCGGCAACACTGGGGAGACGTCGCTCGAAGTCATCGCTCGCATGGGGTGCAACTTGTAGGCGACGAGCGAACGCGACAGCCATCTCCATCGCGTCGCTTGTCGCTGTTGCGTGCAAGATCGCTTGCATGGGGTTTATACTTTACTTAGCTGGCAGTGGCTGGTCGAAAATCAGGGCGGCATGCAACGGAAGCTTAAGAATGACGCTAAAACGGATCCTCAGCAAAGAATAGTTGGCAGAACGAGGTCGTAAACGTGCCGAAAGTGCTCGAAAACGTTATACACGGCCACGCAAAAAGTTTTATTATACACAAATAAACCCATGCACTCCGGCAGGTGTGAGTAGCCAGCGCCTGAGCGATCGGCGGCAGCCATATTTTATTCCTTTCGGAAGGGGGCAGCCTGCTGCTATTCAGAAGAAAATTCAGTTTTGTTCAGGATATTAATGCGTCTTTAATGCGTACACGTCACTTTGACGCGGCGAGTTCTTGCGGTTTTGTGACTTCGCGTGACAGGCAGGTGAAGTGGGTGCAGCCCGAAAACTTTTGACCAATAGTCGGGGGCTAATGGCGAAAAGGCGTCGAATCAGGAATAACTGTTTTTCTTTTGCGTGGTCAAATCATGCATAATCAGTGGTACACGTCATATGAGATGGGGAGAGCTACCGCGGTTTTCGTGACGTGGCGTGACAGACAGGTGAAGTGTGGGTGGTCCAATAAAGTTTTTGACCAATCGCAGAGGGCTGATTACAGAATTGGAATAGAAAAGTTTGGAATACTTTTACACTATAGCGCCCCGGTATACGCGCAAAATAGTTCAAGCGTAAATGTTTAGTCATTTGCTTATAGAAGCAATTTGAAATTTTATATTGCAGCTCGAAGGAGCGCTCCAGGGTGCCCGACAGTACTTTGGGAATTTTCCACATGGCTTCGCGAAAGCATCCGCAACCTTGAAAATTAACGCAGGTGACGCGGCTAAAGCGGAAAGAAACCCTACGACAACGCTTGACGCCATGCTGCCGAATGTCAGTGGATATACAAGCGCACCTTTATTCACATGCTTCATCTTGATGCACCTCAGATTTTGCAAACGAAAAACATTTCTGTGTCTCGGCAAGCACGGAAGTATCGTAATTAGCACACTTTTGATGATTTCCTACTTCGTCCGCAAGAGACCCATGTATGCAACTTCGAAATTTCTCCGCCGTGGTACTCCCAAGACAAAAAGGATTGCTCCTGTTTGTTCTTGATGCGACCGGTATAGTTCTTAACCGTAGCACTGTTGAGACCCCGTAAAACTCCAAAGCCCAATTAACGGAACGTTGCTAATCCCCTATACGACGCCCCTAATCATCCCGCATACGTATAAACTTGTGTAACGTTACGTACGGTTCATGACCACCAACATCTCTAAATTTCATTGCGCTACCATCTTTGCTTCTTTCATCGAATTCCTGTCGACATTTTTATGGACACCATTGAGTGGCCGTTTCGCGTGCACGTTCTCCATCGCATCAAGTTGCAATAACACGTTAGCTGTAGAATGTTTCTGAGCAAAATTGAAGTGAGGATTTTGAGAACATTAAGTACCAAACAAGCCATGAAAGACAGCGGATTTAAGTCCCATCCTCTAATGTGTAGGGTACTCGAGGCAATTTAGTGGGTCAAATAAAGACGCTAAAAATTAAATAAAATCCTCTCCCATCTCCCAAGCCCCCCGCACCACTGGAATGGCGAAGGCTCGCACTTGATCCTTAGAGCTGCCTTTGAAGTGTGAGGTTCATATCTTGAACGCTTTCCGCCATAGTTTCGGTGTTGTAAACACACGGCGTTAATGTGTAGAGCGAACAGGCTGCATCGCGACGGATGTGTTTACCTAAAGTCGGGGGCTGGGCGCGCAGGCACCTGGGCCATGAGCCGGCGTTCCTGCCGCTACGTCACGGCTTCCACGAGTTCTTCGGTTCGCCGTCGACGCATCCGGGCCCATTCGACGATGTGACGGAGCCAAATATTCCCGTCTTCAGGGACGACCACATGATTGGCAGGCAAGTCGTGAGGGATAGAACACCACGTCGCTCGTGCAGCCGAGCATGCAAACAACGAAGTGCTTGAAATAAGAAGGAAATAACCCGCTCGTGGTTCCCATAATTGCTGGCCTTTTAATCTTGCAGAGATGCGCTGAAAGCTGTTTGAGCATTGCTAAAGCGTAACTTGGAAAGTGCATAGAAAGAGACGAAAACATTTCTTTACACTTTTAGGTCCGAAACCCATCGGCGAGTCCTCGCCTGTGCACAACCAGCACTTCTTGATGTGAGATAGCAGGATAGACGGGTATAACACTGCACTTCTGTATGCTCCATCGTGTCAGTGGCTCCCCTGCTCTGCTAGTGGCGTCCCCATGCCCAGCAGTTTTGTACATTGCCCCTCCGGCAATATTTTAAACTTTCACCCGATACGCCAGCATAACTCGTTTTTTGGGTAGCATTTTCAATAATTTTATTTGCTGTGATTCAACGACTAGTTTAGCGACATTGAGAGGGTAACTTATTCCAATAACATGTGCATTTACGGCACTTCTTCGGCGTTTAGTGCTGCGGCATAGTAATATTTAGTTCCTGACAAAATCTATGGGGGCACCTATAAGCAATTCTTATTATGCGTAAATGCGAGAGTGTTGTATCTTGTAACCAGCAGGGGGCCACGCTTGTGGGCACTCCAGCGCCACCATTACAGTATAAATAGCCTACCCAAGCAGGGGGGCGTGTCTTGCGTTATTATGTGTTGTACCGGCCAGTCGTCGTCAATAAACCTCTTACGCAACTGTCGTCTCTTTAATAATGGCGACGAGGGTGGGATGAACCGACGGCCCTGATTCGAGCAGCAAGCAGCAGTAGACATCATGGACAACGTTCTGCCACCGTCTTCTAGCCACCAGCCGTTCGTCTGGCGCCTGACGGAATTCTGTACCACGACAGGTAACATGGTTATCTACTTTGAGCGGTTCGAGACTTTTGCGAGAGTGAATAAGCTGGACGAACAAAACAAGACGGACGTTCTCATCAGTGGGTGACAGCGCGTACGCCGCATTGTGGAACTTGATGTTTGCGGAGGCTCCTGAAAAGAAGACAAATCAAGAGATAAAACAGGCGCTTCTGAACCATTACGCGCCAAAGCGGTCGATAGTCACGGAGCGTTACAACTTCCATAAACGCACACAGGCACCTCGGGAGGCAGTTGACGACTTCATCGTGGAATTGAAGCGGTTGGCAACGAAGGGCTCGTTTGGAACGTTTTTAACTGAGGCGCTCAGAGACCAGCTCGTCGTGAGTGTGCGCAGCGAGGCTATTCGATGCAAGCTTTTGGCCGACAAGTAATAGAGAGCGTTACTTGTCGCTTAGTGTGTCGCTGAGTTATGTCGCTGAGTTTAATGTTGCGGTGAAAAATTGCCGAGCTGCTTATGAGGTCACAACAATGCAAGACGACAAGCCGACCATATTGCGATCTCTCAGCTGAGTTTTATTTGCGGAGTTTTCATTAAAGAGACACTAAAGTGAAAAATGATTTCTTCTGCATCAGTAAATTACCGTTCTACAACACCAAAAACACCACTCTTACAACGATAAGACGCTTGGTAAGCCAGAAAAAGCGCAAGAACGAAATACGGGTGGCGACGCCTACTTAAGTTCCCGCACCTAGGGGCTGTGACGTCTTGGACTTTGATGGAATCTTTTAGGGCCTACTAATTATATATAGCGGTACATATTAACTACATAGTGTTCTAAAGGAACCAAATATTAAACATGGCAAGTTTCGGGAACCTTTACTCAGCCAACGCGGCCCAAATGCGAAAACATACTTTGGAATCCCTGACGTCACGCTGACGTACTGGCGCTGGGGTTTCAGCGCGAAATTCAAAAGCAGATACTTGGGCCTTCATTTTCTCATCTAATAATCAAAGTATTTTTTTGAAACGACTGCCTGCAGGGTTCTCAAACAATGCTTCATTAGTCTAAACTGATTTATTGTTTCGCTTTAGTGTCCCTTTAAGGTAGTGTTTCACGCACATTGCACTGAGTGTCCTTTCTCGAGGACACTACTTTCCAGCACGATGGCACGACTTTGCCGAGCGATGACAGCACTTTTCCAAGCGGCACCATGGTGTTCACACTATAGATTTCTTCATCGGGTTCGTAGGCTAACTCCTACCTTATACTCTGGGGGGATGTCGTAGTCGCCGTCCGACAGGCACACGAAGCGCGCTGCATCTTATTCGTCGTCGTCCATGGGCTCCGGCGACGGCGTCTTGTGATCAGAGTAGTCGATGCGTACCTTACTTCGTGCAGCGTGCGTGGCATGTTCTCGAACGCCCAGTCGATTCCGGTGACTCGCGAAACGGTTTAAGTTGAGATCGGCACGCATCGCGCCGATGAACGTTGGCGTTGAATGTACATCCTGAATACTCCTACGACGAGCATGGACGTGCCGCAGCGTGGAGCCGAAGGGACGAACGCTGCCACGTCCGTTAAGGTCACTGGGAACTTAGCGTCCATTTAAGACATGCGCCAGCTAGTGAATCGCTCGTCAGGGAGAGCCAAACCGCGCTCACAGCCTCGAAGATATTCATCACTGTCGCAACGGTGGCCCAATGCAGCGGTGGCGCAGTGGTTAGCGCGATCGGTTACGGAACGGTAGCAGAGGAGGTGGGGCAGAAGATCGACTCCTCACCGAGGTGGCTTTTTGTGTTGTTGTTGTTGTTGTTGTTAGATGAAGATGACGTAATTTGTGTGCCGTTTTTCTGCCACGGTTTTCTGATGTCAGCAACGTCACCCAGTGAGCCAATAAGTAATGATCTCGCATTGAAACACCGCTTTAACGCAGCACTAGTTAAGTACCGACGTGGTGCCGACTAGGTGCCGTGAATGCGTTGTAAGGAAGCACCCTCTCGACATCGCTGATTGATACTTTCTTGAAATATAAGTTTTTGAAAATGCTGCCATTGAGTTACTCTGATGTATTGCGGTGAAGCTCGATTGCCGGAGGGTCAATGTCCAAAATTTCTGGGCCTGTGGAACCGTTGGATATAGTTGGAGTGCGAATGTTTTGTGACGACGAAATCGTCGTTCACAATGGGTAAGAATTTAGTCTAAAAATAAAACCTTATCTTCACCTATAAACAGCTACAGAACAATGGGTGAAAAGTTGTGAAAAGAACATACGTCTCTATTAGACACCATATAACAAAACGAGCACGCCCTCAAGTTGCGCCACGGCTCTGCTAGTAGCAGTTCGGTGCATTAATCGCTGCGTACCAGCGTTTGGCTATACCGCAATGGAGTTTATTCATATCACCACCTGTACTGAAACTCTTGAAATCACATTTAAGTGCAAATAAGAAACATGGTAGGCGACGTGCGTTAATCTTTGACTTAGGTGTCTTTTAGTGGCACTCGAACCTCGGCGTTGGTGTTCTTTAGGTTGACTTTAGGCGAACGCAACGCACGAACTGAACTCGGCGGCAGCTGCTTTCCATTAATTATGCGGTTATATATCATGCCACTTTGTGTGTGACGTCATTAGTGGAGTCATTGCTTCCGCTTTCTACTTCCGTGTTTCCAGGAATTTCGCCAAAGTCGTGCTCACGTGGTGGATCTCTAAAGACTACGATTCTGTGCTTCGGTGTGCGGTAATCAGTGATTTCTAATTAACTTTAATTATTACAGACACTTCAGCAACTCAACTTGTAACTAAACTTATGCTCTGATATCATATCTATAATGAAACCCATGAATTTTGTACTGTACTATTATTTTTTCTGTTTTTTTTTCTGATTTATTCTGAATTTCGTCCCCGGTCGTCTCAGGAGGTGAACCGGAAGTGCTGCGCAAGAAACAAGAGTGTCACTCGATGCCCGTGACGAACTGACGCTTCAAAGCAGAGAGTTACCTGGACACTCCTTCCTTCAGAATAGTCTCTCGACTGGCATGGCAATTCAGTTTGCCATGTTATAGCACAGCGCACAACCCTGCCAACTCACAGTTGATTAGAACAAGTTAAGACTGTAGTATCAATATATCCCAGCCACGATAGCCGATCTCAAGGAAAATGCAGAGACTAAACATTACTACATAACGTGAGATTTCTTTTTATATATCCTCAAACTCACTGTGCTAACTGCACAGTGAGTGAATGAGTTTGTTGTTGCATTCCTTACACTTTCCCGCCGCATTTGATGTTTCGTGCCGATCCGAAGTAGTGGAGTCTGCTATAACGCGGTGATGCCAGTCGATGTGCGAATTAAGTTTATATACCATTGACAAAATTGTAGCAGGCTGCTCAAAAGGAATACACGTGAGGGTTAATCAGAAACCAAGCTTTCGTGGTCAAGAAATATAACATTCTTCATGACCCCCCGAAATCCCGGAACCACGGCCAGATCGGGGCAGTCGTTCAGATCTGGAGCAGCATGCCGAAATACTTGACTGTCAACGACCCGCCCGATTGTCGGTGGCTGCGGCCACATTGCGATGGGGGTGGGCTGCAGAAAAGCTCGTCGACGGTGCTTTGGGCGCATGCTAACGAAACCGGTGCTGTTAACCCGTCGCCGTCCACTGCAGTCATAGCCACTGTTTCTGTTTCGTTTTGGGACGTTAAAATCAATCAATCAATCAATCAATCAATCAATCAATCAATCAATCAATCAATCAATCAATCAATCAATCAATCAATCAATCAATCAATCAATCAATCAATCATATTGACATCGCTAAGCGAAGGGCGATCAAAACAGTGGAACGCACAACTGACATGTGGGGAAAACCATGCGCGGCGGATATCCGCAGAATTTGTTTGGTTATTTATTGATCGAGGTACCATTGCCCGAATGTGTGGTCAGCTGCCATGTCTATATATGCTCAACTCCGCGTGCCATTGCAAATTGAAGCAGATCGATAACCCTTTCAGGTATTACGAGGACTTCGAAATTAACGTGAAGACGGCGACGTCCAACATTACAGTGCTGTACACCGAGGTACGTATACGGTGAACATTCCTGTAACATGGTACAATTCAATTTCTAAGTATCAACTGTGGTCGTATGGTTTCCTGGTCACAAGACCCGCAGGTCACTATTGGTGTCTGGTGCTCTCTCTCTAACAAGTACGCAATGCAAGGAACAGAGCTTTATTTTTTATTTTAATTTGATGGGGGCACTCATTCTATCTTCCCTGACTCGTATGTTCCGCCTGAGCGGCAAGGAGAACCCGCACGCTGAGCGTCTCGCCCGTGCCCAGGAGGCCGTGTCGTTCATCAGGCGGCAAGCGGCTCGCCGCCAGCCTTTCTTCCTGTACTGGGCGCCGGACTCCACGCACTTGCCCGTCTACTCTTCCGAGGCGGTCAGGGGCCAAAGCGTCCGTGGAGCGTGAGCCGATGCCTTCCTCGGGTGGGGATATCGTACGGGGCGATCATTTTTAGGCTTTCCCGGAATCGCCTGTTGCAGATAACATATAATTCTAGTCCTTGAGCTGGATTATTAGGAGAGCCGGTCATTACTCGCACGAGAAATCGAAGCACACATTCAACTAATTAACAAAAAATATCTAATAACTTCGTAATTACTTACTTCACGCACATATTGCAAACCAGTGAGTTTACAAGGCGTATCCACTTGGAATGAATTTCCAGAATGACACCAGTTGACTCCAGAATGACTGAATGGATTTCCAGAATGACACCAGGAGATATGCGTCATCAAACTCGCCGTAAAAATACGCTGTTGTTCTACTTACTTTATTAAAAGAACGCTCTTTGATGCATTGAAGCACATAAGTAACTGGAATGCCCATGTATTTCGTACCACACTCTGGGAAATAATATTTGAAAACTGGAGTCATCCTGGAGATTAATTTCGGGTGGATACGTCTTACGATCTCACCGGCTACAATTCTTAAAAGCTAATTAAGAAGATAACTAGTGAACATTTGTTTAATTAGTTGAATATGTGTTTCTATTTCTCGTGCTAGTAATATCCGCCTCTTCGAATAAGTCATCTCAAGGGCAAGAATTCTGCTATCTGCCACAGGCGATTTTTAAAAATTCCGGTAAACTTTAAAATGATCACCCCGTACACATATACGGATATTATTGCCACAACGGCTTTTGCTGCTTCATTTCATTTATGTATATAAAAGAATGCATGCGTGCACACTTTAATAGAGTCTTAATTAAATAAACGTTCTTCACGCCTTTTTTATTTTGAAGTGTCTTTGTGTGCGTTTAAATTCAAATTATTGATCTCTTTTGTATAGCGTTTCTCTAACACACAACAAGGCCGAACTTCTATACTGTGAAGTGAGAGTACTTGACAGCATTGGAACGAAAACATATGCAAATAAATAAATTACTTTAGTGATCAGAAACCCGGAAAGGGGTTCGTCAAACGGATTTGCCGAAAAATTGTGCGGCCGACTTCCTCATTCGACGTCAACCGAGTTCACTTTGATTCTAGGGACTGGAGAGAATGCTCGGCTGAATAGCTTACAGGAGCTTGCACCTTGTACCCTATATATCATGCGACGTAGCTTGACATACGATGGCGATTTCGTGCCGAAAACTGCTTGAGAGGACACAGGAGCGTGGGAAGTTGACAGACGGCGTTTTTGTCGCCTCGTCGCTCTTAACTGTGCCTTCGGGATTTGGGTTTCGTGGTCTCGGAGTCGGGCGCAACACATAGGGTCACGCTCTAGCCTACGTCACTGGTGCGTCTCGAAACGGGTAGCTGGCCCTACGGTACCGGGACGTCACATGTACACTCACGTCATCATCCGTACTTTCTTGACGGGAGTTGCTTCCTTGGTTATGAGTGTAATGAATGCTCCATTGTGTCATAAGGGGCACGCCGTAACGATGACCTTGTAGAAGGTTATTGTCACTCTCTCGGTTGTTAAAGCAAGGATTAACCAGAGAGTACCACCCTCAAGGAGCACATATATTAGCCCAGGGTAAATGCAAAGACAATTCAGAAGTTATCCTCTACTTGCGACGCGTATGAAGCGCAGCAGCATCTCAAAAGCATGGGGACCAAAGGGAAAGCGTCCGGCGTCCGGTTACCCGCGGTTTCGGGCACCAGTCAATCATTGCTCTACATCGTCGCTAGCCACATTGTCATGGCTGCCTTGTCTTCTTTAGCTAACGATGTTGCTTTATCGACAGGTCAGATGCATGAGGAATGTGCTGTCACGAAGCTGTGAAAGGCGTGACGTTGCGAAAATGGGGTGACAAGCATAGATTTTCATCAGAAGCAATGCAAATTCACGCACTCGATAAACCTGAATTTTACTATTACAAACAATCCCAACGTTAAGCGTTATACACGACGGCTTGACGAACAGTAAAAACCTGACATTCAGAACGTTCACGCTTCCACAAACGCGCGTTTCGCATTATGTGTTATGGCTCAATGGCTTATAACAAGATATTAACATTTATACGTGTTGTGAACGGTTATATGACGCGCGTCTCGCGGACGTATGCAGTTACGGCGACGCGGTGATCGAGCTGGACCGAGGCGTGGGCGCTATCCTGGGTGCCTTGAGGTCCACGGGTGTCGCAGAGAACACATTCGTGTTCTTCACATCAGACAATGGGGCGGCTACCTACGCCAAGGTGGATGGTGAGTTCTCTCTCAAACTGAATGAATGGGTTTTCCAACTGGGGCGCCTTGCTTTGCCAGATGGAAAAGAGGACAGCTCATAAAGTTCTGTCTCCTAACGAGATTTCAAATCTCAGCTGACCATCATAATTCGTAACTCAATGTACAACTGAGGAAGCTAGTCAAACTAGCGCTGGGAATCCCCAAGAACACCGAGACAGAGCTCCTGCTGCAACTGGGGGAACACAATACACTTGAAGAAATCGCCGAAGCTCAAGAACTGGCTCAATGGACAACACTCTGGAACCAAACCGGGTAGAGAAATCCTAGCCAAACTAGGTCATGACACCACAGTAATCGAGAATCTATATCAAAGCGTTCCGACGGACACACGCAACTCCTACACGGTTCGCCCACTCCCGCGGAACATGAACCCCGCGCACCATCAACCCAGAAGGCTGGCACGCGGATCGTTCATCCTGCGCGAAATACGGGATAAGAAGATCCTAGCCTGTTTCGTAGACGCGGCACAGTATCCGTCCAGGAAGGTCTTCGTTGCCACCACGGTCAATAAGCAAGGTCAAGTCACAAACGCTCTCACAGTCAAGACCCACAAGTCCGAGATAGCAGAACATGTCGCCATCGCACTCGCGCTCACAGACCCCACCACCATCCACGTCTACAGCGATTAACGCTCGGTCGTCAAATCCTTTCAGAAAGGAGCCGTTGCAAGCCAAGTACTACAAATAATCAATAGATCCGCACCGCTGCAGCATCACACTATCTGCTGGTTCCCGGCACACCTCGGAGAGATCGAGGACGCCCCTCCCAATCTCAATGAGATGGCTCACAGGAGCGCGCGAGACCTGACCTTCCGCGACGCCACCTATTCTGGTCGTGACCATCCCAGCGAGAATCGGGATCCTACCTCCACATATAACGAGATCACAAATCACTTTTATCTAGACTGCAGAATATACAGCACACCTCACAATAAGCTCACCAGGCTTCGAGCCCTCACGTTCAGAATGCTTCAAACAAACATGTACCCCACGCAGAACAAACTACATCACTACATGCCTGACCTATACACAACATCATATTGCGAAAATTGCCATAGCGCACTAGACGTATATCACTTGCTCTGGCCGTGTGGTCGGACCCACGCAAACAAGAATCAAGACTCCGCCAGGCTATACGAAGCATTACGCAGCACGGACCTGGCGGAGCAGCTCTGGGCCGACCAGCGAGCCAAGGATGCGGCCAGGGAGTTACAACTCCCGGCTCCAACGTGGGAGTAGCCCGCTCTATGGGACCTTGCGCCCCGTAGCTCGCAGGACCTTTCATTAAAGTTAGTCCGTCCGTCCGTCCGTCCGTCCGTCCGTCCGTCCGTCCGTCCGTCCGTCCGTCCATCCATCCATCCATCCATCCATCCATCCATCCATCCATCAAGGTGGTTTTGATTTGAGGCGGAGGTCATTTTTCGAAAGGGGAAATTTTTCGTTCATACCTGCCTGAGTAGATACAAAGGCTTTCTTTCTTATTGGCAGACATGTTCTTGTGAAAGGCCATATGGATGATGCTCTTTTAGCATCAAGAAAGTCTGCCAAAATGAAATGCCAGCTCGGTTTTTAGCTGGTCTGTTCTATTGCTCCAAGTGTTTCGTAAACTTTGGGTGCAAGTGCTCAACAAGAAATTTGAGAGCAGTGTTTCTTAAATCTAAATCCGGGATGGTTTCTTTTAGCTTACACAGTACGTTCGCGCCTTCTTTGTAAAACGGGGAGGGGAATTTTGAGCGGGGTACGGAATGTGAAAATGGGGGACCTGTAAAAGAAACTACTCACGTACTGAGAAAAACGAAGCCAGAGCCTTTGTTAACTGAACGTTTCAGTCTAGGGCTATTTGTGTCCACTTGGTATGTAAGGCTTGTACCTATACATTAAAGTCTAAAACACCTAGGCTTCCTAGAAATCGAGGGAGTTTTACTATTGATGCGAAAACATCAAATGACCCAGTGAGCGAAAAAGCCGGTGTCTGTAGCAGCGAAAAGGCACCTAAATTCCCATTGGCTGCGATGACACGTCACGTGCGCGCCTTGGCGGAGCATAGCGAGCGAAAGGAAACATCTACTGCCGCGATGGCGCGCGAGGGGTTACGTGAGGGGACGGAGCATCGTCGCTACGCCACGCCACCTTCGCTCTCGCAAGCCTGTGTCACCCGCGCGTTGCTTGTCTGGCGCTGAGTCGTGCTAGGGCTGCAGAAGATAGCGCCAACCTTTGCCCCTTCGCTTTAGTACCACTTCTACCTGTCCGCGCAAGCTCTCGCTTGCGTTCCAACTTCGCCTCGGTAATCGCTATAAAGAAATTAATATATAAAACAGAATAAATTCCAAAGGAAGAACTTTGACTGTAGTGAATTGCGAACCTACGACCCCAGGCTCAAACGCCCAGTGGCTTACCCACTGGGCTAAACCAGCGCCTCCCAGATAACAGGCCTGTGCACTCTGCTTTATGACATCATGATACTTGGACCGACATTTCCATTTCCAAGCCCGACGTGACGAAAGCGGCGACGTCAAAATCACCGAGGCTTACTCGGGAGCGTTCCCATTAGATTATATCTAATAGGGACGCTACCAGTCGGGCAAGGTAGCATGAAGTCACTGATCGAAGTTCACCGGCCTTGTGCTATCTAGAAAGCGTTGGCCAAGCGTCTGAACGCGCTCGCTTACCAGCGAGGAGTTCGTAACTCGAAGGACCGCTCAGCGGCGTTCAATTAGACATTAATGCTTTCGCATTCACAACTGATAAGAAGTGCTAAGGTGTCCTCGCATATTTTAGTCGTTTAACTTTACCTGTTCCTCCTTGCCAGAGAAAGCGAAAGATGATAAGACATAGCCACGCATTTGATTTCTTTTTTGTAAGGTAGGCCATGCAAAAATCATGTTGTTCCTGGCTCAGGAAGCAAGCTCACTATAGCGCTTTTAGCGCGGTTGAGCTTTGCTTCTGGCGTGCCGCTCGTATCATTAGACATATGTTGCAAAAAAGGACTCAATTAATGCCAGCGCGGTCCCACGTTCAACGAAAGGCATAGGGTGCTTTCTCGACTAGCCAGTCGACGGACTATTCTCAGAGTTCTTTAAGTTTTTTTTTCGAAACAAAGGCAAACACGCGACGTCTCATTGTTTTGGCCTGTGAGCGATGGTCCTATTTACTGCTGCACCAAGTTTCTCCTTAAAGGAGTATTGCACACGATCATTTCCGTTTTTCTTTTTTTTTGCATTCAGTACGTGAAGGTCCTAGACCTTACAACCCTAGAAAATATATCGATGAAATGCAACTCTTGCCAGTAATTTCTTTTTTCGGGAATTTGGAGGTGCAGGACTTTCATTAAAAGAAAAAAATGAAAAGTTGAAACATAAAGGAAAATTCGTATGGTACCCGAAGGAATACGATGCGCACAGTCTTCTTTCTCGAAGTTTGGGTGCAGATTAGGCCTTGGTAAGCACGGGCACGCACACGATTATCAGCTGTGGTACTCGACGACTTGAGCGCGATTCCCCATCGTGAGCGTTCTCGATTCGCTCCGCGTGAGCTGGTGCCGGCATCGCAGGCGGCAGCAACGGTCCTCTGCTGTGCGGAAAGCAGACCACTTTCGAGGGAGGCGTCCGGGAACCGGCCATCGCCTGGTGGCCCGGAACTATTCCTGCCGGTACGGTAAGTGAAACGCAGTCCGCCTGTGCTCGATAGCTCGGCGGAATTACTATGCGGGATAACTAGGTCGACTCTATGTGACGAAATTGCGGTCGAGTTATTTGGTCTCACATCTGCGCACGTATACGTCACCGGCTCGAACCAAACGACGCGCGGCGTGCCTCGCCAACCGGCAGATGTGTTGGAGGAAAGTGGGCTGGAACCGTGTGACTGCGGACCCAGGTGCTAGTGGTTTGGCAATAACTTATGACCACTTGATTTCAAAACCTACTTTAGGTAAGCAGTACCAGATTTCTCCTGGTGAGCGTACTAGTGACACAGGAATCGGCACATGACTACTGGGAGACAGCCTTTGGTGCGCCGTTTTTCTTTTAAGTTTTCCTCACTGACTCAAAGGCCGAGTTAACAAAGCCTTTTGTTCGCATGGACTGTTAGCTGACCGGCTTGCGAATACATATGATCGCTATTGCGATTGGCCGACGCATTCTGATGAATTACTCATAGCACACAAACTGTATTGTGAATACGGGGTCGTATATTATATGTCAGAGGTGACGTCCTTTTCGTGACTACGGGTCCTTTGCAGGACCCTTATTCACAAAAACGTTCTTACGCTGAAACTGTATATTTCAGCCAATCACCATGTTGCAGATATTAGTGAAGGCCGTCGGCCAATGGCAAAGAGCACTCACGACCGAACAGCTTTGTGAATTCGGCCTGGCCGATGGCCTTCACTAATAATATGTCCAGCATAAGGATTGGCTAGCATTTGCTCTTACGAATGATTTTAGCGCAAGAGCTTTTTGTGAATACCGGCCCATAAGTTTAACAGAAAGTTGGTGAGAGACCAATAGCCATAGTACTACTGTGCTATATATTATACTATAATACTTTATATTTAATAACACATTATAATGACACATTATATTTGAGGCTGTCAGTTTACGCTTTAAGTATGTCATTCACTTGCAGACTACGATAAATCGTGGCGGCGCTCGCCGGCCCATTGCCACTTTATCACGGTTTTTTATTTTCATACTATCTCTACATAAAATCGGGTACCCTTAATACTCATCATGATAATCATGACGAGGGCATGACTTGTGTTGTTAACTTGTGAGCTTTATGCCCGAATGCGAGGGAGTCGTGTACGCTCTGTTTAAGACTATACTCGGACTATGACCTTCTCCAGTTATTGAAGGATAGACAGAGTCCTGTACTGTTTGCTTATTTTTCATGCTTCACGTGTGCATCAGTGTTCTTGTTAATTTATTTTATTTCAAATAATTTTGATTGCTTATAGTGCCGTGGCCCATATTTTTTAAATTTTATTGTACCCTCAAGACCGAAGTATTACAGAGGGGAGTGGGTAAAAAACATACACAAGTAAATAGCAAAGCAGCAAGAAATGGTTAGTTATTACAGCAAAATTGATTAGTTAATTTTATCCGGGAGTGATGATGTCTGATAAGGCCGAACGAAACTTTGAGTTGTCCTTGATTACGACAACTGTGCCGTTAAGGTGGTTCCATTCCTGAGAGGTGCTAGGAATAAATGATTCGTTACAGGTTCTGGTGCGGCATTGAATGAAGTGAAATGGAATATATGGAATATATATTGAACAGAAGTGAAATGGAATATATAGGAGGAAGCAAACGTTATGTGAGCAAGGATAATAACAAATTAGCTAATTCTAAAGCTTAGCCAATTATACACAGTCAGTTGTGTAGGTAATCGTTCTTGCAAAGCCAACCGTTCTTTGAATTGGTTCACTTCGCTCTCTAGAGACGGCAAATTGTTGCGTTTTTGTGATTTAATAAGTATAGGTGAAAAAGCATCTTTGGTTAGCAGCGCGACGACCGACGTGTACAGGAAGTGAGAGAAGGAACAGAAATGAGCCCTTCTATCACTCTTACCTCGGTCTTCGCGCTGCCAATCAAAGATGCAACATTACCAACATGCCTGTTCTTCCGCCCTGGTGAAAAAGCCGTACATATCTCGTTGTTTAGAATAGTGTCACTTGTTTGTTTCTTTTCATGGACGCCCAAGTGACTGGCGTCGGTTGTACGGCTCGAGCAGAAGGGATTTCCTGGACTCTGTCAAATTCAGCCATGTTTGCGTTTTCATAGCCAACCAGAGGAAACGTAGCCACCCTTTTGAGCCAAACGGAGCGGAGAAGGTAACGAATTGGACAGTACTGTAAGACTTGGTGGAACCGAGGACATGATCTGGGAGGTCCAGAACAGCAACCCTCAGGACACTGCAAGCGTCAGTCACAGCTCCTTCTAACCAGCGCCAGTTGCCTCGCTGGACTACTATGTACGCGCTCTCGAAAGCTCGATGAAAGTGGCAGGGCCAACTCTGTAACCTGTTTGTAAGAGTCCAGAGAGTACATTTTTTTCTACTATGCCATTACAAGCACACATAACGCGCGCCCAGAAGCTTGTGGGTCCCGTTGCAGGTGAGCCGGCGGCCGGCCTCCAACATGGACGTGCTCCCCACCATCGCCGAGCTGGCCGGCGCCGCACTCCCGCCGGGCCTCGTGCTGGACGGGCAGAGTCTGCTGGGCCGCGTGCTCGGCCGCGACGAGCCGCCGAGCGAGAGGTGAACGCCCCGCGCGGACGTTGGCGGCTCCCCGTGTGCCCGGGCCTGGCGCCGTGCCCGGGCCGCCAGGGATTTTGTTACTCTACGTCGCGTCGCTCCTTTGCGAAGTGGGCCCAAAAAAACGTCCGGCGGGCCGCGAATAAGCCCGTCTTGGCACACACGTGACTTCGCGGGCAGAAGTGCGCTTTAAATGCAGGCTCAACACTCTCGTAGCTCGAGGAAGCCTGTTACTCGAGCCCGAATATATTGGCACTTCGATCGTAAATATTTCGTTAAATGTAACCCTACCAAAAAAGAAAAAGAAAGCGATGTGGGCACGACAATACAGATTCAATAACGCACTTAACATCCCACGGCAGTGTTAGATTATGATTTGATCGACTAATTATTTGATTACTTTCCGTACGACATAAGTAATGAGCCCGATCAGAATTATGTCCATTTGGATGCGCATTACAAGAGTGTGGATGTCCGTAGGAAGTGCTGAATGTATGCTTGGGATATGCAAAACAATTTGTCCATGGCACTGTGCTAGTCGTTCTGCACGTAGCAAATGGCCGAACAACGTTATGTGAAGGCAGGCACGTAACAAAAATACCATGAACATCAGCCGTATTTATGACGCCAACGGCATATATTGTACATTTCCGGCGGTCGCTTGTGTGATGGATGAAATTTCTCGTGTGTTTGACGTCAGTATATTGGGCGAAAAGCCAACAAATGACGCCACGTGGAAAGGTCAATTCATTCTTGATGTTTAACATATTTGGGCGCAAATAATGTGCATCGGGATATTCCTTTACTTTTTTTTTTCCATGCTCAGACGCCTGTAGCGATGAAGCAAAGTTTTAATCATTATTGTCGGAAAATACGCAAGGAATGATTAAAGACGCAAGCAACAGACGTGATGACGTTCAGTCATAATTCGAACCACATTTGCCTCGTCTGCAAACTAAAACTCCGAGCCTCTGGAGCGAGCTTTTTCATTGTGTGTGCGGCAAAATAAATTCAGGTAGAGAAAATAACACAACATAGTCGCAGCGAGAACGCTTACGTACATCAGTCAGTATGTGAAGCGGGAGGGTCAGCGCATATACTACCGTATAGCCGCGAAAGCCTATGCGCTGTACGATGCTGC
This sequence comes from Dermacentor andersoni, assembly GCF_023375885.2. NCBI lineage: Eukaryota > Metazoa > Arthropoda > Arachnida > Ixodida > Ixodidae > Dermacentor > Dermacentor andersoni. The sequence continues at coordinate 146,928,909 of NC_092814.1, forward strand.
TTCCTCCCCTCAGTTACATTACGGCTTTTTGGTTTGCACTACTGGCACTAAGAGGTCATCGAACAAATTGGTCGCATTACAAAAAACGTGTCGCGTTCAATTGCGCGTCTACCATACATTGTGCACACATCCAACACATTTGTTAAACTTTAAGCTATAAAAACGGACATTCTTGATGTGTGCCACCTGTTAACAGCATTTATATCCGACACATTTCAATATAGTCGCCACATACGCACTTAAACAAATTTAACGATTGATCCCATCTCTCGCATAACGGAACATTTAGAAGATTAATTTATTCCAGGGCCACGCAAAGTTCTGTTGTGGGCCGTCGCTTGGAGATACTCAGATTGTTCTTTTCATTCCACATAATTAGATAATTAGTCTTAATTAATTAATCAACTTCTCCAATCTTATAATTAGATGAAAACTGTCGATAAGAAAATTGTACAGCGAAATGAAAGACTCCCGATACAGCTTTCTGTTGCTCAATACGTGCTACATGAAAGTCTTTTTCCGAGCATGAAAGAAGCCCGCGAACGCACGCAAAATGCCTCGAGCGGCCAGTCGTGCGGCTATTTTGCGTGCATTCACTGCCTTCTTTCACGCTCGAAAAAACACTTTCATGTAGCACATATTGAGCAACAGAAAGCTGTATCGGGAGTCTTTCATTTCGCTGTACAATTTTCTCATCGACAGTTTTCATCTAATTATAAGATTGGAGAAGCCGATTAATTAATTAAGACTATTTATCTAATTAGGTGGAATGAAAAGAATAATCTGAGTATCTCCAAGCGACGGCAAACAACAGTACTTTGGTTCTGTCCAGCTGCGTGGCATTCGAATAATTTTAAACTCTGGCTAAAGTTAGCTGGGACCCCCGGCTGTATGCTGATGTGGTGAAATAAACAGCATGAAAAACATTGAGGCTTCATTTGGGTATCCCACGGACGGAGTGTTTTGGAAATATGTAGGTAAAGCACTAAACAGACAAGGACATGGAAGGAAGGAAGGAAGGAAGGAAGGAAGGAAGGAAGGAAGGAAGGAAGGAAGGAAGGAGGCGCATACAAGTCAAGTTTTCTCAGTGGGGTCAGTATGAAAGACATACCGGGTGTTCTATTTTAACGTTAACAGAATTTTAAAAAATTGCCTGTGGAACTTGGCACAAATCTATTTATTGAGCTGGAACGCTCGAAGGCATATTGACTTTCAGCGTAGATTACTTGCGCTGGAAATCAATACGCATTATTTACTAATTAATAAATGTTCACTAATCAACTTTTAAGCTAATACTTTAGCGCGCACAATGTAATACACGTATTGAAGCCAGTGATTACGCAAGGCGCATTCACATAGAACGAATTTCGAAACTAGCACCAGTTTTGAGTTAAGTGCAGTCAAATTTGCCGCAAAAGAGCAGTGTTGTTCCACTTACTTGCTTAGTGGCTATGGTGCTGGGCTACTAAGAATGAGGTCGCGGGATCGAATCCCGGCCACGGCGGCCGCATTTCGATGGGGGGAAATGCGAAAACAGCCGTGTACTTAGATTTAGGTGCACGTTAAAGAAGCCCCAAGTGGTCCAAATTTCCGGAGTCCCCCACTACGGCGTGCCTCATAATCAGAAAGTGGTTCTGGCACGCAAAACCTCATAATTTAACTTTTGTTGTTCCATTTAGCTTTCTTTTTTAACAAAACGCCTTTTTATGAATATAGAAGCTCGAAAGTTACTGGAACACCAATGCATTCCGTCGGAAACTTTGAGGACGCATATCTCGAAACTTGCGTCATCTTCAGAATTCGTTTCAATAGGATATGCCTTTAAATGTTACCTGCTACAATTAGTAAAGAATAGTATGTGACGCAAAGAAATTAGTTTAAAAGTTAATTGACAAAGCTTCTTTGATTAGTCAGACATTCACTTTTCTCCCGTAAATAATGTCTCTGAGAGTAATCTAGCTCAAGAATTAGAATTGTGCTACTTGTCACGGGTGACCTGTAAAAATCATGTTACCCATAAAATAGAACACCCCGTGTAATAAAGGTGGGCATGGGTAGTCGCTGTTTCGTAACTGCCGCTCTCATACTAGTACCTGAAGTGTCTCGTGGTCAAAGAGAGTATTAGAGGAGGAACGCGGGTGGAAAAAAGAAAGAAAAAAAATCAGCAAAGAAGAGAAGGGAAGGAGAGCCTGCAGTGGTAGGTCCTTCAAAGTATAGAACTGTCGGCGATTCTCCCTAGTTAAAATTATTCTGTGCGGGTAATTCAAGTTCGACACAAGGGATTTAATTTTTTTTGCGTAAATTTATTGGCGCATTTGATGACTTTTGAACGCGCTCGAATTGAAGGGCAGGATAAGCTAATCCTTGCCGGTGCTACGGATGTCAACTCTACTTAGTCATGAAAGGGCGTGAGCGAGGAGCTCTAAAGCTAAAATGAAATTAAAACCAAATGATTTGTGGCTCGAAATTCCCTTGCGAGAAAATATGCGGGAGAATTAAAAGAAGGCAACGGTTATCATTGTGCCGCAAGGATTCGCGTTTACGACCATCAGATTGGCTGTCCAGGATTCTACATCTCAGCCGCACTGCCGACGCTACACCAGTTATGGTACTGATCCTGGAGAGCGTGATCGCGCCAGCAGCTGTCATGATTGGATAACGCCCGCTCAACATCTGTACATACTGGATAGAACTGGCGTGTTATTCTTCGTGTTCTAGCACGTCGCCTTCCCTGTTGAGGAGGCGATCCTCAATTAAGTTTTCATCTTCTGCCTGTGATGACTGACTCAGCGCGTCTGCTCCGTCTTCATACAGCCCTCGGCTTGTTTTGCTGGGTGGCACCGACGTCGTCTTGTTTGCTTCAAAAAAAAAAAAAGAAATATAGCGGAAGTGCCTGTTAATGGGGGTAGGCAAAATGTAAACTTGAGAAAAAGCCGAACGAATCCAGCGGTACGAAGCTAAAGGGTTGTTTTAGTAGAGACCAGTGACTAAGTCTGGATAGGTACAGAAGAGGAAGAAAAAGCCGAGTCTTTCCACTGATCACCACCGGGAATCTAAACGAATGCCCTGCTAAATTCAGTTTCTTTTGTACTTTTAAATTAACTATTACTCATTCCATATGACTTTCCTGATTTTATTTTAACAGGTAATTCTACGCCATTCAATGCTAATTGCATAGATATTTGGAAATTTATGCTCCATATTAATTTGGAATAATCCACCCATTTCTTGGCCAATCCCCAGTCGTGGGTAGGAGCCACACGTGTGACAGGCCACAACAACAACAACAACAACAACAACAACAACAACAACCGGGAGGTGCAACTTCCACAAGCGAATAGGATTCGCACCTCTTCCCGAAATGAGATTGCACCCGCAATGTGTGCGCAGGCCCATCTTCTACTACCGTGGCAACGAGCTGATGGCGATTCGGAGCGGCCTGTACAAGGCGCACTTTTGGTGCTGGACAGAATTCCGGGAGGATTTTCAGCGGGTAGGTTCTATTCTGGCAGTGGCGATTTACTCCCGATGCCATGTTTTCCGCGAGTTGGCACCCGGCATAACCGGTTTTACCGAGCTCTGCTTTTACAATTACGCTGATTCCTTATTTGTCTCGTCGATGCACAGCATTAGTAGTACGATTGCGCACAAATGTCTGGCTCCTCGTGCACGAGGGCACAGACATTTCAGTCAACGTGAAATGACTAAAATGCAATCTTACCTTTTACAATCTGGAAGTGTTTCATTCAACCTGAATTACGGTTTCCTATACTTGGCGCCACAGTGCGTATTTGTACACAAAACAATCGTTGACCCGTTGAACACATTTGAACCTTTAAATGCACCGTCCAGATTGCAAGTGTGTGGCTGTATTATATATTTATATATTTATTTATATATATATATATATATATATATATATATATATATATATATATATATATATATATATATATGTATATATGTATATATATATATATAGCGCCTACAATATGTCGGCATTTCAGGGCCTCGACTTTTGCCCGGGACAGAGTGTGGACGGCGTGACGAGCCACGAGCAAATGAACTACACGCAGCAGCCGGTGCTCTTCCACCTAGGCTTGGACCCGGGAGAGAAGTTCCCCATACCGTACGTGCACAACTGCGGGTCGGGGGCAGTGGGCGCTTAGTCTTAAGTTTCACAGAGGAGACAACGCTAAGTCGAGATACTCGTGCCACTGGTTGGGTATTCCCGCGGCCGCAGAGGTCGCATTCAAGTGGGGGCGAACTGTGTTCAGACATTTCGGCGCACCACGGTGACCGTTTCAGCTTGTCGGTATGCCATTATTGGCGGCGAGGAGTTACGGAGTCGCCATCTATCGGAAGCGCCTCGCTGGCGTAGTATGGGGGATCACGCGGCGCGCTCCTCATAGGTTTTGCTGTCAGCGCTCACTGAAAACACCACGCACGAGCTCTCCCGGACATTTCTGTAAGTACTTTCGAAACGAGAGAAGTTTTTTTTACTGTCTAAACAATAATCTTGGACAAACTGAAAGCACGGAATCCTTTACAGAGGCTATCTTTTTACCGAATACATACAGTGAACGCCACTGCGCGCGGTCGCCGCGATGGAGTCTCCCGAATCGGCTTCTTGCGTGAAAGCTAGGTAAACGCTGAGAGCAAACTATGTGAAATATGTTCTTGTAGTGTTTGTATAACTAAATAGAGTGTCATAGAATGAAGCCTCAATGCAGCGATCGCACAGATTCGCAGCGACCGACTGCGCGTTTGCATGCTTGTCGGCGCACTGTTTCGCTTTCGCCGCGTGCGCGTTTTCGCACCGTGCCATGAGCTTTAGGCCGCACAATATGAGCATTTGACAGTATACAAGCAACCATTGTTGCGTGGGCGCTATCAGAGCTGTTCAAAAATAATTTCATTGTAGAGACTTCGACGCCTACGGGGACTGTGATGTGCCGTCGCGACGATTCAACCTTTTTCTTTTTCTAAATTCTTGGACGTTTCAATATTATTTCTCGAGTTGCGTCGCACTGTATGTTTATCGGTTTTCTCAGCGTGCGATTCCCGCTGCTTCTTTTTTGTAATCCAGTGCATTAATTCATAACACGAAAAAACATGACCATATGCCATGCCTTTTTTTAATGTGCGTCTTACCGCTCCCTTTCCATTCCAGTGAACTTGCCAGTATCTATAGAATCGACAAGTTCATAGACCAAACCGTCATGACATTAGTCGGGCAGTGGACTCGGGCGAGCGTCTCAGTGCGCGTTTTCCGAACATCGCAGACCCGGCGCCGTAGCAGAAATCTTCCTCGCGTCTGTGCTTCCTGCATACCCGAGTTGTAGCCGATGACTGTTTGCCGGTTTTATGTTTCGCGAGCCAAGCTTCACGCAACTTCTTGTCCTGCGGCTACGTGTGAATAAGGCTGACAGCGGGCTCCTTTGCGTACGTCCTGCACTGCGGCACCGAGCAGTAGTCTACCATGTTGCGCGCCTTCAAAGGCAGCCACTACCTATTGTAGTGCTTTCAAGCGTTGTAAAGGAGACACTCGAAGCGGGAAAATTTCACCACTAAATGATGACCGCAGCGTACGAGGGAATTTAAACTCTCGTTTTCAGCTCGCTTCGGAGCTCCCGAAGCAGCCGACGCCGCCGCTATGTCCACGTGATCCCTAATAGGACGTCACGCCGATGGTGGCGCCAGCTTTTCCAGTAGTGGAGCTCGAGGCCAATACTCAGAAGATGTTCGTAGCGCATGGGAAAGCTACTTTTTCTTCGTCTCTATGTGCTACTTGCGCTGCAAACATCTTAGTTCGGTGCACATTAAGGAAGAGTCACCACTTTGGCGCTTTTCACCGTGCACGCTCAGAATGGGGAACGTACGCTTAGAATGAGAGCGTGTTATACTGATTCAGCATTAGAAATACTAGTACGAGGGTGTGCGACATGTGTCGCAAGAAGCGCTGTCGGCCGTTGCAATAGGACTTGAACATAGGTATTCGAGGATACCAAGTCTTGCGGCCTACTATACACAAGTGTCCGAGTGCTTAACACAACGGTAAGTCAGGTTTCATTGATAGAGACAAAGAAAATATCTACAGAGAGAGAGAGAGAAGGGAAGACAGAAAGGCAGGGAGGTTAACTAGACTGAGTCCAGTTTGCTACCCTACACGTGGGGAGGGGAATGGGGAGTGAAAGAGGGAGAGAGAGAACTTAGGTATAGGATGTCTACAGTCTGGCACTCAAGTCTGTTTCCCTCAGGTAGCGAAAAAGCGCTCGAACTGCTTTCTGGGCCAATGAACTATGATGCCAGGCCCCCAAGATTATCTACAGACCGTCTTTATGGTAACCGCCTGGTCATCAAAACAATCTGCGTTGGACTGTTGCGAGCATGCGGGAGCATTCTCAAAAGCGCTATGCTGCAAGGGACCAGCCTTCTGCAGCTGTTCGCAGCATCCCATAAAGCAAGTGTCCTGGCGGTGGAAAAGTCATTTAGCGTTCGCACTTATTGTTCCTTTAAAACAGGGATGAATGACTGCCACTGATGAGCGGGTCAATTTCAGATCGATTCGCACATTTTTTGAAGGTGTGCACCACGCCGTGGCTCGAGTAATGTTGCTTTTGTTGAGCAGTGCACGCGGCGATTTGCCTCGTTTCGAATCGGCGCACACTCGCAGAACGCTGGAATCAGCAGTCTTCCCCCCCCCCCTCCCCCACTTCCGTCGCCCCCGCGGTCTCCCGCAGTCTGCCGGGCCTGGCCGCAGCCACGGAACGCGACGGCGATCGATTGGCTTCTTGTCGGCCACACGGAGGTGGTGCGCGGCGTCCACCCGGCCACTGCGATTGGGCGCCGGAGATCTCCCTCTTTGTCACCTCGTTCACAGGAGAATCTTTCGTGCGCACATTTGCGCCAAGATGCGCGCAACAGCGTGCACGAGGATTAAACTCCCCGCGGGCACGTTGTCTCGAGTCGCCGCAGGCATATCCGAAAAGAAGAGGAAAGGCGAGGTGTGGCGGACGTCGCATGCGCTGAATCTGGCCCGCTGTATCACCGCCTGTGTAGACAACGCGCGGCATGTTTGCCTCTCAGCCATGACGTTGCACAGGTGGTTCGGCGTTCCCATGGCCGAGCAGGACGCGACGAAAGCACGAACGCCGGGCTGGGCGCCGCTGCTCGTTTGTCGCCATTTCCGTCTGATTTCTGGGCTGTCGGTCGACTTGCCGGACGCGCCACGCCTGACTGCAAATGCCTCGTGTCGTCTTGAGGTATCTTCGACTGGTCGATTAAGAAAGTTCCGGCAGCTCGATCTTCAGATGTGCGAGGCAATAGTAAAGCTTTGTTAAGAGGCTGAGCGGGACCCAAACCAAAACTAAGTGTAATGATTATCGCTACCGGAACGCGCGTATTTTGTCAATAGCGCTCGTATATATACTGCTTTCGCGACTGCGTAGCTTGGCCGGGGCGCTATGAATCTGTCCAAGATGTCCTAAGTATAGTGTTAGTCTACCCTGACGATAACATGGAGGAAGAACGATGATAATTTTGAAGCCTAGTCATTATAAAATATATATATATATATGAAGGAAAGGCTCATGTGATATAGACCACCGCCACGCGCTAGGCAAGCGGCAATTTCTAGCCGCCAAGCTCGCGATTGGGAGAGCAAAGCGGAGAGCGGCTGAAGTACGCAGATCGCGACGGGGGCGTCCATAAAAGGTATACCAAGAACCAAACAAAGGTTCGGCAACCTTTGAGAGCCTTGAGAAGACGGGAGGCGTCAGAGGGTGTTGACTTGCCGAGGCTAGTTGCCAGGCGTCATGCTCCTTCCTAGACGTTTTCCTTCCTCCATGGACGAGAGAGACAAATAAAAGAAAGAGCCATGGCGCCAGCCATAATTATTGCGCAGTCATCCCCAACGACGTGTGTACTGGCGGCCGCGACGCGCATGTTTCAGGGGCGCTTTTCTCCTTTCTTTCTAGCCCCCACTCGTCAGAGTACAGCGAGGAAATCGGGCCTATACTTGCGATCTATCACAAGCACAGGCGCAGCTTGGTCCCGGGCAAGCCGCAGCTGGACTGGTGCGACGATGCTGCCATGGTAGGTGCGTGCTCGGCTCCCGAGCTCGCGTGTAGCCCTCTACCCGCCCATCACCGTCTGCTCCTTCCCGCGTTTTCTCTCTGCAGCAGTGGGCTCCTCCTGGCTGCGAGAAGATCGACCGGTGCCTGCCAGTGCCACCGTCGAGACCGTATCGCTGCTCGTGGCTGTACTGACTATGTGCTCTCCCGTGGGGAGGTGTCCGGAGTGTCGAATAAAAAGAAAGCGGCAAAGGACGGCTACATCTCTCTCTCTCTCTCTCTCTCTCTTAACTGGTTGTTTGTTTTAACCTGAGCGTGAACGAACATTTTCTTGGACAGGACAAAGCACACACCACACAGAGCCGGAATAAGCGTTCTCTCTGGTGTGTGTTTGGTCCAGTTCTGTTCCTATGCATAACAGGTACGTTTTTCCTAGGAATTGTATAACCAACTGGCCCCAATTGCTGCTCTACTTTCAATGAACACGGCTCGAGGTTAGTGGTCGAACAGAAGAAAAATGCAACTACCATATACAGCATTGTCTCTGAGATTGTATATATTTAGCTGTTAAATGACAACACACACACACACACACACACACACACACACACACACACACACACACACACACACACACACACACACACACACACACACACACACACACACACACACACACACACACACACACACACACACACACACACACACACACACACACACACACACACACACACACACACACACACACACACACACACACACACACACACACACACACACACACACACACACACACACACACACACACACACACACACACACACACACACACACACACACACACACACACACACACACACACACACACACACACACACACACACACACACACACACACACACACACACACACACACACACACACACACACACACACACACACACACACACACACACACACACACACACACACACACACACACACACACACACACACACACACACACACACACACACACACACACACACACACACACACACACACACACACACACACACACACACACACACACACACACACACACACACACACACACACACACACACACACACACACACACACACACACACACACACACACACACACACACACACACACACACACACACACACACACACACACACACACACACACACACACACACACACACACACACACACACACACACACACACACACACACACACACACACACACACACACACACACACACACACACACACACACACACACACACACACACACACACACACACACACACACACACACACACACACACACACACACACACACACACACACACACACACACACACACACACACACACACACACACACACACACACACACACACACACACACACACACACACACACACACACACACACACACACACACACACACACACACACACACACACACACACACACACACACACACACACACACACACACACACACACACACACACACACACACACACACACACACACACACACACACACACACACACACACACACACACACACACACACACACACACACACACACACACACACACACACACACACACACACACACACACACACACACACACACACACACACACACACACACACACACACACACACACACACACACACACACACACACACACACACACACACACACACACACACACACACACACACACACACACGCACACGAGAGAGAGAGAGAGAGAAAGAGAGAGAGAGAGAGAAATGTATCACTACATAGTTTTCTACTGTTATTTCTTTTCAGTATACGCAGTATTCAACAATATATTAATATGAGAAAATTGAGCGAGAGAAAACATATCAGATGACGACTAGGTTAGCTTACTTCTTTTGCCTGCCGTCGACGTTCTTCGTTGTTTAATACTAATTCGCTTATTTAATTATGGTAGGGTATGAGAATATTTGAAATTTTGAATACGAATAATCTTGGCTATTTGATTCGCATTCGATTCGATCATTCACTACTCGAAATTGTCGAATATTCGCTTCTGTTCGAACAACACGGATAAGAGTGCTTAATGTAGCCTCAGGGAAAAAGGACCGATTCAAGTGGACTGCTCCTAACGCTTCTTCTGCAGGAGGGCCAGTGTTGTGCCACACTGGCACCAGATCATGAGCTAACACCCCAGGCAGGTAACTTCGGCTGAGTGATTTCCGGCAATTCAATTAGAATATCTGACCTTTCGGCAGGTACGTATTTGTTATCTCGAGTGAGGCAGATTAAGTTATTATTTCCTGGGTAAAGGGACACCAAAGGCAAAATAATTTGAGCTCTATTATTAGACCACCCTTCTACAAACAGGAAAGGTCACTCTTACGGCTATAAGAGGCTTAGCGAGCCAGAAAAGGCGGCAAACTTCGACTAGAACTCATCCACGATGACTATCCAAGCATGCGAATTCCTGAAACGCGTCATCTATGAGGCGTGCAATGCAGCCGGGCACCTCTCTCGCGGTTCTCTTCGGGCACGATGCGCCTCCTGCCGACGCCGCCGGGAAGCCTGTGCATACGCCGTGGCCCAAGATCGCTTCTCGGCCTATCGGTTAACATCATCCGCAGTGAGGCGAGTTGGCGTCAGGGAAGCTCACTGAACAGCGGCACGCGCGCAGTGGCACATACCCACGCGAGCGGCCCACACTTTTGGACTGCACTATACCTTCGGAATCGGCCCACATTTTGGGCGGGGATAGGCAGACAGTCAGGTAGCCGCGAAGAAATCAGCTCTGGAAATGCCAAGAATGCTATTCTCATTAAAAACGAAAGATGAGTGGCGACACCGTCTTGAAGTTCCCGCACCAGCTCGCCGTGACGTCACTGATTTTGACAGTGTCTGCGCACGCTAGCTAGTTCATCTTTTTATCGGTAAAGATGGACTGCAGTGTACTCTAAAAGGAGCCGAAGAGTGAAGAGTTTCCAGAACGTTTACTGAGCCATAACGACCGTATAGGAAAAAAAAAATAGTTTGAAATTTATGGCGTGACACTTTTCTTTTTATCACAATCTTTATTTACTCGTAAATAAAGACAAGCCTAGGGTATTTATTCAGAAGGAGGTCCCCTAGCACGTGGCTGAAAGGGGGCTTCCAATCCACTTACATACTGATGCCGGGGTTCAGGCGCGAAATTTCGAATACGAAATTTCCAACAGCCCTGACTGTTCGATTCGTATTAGATTCGAGCATTGACTTCTCGAAATTGTTGAATATTCGTTTTCATTTGAATATCAGGGAAAAGTGCACTTATTGAAGCCTCGGTGGAGGAGGACCAATGTCGGCTGAACGGACGTCCTCTTGGGAACGGCATTACGTGCATGTATCAAAAAGTCTAAATATATCTTTTTAACCAAACGGGCGACGTGGAAACTTTATATTTCACTTTGTTTAGAAATTCGAAAATATTTTTTATTCCATTCGATGTTAGAAGATCGTACTTTCTCCAATATTCGTATTCAGTTAATAAATTTGAGCATTCGAACACCCTTAATTAATGGCGATAGGCACTTATTTACTTACTTGTTTGTAAGTTTGTTTGCCTGCGTGTTTCACGTTTGCTTGTTTACCCGCCACTTCAGTCAGCGTATGAGACGGCACAAGTTTCTGTTTCTCTCACAAAGCTGTAGCGAGAGGATACCAGTAGTTCCAGAAACGGGATTCATGTGCTGATTGCGCTGAAAAAAAAAAAAAAAAACGCAGTGGTAGCCTACGGTAGAAAATCCGCCGCGTACGCAGTAGGTACTGAGTTCAAATCCCGGTGCCGCCGGAATCTCACCGTTTCTTTTTTAATGAGTAGAGATGCCTCCTGGCCTGGTGCACTTATATCGCCGTGTGTCTGCTTCCTTACCCGCAATCTCTCCCGGGTGGATAAAGTTTGTCTTCGGAGGCTTCGGGCCGGGGTGGCCCGACACCTGCTGTCGCCTGCGCCTGAAGATCTGCAAGTGACAACCGTGCAACTTGTCCAAATTGAGCCCGGTATACCTGTGTCTGCGGCGGACATTCGCTACCTTTTGTGGCTGTGCCCTGGTACTAAGGGCACAAGATGCCCAGGGAGGCTGAACTAAAGCCGAATGTTCCAGAATACTTTACCCGTTGGATAACGGACAATAAAATGCGCTAACTCACTGATGCAGCACCTGCATCATAAAAGGCTGCAGGCGTTTATTTGATGTTTTTTTTTTACTACATATGCCTTGCAGCAAATCCTCCCAATAAAAAGAAAGCCTACGTATAGCATGCCGACGTCCTTCTGTCGCAGGTGAAATGAGCGTGGCTAGAAACCCTTACGCGCACGCCAACAGCAGAGATTGCTAATCAGACTCGCGAGCTGCGAGATAGGACCGATCGGCGGACTCCTCCAAGGCACTCGAGTCTCGCGAGCAGAAGTCAATCGACCGAGGGCCGTGCGGGCTCCCGACGACGTGTTGGCGACGGACAGCGGACATTTGAATGCAACGCGCTGCTTGATTAAGCACAACAGCGAGCGCGATGTTGGCACATTGTGTGGTTTGTGCAACGCTGTTTGCGGCAACTGCTTTCTCCCATGTGGACGCTGCTGCGAGGCCCAACTTCATTATAATGCTCATGGATGACGTGAGTCAGTTTCGTAATAAATCTATCGTTATCGGCCTCCAATATATGATAGATACGGCGAGTTGCATTGCGTACTCGCTCGAGGGAAGTCATGCGTGTTGTTCAGCGCGCACTTTGCAGTGGCCAAAGCTATATAATTGCCCCAGAGGGGTGTTTGTTGCATTTTAACGTGTCTTGCGCAATATATTTGAGAGTTACGGAACAAGACCCTGCGCTGGCCGAGCTGTAACAGATTCGGCCCATTCTGGAATAAGAAAAAACAACAACGGAAAAACGGGGATTAGTAATTTGGACAGAAATGAGATTACGTATAAAACAGATTAATTGAGAGACACACTCATACATAGTATGTATGTATGTATGTTACGAGTATGTCATACAGACATACTCCGTAACCACAACGGGGGAAAACTGAGACGAGTCACCGTATGCGTGAGTTACTTCTCATTATGATGGATGTCAGTGGTGCGCGCTGCTTGTGCTGCGCTATACACGCGTCTCCAGGGTTATATGAGCACGCGATTAAAAAAAAAAAAAGATAATGAGTTTTACGGTGACTTGGTATACGTGCTTAAGATAAAATCCGTGGGCCTTTAACGCGTCTTACAGTTGGGTTTACGGCAGATGCGCGCAGTAGCCTAAACGTTCTAAATAGGGGAGTTCGAAAAGCGAAATTTTTTTAATCGAATCGAATGGGCGAATCCTAGACAGAAAGGACCTTCGAGTATCGTATCGAATACCGAATATTTCCACTTTCTAGGCAAAATGAAATACTATAAAGGCTTGGTGCGTGGGTCTGTTCAGCAACAAAAGGCTTATTTGCGTTGTTGATACATATAATGCCGTTTATAACTGAATGTCAGCTCAACTGAGAAGCTTGTAAATGAGATAGAAACGAAAACTGTTATCGTATCCAGGGTCATGATGACAATGATAGTAATAAAACAAAAACTTCGTGTAACGTCATGAGATGCAGGCAGTAAAGTGTAGTGCTTGTTGAAGAAGCTAAACGCAATCGATACTATGTAGCACCGCACCGCTCACGTAACAACGACGTCTGGTATGTGCCAACCTTTCGTACTAATTACGGTGTGTCAAATGCTCCGACATATAATTCCAACTCTTCTTAATCGGCGCAATGAGCACTGAGGACCTAACGATATGGTTTTTTTTTTTTTTACAGCAAGTTCGCGCCTCCTTTCTCCCTTTTGTTCGCGCCTCCTTTCTCCCTTTTTCTTTTCTTATTAATTATTCTTTGTTTTGCATTCTTCAGTGTTCCTGAGCGTTTCGTATTAATTCTGCCGCCTTCACTTATTTGTTATTGCAAGAGGATGTTCTCTAATTTTTTATTGAGTATGATGTTTACCTATGCACTGTAGTCTTTTTTTTTTTTATTGTTCTGTCCGTGTTCTGTTGCTGCCGGTCTTTATGTACGGGGGTGCGCCCCTCTGTCAAGCCAGTCATAGGCTTTTTGGGTGCACCCCTAACATCCCTGATGTTGAAATAAAGGTATTTGTATTTGTTTTAAAGGAATGCAAATGTCGTGAGATTGACTAAATAAATTGCTTTGCCTAAATCAAAAAAACGGGCTGCCTATAGGCGAGCCATGCTTATTAAATGACTGTAAAGTATTGTGCATGAGTGATCTCCCTCGCGTACTTGCTCAGTAACTGCATGGACGAATAGCGGTCCTCCTGCAGCATGAGCATTCGGAAGCATCAGTATTACTCCCTGCGGACTGCAATAACTGTTGTTATGCCTTACAGTATTCGACCCGAACGAATATTCTACAACTTCTAATAGTGACTACTCGAATCGAATACGAATCAAATAGCACATGTTATTCGATTCGTATTCAAAATTTCGAATACTCTCCTGTATACCATAGCTATATATAGTTTCACAGGTTTGGTTCCGTAAGCACGGCCGCCTGACTTCAGTAACCCGTTGCTCGTACTCGTGCTCGTACTCCCTAGTGTGCTCGCAGCATCATGGGTTCAGGTGGACATGCACCACGTTCGCATCTGACACCATGAACCATGTGTCCACAACACTCACGGGAAATCACAGGCAGACTGCGCAGGTTTCTGCAAAAATGCGTCGGGATTCCCGCCCTGCATGAGCGGCGGGATGTATATTCGGCCCGCTTGTGGCCGCTCGACGAAGGCGCTTGTGGTGTTGTGTGACGTACATGATTCATTTCTCGTCTGGAGCAACTTGCGGCCAGACTAACCTCTCCAGCTTCCGCCATTATCTCTCTCCCCTTAGATGGGCTGGGGAGATCTCGGCATCCTAGGCAACCCGGCAAAAGAGACTCCCAACCTGGACAAGATGGCGACCGAAGGGGCGCTGCTGACTGACTTCTACACGGCCAATCCACTGTGCTCGCCCTGTCAGTGGTATACACTGTCGTCATAAGTAACGCACGTCACTTTTATTTATGTGTTTTAAATTGTGGAATGTTTTATTAGTACCCTGGAAACAACGCTGCGGCACGAAAGCGGAAAAAAAAAAGATAGACAGAAACCAGACCCATACAAATGAATGTGCAAGTTTTGAGTTCTTGTGAATAACGTAGCTTTCCTACAGGTACAATTCAAATAATAATAAGAACAGAATACATTGCTTTATTGCTGCTGTCACTGAAAATTGCAACAAAGGTAGAATAGTCTAATGTAAACTTCAGTACCCGCACCTAGATTGTAACGCTGGCACAGTGGCAGAATAATGACATCAAGATGTCAAGCCGAATGAATGCGTCACGTGACTATATCGACGACAAAGAACCACTATACCTAAAGCTAGCTATTGCCTCCACTGCGATAGTGGGGCGCATCTTTAGCGCCGCCGCACATTCTCTCGAAAGTGTCTTTGGCGTTAACCATCTGCGACGCAGAACAATTACGTATTTTGAGGCATTGATATATGCCCCAGCAGATAAAATTTCGAAAGGTTTTATCTCCCGAGTACGAGGCTTCAAAACACATATCCGGCATGCTGTGACGGCAGGAAGCGTACAACATGAAAGTATTTTTGTCCTTGGGTAGCAT
Organism: Dermacentor andersoni; assembly: GCF_023375885.2. Taxonomy (NCBI): domain Eukaryota; kingdom Metazoa; phylum Arthropoda; class Arachnida; order Ixodida; family Ixodidae; genus Dermacentor; species Dermacentor andersoni. Next base: position 146,944,717 of record NC_092814.1, read on the forward strand.
TATCTTTCTTAAGACTATCCTCAGATATCGTGTGTCAGGGAGGATAACAATTGCCCGGACGTTGAAAAGCCACGTGACACCGCTCATCGCACACACGACGTCACAAGTAACGTTATGGACACCGTGCTCGAGAAACAGCAAAGTCATAAAACGCAATAGTACATCGGAACATAAATGCTTGTATTTAGTGATATGGCTTGCACTATATGCGTAGGAATGATTACGCTACGTGCGGGCTTATTAATTCACGAAAAAAAAAAGGACGTGGTCCATGCCATGCCAGATCTTTTTATTCGTTCTTATTCCGACAAACTCGCAGCGCCTATATAGAGGCAAACGGGCGATTTTCCTACTCGTCTGAACGCGTTAGCAATGACGCTCGTCTGCCAGTGGGAACGCTTGAGCACACGACGTCGACACGTTAACGTCGCTTTTTAATGCGAAAGCATTATATTCCCCATTACGCGAAAATCCGGCGTTGTAGTCGGCGGCGTGACCGAATGAGGGTACCAAAAATGACCGACGGCAAAGAGTAACAAGACAAAAAAAATAATTAAAGTATGGGGTTTTACGTGCCAAAACCACTTTCTGATCATGAGGAACGCCGTAGTGGAGGATTCCGGAAATCTCGACCACCTGGGGTTCTTTAACGTGCACCTAACTCTAAGTATATATATACCACGGGTGTTTTCGCATTTCGCCCTCATCGAAATGCGGCCGCCGTGGCCGGGATTCGATCCCGCGATATCGTGAAAAAGACATAAACAAGTACTCGGACTGTGGTCAAATTTCTCAGGGAGGTTCCTGTAAACAAATTAAACTAATGGCTTTAAAACAATATTAGGCAAACTTCGGTCGGGGTGGTTATCGAACCCGTGCCTCCGGTGCGCAAGACGAGCACGCTTACCCTACGCCACGGCGCCTCCACCGTTCTGGTTGACTAAATGTGTGGCTATAGTGCATGCGTCATTGCGCACGCCGCGTCACAGCCACCTGGCTGAGTATAAACGTGTGGCTATAGTGTGTGCGTCGTTGGGCACGTGGCGGCGCAACCAATGGGTACGATGAGGCGCCACGTCATGATTGTACAAAATGAGTGTATAAAATAAAAAGCGTTGATGTGCAAGTGAACGCCGCTGAACGAGCCTTTGAATTATGAACTCCTCGCGGGCAAGTGAACGCGTTGTGACGTTTGGCGTGTTTTCATTTGGCGTTACCGAGGCGCAATTAAAACGCAGCCGAGCGCGGGAGCTTGCGCGGACAAGGCACGCGCAGACAAAAACAAACAAACGAAAAAATCCTCAGAAGGACTATGATGCTTTCACATTCCCACACGTAAGCAGTCTTAAGTGTGTCTGCCGATTTTTTTTTTTTTTCTCGTGCAGCCCGGGCGGCGCTGCTCACGGGCCGACTGCCCATCAGGAACGGCTTCTACACTACCAACAACCACTCAAGAAACGGTGCGGACATGCGACGAAGGTGAAACGCGCACGCATGCTGATGCGCGAATTCCCCCGTGCGCGTACGCAGGCTACACGCCCCAGGAAATCATGGGCGGCATCCAGGACAACGAAGTGCTTATCCCCGAGCTCTTGGCCGAGGCCGGCTACCGCAACAAGATCGTCGGCAAATGGTGCGAGTCCCTTGCGGAGGATGGCCGCGTGCGTTGCCGTATACGAAAGCAATAGCCGTGCACGCACGCACACATACATGCACACCCCGTGGTCGCGACCATGGTTCACGTGCCGCAGACAAGATTGCCGACGTTCCGAATAGTGGACCTATCTCCTACCGAAGCTTTTCGACAAAGAGGCTCACCTATATTAAGCAAGGACTCACGTGTACCGGTGAATGCTGCACAATGATGCACCATGCAGGCAAGGGTGCTCTAACGCACACGAATGATTCGAAAACTGTGTCTCACCACCTTCTGAGCTCATGCTCATCTGGGACGTTATTAACGAAAAAAAAAGTTATTGCGCTAAAACTGTTCGTACGAGCAGCTGCCAGCGAATCCTGATGCCGGACATATTAATAATGAAGGCCGAATGGTCAACAGCACTTACGAACGTAAAGCTTTGTGAATTCGGCCCCCTGCTTTGAAGGCGCCATGTTGTCAGTGCAGTCCTCGCCGCTTTCCCGTTGTGCTCGGGTTCAAAACAACACTGAGGGGATTGCCGAGAAAATTTGTTAACAAAACGTCGTCTCATGCACTGAAGCTCACAAGTAACTGGAACGCCAATGCCTTTCTCCGCAAAGTTCGGGCATTTATATCTCGAAACTGGTGTCGTCCTGAAAATTCGTTCCAAGTGGGTCCGCCTTGCGAAGTCCACTGCTAAAATTTGTAAATTGCAATAAGTGTCATAAGGTAATTAGCCATAAAATTAATTAGTGAATTCTTGTTAATTCGTTGATTTTACATTTCAATTTTTGCGCAAGTAGTGCCCGCCGCTTCGAGTAGACCGGCTCATAAACTAGAATTGAGCTATCTGCCACAGGCAACCTTCAAAAAATTTTGAAAGTGTTCGCTGAAACACCCTGTATATTCTCACGTTGTAGTGACGGTGAACAACCACAGTAGCACACCGCAAGTTGTGCCCAGCAAAACAAGTAACACTCAGAACAATGGTAGCGGCGAGCACGCTCGTCGATCGTCGGAATCTGATTTACGGGTCAGGCGCGTCGGCTATTTATACTTGACTGATGGACGGTTCCAGCGTAATCGCTGGTGCGGGCACAAGTTCTAGAATGCTTAACACTATTTGCGTCACACATGCGATCTGATTACAAATGGTTCGATGACAACGAAGACAACATGCAGGTAGAGTCGGCTACAAGAATCGGGAATGCTGCGATACACGCAGGCACCCTGCGCCAAGCGATAACGTTTACCACTTGTTAGCTGGTGAAAAGCGGTCACAGAGGGAGAAGATAAACAAATACACGTGACAATATGCATACATGTGCACACTGTATAGTCCTGGCAACAGGTCATCTCTCTTAGGATGACCGACTCGTGTGGAAGAAGGAATAATACTAGCAACTTCAACATGGTAGTTTCAGTGCCTTCTGCTCCGAACTCAGCCATGTGTTCTTTCCTTCTTCTTCTTTTTTTAATATATTGTAAACAACGCTCGAGTTGCGCAGGCGTGATGTCATGTATATGTTGCAAAGCAAAGCGCGTATGCCTGGGAGACCTTACAGTGTCGCACGCCACCCACCCACGCAGGCACCTTGGCCACCAGGAGCAGTATCTACCCCTGAGACACGGCTTCCACGAGTGGATTGGTTCGTCAAACTGCCACTTCGGCCCATACGACAACGTCCACAGGCCGAACATCGCCTTTTTCCGCAATGACTACATGATTGGCAGGTATGTATACATGCAGTCTTGGTATTCAACGGTTATGGATGCGAATGAAATCAGTGGCTACTGCATTGCTGGTTATTGCTCATAGTTGTCGCTGATTGGCACGTATTGAGTTTGTCATTACAGATAGAGAAAAATGTGAATGAAGAAAGGTGCCACACCTTATGATGGGTACAACCGAAAAGATAGATAGATAGATAGATAGATAGATAGATAGATAGATAGATAGATAGATAGATAGATAGATAGATAGATAGATAGATAGATAGATAGATAGATAGATAGATAGATAGATAGATAGATAGATAGATAGATAGATAGATAGATAGATAGATAGATAGATAGATAGATAGATAGATAGATAGATAGATAGATAGATAGATAGATAGATAGATAGATAGATAGATAGATAGATAGATAGATAGATAGATAGATAGATAGATAGATAGAGAAGGTGACAAGGTCCGTACATAAGGGCGTGTAAGTGGCATGCCCATAACACTGACGCTAAATTTCGGCACTTTCTTGGCGAAATCGGAGCACCAAATGAACTAGACTCGATTTCGAGTTACATCCGCAGGGAAGTCAGCTGCCTTCTTTGCGTACGCGATAGGAAGAGAAAGAAAAGACCAATTCCCCCAAGCAGTGCATGCCTTCCGAAGCCGTTCGAAGTGATTTTCACCTTATGGCCGCCTGGAACTATGCTTTTTTCTGGCAGTGTTAGTACAACGATAAACTACATATTGCGAGGGTGCGTGTACTTTATCAAATGACTTTTGCATTGCTTGCTCCTTTTATGGAAATCTTGCTGCTACACGACACATTATTATGAGTGCGGTTATTCACTTTCATTAGAGATCGCTCAAAAAAAAATAAATAGAAAGCACTTAAGTACACGACGCACAGTGAGTGTGCTTTGATCGTTCAGCGGCACGAATGGCAGCCGTCGTGCGTTCTACGTGGCTGGGTTCTTTTCGATTCCAAGGAGTGGCTTAGAATAGTGGCCGGTGGCACTAGCCCGAGCACGCACGGCGAACGCACGCCACCTGAAGCCCTTGCTGCGGGTGAAACCTGCGGGAGGTATCGCGAAGCTGCGACCACCACAGCACTATACGTGAGGGCCTCAAACATTCGTCTCGCGGCTAAAACTGATGGTCAGGGCAAAAACCAGCGAATCCTGATGCCAGACATATTATTGACCAAGGGGGTCGGCCAATGGCATAGGAGCACTTACGAACGAAAAGCTTCGTGAATGCGGCCCCTGGCCTTTGGTTTTGACCGCCACCTGTATCTACACCATTTGCCTGTAAATATTCGTGAAACTTTATCGACTCCTCCTCCAACCCCTTGTCACGCCACTGTACAACTTGGCGAGGAAGGTTTGCATCATTGTATGAAGCGCGATACCTGCCACAAGTTTGAGGCCCCTACTCTTTTCACTCGGCGATTTATCGAGCGAATGATGTCTTGAAAAAATGCCAGAGAATTCCCTAGAAATGCAATAATGCCCACCTCGTCAAAATACGTTGCGCGCCCGCGACTTTCGCGGTTACCGACAATTTTTGTCGTCCTTCATTATACTGCAGGTACTATGAGGACTTGGCGATAAACCTGACAACACTTACGTCGAACCTGACCCAGTTGTACATCAAGGTAGGCATTTTCTCTCTAAATGGGCTCCCTACTCGAGACGTAATTTTCCCGAAACTGAGATGAGTGCTGACCAGTTGGTCAGTTGAGAGCAGTGCCTTTTTCTGTCTCTTTCTTGGGCCATACTGTACGGTTTATTATGAATAGACACCAACTATAGTCGGTCAATGCATTCTGCTGAGACGAGTGTTCTCTGGTGCTTTTCCTCTGGCGGAAGTATTTTATTATTATTATTATTATTATTATTATTATTATTATTATTATTATTATTATTATTATTATTACATTCTGAAAAGGGAAAGAAAGAATTTCCCGTTCTTTGACCACTCACGAGGCATCTGCGCCGTAAGTATATATAATGCCGCGACAACTTGTACAAACTGGACAAGCGCCCACTGACAGAAAACAAGATCCTTGGATACTGGCCTACGCGAACATCAGCGCGATCGGCTATGAAAGCGCTGCTGCGGTAATTGAAAGACGCTGGACTTTCTGACAGATTGTGACTTCACTGTGTGACGCAGGATTGTACGGTGCACTGCATAACACTAGGAACGCCTTTGCGGGCTACGTGACAGTGCCCACAGAAACAGTTTGTGTGTACGTGCGTGTGTGTGTAGTTTTTTTTTAATCCTTCTCTCTCTCACCTATTTCATACCCTTGCCCCTCCCCCAGTACAGAGTAGCTGACCGGAGATAATCTCTGGTTAACCTCCCTGTCTTTCCTTTGCCTTTCTCTCTCTCTCTCTGGTCACATTCAAGTTGCGCGCCCTTCGTATTGGACACTGCGCACGCCGCACCGTGTTGTTGTTCAGCAACAGGCAGCGATCTTCGTGGCACGGGCAGCCGGTTGGACCCGGCTCGCATGCGCCACGCGCACGAGGTGTCACGCGAGAAGAAAGAGGAACACGGTTCGAGGACAGTTTGAGAACGCGACTGCCGCGGATTTCTTCGCGACCGCAGTGACTTTTACTTGTGGGCACAAGTTCACCCTTAATAAATATTGCTGTTTTAGTCACATCGTTACAATATCTGCTTTCTCCGCAGGAGGCGGTGCAGTTCATCGAGAAGCAGGCAGCGCTGCGCCAGCCCTTCTTCCTGTACTGGGCGCCCGACGCCACGCACGCGCCCGTCTACTCGTCCGAGGAGTTCAGAGGACGCAGTCAGAGAGGACCGTAAGTGTTGAAGGAAAGAAAGAAAGTAGAATAGTCGCGCCGGTGTGGCGTTGAAACCGTGTAAGCCACGGAAGGTGAAGAAGGAGTGGATGCCTACAGGGATGAGTGGAAGAGACTCACTAGAAACGGCGACACCATAGAAATGAAATGAGAAATACATGCCGGATTATTTGTCGCTCTATACTTTCACCTGCATGCTCACACCGCCGAGGCACTCTGAAAGGCTTTACCGCGTGGTACAAGGAAGCAAAATAGTCAAGCTTAAACGACGGTTATATATTAGGTACTTCTAATATCCTCTTAAATCGGCTTAAGATTTCGTGCAGCCGGAAGCCGCTCGCATGGGCGTTTAATTCGTTCAGTTGTTTGCAAACATTCGCCATCTGTCTCCTTATTGCAGGAATACATTAAAGAAGCTCGAGTGGACCACGCATCGTGTAGTTTTTGTTGGATATGCGCGCACGGTCGTGTCCCACTAACTACTAAATGATCAAAACTCGAAGCAGCGCGAAGAAGGCGAGGACAGTAAACGAAAGCAAACACAGCAGAACGAGTCGCCTTTGTCGTCCACAACACTCCCGCTAAAATAGCTTCATTTTCACGCGTTCGCTCGCGCTCTGACTGCATGCTCGCTTAGCTAGCACGGCGCTCTCCTTTTACAATTTTTTTTTTGCTAACGTTAGATTTATAAATGCCAACCTCTGGAGGACAATAAACGTTATATATTTAATGTATATTTTATGTAACCATCCGTTGTGTCAATTCAGTGACTATGGCATTGCGCTGCCAAGTTCGAGGTCGCTGGTTCGACCCTAGCCGCATTTCAATGGGGCGAAATGCAAAAAAGCGCTCGTGTGTAGTTAGATTTAGATGCACGGTAAAGAAACCCAGGTGGTCGAAATTAATCCGCAGTTCTGCACTACGGCGACCCTAATAATTATACGGTGGTTTCGTCAGCGTAAGATCGCAGAATTTAATTTGTCTATGTAAAGACATATTTTTTTCATATAACCACAGCCCGTGCGGGCAGGTACAGCCAGAAAACTCGTGACTCAGTCATAAAACAACGCACCGAGTGAATAAATGAGAGCCTATATGCACATTTGGAAAATTGAAGCCCGGGCTCATTCGCAAAGTTTCGCGTTGGTTAAGCGGCATTGAATACAAATTTTAGATCTCGCACAAAATTCTAGTCACTTGGTGTTGCAAACACCAAATTTTTTCTGACAAGGAAAATATTATAATTTTACTGACGAGCGGTTTATCCCGAACATTAAATGCACCACTGTCTATTATGTTTCGCAATCGTCAAGCATGCTTTACACAATTTTTTTTTTTTCAAATAAATCGACGACTTTCTAACGCAAAAAGATTGTTTCTTTAGGTTAGCATAAGACTATTGCTGTTCAACGCACTTTCAGACTACCAACAACGACTCCTAAAGCATAACTTTATCAGCGTTATAAAACTATTATGTTAGAAAGAGAAAGAAAACACCGCAAAGCCTGTGAACATTTAATTGTGCCTTGGTGGGTGTGTTTAGTGTGTGTTAATGTGGCGTTTGTTCAGCGCTCCAGCTACTTGTTCGGTCGAGTTCCAGCAAACCTAAGCATGTCAAATTTTCTTGTTTTGGTTCTAAATACGTATGACGCGTTTATATATAACAAACTATTTTGAAAACGGTGGTCTAAGCAAAGGTCGCCGCTTCTTTTGTTACGCAATAGCATTAATTCTCATCAATGGACGAGCTTCACCCGTGAAATGTGCTCTCTACCCGTGGCAGTTGCAAACAAAGAAAGGGTTATCCTGAGCCGACGAACATGCAGACGCGAGCTTTGTAACGGCGAAAGTAACCAAGTTTAAGTAAAATTATCTTGCAAAGGTCAGCGCTGCAGCGCAAGACTACATAAACCCGCCGTGGTTGCTTATAGTGGCTATGGTGTTGGGCTGCTATAGCACGAGGTCGCGGGATGCAAAAACACCCGTGTATTTAGATTTATGTGCACGTTCAAGAACTCCAGGTGGTCAAGATTAATCCGGAGTTCCCCTACTACGGTGTGCTTCATAATCAGGTTTATGACACGTAATACCCCATAATTTAATTTCTTTCTCTGCATTACTTTGTTTTCTCCCAGTAATTTTGTCCGCCCTTGTATCAGACGTTCCAGATCGCATTTTGTTCCAATGCGGCTAAAGCAGCGCATATGAACTAACGCTCCGCAGTGACCACGCAGTATGCTGAGAATGACATCAGAAGTCTTTCGTGATGTGCTTAACACGCCGGGTAGCAACAAAATGGGAATGTCTGCGGCCGACGGCGGCCGAGCACACACCACGCGCTGCGCAGCCAAACACAGCATTACAGCGCATGCACAGTAGCTGAAGGCCAAGTACTGCAGTTTACCGTAAAAAAAAAAAAAAAAAAAAAAATCGCAGTTTCGCCTGAAAGGCGAAGCATCAATTGCGATAACAAAATAGTGACAGCTATACGAATTAAGGATAGTAGGTTTATCGGCCGTACAAACATGTAAACATAGGCGTAGGTCCGGTTGACATCCCTGCCCCCCCTCTCTCTCTCTTTCTCTCTCTCTCTCTCCACCCTAAGCGTGGTGACGACAGCGACTCGATTTCGCAGGGAATAGTGTCCTAGAATATTCCGTCTATACTGTTCTGCGAACCTGCCGGCTCACACTTCAAATACTCGAGCAGAGCTCATCGGCCGACACCTAGCTTCAACTTGCGTTCACGTAGCGAACCATGTATAGCTAGCGCACGACATTTAGATGGAAGCGAAATGCGAAAACACCCGTGTACTTAGATTTAGGTGCACGTAAAAGAACCCCAGGTGGTCAAAATTTCCGGAGTCCTACCCTACGGCGTGCCTCATAATGAGAAAGTGGTTTTGGCACGTAACACCCCAGATTTTTTTTTTTTTTTTTTTTTTTAGCTAGCGCACGCGCGGAGTTCCCCACTGACGTCACACGCGAGAGGGAGCCACTCAAAGATCCCGGGGCTAATAAGCACCATTACACGATACAGTGCAGCAAAGCAGATCGGTAGCCGCTTCAAGTATATATGTATATAATATATCCAGGCTCAGTGATATTGTCTGTCCTTCTCCGTGTAATTATGTGGCGATTTGAGTCTCCCTTCCAAAATCTGTGGCGCTCGTCCGTTCTTCTCTGTGTGTATGATATGTCAATTTGTGCCCCTCTTCTGAGCGCTGTTTCACTAACTACAGCCTGACAAGAAATACTTTATCCAGACTCGCTCCTCACGAGTGCTCCAATGACCACGCGCGTGGCGCGGGCCTTCTCTATAATAATTATACGATTAGCATTCTTAGCCTACACTAACCCCACTTTGGTGTGCTGCTATCTAACCGCTATCGCATGACTTAAAAACACAAGTCTGACAGTTGGTTTCGAACCAGGTTTCCTCAGCACAGCAGCGCAATGCTCTACCAGTTGGACTATGGATGCACGCCTGGATATTCCATGCACAACACCAAGCTTGATGAAGTTCAGTGTTTGACGGAAGCCCGTCTGGTCGGGATGAAACATGGTTAAAAGGTAAACGAAAACCCGGGGCACTTGGCCGACCAAATAAAGATTTAAAAGAAAGGAAGACGTTTCGGCTCCCACACGGGAGCCTTGTTCATAGGTAAAATAAACAAAGGTATTCGAGCAGCTCGCTTAAATAGTCTTGAACACGTGACGCAGGCAGCGCGCATACACTGACGGCAGATTGCCATCGCTCCTGTTCAGAGTGTGTGGCGTAGTCTGAATCATGAGCGACTCGAGATGAAGGCGTCGAGATAGCCCTTTTTCCCTGGCAAGGACACATGATTTCCCGCTGTCGATTGCGTGGCCGCTTGCAGAGGCATGCTCAGCGAAAGCACTGGATTTCACATTTTCTTTTTTGACGTCATAATTGTGCTGTTTAAGACGCCTTTCAAAGTCACCAGTTTCGCCAATGTACACGTAGTCGCAATCCGCGCATAGGACAACGTACACAACACCTGGGAATTTCTCTTTTGGTAATTTGTCCTTGTCTGGTAATCCGCCCTGTCTGCCCGATGTAAGACTTTCCACACGAGAGCGGGAAAGCATAAACCACACCGGTGGAACATGGGACGTAGGATATCCCGTGCTTGATTTGGCAACCTCGCTCGCTTTCACCGCAAGTACGGGAGCACAACTTAGCAAGCTTGTTCGGCGCACAAAACGCCAGGGAGACACCATGCCTGCCAGCAACTCTCTTGAGTTGATGAGTGACCTTATGAAGATAAGGCACCACCGCAGGTCTGAACGTTTCACGTTAAACGCTTGTCGTCTTTTCGTTTTTTCTTTTCCAAATCAGGGCCTCGGCAACTGCAGTCAGGACCGACGTAGGGAAAACCTGCTGCCAAAAAGTCGGCGCACCTGATCATCGAAGCTATGCTGCATTTTTATGCGCACGCGATCTTTTGAGAGCCGATTCCATACAAGAGGACGCAATTCCTCGTTTTTAAAACTTTGGAATGAGCCGACTTAAACGCCAAGAACTCATTTGGTGCACGTGGTTGGTAAGCTCGACACACATGTCTATCGCGTACCTCGAGCCTAAGGTCCAAAAAACTGCAAAATATTATTATGAGGTAGCTCGTGAGTAAAAAACAAGTCCTTGTCCGTGTTGCTTAAAATCAGTTCAGACCTTATTAACCGTATCCCGGTAGGATGAGTCATGCACTAAAAAACACTAAAAAAATCATCACCTTACCTAAATACTCTTAAACTAGACCTCTCGTTAAAAAACGCAGTCTTAAGACCGTTCTAAGCTAGCTAAAAAAACAACACAGAGAACTGGAGCAACACATGACCCAATACAAATGCCATTGCTTTGTAAAAAAAAGGCTGGTCATTAAAAAACAATAAACGTTACCGTGAGGTAATATCCCAAAAGACCTAAGAAATTTCTCACTGACAGTTCCACATCATTCTGGAACGTAATCGCACCGTTTCCCTCAATGCAAGAATTAACAGAAGACAAAAGTTCACGCTGCGGCACTGAATATAATAAATATTCTATATCGACCGAAAAAAGCATAACCAACATCTTCATTCTCATGGAGAAACTGCACCACTTCATCCGATTTCTTAGTCCGGAAAGGGTCATTCATCGCTAGCAATTTTTAATTTCTTGAAAAAATTAGCTTACGATGTGCTGCCAGCAACCAGACTCATTTATAATGGTTCTGAAAGGTATATCCGGTTTATGCGCCTTTGCAGTAAAAAAATGGTGTAAAACATTTGCCTCTACTTTTTTCTATAGCTTCAGGGAGCGACGTCAGTTCCAGTTTGTTGCCAAATTCTATAAACTTAGTTTTTTGCTATGACCTTGCGTTTCTTAACAGGAACAAAAATTCTTTAACACCGCCTGCAGCCCTTTTTCATTAAGAACGCCCTTTTCAACCACTATAAACCCACCTTCCTTATCAGCCTGCAAAAAGGCACAAATTATTGACCTTCAAAAAAAGACACCGCATTACGAACACGGTCATGCACTCGGCGGTCAGTTCCTTTGGGTGCAGTCTTTTTCCAAACACCCCACGCCTTCAAGCAGGCAACGTTCGTGGTCGTCTTGCTTCGCTTTAGAAGTCACCCATCTATTCATTGCAACCAATTCATGAGCAGGGACACGGGAAGGGACAAAAAAACTGTGGGCCTTTTTCTAGCAAACGGCCAGCATCTTCAGGTAGGTTGATGTTTCCAAGTACCTTGACACTTCTTTCTGAGGGACTTTGTTCTCCACCTGCCCGGTACAGATACCTTAAAAATTCAATTCCACCTAGGAAAGAACGTCTCTAGAAGTCGAAGAGAGGAAATTGCGTCGTGCCGAGGCAGCTCACCGTCGATAAGCTGCTCAACAGAGGAGGCGACCACACCAAATGCGGCAGGTTGAGCGCCAACGCGGCGCTGCAAACGGCGGAGCCGTCCTCCAGCACAAGAGCGAAACAGAGCGTTAATGCTTAGCGCAATACGCGAATCCCTTCAACAGGAGAGCCGAGCCCAGAATGAAAGACGGGTCGCAACCCGCGAAGCCCAGCGCTCTACACAGCGACGGACAACTTCATCGATGACGAGTTTGGTCCTTCATGTAATGTCTGCGGCCGTCTATGATGTGCATCAGACGTCTCAAAGATTCAAGAGAAGTAGGACGTGTCCTATTTCTCGGCACACTGTTCCCTACTATGCGCCATAGGGGACAGTACCGAAGCGATGGAGACGGAATCGGCAAGCCGATAAAGTTGTCAGATTGTCGTCCGCCAAGATGTGTCTTTATTATTATATAGTGGATGGCTACATTGCTTGATTGCTAATCGCATTAATCGAGAGTAATCGTGAGACGAGTTCTACTAACACTTCATTTTTCTTTTATTCATTTGTTTATTTTTCCTTTCTTGCATTTTTTTTCTCGACCACAGCTACGGGGACGCCGTGATGGAGCTGGACCATGGTGTGGGCGTCATATTGGACGCCCTTCGTCGCACAGGGGCAGTAAACAACACTTTTGTCTTCTTCACCTCTGACAACGGAGCAGCGCTGGTCAGCAAAACACAAGGCGAGTATCAGTTAAATAAAATACGCAGCGCGCAGCATCTATATCGCCTGCTATTATTACACTGCGCACACATCGAGTAGCACGAATAGTGGGCGTCCAGGGTATGAAGACGTTGCGCCCATACTAGCAGTATACATTAGCTATAAACCACTTTCCGTCAGTGCGCATCGGTAGCGACGCCATTCTGTGGAACTTCACGGCAATGCACAAGCGTTAACTGAATGGGCAAATTTTTTAGAAAATTATATTTCGAAATGTCGCCCTAGTATCAACAAGTTCCAACTGACAGCATATGCATTTACGGCACTTAGTCGGAACATTGGTGCTGCGTTAAAGCAGTCTTTCATCCAGCCTGATAGACACCCACTCTTACACTAGCGTTCCTACGCCAACTGTATGGTATGTATTTCTTACAGCTGGCGTAGGAACGCCAGTCTGTTTACACGCGCAGGTCTTTGAGAGGCAGCAGGGAGGGAGAGGGAGTGTATGTGCGTGTGCACGTCTTGAGCGTGCGTACGTGTGTGAGCCCGGGTTCGTGTTTGCATGCACGCATTTACGTGCGTGTGCGTGTGTACGTGCATGTTAGTGTATGAGTGCATGCGTGTGTGAATTTATGTGCAGCTCTATGGGTGCGTTTGCGTGCGTGCGTGTGAATGTGTGCGTGCGCGAACGTTTCTGTGGGCGTTTCAGGCATGCATACATGTGTGTGCGTGAGTGTGCGTATGTGTGTATGCGTGTGTTTGTGCGAATAGCATTTCCCTGCTTGCACCTACCCTCGGAGATAAACGGGATATAGACTTTATTTGAACCAACATTTGAATCCACGAGACAAGAAGAAATGACACTGTATTTATAGCATTATGTCTTCCTGAAAGCGAAACCGACGCGCGCGCGCGCGCGCTCGCACACACACACACACACACACACACACACACACACACACACACACACACACACACACACACACACACACACACACACACACACACACACACACACACACACACACACACACACACAAAAACGCCTGTGACGTCATCGCCGCCCTGGATTTCGTCACGATGGCACTATCACGACTAGCATGGCCCCGTGAGAAGCAGCTCTGCAGTTAATCTTCCTTGCCTCGGCGGCAGCGCAATGTCTTGCGGCCAGTGACGCGCTAAATCTGCACCATCATTGCGCCGTGCATCGCTTCTATATGTATACGGCCAATCAAGGTTTCGGAGACTTACGTTTGCTGCTATATTGACGTTACAACTTTAAACTGCTTGCTCTAAAAAAAAAAAACGTGAATGACAATTGACAGCGGACTGGCCGCAAGAAACATGCTCACAGAACCATGCCATTGAGGTCAATATGAGAAAAGGCTGGCCGCGGTCAGATCGACGTTACTGACGATATTTTTCCGCGTCAGTCACGCTTTCAGAGAGAGAGAGAGAAATAAACTTTTATTATCAAGGTTGAGTGGAGTTTTCTTTCCCAGCGGTGTGCGTTTAATTGCACAATATTTGTTTGCATGGCTCTTCCAGGAGCGTGGTTAATAAAAATTTCCTTGCTCAGCTAGATGATTTTGAGGATGTGCTCCAAACTAATCATTTGCTTTAGCCACCCAAAATCAATTATTTAAAAGTTAATTAACGTTGCTTCGTTAAAAAAGCACACTTCTAAACTTACTCAGTTTCCAGAGATTACCACCTGAACACTCGAATGATAGCAAAAATGTGAGCAAGATTTACATCGATCTGTTTTTCTTAATTTGACACTGTTAAGAACACAAACAGGAATATTCATGGTGCAATACCCTTCTCATAAAGCAGGTGCGAACGCTTGGATGCGTTTTGTTGAGGCAAATGAAGTTCATAAACTTTAACGCATGTTCCTATCCGTGCACTTAGGCCTTTACAATGGGCTCCCTTGCATTATACAAAAAAGCAGCTCTGTGCTACGGTATATCACACAAGGTGTGCGAGAACATCTCATTTGATTTCTGAGCGTTGATGGCGTCAGAATTGGTTTCCTTGCGCCATCAGGAATGAAAGCAGCTGCCTGGGGGAAAGCATTGGGTACATCTTTCAGTACTTTGTTGCACATGGGGCAGCGCGGACATGCGCGTTCGAACGAAAAGTACTGAAGTGTTAGAATGGGTGCTTTGGGGCATATATTTTGGCTGTCTAATATTAAGGCCCAACGAAAGAAAGTACCACGATTTTGTGACACTTAATGCTGAAACAAGTGCAGTCATGTGAATTATGAGCTCCGACATAGAGCCCGTGGTTGAAGCGGCCCCTAGACTGCACGGCTACATTGACACACGAAATACTGGTTTAATAAATACCAGTAATCTGAAAGTGTTTAGCTCTTCAATTTCTTGGCATGTCATAGTCACTGTGCCAGTCTTGGGGGTCCGGTCTACCACGCGCACCATGTTTCAGCTAATATTTAAAGCGACTGTACGACAGTTTTCTTCTTCTTTTTTTTTAAAGCTATCGTTAGCGTTAAACACCGTTACAAAGCTATCGCTTGGCTCAAGACGCGCCTGCATGTATTTGAAATTTCCAGACTATTGTTACCGATTCAATAGAGAGTGTTATCTAATCAGATTGCACGCGTGGAGCGAATACTGGCGTACATTCTCGATCACACGCGAGCGCCAGCGAATGCGCTGCAATTAACGATGATTCAAGTCTTATTGGCGGATGCCTTGACCCGTAGATGAGACTCCGACGACGGACGACTTGGCGCGCAGCCATCGTTGTGTTTTGAGTGTTACTTCTTTTCCAGCGCAAGCTCACCTAAGAATGAGTTCGATTTGTGACACATTCTTTTGTAACTCTTTCGTTACGTCAGTACAACGTGACAGTATAGCCGTGCGACATTTTCATTGAATGAGTACTGGGAAATGGACTAAGGCTTTTGTTGCGTGCGCGTTCACACTGTTAACGAAATAGTTTATTATTCACAACAAACATTTTAATCTAAGAAGTTGCAAAAGAGAGCATCCTGGACATTAACAGGCAGTCTCAAGCATGAAAAAAATTATTGCCTATTTTTCAGTTTTCATCTGATGGCAGGGCAGGAAAATTCAATAAAAATGTCCTTAGGATAATTAAAAGCCTATCCGCTTGAAAAGGTCTCATCATCCGAGTGCCGACTTGAAAGTGCTTCTACGAGGGTCGTTCCGAAACTAAGTTTCGTCATTTATTTTCCGAGCGTGAAAGCAGCCCGCGAATACATGCAAAGTGCCTCGAGCGGCCAGTCACGCGGGAATTTCGCGTGCAACGCTGGGAAAAATCATTTTTATGTATCACGTATCGAGCAACTGAAAGTTGTATCGGGAGTGTTTTATGTCGCTCTACAATTTTCTCATTGACACTTCTAATCTAATTATAATATTTGAGAAATTGAGAATCAATGAATACTGATTATCTAATTAGGCGGAAGGAAAAAAATGAGTATCTCCAAGCGACAGCAAACAACATTACTTTGGTCCTGTCCAGCTACGTGGCATTCGCATATCTTTAAACTCTGGCTAAAGTTAGCTGGGACACCCTGTATACTTGCCGTTCGAAGAAAACGACACTCTCTGCAGAATGGTTCAAGAAGCCGGACGCTATATTAATTCTCAGAGGGTTACAAGCAGATTGTTGAATCGCAAGGACTATAAAGACGGCATCATTAAGAAGTGTGCAATGGAAGTCGGTGGTAACTCGATTAGGCAGGATACCAGTAAACTATCGCAGGCGACGAAAGATCTGATCAAGAAACGCCAATGTATGAAAGCCTCTAACCCTACAGCTAGAATAGAACTGGCAGAACTTTCGAAGTTAATCAACAAGCGTAAGACAGCTGACATAAGGAAGTATAATATGGATAGAATTGAACATGCTCTCAGGAACGGCGGAAGCCTAAAAACAGTGAAGAAGAAACTAGGAATTGGCAAGAATCAGATGTATGCGTTAAGAGACAAAGCCGGCAATATCATTACTAATATGGATGAGATAGTTCAAGTGGCTGAGGAGTTCTATAGAGATTTATACAGTACCAGTGGCACCCACGACGATAATGGAAGAGAAAATAGTCTAGAGGAATTCGAAGTCCCAAAGGTAACGCCGGAAGAAGTAAAGAAAGCCTTGGGAGAAATGCAAAGGGGGAAGGCAGCTGGGGAGGATCAGGTAACAGCAGATTTGTTGAAGGATGGTGGGCAGATTGTTCTAGAGAAACTGGCCACCCTGTATACGCAATGCCTCATGACGTCGAGCGTACCGGAATCTTGGAAGAACGCTAACATAATCCTAATCCATAAGAAAGGGGACGCCAAAGACTTGAAAAATTATAGACCGATCAGCTTACTGTCCGTTGCCTACAAAATATTTACTAAGGTAATCGCAAATAGAATCAGGAACACCTTAGACTTCTGTCAAGCAAAGGACCAGGCAGGATTCCGTAAAGGCTACTCAACAATAGATCATATTCACACTATCAATCAGGTGATAGAGAAATGTGCGGAATATAACCAACCCTTATATATAGCTTTCATTGATTATGAGAAAGCGTTTGATTCTGTCGAAACCTCAGCAGTCATGGAGGCATTAAGGAATCAGGGTGTAGACGAGCCGTATGTAAAAATACTGAAAAATATCTATAGCGGCTCCACAGCCACCGTAGTCCTCCATAAAGAAAGCAACAAAATCCCAATAAAGAAAGGCGTCAGGCAGGGAGATACGATCTCTCCAATGCTATTCACAGCGTGTTTACAGGAGGTATTCAGAGACCTGGATTGGGAAGAATTGGGGATAAAAATTAATGGAGAATACCTTAGTAACTTGCGATTCGCTGATGATATTGCCTTGCTTAGTAACTCAGGGGACCAATTGCAATGCATGCTCACTGACCTGGAGAGGCAAAGCAGAAGAGTGGGTCTAAAAATTAATCTGCAGAAAACTAAAGTAATGTTTAACAGTCTCGGAAGAGAACAGCAATTTACAATAGGCAGCGAGGCACTGGAAGTCGTAAGGGAATACATCTACTTAGGGCAGGTAGTGACGGCGGATCCGGATCATGAGACGGAAATAATCAGAAGAATAAGAATGGGCTGGGGTGCGTTTGGCAGGCATTCTCAGATCATGAACAGCAGGTTGCCATTATCCCTCAAGAGAAAAGTGTATAATAGCTGTGTCTTACCAGTACTCACCTACGGGGCAGAAACCTGGAGGCTTACGAAAAGGGTTCTACTCAAATTGGGGACGACGCAACGAGCTATGGAAAGAAGAATGATAGGTGTAACGTTAAGGGATAAGAAAAGACCAGATTGGGTGAGGGAACAAACGCGAGTTAATGACATCTTAGTTGAAATCAAGAAAAAGAAATGGGCATGGGCAGGACATGTAATGAGGAGGGAAGATAACCGATGGTCATTAAGGGTTACGGACTGGATCCCAAGGGAAGGGAAGCGTAGCAGGGGGCGGCAGAAAGTTAGGTGGGCGGATGAGATTAAGAAGTTTGCAGGGACGGCATGGCCGCAATTAGTACATGACCGGGGTTGTTGGAGAAGTATGGGAGAGGCCTTTGCCCTGCAGTGGGCGTAACCAGGCTGATGATGATGATGATGATGATCGCGTGTGCCTCTTAAATGTCGACACCGACTGGACTGCCTCTCGTCGTGCAGGAGGCAGCAATGGGCCTTTTCTGTGCGGCAAGCAGACAACTTTCGAAGGGGGCCTGCGGGAGCCCGCTATCGCCTGGTGGCCCGGCACGATTCCGGCGGGAAAGGTGAGCTTCTCTGCTTGCTGCTCGCGGATGGGCGCGTCGAGTCAGTGAAGAGTTCAGCGAAAGACCTGCTGATGCCTCTGCACTGCCTGAACCCATGGTGACGCATGAAAGCGCGTGCGCCTCAGGTGTCGCATTGAAGTAAACATTTAAATTGATTGATACCTAGGTTTCAGCGTTTTCAACTTTTATTTGCCCGGAACTCGGGGGCACGTACTTTTCCAACGTATTTTTATTTTCGGTATTAACTTTAATACGTAAATTATTTATTCATTTTCTTTCTTTTCGGTGGATTAATTTTTCTAGAACTTTCACTAAGGCTGTTTTCGATTGATAAATTTTCACGCCGAACTCACGGTTTTTTTCTTTGTTTGTTTATATGAATATCTGGTTCATCAATTTTGTTCAAGTTTGTTGTATGATTGCACATCGCGCTTTTCAACACTGTGGCCAGATCCAGTACACAGAATAACAGTTTTCGACAAGGGCACAACGCCATATGGCGATGTGACTATGTGGGAATTTAGGGAATGCATTTGACATTCGAGCCCATATTACAGCGAAGCTGTTAAGGGCTACTTTCCTCACTATCCTGTCCGCGTGTTAAAAAAAAAAAGTATCAGCATTAGCATTGGCTCCAGCGAAGTTTTCTTCCCCAGCAAGCTCCTTGGCGCTACCACGCGAACGCGCTCGTGCCACTTAATTATTTATTAAGAAACACGAAGACATAACCAATAATTGAGAAATACTTTAATGAACTGTCGGGATTTACCCAGCGATAAACACCGGGGCTGCACGTTTAAGCTTCGCTAGTTAACCATCTGTACGGAGTGAGTAAGTGAGTCAAGAAACCTTATTGCAGGTCCGGCGAGGACGCGAACTCGTCGCGCACCCGACTAATCCCACGTCGGGACCGGCAGGTCTAGCCCACTGACCCGTTCGTAGGCACGCCGGACAGCCAAAATTTGCTTGGGGCTACGCAGAAGCGACTCCCACTCCTCCTTGATGAACTTGGGTTATCTCGATCCGCACTCCCAGAGCATGTGTGCTAGAGTGGAGGTCTGTCCGCAGGACGGGCAGGCGTCGTCGCGATATACGTCGGTGTAAGCCTCGTGGAGAACGGACAGACACGGTTAAGTGCTGGTCTGTAGAAGTCTAAGCGAAACGGCTTTCGCCCTATTCAACTAGGGGTGAGGGGGTGAAAAGACCCTTCTAGACATGTAGAAGAATTTCATAACCTCTTTGTGAGTAGTGGAAGCGTCCCTGTGGCCGTAGGGAGGAGGGGAGTCGGCGCTCCTTATAGAGGAAGTGTGGTCGGTGAGGTCACGCGCAGCGTCGTGAACAGACTCATTGAGGTTCGGGGGTGCGCCATCGACCGGCCCTACGTGAGCGGGAAACCAGTGAATCGAATGATGCGTGAGGGCATATGGACTCGAGCCGCTAAGACGACGAGCAGCTTGCTTCGCGATGCAACCCTTCTGAAAAGCCCTAACTGCCGTTTTGGAATCGCTATAGATCTCGGACCCACGACCGTCTAGCAGGGCGAGGGCGATGGCGGCTTGCTCGGCGACTCCGGGGTTTGAAGTGCGAATCGAGGCGCTATTGGAAATCTTGCCACTGGAGTCGACCATAACGATGGCAAAGGTCGTCCAATCACTGTACTCCGCGGCGTCGACGAAGCTTGCTCTAATGTCTTGTTGCTTGATCTGTTTGAGGATGGCTGCTGCTCTGGCCTTGCGTCTGCCCTCGTTGTGGACGGGATGGACGCTTCGGGGTACAGGGGCCAGTTCGAACTTTTATCGAATGCACCTAGGAATCGGGGTACTGACCATCGGGAATCCCGCAGGGTGGTAACCCAGCTCTTCGAGGATGCCTTTACCTGCCGCTGTGGTAGTCAGGCGAGTGAGTTTCGCGCGTTCTTGGGCTTCGGCAATCTCCTCGGCGGTGTTATGTACCCCAGCTTGAGGAGATCCTCGGTATGGGTCCTGATGGGTAGCCCGAGAGCCCTCTTGACTACTTTGCGGATGAGAGCGTTGAGCTTGTCTCGCTCCGCTCTGAGCCAGTTGTGCATAGAAATCTTATACGTGAAGTGGCATAGTACGAGATCAGCCTGAGGAGATTGTTTTCCTTCATGCCTCGGTGACGGCTTGCGATTCTGCGAACGAGGCGAAACCGTTGTCCGTCTTTGCAATGATCTTGCGGAGAGCCGTTCCGTTGAATTCGACAAACATGCCCTGGACCCGGATAACGTCGACCCTTGATATCCCCCCTCCCCCCCCCCCCCCCCCCCCCGCCGTCACAAGTGCGAAAACTGATGCTGCTTTCGGAGACTGGCTTCCACTCTTTGGGTCTGCCTCCCTTCTCTTTTCTGTAAAGCAGAGAAGCTCCGACTTGGCGGGGAGCATCGAAGCCCGGTGGGGCGTAGATACTCCTCGATCGCGCTGATCGTGTAGCGGCGCGGCGATGGAGCTGCGCACCACCCCCGCAGCCATAAACAACTCCGCGGGGCGTCCCGCGGGCCTCCCGTAAGCGGACCTTCGCGAGTGTTGGACACCAGGCACACGGACACATGATCCGACTCACTGTGCCGAAGGTCGTGCGCGAGCTCCCTTTTCTTATTATTTTGTTTACTGCTTTCCTTTCGCACTAGGTCCGCGCACCGCACTTCTCTATGCTCCTTTCCCTTCTTTTCTCCTCTCTCTCTCTAAAGCCCTCGCCACTTCCGGCGCGCTGCGCGCGCCCGCTCAATTCTCTCTTTAGACAGAATAAACTAGGCCTTGTTACCGAAAAGACGTGTGTCCGTCTCGTTTACCACGGCTCTACAATCGCCTCCTGCATGGCTTCTTCGACTCTTCCCTCGCAGCCGGAGCACCAGATGGTGGTGTCATCGGCGTAGATGGTGTGCTTGACGTCCTCGACGCGTGCCAACCTCTCGGAAAGACCAATCATACAGATGTTAAACAGTGTGTGGGAGATGACAACGCCTTAAGGAGTGTCCCACCCTCCGAGGGGCACATCTTCAGAGCGGATGTCTCCAATGCGAAGCTTGGCCTTCCTGTTCGTTAGAAAAGAGCTGACGTAGCTGTGGAATCTGTAATCGAGACCCAGGTCTGAAATGGTCTTGACGATGAAGGTGTGGAGCACGTTGTCGAAAGCCTTCTCAAGGTTCAGACCGAGCAGAGCCTTACGTCTCTGGAACGGCCATCCACGATCTGATGCTTGATTAGTTTCATGGCATCCTGCGTCGAGAGTCCGGCGCGGAAGCCGATCATGTTGTACGTGTAAATCTCGTTGTCTTCGAGGTACCCGTTGAGCTTGTTGAGGTCCATGACCTTGCCGCTCCATGACCTTGCCGACGCAGGAGGTTAGAGAAACCGGCCTGACACATGCGGTACCGACACATCCACATTGAAATCACCGACGACAACATGGGTAGTGTCATCGCAGCTAATTTACACAAAGTGAGTAGTCACGAACCTTACGGGACTATGAGCCAGTGCATTTTTTTCTTGCTTACGGGGGTATGGGCCATTGCTCACGGGAGTATAAGCCATTGATGATGACAGTTTTCGACATGCTGTTCTGTATGTTGTATGCGTGATTAGAAAGAATTTAAGCACTGCTCGCTTCACTTTGCTGTGTGCTTGTAGCCTCTGCCTTACGGGGCTATGAGCCATTACATTTTTTGCTCGCTTACGGGAGTATGAATGCTTACGGGGGTATGAGCCATTGATGATGATAGTTTTTGTTCACGGAGAACAAAAATGCACGGTAACTTAGCCATATACAGCTTCGCTGTAAAGGTGTTTGAATTTAAAAAAGTAACACCGTATACTGACAATGCTTCATGCTTTTACCTAGACACTTCCTTACTTAGTTACACAGCTGAACAATAATGACTTGTTGCGTGCCGTAAATCTGATGTCATGAGGTTTCGTTGACCACGCTTTTCACACGGCACTGTATGGCAGTTGTACAAGTCAGATCTATCCGAAGGTGCAAAGTTGGGAAAGCAACTCGTTGTGCCACTTCGGGTAGAGTCGACGACAGCGGTAAGTCCATGATGTGACCTGTAGCAGGTCAGCGGAGTAGCAGCCACCGTGCTTGACCTTCTGCCGACGTTGTGCGAGCTTGCCGGTGTGGCGTTGCCCCCGTCTCTGGTCCTAGACGGCTCCAGCCTGACACACCTGCTGCTCGCGGAATCGTCGTTGGATGGCACGCACTTCCAGCCCAACAGGTATATACAATACATCCCATAGTGCCCATAGTGCACTGTGTAGATGAAGGCACGAGCGAACTGAAGCTGCATGTTCCCTGCAAGTACAGTCGGCGTCACCTTTGTGTAGAGCGCGGGAACGGCGGCCGCCGAGCCTTTCTGGAGGCAGCCAGCGACGTCTAACGGTAGCTACTGGGCTCGAGATAAGTGCCTGGCATAGAGTTAGTAGAGTGCCTGGGCCCTCGCGGCCGACGCATATAATCTCGGGCCCAGCCACTACCGTTAAACGTCGCTGGCTGGCTGCGGAGCGCACTGGCGGCTGCCTTTTCCGCGCTCTACACAAGGAGAACGCCAACTGTACATGTCTGGCGCCTGCGTTAAACCGCCCATATGGCTGTCGCGGAGGCCGACACGGTTGAGCGTTAGGATCTCGGAAAAATATATTGGCTCCGTCTGTAGCAACGGATATGCCGTTACGCCGCTGAGCAATGCACTGTCCGGCATGGTGGCTGCATGCAGAATGAAAAAAAAAAAAAGACCACTGGTGCATTGGAATGTTGGCGCGCGTATACCCTTTACTGCACATTTTTTTCTTTTGCCATAAAATTATTAATGTCGTTGCAGGGAACCATAACAACAGCTGTACTAACAAAAAAAATACCTTCAGTGGACTTTAACAGTTTGTATTGGCAGAAAAAGGGTACGTTGCATATTTGCAACAACGTGCACATAAAGAAAAGGTTGAGGAAAGCCCGGCTTATTGTGTTTCAAACTAACATTTATTTGCATGACAATCAGCAAGTGGGAACACATCGTACAATAGAAGGCTTTTTCACTTGCTTGCTTGAAAAGGTTGGTTCTATACCTTGAGCAGTAATCGGTAAGTAATGAGAAACGGTGGACTCATTTTGTAGTGTGATATACACAAAAAAGCAATTGCTCTTGTTTGTGGAACAGAGATGCACTCCACACTTAACACAGTAGCTCATGGAGATTCCTGTGCAGCCAGGAAGCTGGCAGCGCTGCCGCTTCTTGCTCCAAAGAACCCAGTGACCAACCTGAGGAAAGAAATGAAAATAATGAGCACTGAAACAAAGCTTCGTAGATGAGAAATAATACATGATCTAGCCTGACATCCTGAGTTGGAGTTGATGGTCCCTTTTTTTTCTTCTCATCACAGGCTTGTTCTATTGACTCATTGCTAGGCCTTCCTCGCTTTTTCAGCGCCGTCTTCCCAGCCTTGCAGAGTGATGCAGCCAGGTCCATCCTGAACTCAGCCAACGGAAGTAGCCTTTCAGTGTACTGATCGCGTTTTTTCATGATGTTCCTCTTGTAAAGCCACCAAGCATTTACAGCTGTCAAGTCAAGGATGTGCAGAAAAACACGAAAATAATATCTTTTCGACTTTCGGTAGGGACGGTAAATGGAGATGACGGAGTTCAAAAGGTCGACGCCTCCCATGTTCTTGTAGATGGTGATCACTGCAGGGCATGGTATCTTACTCTGTACTTTTTTTTGACGATTATACCTTGATGCACTTGTAGCAGGCTGCGTTCCAACAAAGTAGGAGAGCAAAGTCAATGCTCGGGTATCTTGCTACCTTGTGCATGACAGTTCAATTCCATCCACAACTGCAACCCTCTCTTCAAAATGTCCTCTTCCTTTTAGAGCGCAGCTCTTTGGCGTCCGTTCCTGGGTTTCGCGTCGTCGTCGGCGTTGTCGTCGGCCTCGTAACCAGCTCCGCCCCCCTTTCATCCCCCCAGCGCTAGCAGCGACCGACTGATACCGCTGGATGCCGCTGACGCCGCTAGAGAGTCAAGATAACGTGACTGCATAGAACACCGTCGCCGCCATGCAGAAAGAGGAGGAAAGGGTCCCCCCCCCCCCCTGTTCTTGTGTGGCGGATAGGGTGCTCTTCAGTTGCCGACGCGCCGGTTATTTCACGTAGGCCCCGGCACGTCGACGAATACGTGACCACCTTCCCACGGCTAGACCTGGTTCTTAGCGCTGCGGAAGCGAGGGTATCATATTGTTTGTGCCGGCATCGGCGGCGTTGTCCCTGAAACCAACTCCGCAGCTGGGGTTGACTCACTATCGGCGTCAGCGGCATCAGTCAGTCACTGCTATCTCTTCCCTCCTCCCTTTATCGTGTTGTCCGCTTGCTGCGCGCGCTTCTGCCCCCATCGTTTGCCGCTGGGTGTACACGCCGCCCCCCTCCCCCCTCTTCCTGCGAGTCTCCGGTTGTCAAAGCGCCGGCTCGAACTTAATTCCTTTCTTCGCTCCTCCTCCAATGCAACCCCTGTGCGGTGGCAATCAGAGAGCCAGATCGGTGGCGGCGGATCTGTATATGTGCACCGCCCGAGCCGAAATTGCCGCTGCCGTTCGCCCTGTGCGGTGGCAATCAGAGAGCCAGATCGGTGGCGGCGGATCTGTATATGTGCACCGCCCGAGCCGAAATTGCCGCTGCCGTTCGCCACTGCGAAATTATCTGCCAGTTCTTTCTGAGCCATGAGCGAGACGACCGATGGAAGTCCTCCGTCTGCTGCTGCTGCTGCTGCTAAACGAGCTGCCAGAGCAGAGGCCCAGCGCCGTCGCCGTCAGAATCCAGAGGTGCGTGCCGCCGAAGCAGAAGCTTACCGTCGCCGCCGTCGAGATGATCCAGGAGTACTCACGAAAGACGTCGTGCACTTCCTGCAACTCGCATTAACCGTCCATCGATCCACACCGATGTTAGTAGTGGGGGACTTTAATGTTGACATAAAGACAAACAGCAATTTCCTAACACTTATGCGGGAGAACATCCCGTTCCTCTCGCTCGTAACGCGTCCCACGGCTGTGACAACCTCGCGAGGCACTTGTATAGATCTCGTCTTTGAGAATCAAGCATTGGTGTACCAAGTCGAACATATATCAGTCTATTTCTCCGACCACAAAGCTTCCTTCATGACTGTCAAGAACTGTTAGTGGAGTCTTTGTTAAAGGAATACGTGTGAAAAATAAAAAAAAAATTCTGTGATAGCGCATACATGTGTTGCTCGATTTCTTTGCCTCAATCTATCGAAAAGGTGAAACAGCTTATTTGCTGCGCTCAAATTTCGCATTAGGAAGTAACGTAATCGTCGGTAATTTTTTTTTTCATTTCCTGCTCGCTAGGAAGGCTCACTGCAGGGACCCGGTTTGTCCGCACAGTACCAATGCAGTGTACAGTCTTTTTCTAGGTACACCTGCAAAGTTGGGCAGTTGAAATATTAGAACGACAGAAAGCTGAGCTAGTTGGTAATGATTCATTATGCAAAAAAGAGGTGAGGCGTGCAGACAGGACATAAGAGTAGAGAAGTGGACAACACGAACGCCCACTATCAACTGAAGGGAGCACTGAGGCGAAAAAAGAAAGAAGACACAAAACTCATCTGCGCAAGCTCAGGAATGGTATGACCACGTGTCAGTCGGGTACATGTGCGAGTTGAAATAGTTGTCGAAGTACACTTTGTGGTGTACGCCTCTCGGAATCATTCTACTCAAGCGAACAACAACATTTTCACTCGCTCCACAGTCAGGCTCTCCTAAACGTAAGAGAAGCAGAGCGAAGGGGTCGCCCCGCATACATTCTGACAGATTCACAGGCCGCCTGTCGGTTATACCTCAGAGGCACACTTCCCAGGTGCGTCACTGATATCCTGGGCCCCGGATTGACTGAGGACCATGCCGTCGCCTGGTGCCCGGGGCACACGGGCCTGGGGGGCAACGAGGAGGCGAACTGCGTAGCTCGAGGACTTGCTGGCCGAGCTGCAGAACCCTCCTCGGGACCCCCTTCAGATTACCATGAGGAAACCATCACTGGCAGGCAGATTTTGGAGTACCAGCGCCTTACCAGACGGAAGTGCGCTCCTCCACATCCCAACTTAAGCAGCCAACAAGCCAGGGACTGGCGCCGCCTTCAAACAAACACATACCCGCACATATCGAGACTGCACGCAATCTTTCCAGAGGTATACACAACAGGGATATGTCCGTGGTGTAACGACCACACAGCCACACTGACACACATTACTTACCAGTGTACGGAGCGCCCAGCCCAGGCAGTATCTAGGCTGGTGAGCTCATCACAAACACTCACGACGTGGTCTTGGGAGGCACGGCTTTCCGAGCTGGCACTGGGAAGCCAACTGGCGACCCTGGACCAGGCCCGGCGAGCCGCTACGGCCAGTGGGGCTCTACAAGAAGGCTCCACCCGAGATTAACCCCACGGAGTTCCTTCGTACAATAAAAAGTTTATTCTCTCTCTCTCCTAAACGTCCTAGCGCCGAGTTCTCCTGTCTGGTATACACCTCCAATTTGTAGGAGAAGCCGCTTACACCGGAGAGCACGAAAACATTGTAATCCCATTTTTGGGGCTTCTTGGGACAGTACTGCTTGAGGGAGCTGCTACCTTTGAAGGGTCTGATCTGTTCGTCAATAGACAGATTCTCTTCAAGAGGCACAAGCGACAACTGATCATTGATGGTATCAATGAGAGGACGCATTTTCGTAAGCCGATCTCTTCCTGGCGCGTCCTTTGGGCCGGGAGTACTATTGTCAATGAAGTGGGTGTTATGCTTCAGTTTTTCAAAGCCCACAGGAAAGTTGTCAGCCACTTGGCTAACCCTGGTTTCTGAACTCCAGTAGCACCTCGACTTCCTCATTTGAGTGATCGACATCCACATGCGGCACGTCCCAATAAGCACTTCCATATCTTCTGCGGTGGTACAAAGGGACTGACTCACGTCTTTCTGAAGCGCATACAAATTGCTCTGATCTGCAAATAGCTAAATCAGCGAGCCGTGGAAGAGAAACTTGAAGTATTGGAATGGTGTCTCTAGTTGTGAAATTTACTCTTGGAGTTCACTTTGTCTGGAGAACTGAACTGTCTCTGGATCTCTCACTAGATTCGCCTTCTTCGAAATGATCCTTCTCTTAGCTTGTATAAAGCGGTGGTCAGGTGTTGCGCCATTTGCTGTACCTTCGTCCTCATCGGAGCATGCACTCGACTCGCTTGTGCTGTCACTTAGCTTTTCGAGATCAGTTTGAACATCTGCAGCCCAAACAGACAGCGATATACAGGGAATAAAATAGGCGGTAAAACAAAGCGAAATGCAGATAGAGAAAGCAAGGTGCCTCTGTATATTGAAAGACGGAACCACTATGCACGGTGTCTTCGGGTTATAACCAAAAATTTAAAACGCAGGAGCACAGATATAAGGGTGAAGCCGTAACGATGCGATACAGCAGCGCGCGCACACACACACCCTGATAAAAAAATTCGGGCATTCCACCAGGCAACACATTTCACACACGATAAATCCAAACAGACTTACACTCGGGGTCGTCGTCACTCCCGGAAAGTTCATTGTCTTGGCTATCTGACGGAATTGCTCGGCAATAAAAGCGTTGAAAGGTTCATTTCTAGTTTGAGAACAAAAAACAAACCCAGTGAGCACGTTGTTGCAAATACGCAACGTAGTAACTTTCCGTCGTGAGAAGCAAACTATTGCGAGAAAAAAAATGTTTTTTGCCATCTAAACGATTAGGAGGATGTATTACACAGCTTAACATTTTTTTAACAGGTTATTCCGTTGAGAAAGGCATTTATAACTGTCAAAACTTACCTGTATAGCTACGTGCTGGCGCGAGCAGCGTCCACCATGTTTGTTTGGCAATAATTGCGCAGAATGAACACAGAGGGCAGAGAATGAAGGTGCCTTTTTCAAACTATTGTTGCAGAAATGCAACATCATGTACAGGAAGAACCAACTGAACTTAGATTTTGTTATTATGGCCGTTTATCGGTATGTTGCATATATGCAACAAGGTGCAGTAGCAACAAGTAGCAACATATGCAACAAGGGCGCCCGGCGCCCGGTGGATCAAAATGAATCCAGAACTTCAAACTTCGCCGTCACCCCCTGCGCAGCCTCGGAGCCCCTGCGCTGCCTTTTTTATTGTGATAGTTATATGGACACTCCAAGCGAATTTTAGCCGTCGTCGTCGCCGTGAGGTTCCGCGTAAAGTGCAAGTTCGATAAGATCACGCCTCGCGCGCCGCATGTTATGGGTGCGTGGGGAAGCGTGCCAGGGTGAGGCGAGAGGGATGGCAGCTTGATACGCGCTGTCATACCGCGCGCCCAATGTTGAAGGTCCCGTTACAAAGCATGTGCAAGGGGGAAGGGGGTGAGTTGAGCGTGCGGCAATGTGACCAAGCGCGCGCTAGGGGATGGGGGCGGTAGGGCGGGCGTCTCCTCCTCTAACCCGGCCGTGGCTACGCATGCCTGCCCGCGCAGGTAATCTGCGGCGGGTGCAAATAGTGAGAGAGCCGAGATGGCTAGTTGCTTCCGCGCGCAGTCTTGCCGCGCGCCCAGAGTTGGAGGTCGCGTAGTTTTAAGTTTCAGAGACACGTTGAAGCGAGAGGCAACACGACGCGTCCCCTGCCCGCTTCCGGGGCTCTTCATGACGCCAGCGTTGTGACAGCGAGCGTTCAAGTGCGATGTGTTCATGCATGCATGTGTACGGGTGATACCATGCTTAATCTAATTAATAAGCAAAGTTTTACTACAACTTACACGGCCGATAAAACTACGAACCTCACTTCGTGAATTTGTCTAATACCTTGCTATCGCCGCCACTGCTTCGCCTTTCGGGCGATAATGCCTATTTCTAAATTAGATTAAAAAATTATACAACGAAACAAGCTGCTTGTACGTATTCTACCACATGCGATATAGCTGGTTTGTGATCGCCACACGTGAGACTAGAAATGCTACCTTTCCTAAGGTCCAACTATTTTAAAGCATTAGCTTTCCTTAGCTCGTTCCTCAGTTTCGTGTTGTTGGCATTGTCCGCAGACCTGCTCTCTCATCTCTCAGACCTCCACCCTCCTCTCTCATTGGTGGAAGCGCACGTGGTGGCGCGTGTGCTTCTGCTAATGCTTACATTTTGATTGACGCGAAAAGATTAAAATCTAAATGAGCTTTTCCGAAATTTTCTAAAGTGCGAAAATTAAAGTATTTTTATATTGTTTAAGAAGTGCATAATAAATGAAATATACAGAACAAGAGTGTTATATGCAAAAGTTTTTACCGTAATGGGAAAGCCTCGTTTGATATGGCTACTGTCATAAAATAGTCAACAAGAATTGTTAACAAAAAAAAAAAACTTGTTTTGAAGAGACGACTTATTGGCTTAGCAGGTTGCAAATATGTTGAAACCCGCTGTGGTTGCTCAGCGGCTATGGTGTTGGGCTGCTGAGCACGAGTTCGCGGGATCGAATCCCGGCCACGGCGGCCGCATTTCGATGGGGGCGAAAAGCGAAAACACCCGTGTACTTAGATTTAGGTGCACGTTAAAGAACCCCAGGTGGTCGAAATTTCCGGAGTCCCCCACTACGGCGTGCCTCATAATCAGAAAGTGGTTTTGGCACGTTAAACCCCATAATTTAAAAAATATATATATATATATGTTGAATACACATTTCTTGGCTGTAGGTGCTCCTTCAAATGATGCGTTACAACCGGCTTGCGAAGAGGACATCACGCTAAGGTGACCACATTATTTTAAAGCGTTAGCTTAGCTCATTCAACTGTTTCGTGTCGCCGGCACCGTCCGCAGCGCAGAACTTGGCATCGCGCCAGAAGGTGTTACCTTTAATGGATGCGCATGCGATGCTGCGTGCGACCTCACCAGTGAGAGAGGAGAGTTTGATCACGTGGCGCAAATCACTCGCCTTTCCCTTCGCGAGTCGGTGTCGGTGCGGGCGTTTGCCGTCGCGTCACGTTAGCCATATGGTGCTTAACATCACTCCGTCTTTATCTTTTGACGGGAGCGCCGACGGTGGTGGCTCGCTCGGCATGCTGCTGCGCGTCGGGCATCGGAGAGGAGCGCAGGAGGTTAAACCGGAACGCTATAAGACAACATTTGCACTGAAATTTCGCTGGAGGAAGTTTACACTGAATGAAGCAGGACCTCCAGACCACCGAGCGATTCGGCGAGCTCGAGATCGGGACCGAAAACGCCTAGCCCCCACAACAGCTAACGCTTAAACATTCGTGGTAAACACTCGTAACCGTCGTGTGATTTTTGTTTCGCACGGTTTCAAATTTTGAAATTCTTATACGATTACAGCGTTGCAAAGGGCACCTCCTCCATAGCGTGTAATTGTAGCCCTCACGCAGGCCAGTGTTTTACTACCGCGGCAACGAGCTGATGGCGGTACGCAACGGCCTCTACAAGGCGCACTTCTGGACCTGGACTAATTCTTTGGAGGAGTTCAAGCAGGTATGTACGCAATGAACGCGACGAGTGCAGGATCACTCGTGAGCACATAGATAACACACTGTCACCCGTGCAAGGGATCCCAGTTATGTGCGACATTTCAGTGTTCGCGGTCGAAGAGCTAGGCGAATTATCGATGCCGCGCTCAAAACAATTCCGGGCCCTCGCTACGCGGGAATGTGTGAGCATATGTAATCATGTGTAACGTGTCGTAAATTCAATTTGTAAGAGTGGTATAAATAGGGCTCGGCAGGCTGCACGCAGTCACGTGCAACCTACCTTGCACCCCACGATCCGCGAAAGAGAGGGAGAGAAAAAAAGCTTTTTAATTGGCTCACAAAAAAATAACAATAATGATAGGCATCACGTGGGATGTTGTGCATTATTCTTATTGATGCTCGGCGGCAAAATTTGATGTTTTGGTGCGGTTTCCAGCCGCTAATGAATTATTTGCAAACAAATTAGAATTAATTTTTGTACGAACAAGGAAAATACTTGACGTCTGTCAAGTCAGTTTCAATTTCAGTTTATTATTCTTTAAATACAATGAATTGGTAAGAGACAATATACAGACGAGGGTCCCAAAGTCAAAGACTGCAACGGGGCCTTCGGTTAATAATAACAATGGGGGGATGTATTAAAGAAGAGCAAGCTAACTAAAAGAAACAAACACAATCACGAAAATACAACATAGAAAAATTAAATTAACGAAAACAAATTGTCTGTATACAGGCCTATAGTGCATAAAAAAGACTGCCCGTACATACAAATGACAAATGTAGTGTAATGAATGACGTAAACTTATACATAGTGCAATTAACATAGTGCGTTTTTTTGTTAAGCTATACAGATTTTTTTATAAAGGAACTACGAGCGTAGCGAAAGTGGCGTTCTTGCAGAGGATTTCGTCGGTGAGGCGGAGATACTTTGCCTCTAACAACCTGAGTTTCTAAAGACTAATTAACAAAAATTCGTTAATTAACATCTTATTAGAGCCTTGAGGACGGTTGTTTGTATGGAAAATTTGGAAGCAGTGGCAGTACGATAAACCGATTTCAGAATTGTGTGCGCGCGTTTGTACCTTCGTAAGGCCGTACAGGTCTTTTGTCCACGCATAGAAACAAAGAAACACGTAGAAAGACCGAAGCCAGAGCGAGCTGCGGCGGGAGCTTATCACATTGTCAATGGGGAGCTTTCGATACAGGGGACTTGAAGTTAGGGCACGCTATTGGACTGCGCGTGCAAAGAAACGGGAAAGTACAAAACACTCCAAGGGGAGTTTAGGTTTATGGAAACGGGCTCTTGCGTGCGCTAATTCTAAGAGTGTATAAGGCTTCTGTAATATGGCGAGTGTATAGTTTGGCATTCTCCTCTCATCTTCGTCACCTTGCCCGACTTATAGAAGAGGACGACGTGTAGAATACAAAGTGCCCGTACGGTGTCTACAGCGTTCGCGCCGGTGCACATCACGATACGCGTGCCGGATAACGCGCGGCGCACGCCACGTGCAGGGCATCGACTTCTGCCCCGGGGTGGTGGTCGACGAGGTGACCTCCCGCGAGCAGCTCAACCACACGGCGTCGCCGGTTCTCTTCCACCTCGGAAGGGATCCCGGAGAGAAGTACCCAATCAGGTGCGTATGCGGAGGGATACCACGTGAAAACACTTCATCCGCGGGACATACTTAAATCTCCTAAACATCAGTACAAAACTACGGGGAGCGAACAGGAGATCTGTCGGAAATCTCTTGGAGATCTACTGATTTCAGATGGACGCCCCATAAGTGTCGTGAATGGGGCTTTTTTTTTTTAATGAATGGATAAGTAATGCAACATCGTCATCCGAAGTAATGCTAGCGCAAGGAGTTCCGCAATGATCGGTACGTCCACTTTTGTTTCTGACTTACCTGAATGACCTACTAAATTTACCGATTTCCCTGGAATAATCAGACGGATGATGTGAATGCTAATAATTGATTGCCATCTCTTTTCATGCTAAGATAAACTAGGATGCAGCTGAGCACTAACGACTACACACATTATATTTTGTCCAATACATAGATGGTTACTGAATGGGAGCCTATTTTTAGAGTCGGTACGCAAAACTCTCCCGATTTATTGCTTGGATAGCACAGCTGGCTAGCTGGTTAACATTCAAGGACAAACTGAGCATGGAATTGCACGGCAAGTGTACGTGTACTAGAGCCGTCGTCGTCCTAGGTATACGACAATGGATCACACCGCGGATGGGTTGTGTACCTCGGCGGTCTTTGCTGTGCGCCATTCTTTCTGACGGCGTCTCGCGGTTTTGTGTTCCGAGGTGTGTTTCCGGCAAGCAAGCGACAGAGTGAGGCCGTGGCGTAGTGGTTAAAACCATATAGACCTGATGTAGCAGGATATTTGGTTCCATCTCGGGGTCTTCCTGCTCGTTGTGACTTTTTACATTACGCCGGTTTGAGCTAGAGCGTTACACACGGACGAACACGATGGGCGAACTTTCGAGTTCACAACTGCTGTTATAGAAGTAACAAATCGACATGGCACCAGCAGCTCTGAAACAAAAGCCACGCTACAACTGTTACAATTTGTACGTGAGAAGCACAGTTCCTTGAGCCTGCTTGTAGTACGCATGCGGCCTCGTGCAAGTGCGTATACAAGTCAGTTGAAAGTGCAAGTCAATTTTCGCTGACACATCAATTCTAGCAAGGTCGTGGATAAAAACATAGAAATTTTGGAAGCGTACGCCATGTTATCTGGAACAGCACGCGAGTGCGCCAGCATTCAAGCAATTCGACCAGCTTGACAAGGCACGAAATGGATCTCCTGAGCGGCAATTGAAGACACGTGGTCCACATTTATGACTTTTTTTCCTTCGTTTTCGCTTTTCTTTCGTCATTTGTTTTTAAATAAACGCCCAAGTGCTTCACCTGTTTAGTCTCGTTCCTCTGTGTCCGTCCTTGTTCTAGTAGCAGTTTCCTTACGCAAGTGCAATAAGATGGAACTAATTGCAGAGAAGCAAAAGATGCGCTTGGACTCAATGAGAAAGTTCATGAAGAAAAAAATATAAAGCCAAAGGATTGACAGTTCAGTCAACCTCAGATAATTTAAAATTACGGGGTTTTACGTGCCAAAACCACTTTCCGATTATGAGGCACGCCGTAGTGGAGGACTCCGGAAATTTCGACCACCTGGGGTTCTTTAACGTGCACTTAAATCTAAGTACACGGGTGTTTTCGCATTTCGTCCCCACCGAAGTGCGGCCGCCGTGGCCGGGATTAGATCCCGCGACCTTGTGCTCAGCAGCACATCATAGCCACTGAGCAACCACGGCGGGTAGTCAACCTCAGATAACACGACGCTGAAAAATTTAAGAAATTAGGAATGAATCCGCTATAGGGCGGTCATTCATTTGTCTGCTCCTTATTAACGCTCGGGAAATCGCTTGCGATGCGTCTTATACGGGGCGATCACTTTGTAGCTTTACTAATTTTTAAAAAATCGCCGATGGCAGATAGCATTATTCTTGTCACTGAGCTGTATTATTCGAAGAGTCAAACATTACTAGCACGAGAAATCGAAACATATAGTCAACTAATTATCAGATATTCACAAATTAACTCCTCAATTAATCACTTTACGGCACGTTCATGTTGCAGTTTACGAAATACATGTAGCCGGTGAGTTTGCAAGATGTGTTCATTTGAAATGAATTTCCAGGATGACACCACTTTGAGATATTATCTCCCAAAGTGTCGGACGAAATACATGGGCGTTCCAGTTACTTTTGTGCTTTAATGCATCGAAGAGTGTTTCGTTAAAAATGTAAATGCAACAGTGCATTTTTACGTCGAGTTTGATGACGCATGTCTCCAAACCAGTATCATTCTGGAAATTTATTCGAAGTGGATACGCCTTGCAAAGTCACCGTCTACAATTAGTAAGTTGCAATATTTGCCGTAAAGCAATTAGTTCAAAAGATAATTAGCGTTTTTGTTAATTTGTTGAATATGTGTTTCTATTTCTCGTGCAAGTAATGTCCGCCTCACTGAATAATCCAATTCAAGGACTAGGATTATGTTATCTGCAGCATATTTTTTTTTACTTCTGTAAAACTTTAATATTATCACCCCCAATAATGTGCCGATTTAGCGATAACTGAAAAACCGGCAAACGGCGTCGGCATCACGAGGGAAAAACTGACTGTGCCAGTGCAAGACCGGCCAGTTGGCAACCATCACTGAGCCACGAGGGTGGATGACCCGGCCTTTGCCTTCTAGATTTTTGTACAAATGTGTATATCCCCCATGCAATAGTGGCCGTAGCGAACTAAAAACTTTGTGATGATGTTGTAACACTTAAAGGAGGGTAACGCCATAAATACGACACTGCGACAGCTACCCACATCAGTTATGGTCACGCTGGGTCAGTTAAGTTACAGGTGTGTTTCGTGGCAGACGGCGTGTATACGTAACGAGACTGTGGTGGCGGGTGTGGACATTGATCCTTTAAATCAGGGGCGCTGAACGAAAGAAAAAAAAATCAATTTATAACAAACATTGCACCAACCATCACTTGCACCTGAGGCCAACCGCATGAAGACGATGTCCAAAGTGTTCCACTCCTGCGTCGGCAGCAGACGCCCACCATCTACTTTGGATGTGTCCTGACACAAAGAGAGTCCGCGATAGTGTACTTACGGGTGTGAATTTGAGGAGCGGCCAACCTGAAGGATGGCTCATACCTGTAGACAATACATTTAGTAAGTCGCTGTTGCAGTATCTGCATGAAAGGGACCCTCCACGTTAATATTTAATTTCGTTCCGGCATTATGCCGTGTGGCAACCCAGACAAAAAAAAAAAATCGACGCATTAAAACTACTGTTGTGGTTTTACTTGCTGTTGCAGGCCGAAAAGCACAGAATATCGCGAAAGCGTGGCACCCATTCTCAGCATTTACTACGAGCACAAAGCATCGTTGGTTCCTGGCAAACCGCAGCTAGACTGGTGCGACGCTGCTGTCATGGTGAGTAAGCTGAAACGCGGAAGTGAGTGAAACAAACAATGCTCGATGGATAAGTCGCAAACCCTTAAATTTGTACAGCCTCGGCCACACTTGTCTGGAGCACAGAGCTCCGGAGTGCGTTTTCGCCATGTTACAGGAGATAAGCTGGTTCGAGGTATATTCTAGATCACATAAGCTTTGAGCATGCGATGCTGCATTGGTGAGGCCGCAGCTACTCGCGCCTCTCGCTTTGTGGCACTCCTCCTGCTATTGGAGGTCGTCCCGGTGCCAGCATCACCGCGCTTGGTCCACGTGCGTGCAGCGGCCGTCTTCGTTGCGTGGCGACGAGCGCGAGTAGCAGTGGCCTGCCCGTTTCATGACGCATGATCGGAAATAGACTGCCTCTTACCAGTAGACTCTGGCACGTGATGAAAATACACCCAGGAACCCACGCGCTTCAATTAATAGAAGGCTACAGCGCGGGAACCGACGGAGACAAAGGAGGCACACGAAGTACACAGACGCAACCAACAAGTCCAACTGGTTAAATAATTCTGCATTAATTCTGACCACCTGGGGTTGTCAGAATACACGAGCGTTTTTGCATATAACTGGTGGCATCGAAAATGCGGCCACCCCGGCCAGGAATTGAACCTGGGACCCCCTGGTTAGCAGCGCAACTACTATATATCCACCGAGATAACAGGGCGGATGCACAGCTCCTACTACGATGACACTATACGCTCAAGTGGACGTCATCGCGTTTGACACATGTCTTCACCGCTTTCCACAGCATGCTGAGGCAACCATCCACCATATGGGACAACCCACCGTCTTGGAATGGCGCCATTCATAGCTAGCGTGAAAGGCAATACGGGCACCGGCACGTGATTGCGCGGATGTACTCGTACAGGCCTGCATGGCAAGTTGCGAGAACAGAGTCGGGGCTGCGCATTTCTCGCAGTAGACTTTGCCTCCATTCCTTAATTCCCCCGCATTATTTTTTCAGTTTCACTCTTTTTTTCCCTGCGCACAGGTTGCACCGCATGACTGCATGAATGACGGCATTATCTCTACTCCGTATAACGGTGGGTGGTCATCTCGGCCTTCTGTGGACGGCGCCGAAGATATTCTCAATCAGTCCAACGTTCCTGCTTATTTCATTTACTATAAATCGCTATTATGACAGGAGCAAAAGCGGAATAAATCAATAAATGAATTATCGCATAAGTGCTTTCTTTTCTTCCTCCTTTTCTTGTTTTTCTTTTTTTTTTGCGTTCGCCAGCTGAGCGCGAGGTCGCGAGGTTAGATTTTCTTCGGCGGCAGCGTGGAGTTGGAATGCAAAAAAATAAATAAATAAAAACACACGCGTGTATTTGTATTTAACTACGAGTCACAGAACCCCACGCAGACAAGCTTGATCTAGTCAAGCCCTACATTATTATAGAGTTCGTCGTATTCTATTGTGCAGCTTGTGGGGTTCTCACCCGTGCTCTTGGGACAAAGGAACGACAACACAGTAGTGCAAACAATCACAAGGGCATTTATTGCTCCTCTCATAGTCTAATGCCTGCTAGTCGAATTGCTATCCACAAAACATACCGATGGGCGCCCGACAAATCGCGGAAGTCCGACTCACCGCGACTGGATAACGAGCAAATATGTTCGCCCCATGCTGGACACCAACGCCTGGTCGTTCGCGCGTACGGTCACGCGAACGTAGGCGTGTTCGAACGATCGAGTTCGTCCATTCTGGGGTAGGCCTAACGAGGCGGTCTCGCAGAAGCATGGATCGGCGCACCCGCAGAACGTCCGCGCCGCATACCGAGCCCGAGCCAAAGAGGAAGGGCCTTCTCCTTTATGGCGCCCAAGTAACCCCGCCGTTAGCAGAGCAACACTCGCGCCATCTTTCGTACTACCTTGCAAGCATACCGACCGCCGCAGTAAAGTCACGCGGCAAAGCCGGATTACAGGAGACGGGAGCTATGCGAGAAAACAACATATCAGGGGACGCGTGAGAGTCGCGCATCCCCACAAGCTTTAGGACGTAATACCCCATATTGGCTGCAGTGGACGGCACAACGCTTTAAGATTAAGAGGAGATATTAGTTGATAAGAAGAGCGGTACATGAAGAGTTCATTCTTTTGTAATTCCGCTCAGGATTTTGTGTGCGAAAATAAAATTTGTCGAGGAACATTTTCTAAACCTTGGCATAACATTGCCTTCGCCACGTTCGATGAAAAAAATAAAAAATTATAAAAATCTGCTTTGGGTTACTGTAAAAACCGGGGATCCTCGGCACATCTTGAAGCTGCGGTCCAAATCATATTTCTTATGCAGAGTTTTCAGTCGCGTTACTACAACTCCACAGTCGCAACATCCGAAGCTTTCCATCATATTGTATCTGTGTGCAGTGAAGCCACCTTTCCGGTGAAAATTCGGATTATTGGCGAGCACACCTGCAGGCTCGAGAAACTGCGGTTAGCTGATGCGTAACGGCATCAGCTAACCACATCAGCTAAGTGTAGGTGACATAGTGTAGGACTCTGCAAATCGACAAGTGCGATAGTGCCTATCTATGTATAGAGTGCGCGAGCTTTTTGTATCTTAATTATTTTTTGCGTTTAAAACTGAAAGGCCCCGTGAACGCGATAACTCTCGTCATTTGTGAGTTGAGAGTGCTTCGGCTAATGGGAAAGGATCTACCGTTCCTTGCCTTCAAATTTGTACAGGCAGGGAACATCACGGGTCAATGGCAAAGTGTGCAGACCACTTGCTGTGTAGGGACACTGTGTAGGGAATCGGAACGAGTACAAGTAGCGAGGTATGTGCTTTGGATGGCTCATTCGTATACATAGAGTTAGCATAACTAACTAGTTATACTAACTCGATGTTAAATGGCTGATAAATGGCCGGCGGCTCCACTCATGTTCTAGAAAACACACGCTGTTAACGTTGCCCTCTCTCGAAACAGGGATATACTTGCTCGACGATCCTACTCTCCCGTTTATATTATTTTCTCAATTGTATATATAATTTTTTTAAATTATGCGCACTTATTTCTGCAGCAGATAAGCGAGCTCACCCGTTCTCGCATGCCCCTTTCAGCACTGGGCGCCTCCTGGATGTGAGAAGATCGGACGCTGTCTCAGGAAGCCGCCGTCAAAGCCGTACCTGTGCGAGTGGCCCCACTAGGGCTGCACTGAGGTCTCAAAAATCTGACTGAGAGGAGAATCTCTCCTCTCCCGATAGGCGTCACTGAACCTACATTTCTCATTCATGTATGCCCCAGACATGGACAACTCAAGTCACATAACTTCCGATAAGCTTACTTGACATAGTGTAGCTAGGTGAAGTTGTAAAAACAGCAATTAAAGATCACTGATTAGACTTTTTGCATGAATGACAGAACATTCAATTGAAAAAATTCACTGCCTGCTAACACACAGAATTATCCAGAATCCTGATTCATGGGATCAATATTTTCTCCTTTTCCTCTTTGACTCATAGCTTTCATTTGGTACTATATTCCTTTGTTGCCTGTTCCTTTCACTGTAGGTCTGCTAGAGTTCAGCTGCATTTCCTCTGTTTTCAGGTTTACTACAGCAACAAATACACTCTTTGAGCGAGTAAATAAAAGTATTTCCGCTGGTAGCATATCTCATCAGTATCAATTGACAGAGTGAAAGATCCTTTTTTTTTTATCAAATAATGTATAGCAAGGGCAGGTAAACCATATGAATTTAGTAGGTTTCACTAACTGTCATAGCTGTTCTCGAAGGTAGTGGTTTAAACTAAGGATATGGCTGTGAAGAGTGAATATACAAATTTTATGTTGTATAGCTAACAGCAGCTGGTAAAAAAAAATTTTTACAGCAGCACACAGCTGCAGATTTACCGTACCTGTGATTGCTGACTTCTGTAGTTGGGATGGTTTATTTTCTATTTCTGCTTTCCATCAGCTGTGTCCGTTAGCTATTATACATGCAGTGACAAAGGCCACATCTGGTTTGACAGACATAGGCGTCATGACTGTTCTATATTCTGTCTTGGTGCACCTGCATAGAATGCAAACAATCTGTCATTCTTGATAAACTGCATGCAAACCATAAATTATTATTTAACATATAGAATTCTAGATTGGCTGTCGTTACACATATAACTTCTAAATTATTCTATC
Source organism: Dermacentor andersoni (assembly GCF_023375885.2). Taxonomy (NCBI): domain Eukaryota; kingdom Metazoa; phylum Arthropoda; class Arachnida; order Ixodida; family Ixodidae; genus Dermacentor; species Dermacentor andersoni. The sequence continues at coordinate 146,984,981 of NC_092814.1, forward strand.
AAGTGGAGATAATTGGATCCATAGCAATAAAAAGAAGTTTGAAGTAGTCAAGATAGAAAAAAAAAAGAAAAACTCCACGTGTCGGCACTATTACTTTTCTGTGCAAAAGCAGTACATTGTTCCAATACTGCAGATGAATGTGATGTTTGTAGACTCCAACTTTTCAATCACTCTCTGTCTGCTTGTAGTCATGTAGAGCTGGATTGGTGTCATTTTCATCTGTGGTTCGGAACAAATGAACAATGTTGAATCTGAATGAAGTTGTGAGATCACAGTCAACTTCCAATTGGTCATTTTATTCTTTTAGAGCCCTGATTCTTTCAACCGACATAACACGACAGTTCTACAGTGTGCACACAAGGCCCCACACAGGTACACGAAACAACTCTCATAAAAAAACAACATGATATGCACAAAGCTTCCCAGGAGGTCAATTTCAGTGTGCATGCTGGCCATCATGCCTGCAGTGTTTTTGCGTATACTAGCTTGGTCCGTGGAAACTCAAGTGTCAAATGTCAGTCACATCATGGTTGTGCAATAAAGGTGACTGCATAACTAAAGTCTTTACATGGTAGGCCAGGTGTTATTAGCATAATATAAAACTAATGTCTCCAAAATGAAGGGAAGCTAGCAGGCTTCAGGGTACCGCATTTCAAGAAAATAAATACACCCTCATACAGTTGAGCCAGATTACTCAAGAATGAGCTACCAACATTCCAGAAAGTTTGGAAGCAGTATAATTTTCTTATCATAATGGTTGATTGCCGTTACCAATCAGTAAACTTGTTAAATAGCAAGGTCAGTTTGATTTTCGCTGAAAAACACAGCATTATAAAAGCCAAAGAATATTTCAACACAAAACCATGTCTTTTGGGAATTAAGCATTGACCCACACTTATGACACACCTGTTTTACATTTAAGGGATGAAACATTGTAGGCTTCATGCTAACCAACATTAATTTCTTTGTCTTGACCATTTTCTTCATTTTATTAAAATGCTAATAAATTTTTATGATGCCATTCAACCATTAACTTGGTACCCCTGAAGCACACCAATATGCTCTTTACAGTGATACTAACTCCGTTTCATTCACACATTTGTGCACTGTGTTCAAGTACATGAATTGCCTATCTCAACTTACTGCAATTTTTTAGCTGTTGTTAATAGATAGTTAATTTCACCCTTCTGTTGCAGCCTCAACTGGCTTACTTTTATCTAGGTCTTGTATCAAGGTGTCAGCAATTATAATAATTCAGCTTAAGAGTACTCTTCTTGATCAGGTAGTTCCTTTCATGTGGAACTGACATGCCACAATCCTTCAGTGATCCTCTTTTCATTTTTGGCATTCATAAGACATAATTGTTCTCTTTTTAGTGACAGATGTTGATAACTTGACCTATTGACAATGGCTCATTTTTCTTATCAGTAATAAGGCTACGTGGGTATGTTGACTGCACGGCCTTGTACACTCACTATGTGCATCATATATATCAGGCCATGCAAAAATGAAAAACAAAAACAAGTTCATCACAGCATTGCACATCAAGCTGTCTACATAAAGTACTATATTGCTGTTCTATGTAATAATGACATTACATATTGCCAAACGTCACTGTATCGCAAATGGGCTGTGATATGTCATTAATAAATTAGCTGGGCAAAGTGTGGAAGCGAAATTTGAGTGCCATGGATGATTTAAAGAGAACAGGACTGCACACATAATTAGACATTTGCATTAATGATGAAAAAGAGCAAGAAATGCAAGCAACTGTATAGAAAATGGAAATGTTAACAAAAACGTTAGCAAACATATGCACTTTAGGCTTTGCAAAATGTGAATAATACGATCACCTTTTCCTGTGCAGCTCTTGTAAAAGAAATCGTCCATACGCAGCGGCAAAAATAAAAAACACCAGCACATCTCGTACCACAAAGTAAGTGCGTAAGAGTGCTTCAGCATCATAAAAAAAGCATTGTCCGAGACCTTTCTCTGACTCTTGCCTCCATCATACATGACAGCCTAATGGCATTTCACTGCCAAAAAACAGGCTGTTCTTCTTATCAAGAGTTCACATCAGATATAAAAAGTGTTCTAAGGCTAGACAAAGTTGTAAAAAAACATTGTCAGAAACAGTCCAAAAACAGTGGTAAAAACACACCCCCTTATGCTGGCCAAATTCCTCAAGATACTCAGATATGAAAATTCTCAAAAATGCATGCAAGTAATCTAATCTTCAAAAGCTTGATTCCCATAGAGATGACTCCATTTAACATGAAGCCTCCAAAGTGAGAATGAAGTGTTGTAACAGATGGCGTTGACACGCACGTCCATGGGCTGGCACTATGATCCCCTGGCACCATTATATGAGATCAGGTGTGTGCGCTCCCAGAGTATAATTTTATTTGTTAATAACTGTCACGCACATGCATGCAACTGACGCACAGTTAGCTTTTTTTTAAATATATGTGTGCCTACAATATACTGGCATGCAGCATAAAACACGTTGGCCTAATTGAAATGTTCAGCTTCTTTTTTTTTTCATAAAAAAAAAATGACTCAAGTTTGCGACAGGAAAATTATATGTGTTAATAAAATATGTATATATCAGTACAGATCTACGTTAGGATCAGTTTTACACAAGCATGCACACATACATTATATATATACACAGCCAATGCTTTTTCCACCAATACTAGTGATGCAGAGTTATTGAAGCTCAGACTCTAAATTGTACTCATTGTTCTTCAGTGGCCTCAGATAGCCAGCTGCCAGGAATAAAAACTTGAGGTGTTTGCTATGAAATACAAGTGAGCTGTGTTCTCATTGTCCAAATTAAAGAACGAAAGATGAAACAGTTGTGCTGTGTCTTCTTTATTTTTAACCATTGCCTTATTCAAAACTTGAATGTAGTGCTTTTGCTTTTAAACAATGCTTGTGAAGCCTAAACTTAGAAAATTAAACTGATCCTGTGTGTGTTTCTATATGCTAGTAAATATGATAAACTAGCATAGTTATCTTCCTAAAACTGAGTAAAATGTATAGGTTTATGGTATCACTGCAACAGCTAAACTTCATTTCATTACTTTCTTTTACAAATCTAATTTAATATAAATAATAAGCTTTAAAGGGGCCCTGAACCACTTTTTATCAAAGTGGAGAAAGATATTTGAAGTGAAAATAGGCTATTTCAGAAATACTTTTCCGGGCAAGAAGTGGTTCAATGCGTTCAGCAGAACCGAAATTACTGGCAATCAAGCATGGCCTTCGCTGTGCTCCCGCTCCTTCTTCAATGCCTTGTACTGCTAGGGCACAGTGGGGTGTGCCCACAACACTCCGCCTTCTAAATGTCACCGTGGCGCGCAGTTCAAATTTCATTTTGGAAGTTAACATAGACGCCATGACTTCCGCCTTTGGTGCCTACGACACGCTAAACGTAAGCCAAACGCGGTTATCCTCAGCGAGCCGCAGTGCGCTTAGCCAGTGGAGTCGTGGCGGCACCCCGTGGCAGCCGCGGTATCTACACCATGTAGTCAACGCAGCTTGATGTCAGCTATCGGCCAGTAGGAGCTGTCTAAGGAAATGACGAAATAAGTCGTCTGATGACGAAATAAAGCATCCAGAAGAGAGTAAGGACAGGGCCTTCTGTTGAAAAGAGAGCATTTGAGAGAATGGAGACTTCGCAATCCGCTTGCGAGCTCCACGCACCGCATGTGACAGCAAAACTTGGCTGAAATGTTCACAACAGCATATGCTACCTGCAGACTATGTTATTTCACCAAGCCCGAGGGGTGGTTCAGGGATCCTTTAAACAAAACCGCAATATAAACATGCATTAGAATGTAATTAAACCAAATGGCATTCAGACTCCCATTAAGACCAGTTGGTATTTACAGATTCCAATTGGTGCCTCTGAACACCTGAATGAGATATCCATGAACTTAGTTCTTGAGCCTTGATCATGGATATATAACTAATTGATGAACTTGGAACTTGGACCCTTTGGCTAAAATTATGTAATGACACCCAATGAATGCCCTATTGGAGCTGTCTTGACACCATCTAGACCCATAGTGGTGTACAATTGGGACTGTCTTAATGCCAATTAGTTCCATAATGGTGTCTGGTTGGAACTGTCTTAATACCAGCTGGGTGTACAAAGATTTCCAATTGGAACCAGTTGGACAAGGCAATGTTTTGGACAAATGCTGTAAGTCCAGCTTTGTCTCCCTGAAAAAATAATTCAATTCTTTATTATTACTTTGTTTACTTGGAATGTTAAAAACTGTAAACACTTGTTTAATGATCTATCATGCTAGCTTGAGAGCCTGTACTTCGTGGTTAGTAATGCTGACCTTGCTAAAATTGTTTGCTACCATGTCTCATGAGTTGGCACCTGGTGTAAGCTTTTATGACTGGGTGCCTTGCAGACATTTCGTGGAACCCAGAATACACAGCATTTTCAAGCTTTGTAAAAATTTTGTCCCTTAACCATCAGCTGCAACTATAAAAGTAGGCTCCATCCTTGAATTTTATGCTGCCTAGCTATAGCTGTAACACTGAGGTTCAGGGGACATGTATTTTGTAATTAACTACATGTTTTTTCCAGAAATTTTGACATAAGTTGGGTAAGCTGCTGGCAGCTGACCATCAACAGCACCAGAGGTGGCATGTTTCTGTTGCCATTCCGATGTCAAACTTCTCAACAACTGCAATTAAATACTACCATGCTGATACATTTGCATCACTAGAGGACACTTGTATCCTACCAGAGTGTTCCATAAACAAGACTCTGGTGGCTGTTACATCACAATACGCTGTAATACAATCCATCACTTTGGTTCATATCAAGCAGCACATATTTACACATAATGACATACTGTTTAGCTAACAGCTATTGTAACAGAAGATGCCACAGCTTTAAAAAAAGGATACAGAAGCTATCATGTTCTTCAAGCTTCGTTTATACATTTTTACATCATATGAATATGCATTTATGAAATAAATATATATTTGCACAAAATATATAATAAAAAATAATAAATAATGATTGGTAATGCAAACTAAATACTTATTGTAATTTACTGTAAACCTATAATTATTAAGGTTGTTTCTCCAAGATCTCTAAGTGGCACAATTAAAGAATTAAAAACAGTGACTGCTACATCACTTCATTTCTTTTTACTTTTCCAAGTTCACTTACTTGCTGCTCCAAAGACAGCCTTCAGAGCACGTATTTTCACTACCAATAATGCAAGTTACCACATTCTGCACAATGAGTGCAACGCAGCATCTACACATTTAAACTGAATATAAACTATAGCTGCCTCAATCCATGCAAATTTAACATTATCCCTATTGGCCATCTGCTCAGGAACAAATTTTCTTATTGTGGGGGTGATGAAAGTGTCACTCACCCTTCTTAGTTACAACTAGCACCTTGGCTCAAAGCCAAGTTTGTTCCCAGCCAGTGGGCTGAGCGGAGACAACACTGTGGTGCCGTACTTGCACAGAGTCTGGAGGAAGCTCGGAGCCTTTTCCTCGTAGCATGGAAAGCGTGCCATTATGCATGTCCCATGGCAGAGGAGGTGTCTCAACATGCTCGATGGCAAAGCTGGGGCCCAGTATATCAGGCCGACCCCTGGGCAGCGTGTTGGCCCAGGTGTGTTGTGGGGCCTCACCCCCACGTGTGACAGCCAACAGGTCAGGCTGTGACGACAGGGACCCCTGGCGAAACATGCTAGTTGGGGAGATGCCGCCCGGAGAAACAGGAGGAACAGCATCCAGTGGCCTCGGCGAGGAGAACTGCTCTCGACACGCGGACAGGTCGCGCTGGAGGCCCTGCTCAGACGAGCCAGTTGGAGCCGTTGCGGGCCTGGTCACTTTGTGGCTGGGTAGTAGAGGCTCTCCTGGGGAACGTGAAATGTGATGCCGGCCGCTGGGGGGTAGCTGTTTCCAGGATATGGGGGAGGCTTCTCGCAAAGGCGTTCGGCAGTGCCCCCGTAAACACCTCCGCTTCCAGGCTGGTGACCTGGGTCACACACACCACCCCTCGGGGGTCAATGCCCTTAGCAAACCCCCCGCCCAAAGGCTTGTCTCTGCCCAGCGCCACAATGCCCGAAGAGTCTGTTGAAGCAGTGAACTTGTTTCAAAGGTCACGGGAGGGCCTGTGAAGCAAGTGCACTGCGTGCAAAATAGAACGAGGCTTGTCCTATTGCTCCGGTAGCACTGTGCAGAGACAAGCTATCCTCAGACAGGTACCCTGTGGGTTGGAAGCTTTCATCAGAATAAGCTCCATTAAGCAATGCATATTTCATGGTTTTATATGGGGACATTAATCTGCATACCCATTCTCATGCTGCACTTCCTAGCTTTTACCATTGCTCTTTCCCACCAGCAAATCTGTGCTTGCCCGATAAAGAGAAATAAATTGTTGCCAAGGGCTGTTGTTGATGAGGTTGGTTTACTATTTTTGGTAGTATAATTCCCTAATAAGTATCATATATTTGTTTAACGAATCTTTTGTTGAGCCTAAATAAGATTAGCTTAAGAGTTCTCTAATGCCATAAGTACTGTGTGTGTGACAAGATGTCATGAAAAAGCATAGAATAAGGTAGCCTTTTATAGAAATGTAACTCGGAAAAGAACCAATAAACCCCACCAAATTGAATTAAAATGTGCATGTTAATCTGGCTCAATTAATGTATGCCTCAGGATGTGAATTCAAGACATAAAAACTGCACTGAATAAATATGAGCAGCATCGGCAGCATAACATTTTGCCTAATCTTTATCTACGTCACAATATAATGCATGTACCCTCAAAAGCTGGTCCAAAATGCGAAAAGAAAAGATGTGCTTTGCAAAGACAGAGCTAATTCAGTATTGTTGAAGGCTGTGTGATGTCCTTTGAAGACATCACAAACATTCCTCACACAAAAGATACCCTTTGCTGAAACAGGACATTTCTAACAAGAACAATGATTTGTATTGACACTTCCTAAAGAATTTCAAGTTAATGGAAGCGCACTAGCGATTTCTGATCTTACAAATATGGCTTAAAAGGAGCTATAGTACTATAGATCACATAACCAACTACAGTGGTAATTCCTGAACATGCAGATAATTCTGACTTTACCTAATGGCTAAATATTATGCATCCTTATTTTATTGTTCTGCCAGGTTTCAACTATCACCATGAAATTACCTGTGAACTTTGGCTCACAGTCATACACTAGAGAAAAAAGAAGCTGATACTTTGCCTGTGTGTCATAAAAATTTTTTGCATTATGCAGCTGCATTGTCATTCTACTTCTGTAAAATGCCTAAAAATCTAATCTTTTCAGTACAAAAGCACTTCACCTTCTCAATATCTATGACTCCCATTTTTTCTTTGTCAAATATTATTAGAAGGTGGGTGTGAACTTAAAAAAAATTTCAAGCAGCGAGCCGAAAGTCTTGCTGATTTGGCACTCAAATTGAATAGCTGCTAGTGTTTGATTGAGTGCTTGAATAAAAATATTCATATTCAAAATTTCTATTTTTTTAATAACTTCCCAAGTTGCAAATTATTTTACTAGACATATAAAGGTAGCCACATAAGTTATAATACTAATTAAATGGTCTGGATTGTTTTGGGTAACTTTTTCTGAATTATTCAGAAACTAATTTGTATTCAATTCAGTGCCATCACTGCTCAGTTTGTATTTGAGTCAGTATCATCATTATTAAGTTCATATTAGATTTGGCATCATCATTATTCAATTCGTACTTCATTCTATTTCAAGGATTGTTATTAGCATACTTCTAGTTAAACTTTATTCCTGAAGCACTACAGAGTTGCTTCTGAAACAGTCACAGCAAATGTAGCGGAGCAGGAGGCCATGGTTTTTCTTCCATACTCTAGAATGTTTGCAGATGCAAACATCATAGTCCAACAGTACATTGGTAGGAAAGTGACTGTTGCATCTTGACTCCCCCTAAGCCATCAAGCACTCTCGGAGCCCTTGTGTTGAAATGTTATTTGTGGGTATATATTGGTGTGCCAAGTTACGGGGCAAGTGCACATATATTTACACTGTTAAGAGATGTAGAAAATAAGGACTACATTTGTATTCCTCCAGTGCGCAGTAATAATGTTAGGCACAACATGCTGCCGTCAGTGCAGTTTTCAGAAACAGATAGGAGACAAAGGAGTGGGAGCAAGGATGCATCTGACATTCTTTCTTTTATCCATGCAAAAAGGACATGCAACAAGCTTGCAGAAAGAGTCGTGGATTGCTACTTTATTAGTGTTCTTTTAACTAGTCTGATAAGTGCACACTGAATCACTGTACTGCAAAGCGCTGCCATTGTATTAATTCTGATGAAATGTGACAAGGTGCCAGAACCTTGTCAAATTTCTCACTAGCACTTTTGTTTTTCTGGCTAAAAAATATGCTTTGATTATGTATACTCTCACCTTTGTATGTCTGCGCTTAAACAAGTAAGAGCACTAATAGGCACACATCTTCAGCAAGGCACTATCTTATCGGTCCTGTCAGCATCAGTGTTAACTGTACACAAACTGGGCCTCTGGGCCGGGCAGAGGCCCAGCTTAGTGCAGAGCAGTGCATGACCACTGGGAGCAGATGCATCCTCTCCAACAAGCAGGCAGGGCAGTGCAGCAGAGCAGACAGGGGGGAAGCCAGGAAAGCGTCATTACACGCTTACTGGGGAAGGCGCTGTGGTTGGCCTGCAGGGCAGTGGGATGGCTCCCTGGCAGAGTCATTGCTCCGGCGGCTGCTTGGCGCTGCTGCTGTTGCTGCTGCAGCCGCTGGCACAGGCACAGGGCACCCACACACAGCACCAGGCACACCACTATCACCACCAGGGCCAGTGTCACAAAAACACTCACGCCAAGGCCCAGAATCTGGCTGCTGGCCATATCGTCTGCAAGGAAATGCATTAATGCAGCTTGTTTTTTAGGCAGTATGGTCTGCCTATAAGACGCAATTATGCACACCAGTCAGTGGATAGTGCACCATGCGTACGCAGTTCATAGCACAAACCACGTAAACTTTTTGTGAACAAAAGAAAGAAAAGCTCACTAAAGCCTCGATGTAGATGGGAAAATTGTTTCTATGTAAACTGCAATATTTGACTAAGTTTTCCTGCCAAAAAATTTGGTGGCAATGCATTTCGTGTAAAAAGACATGGTCACAAGTAATCCCATAAGAATATGTGTCTTCAGAGCCCATGACCCTGCCCAGGAAATGCAGTAAAAAATACTCAAACCAATTCGAAATTTTCGGTTGGAACCAATTGGATATTTCCAATTGTGTTTTGGGACAGTCATTGGAAAAATCAACAGGTTCAACTGGATTTTTGAACACAATTGGACCAAATCGGCCTCTGAATTAGACTCCTTGGTACCAACATGAAAAACAAAAGAAAGGGAAAAACAACAGATGGGCCCTCACTTTACTTAGCATGACACCGATATACTCGAAACTCCTTTCAAAAAGCATACTCATCCATGAACACACAACAGCAATTCTCTTCACTGACATAACCAACATTCAACACCTCACTACATGAGAGATAGGTGTCAGATGCTATATATACATATAAGCAATATTTGGTTGACCAAGCGGTACCAGTGGTTCATGAGAAATTGGTAAAATTTCAAGAGAGATTTTTAACTCAATAGAAAGCTAAATGCTTCTCTCCATTGATCACACCAATATACAAAGACCTTTTGCTTCAAAACTAACATTATAATTCTGCTATTATTATTATCAACTATTTTGTTGTTTCATGAGGTTACTCATGATTTACAATTGGGTCCAGCTAGGACCAATTGGCATACGAAGCTCCAGTGATGTCCATCTGAAACCAACTAGACTTCTCATGATGGCCAATTCGAACCAACTGAATTTTGCATGGAGCCCAATTGGAACTTGGCCCTCCTATATGATGTCCAATTGGAACCAGTTGGGTCCCATTCAAAAATACAACTGCACTCAATGTTACTTTCTTGACTGGGAATAGCTGTCTGTCTGATAAATATACAGAGTGGCATCACAGTATTATAAACATACTCTTCTACTTGCCATTTGTGCCTTGAATAGACTGGACGATAGACCATTTACAGAATCAAAGGTCTTGGGAGCCTGACCTCACAGCTCATCAGCCCCAAGGCCATTCAAGTTCTTCTACAGTACCTGAAGGTGACAGACTTGAGTGCCCGACTTTAGATATGCTGCGCCTGGCTTAGTGCATGTGACAGAGCGATCAAGACTTGCGTCTTCTTTCTGTCTTTCTTTCACCCCACCATCCCCTCCCCATGTGTAGGCTAGCAAACTGGACAAAGTCTGGCTACCCTCCCTGCCTTTCCTCCTCCCTTCTATCTCTCTCTCTACTTGCCATTTAATGTGTATGCTCTTGTCTTTATGGATTAAATTTGTTGTCCATCAAAATACAGTCCTCTGTGGTACTGATTTTAGCTCTCACTGTTGAATTTTGTTTCAACAGCCTTGCTCCTCATTTCTAAAATGTAAGACTAACTATATATGTGTATCCCTTTGGCAGGGTTGCAACTTTCAGTATAGAAATGACATAATGCACTGAACCAGTGTGGAATAGTGAGACCATGAGTATATTATACTGAAATGTGATAGCAGCGCTAAACGAAAAGGATTAAGACTCCATGTTGAAACAAAAGACGAAAGATAAATATACTGCAAGCCAATAATTTGGTACATCAAAAATAAGTTTTCTGTGCCCAATCTTTAGTGTAGCATATAGAAAGCAGGAATTCAGCATTACAATATGCCAGATTTGACAATGGTTATGCTTTGGAGAAGTGGCTCTGTAATGAATGTCCATCTGCCAGTATGGTACTCCACAACCAGTGTTACCTATCTGCATGTCTCACAACTACTATTAAAGGCTCCATAAAGAAAGATTTCTCAAACCTGAATAAAGTTTCCAAGTTACATGATCATGAGCTTGTACCCAAGTTAATGTTGGTGTTTTTAATGAGGACATGTGAATTAATCAAACTGCTATTTTTAAAATGCAAGTGGTAAGCTTAAAGTATGGCACGTAACAAGTCAGTACTAACGGAGACCCAAAATACGTCAAAAAGGACTTACATCGACCAAAAAAGCCATAAATACAATCCCTGCTTTTGTGTAATTTTTTGTCAGCCCCAACATCCGAGCTGTGTATACAAGCTGCATAGTTTTATCTTGGATATACCGAGGCTGATCTCATCGTACACAGTGAGTGCATTAGTGATTGTTTTTAAATGTTCTTAAACTCGACGTACATAAATACTCGACTAAATTACCCAGTTTTGCAGAGAACCAGCTTGAAACTTTCTCACCTATGCATAAAGCATGGCTTGTCTCATCACTGTTGTCTCCACAGTGGTTTACACCATCACATGTCAAGTTGCTTGAGATGCAAAAAGTGTTGCGGCACTCAAAATCCCGGCACTTCAGGTCATGCTTGAGATCTGAAATGCAAATAATGAGAACTATTGAAAATGCTATTTTAAGGGCATCATAAGGATTTATATAAGTGCATAAAAAGTGACATGTCATTGTATGAGCAAGAATAAAATTTGAGATAACACTTGGTTTTTCCATGTCTAGGCAGCAATTCTGGATGAATGTCATGATATTACATGTTAGAAACATTTTTTTCGCACATTATAAGAATCACACTTGTCCCATATCTGAAACTAAAAATATCCGCTGTCTAAAATTACTTGGAATCAACCAATTATGATACATAATGGGGCTTTCATGAAGTGCTGTTCCATTGAACCACTTCATTACATGCAAGCATGTTGTAGTGTTTTAAGTGTCATTCAGTGGAACAATAAGAGGGTATTACATTCCATGGTGAAAAAAATTTCATTTTACTTCACTAAGAACTTGTCAATACACCTATAAATCCTACTTCTTTAAAGCACTGCTGCCTGTCCTATTCTATAATGTCTCACCAGGAAGTGAGCTGTCCTTGTAGGCAGTGATTATTAGCTTGAAGCCATTTCCTTGTGGGCTCCAGCTGTCAGTGGTATATTTGAGGGTCACGTAGTTCCCCTGGGTGAAGATTGTTCCCACATCCGAGCGTGTGCTCCGACATGAAAGATCCACCTGCGGCCACGAAGGATATCAGGAGCGTGGCATAAATATTATCAGTTCAGTGAAAAACAGCACTTTTTTCCTCCTTCTAGTTGCGTTGTAGACAAGAAGCTTTATCACACTGTTGTGGTAGAACAGTATTATCTTCAACTCAACTTCTGGCAAATAGAAATGTCATGGAGAGCAATAACATGAAATAAGTTACTTCTTTTTAAAAGTCTTCTTCAAGTGCTTCAATGAAAGTAAAGCAGTGCACATGAGTTCAAAAGAAAAAGAAAAAGAAGTCACGAGAAAGCTCAGCACTGAGACAATTCAATATTCAAGTATTCAATAATCTCAATTGTTTTTGGCTAAAGGTTATTGAATGTTTTGCATGTGTTGTTCCAGCGAGAATCATGAGTGAGTGTGCAACAGAAATGAGCTCTTAAATGCTATCATATCTGGCTTATTGTAATTATGGTGATTGAGCAATTCTTATTACGTCACCTCATGCATTAGACCGTGTCCTTAACATGACATACAGAGATGTTTTTGTATTTTACATGTTTTTGTATGGAAAAGTCTTAGCAGTCCATAGTTTTTCAGCTCATACAACATATATTGAATGCCAAATATTATCTAATTTAGGATATCGACCCTACAGCACCAGTTTACACAAGATACAGCTGGATTATATTATTTAGAGTAGCTAACATAATGAAAGGTTTTGTTTTTCAACTATAATAAACCTTCCATTTCTTCAATTGGATGCAGTGGTGCTCAAGACTCATGTATTAACAAGATCTAAAAGTAGAGTTAAATAATTAGCACAAACTAAGTTGCCTAAAGTAGGCTGACATATTGAACAGCTATAGAGAGAAATTTTACCATGTGTTGTTCTTTCTTTCTTTTTCTTTATGTACGTATTGACCACCTTGTAGCAGTAGAATGTCAATATTTAATTGACTGAACAGTTCAGGCATAGGTGTCACGAGCAAAAAGCGATTATATATAAGCACTAGACAATTAGACAGTGTATAATTAAGCATTTAACCAGCTAATAGTAATTCTCTAAAAGTTGGATATTTACAGCACAATAGGACATTGTGATTCGATGCCTGCAATTGAACATGAAAAATGTAAGCATCTCGTCATTTTCTTGATGCAGCACCAATTTTTACGTTTTCTTTTTTTATGCTTGCTCACATGTTCGGTCTGCCCCGCCGTGGTTGCTTGATGGCTACGGTATTGGGCTGCTAAGCATGAGGTCACAGGATAGAATCCCGGCCACGGCGGCCGCATTTCGATGGGGGCAAAAACACCCATGTACTTAGGTTTAGGTGCATGATGAAGAATCCCAGGTGGTCCAAATTATTCTGGAGTCCCCCAATATTGCGTGCCTCATAATCATATCGTGGTTTTGCTACGTAAAACCCCATAATTTAATATTTTTAACATGTTTGGTCCGGCTTCACTGCAACTATTGTCATATTGCAGTGAAGCCAGCTTGCAAACAACGGCATTTGGTATATTCGGCTTTCTTAAAATGCCGATTGCTTACGCAGTAATAATTCCTTCGCAGACAGAAAATTAACTAAGAGAAGTAGCAAGGACACTGATTTTCTGTTCTGACGTATCAGATGAAGACATTCTGTCTACTTTTCTTTTTGCGGGAAGATGGTCATGTAGTTCAAAGAGCAACATGGTGTTTGTACATGACACCCTGTGTTACATTTACACGCACACACACTGCTCATAGATGCCACACCAGTCGTGCGCGTCACGTGGAGATGGCAAAACGGGGTGTTTCCTGCGGTTTCTGATATTAGTTCTTGGCGCAGCAGTTCAGATTACAATACCTGTAAATGCAAATTATTATTAGCACCTTGTGATTTCCTATAGCATGGGCACCATCAAAAATGACTAGATGATCGTGGCAGTCCAAGGCCAGCCTTTCAAAGCGAAGCATGAAGCGTTGCAAGATTGAATCAGTCTGGAAGGTGACGGCGCACTCCAGGTTGTTTTCGCTTTCAGATGTCAGCACAGCGCCGTCAATCTTCTTGTACTGAGGGTAGTGTCGCTCTCCCATGCACAATGATGAGATGTGAACTGCGAATGGCAAAAAATAGGATCCAGGATTAAATTCATGCAGGTAAATATTCAGGAAAATTCCCCTTCCTTTCGAGAATGCAGAAAAATATAACCAGCACATGCTTCTTTTGCGGGCGATGAAACTTGTACTTTAAAGAGGTCTCTCCATTGTAACCTTAAAACACTCCTGTGAATTTTCTTCACACTGATAATTGATGCTTGAGCTCACAATCAATTCCAGGAAAAGACTCGAGAAAATTAAGTAGCTATAGTTCATTGAAACTCTCTAAATTATCATTTCGCTCAGAGCTTGTATATATATATATATATATATATATATATATATATATATATATATATATATATATATATATATATTCACAAAGTCACCACGTAATATAACTTTTCTTCGGCATGCATGGCTGAAGTAATTGTCTGTACAATATCTTTGTTTAAAATTCAGCGCAAATGAAATAAGTAAGGATATATATTCGCGTCACGTACATGCATATATACATATACACGCGATAAACGTAAATGCGCTTCTTACACACACACTTTGCACGAACGTCCTTGCATTCTCAAGCGCACCACGTATTACAATGCCTCGCGTGGGTTTGAATACGCAATCCTCGTTTTATTTGACGTTTCTGGCCAATCGCCGGTGCTCAATTCACACCAAAGGAAAACCAACACCCGCAAGCGTACACCACGAAAACGTCTGCGGCTGGTCGTACTGCGAACAAATACAGGGAACGTTAACTGAACGCAGTGCGTGTACCTATAAGGCCTGCTTTCTTGGGATTCATCCCACGCCCGGTTAGCTGCGGGGCGAGAGTTCGGATAACAGATCGTGCTCACACGCGAGTGAACCTCGATTCTCGCCTTGCACGGGGCTGAAATGTCCGAGTATACTTGTACGGGTCGCGCCGTGCGGTGCACGCTCGAGCCTGCACGGGCAGGGCACGGAACTCCCTCTTTCCCGTGCAGCCCGCGTCCCCCTTATTTAGGGCTGCGTTGGGGGCGACTCGCAGCGCGCCGCGTCGGCGGCGTCCGCGGCCAAGAGCCACGGCGTGCACGCCCATAACTCGTAGCATTCACGTATCGTGCGCACGCATGCATTGTCCCGGCGGCGCGCTTCACGGCGGCAAGAGAGCGCGCGCGCGGAAACACAGGACAAGGCGCGAGAAGGGGTTCCATAACCGAGCGTGCTACTCACAGTACTTGTTCCGGTCCGCGAAGGCACCGTGCCTGCAAATGAGCAGCGATAGCAGCAGAAACTGAAGCACGACGAAAGACCAGTGATCTCGCTGGACGCTGGCCATTCTTCGAGCGCCGGCTGCAGCTTATTTCGAGCAGCTATCACGTCGGCGTCATATTGACTTCCGCTCGCTTACGCGCAGCCAACGCCTCCTCGGCTCGCTTCCATGCCCGACCGCGGCAGAGCTGGCATCTCTCGCACTATCTAGGGCTAGCCGGCGCCTTTTCGCCAAGTGGCGGCGCCACCGAAGTGCGTGGCCCCGCGGGCGGCCCGGCGATTGGCGGCGCCTTTGACGGCCGCTCTTCTTGCAAGGAGGCAAACTCTTGCTTTGACGCGGCGCACGCTTAGCTCCTTGCCACTAAAAATACTGTGCGCAACTCGGAGAATATGCACAGCAGTCGGACTGCCGACAATCGATCGAGTGAGGCCGACACGCGCCGAGAACAGCTCCGTGCGGCCGCGCGCGCCTCATGCTGCCCGCCCCCCTTTCTCAGCTTGCACGCGGCACTCCGCGGATCCTGCAACTGCGGCACCGCAAGTTTCGTTTCGTCGGTAGGGACAGTCCCGTGGGCGCGCTGAGCAAATAAAGTCAAGCTGTGTATAGGCCCGCAAGCAACGACGTTGCTACCGGCGCGCTACGGAGCGAGCCTGCGAAGGCGGCGGTGTACAAATACGCGTCACCCTGGCAGTGTGCCGTAAACTTAGCGTAGGCCCAGTAGTTGAGGTGACACTGGTTTATGTCGCAAATATAATGAGAGAGCCTAGGCTTAACTTTTAAGCATACGAAGCGCAGTTATATACATCCATTATTTCGAAACAGGTTACTTTACACCACATATTCTGCTATATGTATAGGGCTTCCCAGTCCAGAGATCACTTGTATCCCCATGCTGCACACATGGGAACGGTCATGGTAACAGTTTTCTGCAGTGCTCATATTCAAGAAACTTGTTGTTTAAATGTTGCGGCTATCTGAACGGGAAGAAGAAGGCAAGAGGAAGCAGGAGGAGCAGAAAAAAAAAAATAAAGAAAACCTCATGACAAAATAATAAAGGGGACTTTCTTAACTTCTTTGCAAGATACCCGAAAATTATTTTGACGCCACCCATGAAAATGGTTTTACATTGATTGAGAATTTCGCTTGTACTTTTTGAGTGGAAAGCGTTAGATAACTATCCCTTTCCATGCTCTGAACTTCCACAAACATCACAGTAACTGCAATAAATGCACATGTGTGAAACATTCATGTGCTGATATAGATACTGAGAAAGTGTGCTCATAACAAATGAACACCTTAAACTCGTGGCTTTAGATAGAAACATTTACTTCGAGAAACTCAGAAACCAATCAACGGCTTTTGTCGTGTTCCGTGTACGGAAAAGTTAGCTTTACCACGCTATTGCTTCTAACGCAGAGAAGCTAGATTGACAGGGACAAATGTACTCGAATACGAGGGAATGAACATCAGTCAATGAACGTCATAGAAATCGAAACTTTCTCCAATTTAATTTTACATGTTAACCTGAGCCGGGACCAGACTAACTCTTGATGGGCCCTTGATCAAAAGACTCTCGAAGATTAGACGTTCAGAATCGAGTGGTCATCTTGAGTGGTCCGGCAATAAACGCTGAGTTCCTTAATGCATACAGTTTCCTTAATGTACTTCTCTGTTTACTTCGATGATACGTGCGTAATGTGAAGTTTCAGGTCTAGGCAGGATATAACACGCATATACTGTCGTGTATCGAAGTTTCGCGCTTTGAATTTCGTTAAGAATTGCACGCGGACAAACCCTTTGCAACGTAGAAAGTGTAGCATGGACGACCACAAGACAGAAGACGCATCGAGTACTCGCAGCGAAGCTTGCACATAAGCCAGACGCACATTTAAACAAAGGCAAACGTTATGCATGAAGCAAATGTCTGCGCACCAGCCTACTGGTGTGCGTGCCCACACGCACTTGCTAATGGAAAGCGAAATCATTGCCAATACGTACCACGTGCATGATTGCGTGATAAAAGAGACGGCTAACAGCCGCTAAAGCACTGCGTGCTGCCTGGTGTTTTCTCAAACGATCATCCAAAGAATGGCCCATTTGGCCGATGTAGATGACAGTGGAATCAAATTATAGCCACATGAGAATCAACAAAACGCACAGCGCGCATTTTCTTTCGCAGACTTTAGTCCTTGCACATCGTCACCCATGTTGCACATTATTAATAGCTTTTGCAGCGCTGAAAGAAAATGTACAAATGCCACACTTTTCAGCTGCCTTCTTGAGGCGGTGGGACAAGTTGTGCGTGCAAGGTAGAGACACAAGGCGCACCTGGTGTTGTCTTGGTGGTGGTGTTTCGCTATATAATGAGGGTCTCAACAACAGCCAATATTGCCTCTAGTGGGAACCTGGCGCTGCGCAGTCGATTAACTTAGTGTTTCACACTGCAGGTTAGCTGTTGCTCGCAGGACATTTGCACGCCAGCTAGAAGGCAGTTCGAAGTTATTTCCCTTTTGACCATCCCGAATTAAACCTAGCTATACCTGAGGATTGGCTTTTGCGAAAATAAGCAGAGCGAGCAGTCGCTATACGGTTAATGTACATGTCCAGGAATGGTAAGCAACCTTGCACCTTGAGTCATGCGGTGATTGTACTCGCAGCCAGTTGTGGTGTTACCGGGGTGAGTTAAATCGAGCTGGTACCCCGAATAAAAAAAAATAATGAGATGTGGGAGATTCATGTGAAGAGTGAAAATATAGAGGTCCGTTGTCTAAGAGTCATCACTGCGCCACGAAAAGAAGGAATCAATTTTATTGTCAGTCTTTACAACTCTTCGTAGCAGCTTTCTCTTGAAATGTCACGTATATATCGTCGTTTATTTTTTATTTTTTCTGCGTGGACCATTGCGAACCACCAGTGCTCCAGATTAATACTGACTGCACATATCTGTTGACAGTGAGCTCCAGGGCACCCGCATTTACAAATTACTACGTTGGGGGAAGCACAGAGCATGCAAAATTACTTGAGGCCACTGCGAAACGGCAAGCAAAAGAACTTGCACTTTTACATATTACTGTTCCTTGTTATCATTTGCCCATGTACCAATCCTTGGAGGATGCCAGTACAAGCACCTGAAGGAACACTTCCCACCAGGCTCACACCCGCCGTACATAAGACGTATGAGCGGGGAGCAAACATCAGATATTATCCCACTAGTATGTGATACGCCAGTGGACCACCACACACTTCATTATTAATCTAGACACTAACAACCTCAACACACAGAACGTCACGGAAACGATCGAGTCTATAAGGACGTAATACGCACAATACAAGCTGCTTACAAAACAAACACCGCCCCCTAATTTACCAAACTAACGCACTCATAAAACACAATTTACCGGGTGCTCAAAGCTAAGCTTTATGGTTTTCTTAAAATTAGGCACTGGGAGGCACGTGAAGACCACCTGTGCAAATAGTTTACGTGGCCAGGGGGACACAAAGTGAGATGATAATTATCGCTGTAAGCAGCCCAATTAACTAAAATTGAATAATTATCTTTTTGTTGACTGCATTAAGTGGGTACGCTTGTATTGAAAAGTTAGAGGCAGTCGTGTTTCTACGTATATATCAGTTGGAAGAATTCGTCTGGCCTGTCTGTGCTCTGAGGTATCCGACTCTAAATTTTAATTGTCGTTCGCATGATTACGCATGCAAGAGAGTGAGGATCGGCGCAAAGCTCCACCCTTATGTGACGCGGCTGTTGCGTGCGGCGTTTAGTCTGACAACAGGGCGGAGGCATAGGCTGTTGGGTCTGGAGGACAATCCCAATTGCTGTCCCCAGATTTTGGACCTTGCCGTTGGGTGCGGGAGTTGGCCGAGGTTGAGGAGGACTTTGAGATGAAAACTGGAGGTTTATTTACATTATTTACAGTGAGAGTACAACAGTCATAAAGTCATTACGGGCCGGCAGCAACTCGGACGCTGCGGCCCGTAGCAAGAAACTCGAAAGAGATGAATGAAGGAATGCTCTGTTGCTGCTCCCGGTCTCTGGCTTTTAACCCTTTCGGTGTCTCGAAGTCACGTCACGTTCGGCCAATCGGCGACCCCGCTCAGGTGGCGTCATTTTCGGCCAATCGGCGAGCACGCTCAGGTGGCGTCATTTTCGGCCAATGGTAGGCGCCCGTGCGATTGTGTCACACCCGGCGCACAGGGTCGCTCCTTGGGCCCCAATTGTCCGAGGGCTTACTTCTCTCTGCGGTATTGCCTTCCCGGTCTGCAACTGCCTTCACAAAGGCGGATGGGGGGATTGCTGCCAGGGCTTCACGGTGCATTACAGCCGTCTTGCCTCGGAACCCACGTTACCTGGAACAGTGCCAGGCTCTCGCTACACTTTCGGGAAGAGTCAAGCAGTGAATAGCTCCACCTGCGGCGCACGAGGTGGGGGACGCCAACTCGTTTGCACGTGCCGCGCCTCGGGAACGGGGTAGATCTGCTTCTGCGTTCCTTACTTAGGTGTGGCGCGATTCGATGTGGTCTGGTGAACTCGAAGGAGGCTCAGGAAAAGGTCCCGTATCTAACAAGGCAAAGATGGTAACTGTTCCCCTTCCCCTCTCGGCTGGCGAAATCAAGATATAACTGCGCGGTGTGCCGTGCAGTTGTTGCTCTTGATTTCAATAAAAGTTACAATACTTGGAAATTAGCAGTCACTTTATTTACGTAGCCCAGCCAAGGAACATACCCGCTTGTCTAGTCACCATTACGCACGCGCACTGCCCTCCGGTTTCTCCGCTCGCGCCACTATCTCGGCATGGCAGCTGCCACCATCGTCGCAGGCTGCGCGGTCGCGTGTTACGACAGTGGTTCCGGGTTCTTCGATTTTTTATTTCGCCAGCCGAGAGGGGAAGGCGGACAGTTATCATCTTTGCCAATGCCTCCGCACTGTTGTCAGACTAAACGCCGCACACAACAGCCGAACCACGTCAGGGAGGAGCTTTGCGCCGATCCTCACTCTCTTGTATGCATAATCATGCGAACGACTATTAAAATTTGGAGTCGGATTTCTCGGAGCACAGACACGCTAGAAGAATTCTTCCAACTGATATTGTGTAGAAACACGATTGCCTCTAACTTTTCAATACAAAATACTCACTTACTGCAGTCAACAAAAATGTAATTATTCAATTTAAGTGAATTGGGCTGCCGACAGCGATAATTATCATCTCACTTTGCGTCCCCCTTGCTACATAACTTATTTGCACAGGTGGTCTTCGCGTGCTTCCCAGTGCCTAAATTAAAAAAAAAACCATAAAGCTTAGTTTTGAACACCCTGTATATTTGACAATGGTACACTAAAGACAACGTTCTATAGGAAACCTTTTGATAAACAATAACACCTTGAATAATCAAGTCACCATTCAAGACATTGCAAACAAGGCATCTTTAAAGGTCAACCCACACGACTACGTCGCATTTGCGTTGAAAACCATGACTACACAAAGAGGCTCGATCACCTTAAAGAAACCCTATCAAACAGGAACCCCCCCGAACACTGCCCTTCAAAAAGCCTACACCGATGTAACTAAACTTGATCGAGCCGAGGTACTCAAACCTCGCCTAAAGCTTACTGCTAAATTCTCAAACGCACTTTCAAACGTAAACAACATCTTCAGTAAATACTACCCAATTCTCACCAGCAACCAGAAACGTAATAAGATCTTTCACGACCCGTCCAGAGCAGCCTACACATGAAACACTAACTTCAAGGACATTCTTGTACATACCAAGCTAAAGACAAAGACGAATACGACATCCGGTCCCTGTGGCCGCCCCAGGTTCTCTACATGCAAACATATTCAATCTACTACTACAGTAAAAAGTACAGCGTCGAATTACCTTCACAAGGTGACTTCGAGTTTTACCTGCACATCAAGCAACATAGTTTACTGTCTAGAATGTGCCGCTTGTAACAAACAATACATAGGTGAGACTGGACAACAAATTCATACAAGACTCAACGGCCATAGCGCAGACACAAAACACAACTTACCTAAAGCGGTAGCCAGCCACTTCAATGAACATGACCATATATTCGATAAAGCAAGGTTCTATATACTACAAACAAATTTCCGTTCACCTTGCGAGAGGAAATATACAGGAACATACCTCATGCACAAGTTTAAATGCCTGCAGCCGACGGGGATCAATTTGGCCCGTGGCAACTTAGAATCGCTAAAAGCTGTAACTTGAACCAGAAACTCTCATATTATTAACAAAGGCACAAAACACGTTATGCCACCAGCTAACCTCGATTATCAATCTCACCCTTTCCTCCATTTCCAGTTCTTCCCTGCCTCTCCCCTAACACTCAATTATGCTATTCCACGCTTTTACGCATATATCAACCATACGACCCCTTTGCCATGTACGCCTTCCCCCTCCTGTTTTTCTGCTGTCACCCTCCTATTTGTTATTCCGGTTCTTTTTTTGTTCTTTTTATTAACAGCGAAGCTGTATATGGCTAGTTTCCAGCGGATCGATGCCCGTTGACCAAAGACCGTGGACCGATCCCGAAGATAGTGCAATACCGGGCCGACTCGCGGCGGAGGTGAAGCAGGCTTCAAGCACTCCGCCAACTTGCAAAAGTGAGTGAGTGCGAACTTTATTTAGGCCCTGAGGAGAAAGAATTCAATAAGTTTAATAAAAACATAAGTTTAACATCTTGGGTCCAAATACAACCCGTATCAGATATTAAGCCGATAAGAACAGATAGTGCTCTTTCACCTGCGTCGGCCATGTCTATGTTCGTACCGCCCTCTCTTTGTCGGCGTTCCAAGCGTTTGCGTATCTCATTTCCTTCTACGCCGTCGCCCGTGGAAACCGACGCGTCCCGTCGCCGAGAGCTAGCGCCGTTCGGCCCAGCCAAGCGGCCGAGAATGCAACTACGGCTGAGACATTCGCTCCCATTGCAGCGCGCCTGACGTGGCAGGCCGCACCTTTCTTTTTTTTTTATCCAGCGGCCGTGCCCGTGGTGACGGTCCCGTCGAAGCTTCCCGCGTGTCTAGTTTCCTCCGGCCCCTCGGAGCAGCGGTCCCGTCGGCCACGCGAATGTATCACGCTAAATGAGCCCGTACCTATATGTTCAAAATTCTGTCACCTCCGTGTCGTATACTAAGCAGCTTCGCTGGTCATCCTCCTTCACAGAGTGAAATGGCTCATGATTCTTTTTTCCTTTCCTCCTGGTAAATTTTTTTAGTTTTATTTTTCTTTTAAAGACCCACACCGACACATTCCAAAATACTTGACGCCAGGATACCTTTTTCGGCACCTCGACCACACAGGATCGCGCCACTCCTACATGCCACCGCGGCGATTCCTACGCCGAACTACTGAGGATAACGTTCCTTGAAAGACCCATCCGCTGCCTATCCATTGCCCCCAGACTCCATGTCGCCGTCTTAACACCTTCAAAATTACCCGACGTATTGCTGTTACGCTAGTACGCTACCCAAGTCATTCTTTCAACTCCTGTCTTCTCGTTACTCGCACACTGACCCGCTCTTAATAATACGCTAATAGATAATTAATAATAATACCTAATACGCGAATAGATGTTGGTACTACATACTCCATAACACTACAAATGTTCAAGAACTTATACGCAGCAACTTACGAGGCGCGCTGCCAAAACGGGCTTTCTTTGAGGATGTGGAATTTCCGCACAAAGGGAACAGAGAAAAATGACGGGAAGGTTTTTGTTTACAGTATTCACGCAAAGAATAAGGGAAAGCAAGTAGCAACAACACCTAGCTGTAAAGATAACACGCAGATTTTCAGCACCTCAGAACGATCGTATATGCGTCAATTCCTTTCGTCTACATCTGCAGTTATTCTTTCTTGCTTATTTTCATTTGTACTCTCGAGAATTGTATTGCGACCACGGCGGTAGCAAAGCCGTTAATTTCTTACAAGTGTGAAATGTTCAAGCCACGTCTGACTGATCGAAGAAGGCGCTACTGTAGGTTAAATGAGGCATACAATTCCCAACTCCCTAGCGTTTAGGCCCGCAGCGTTCCCAGAAAAACTACGGGGTCAGTTATTCCCCCCCCCCCCCCCGTTTCCTCCTTCTCATTAGCTCTAGTATAACTGCTGTCCAAAGCTGCAGAAAGGCTGAACCTCATCCAGTGCACTACATCTGCAGGCTTGGAGTGACGCTTGATACCGGCAAAAGGCGCCGAGAGCGAGTGGGGCTATACTAATCCAGGTACAACCAAATTAGGAACGCCCACTAAGCTTGAACGAAGACACTCCCTCACCAGAACAGGAATTGGCCTCCTTGGTCCAGTATTCAGCCCCTACCTCCCAAATGATTCCTTCAATAAACCCATGGCCCTCAGTCCCCAGCAGCTGCGGAGCACCTGACCAAGGCGGCGGTCAGACCTGCAACGCAGCAGAGGGTGCTAAGAAGCTCTAGGTCCGGACAGGTCGCCAATGGAAACTGACCCTGAAAACCTTTAACAGCCGAACTCTGTCGAGTGAGGCTAGCGTAGCAGGACTCTTTGAGGAACTATCAGACATTGTTTGGGATATCATCGGTCTTAGTGAGATTAGAAGAACTGGTGAAGCTTATACATTGCTGAATAACGGACATGTCCTCTGCTATAGAGGTCTCCCAGATAAGAAGCATTACAGGGTAGGATTCCTAATCCATAAGGACATAACGGGCAACATTGACGAATTTAGGCATTTGTGTCAGGCATTCGTGCATTCGTGCCATTCGTGAAGTCAGGCATTCGTGCCTTTTTGTCAGCCTCTTTGACAGAGATTCTTTGTATTTTTTATTTCTGTCAAAATAAACATTCATTCATTCATTCATTCATTCATTCAATTCTACAGCATTAATGAGAGGGTAGCAGTAGTCATATTCAAACTTAAGAGGTATAGATTAATGATAGTACAAGCCTACGCCCCAGGGGCATCCAGTCACGACGATGAGAAAGTAGATCAGTTTTATGAAGATGTTCAATTAGCGATGAGGAAAGTGCAATATCGGTATACATTAGTAATGGGTGACTTCAATGCAAAAGTGGGGGAAAAGCAGGCTGGTGAACAGGCAATTGGCAACTACGGCGTCGATTCTAGAAACGCTAGAGGAGAAATGCTGGTAGAATTTGCAGAAAGGAATAAGCTGAGAATAATGAGCACCCTTTTCAGGAAACGTAGCAACAGAAAGTGGACCTGGAAAAGCTCTATAATGGTGAAACAAGAAATGAAATTGATTTCCTACTTTCTGCTGATCCAAGCATAGTACAGGATGTAGAAGTGATAGGTAGGGTAAAGTGCAGTGTTCACAGGTTAGTGAGGGCGAGGATTCACCTCAATTTGAACAGAGAAAGAGTAAAATTGGTCAAGAAAAAACAGGTAAAGTTAGAGGCAGTAAGGGTATAAGCAGACAAATTTAGGCTGGTACTTGCAAACAAATACGCAACCTTAGAACAGAGAGATGATGATGATGAGATAGAGGTAATGAATGAAACCGTAACGAGGCTGGCTTCAGAGGCAGCAATTCAAGTGGGAGGCATGCTCCGCCCAAGGCACCACTCCTGACACACATTCCTAAAGCGTCGACAAATCAATCTACTCGGCGGTCAACGTTTTGCTGCCTTTTACAGCGAAAGCAGTGTGTGACTAACTTCCGCAGTGTTTTTAGGCATCCGTTAACAGAAAAAATCATCATGTGGGCCGATACTGATGATAGTGCAAAAAGGGTCCAAGATCAATGGCACATACCCCTGTGGACTCGGGAACCTATAACGCGCCCTTCGGAATCTTCGGGATAAGCCCACGTATGGGGAGTGCTTAACCCCTGCTTCACCTCCACCGTGGGTCGGCCCGGCATTGCATTACCTTCGGGATGGACCCACGTATGGGGAGCGCTTAACGCCTGCTTCACCTCCGCCACGGGTGGGCCCGGTATTGCAATATCTTCGGAATCGCCTTAAGTGTGTGGAGTTCTTAATGCCTGCTTCACCTCCACCGCGGATCGGCCCGGCGTTGCATTACCTTCGGGATGGACCCATGTATGGGGAGTGCTTAACGCCTGCTTCAGCTTTGTCGTGGGTCGGCCCGGCGCTGCACTACTTTCGGGATTGACCCACGTATGCGCTTCACCTCCACCGAGGGTCGGCCCGGTGTTGCACTATATTCGGCAGCGGCCCACGTATGGGGGGTGCTTACGCCTGCTTCACCTCCGCCGCGGGTGGGCCCGGTGTTGCAATATCATCGGGATCAGCCTGCGTATGGCGAGTTCTTAATGCCTGCTTCACCTTCAACGCGGGTCGGCCCGGCATTGCATTACCTTCGGGATGGACCCATGTATGTGGAGTGCTTAACGCCTGCTTCACCTTTGCCGTGGGGCGGCCCGGCGTTGCACTATCTTCGGGAGTGGCCCACGTATGGGGGGTGCTTACGCCTGCTTCACTTCCGCCGCGAGTCGGCCTGATATTGCACTATCTTCAGGCCGACCCGCGGCGGAGGTGAAACACTTTGCTTTTCGTTTGAGAGCTTTGACTGTCGCCGTCTTTCGCTGCCATTCCATCTTCACAGAGTGGAATGAATGTGAATTTTTTACTCCTTTTGGATGGTGGTAGTTATCGGCATCTCCTGGGGTGTGGAGGCCAATTTTCTCATCGATTCGGTGCTTGCGCGATTAACTCAAGATGAATTCAGTTGTCACCATCTATTGCAGCAGGCAAGGCCTAGTTTATTGTTTTCATTATAATATTTCATTTTATTTAATAATGCCCAACACAATTTTTATGTCACCATCGTTTCGACGATCACGCGCATCCCTGTCGCTTCGTTAGTTCAACCTTCGTTGTTTAGGCTGATCCAGGGGCCAGGAAAGGGATTCAGTTCATAGTCCGCTGCTCGTGGAACGAGTTGTAGCCGGAGCAAACACCAGTTGCATTTAACTTTTCCTTTTGCTTCAACTTCCTCGAGTGACGGGTCGCCGCGACGCTGGCAGATCCTCGGAGCCATATACCCGCGATATGGGTTAGATAAGGTGGAAACTAACATATTGCGAAACAGCGTCCATCATCAGACCCTGCAATAACCGTTCAACCCATAAGCAATATGACTGACCCGTTACCTAGTTTGGTTCTTCCTTTATTGTACAGCACTTTTCGCGCAAAATTGGCAACTGGAAACATGAGTCGCAAGGAGATGTGAAAGTAAGCGATCTACTAAGCGAGAAAGCCAAGGCAACAGCCAAAGTGGGAGGAAAAGCCAAAATTGTTTGTGAAAATATTTATATATCAACATCTTTTTATTTAAAAAGGAAGTAGAGGAAATGCCGCCGAGAGTGGAGAATAATTCCATGTGTTTTGAATGAAGCTTCGAGCCGCCTGACGTAGCCACTTCCCGGCTGGGGGGAAGTGGCTACGTCACTTCCCCCCAGCAGGGGCAGGGGTAGGGGGATTCTAACCTTCCGCGGTGGGCGCAGTACGTCTACAACCGCAGCATCCTGCGCTCTACGCGGTTGTACGGGACTGGTGACCACGCATCGTTACTCAACTTCCCAAATAACAACACGAGTCGGTTTTGTTACTTGGTAGAGCAGTAAACGAGGGATGCAAAAGAACTGAGATTGCTCCGCAAATATAGATTTCTCTATAATTATTCCAGAGCTAATTAAAAACAACGCTACTAGAAATTTTTATTTTGCACTTTCGCTTGTTAACTTGTTCTTGGCAAGGTTCTTCCTGCGCATCTTTCATGCGCGAGTCCATTTGATGTGCTTCTTTGTTTGCCAAGTAAATAAGAGGTGTATCTCACAGGCGCACCTGTAAGATAAACGTCATTTTAATTCTCTTTTGCGGCTTTACACGTCTTTATGGCAAATGGTGGGCATTATTCACATCTGTACTAGTAAAAGTACCCTCCCCCTCATTTGCATAGAAAAGTTGCATTGGGTTGCCCCCCCCCCCCCCCCCCCGAAAAAAAATCCTGCGTACGTGCCTGCAATCAGTCTTGAAGACTGAAAAAGAGGCTTGAGAACAAGTTAAGGACCGCGCAAAGAGCGATGGAACGAAGAATGCTAGGCATAACTTTAAGAGACAGAAAGAGAGCGGTTTGGATCAGAGAGCAAACGGGTATAGACGATATTCTAATAGACATCAAGAGGAAAAAAATGGCTCTGGGCAGATCATGTAATGCGCCGGTTAGATAACCGTTGGACCATTAGGGTGACAGAATGGGTACGAGAAGGGAAGCGCAGTAGAGGACGGCAGAAGACTAGGTGGTGCGACGAAATTAGGAAATTTGCGGGTGCTAGTTGGAATCGGTTGGCACAGGACAGGGGTAATTGGAGATCGTAGGAAGAGGCCTTCGTCCTGCACTGGACATAAAATAGGCTGATGATGATGATGATGACCCGCTCTTCTAAACACAAACGCATGCCGCCTGCGACACCTCTGAAAGCTCTCTAACCTCACGCTCCCCCAACACTCCACCGTCCTCTGTCTTTCTCTTTCTCTACTTTTTTCTTCATTCTTTTTCTGCCGCCTTCACACTCTCCCGATCCTGTCCCCTCATCTTGGAAACTACGCCCAGAGCCGTCAAACGACAACGCTAATTTTCTTTTCAGTCTCTCCCTTTACAGCCAGCCGCCACGGACAACGACCGCACATGACGCCACTCCACTATCCCATTAAAACTAACCTGCCGAGGATGAAGAGGCCACCTTTGACGAAGATAGGTCCTCCTATCGAAACGTTGGCCAGCCTTTCTTAGGCACCTTATCCCTGTTTGTAACCTTTATACCACGTGTGCTACTCCAACTGTCAGACCCTCTTTTGCGAAAGCAATACTGCTCGAGGTTTCCGCTCTTGGCCGTCGTCCCGGAGAATCCACCATTAAAGTCCACCATTGACCTTTAGCGTGACCTATGTGTGACGTCATACCAGCTGTGGAAAAGCAGGGCCCCAACTCGGCTCGTCGCGATCGTCCCAGCGAATCCTCCACGCGCCGCTGCTGTGGGGGAGGCGCTCGCTCTACGTGACGTCATGCCAGCTGTGGAAAAGCGGCCCCCCAACTCGGCTCGTCGCAGTCGTCCCAGTGAATCCTCCACGGTATGTTGGATGATGTGTATAAGGTGACGCTGCAACGATGTGCTGCAGCTAAGAAGCTACGGCGTGCGGAAGAGACGGACGAAGAGCGGGAACAACGTTTAGCTAAACGGCGTGCATATTATGCAGCCAGGCGAATGCGTTCAACATCTCTTGATCTGGGTGCCTCTAGAAGTATCATGCATGCTCTCAATGCTGACGCGACTTTGGCGACACCTGATCGTTCGACAGCAAGCCTTATGGATGCTTCAAATGGCGACGAGACTGCATCTACACGTTCGATGAGCAGTATGGAACTCTACAACCTGAACAGAAGATTGCTTTCGCAATCCACTAGGCTTAGCCAAGCTAAGCCTCTGCCATTTTTTTTATTTCGGATTTCATAGAAATAGGAATCGGAAGTTAGTTCCCAAAAGTGTGTGCGCGCGTGTGTCTGTGTGTATGTCTGGGGGGAGGTGGCGTATTTTAACCAAAAGAATAAATAAATAAATAAATAAATAAATAAAAATAAATAAATAAGAATTATCGCGTTATATTTGTGCGAGTAGTATAAGTGAGCGGGAAAAGTCATGTTTGAATATATTTTATCACCGCAAACGCTGGTGTGATGGATTGGTTACGTTCATCATTGAACACATTTGAAATGCCCGTTTCTGAATGAATTCTGCATTTTAATGTTTTTTTTTTCCTTTAATACTTCGTAGGCCTAAATCCCCAGTAAACGAAGTGCAGTTTGTAGACTAAAATTACATCAAGCGCTGAGTCAATGCTGAGAAGGGAAGCGCACAATATATAATGCTGTACTTACATGTGCCACGAAAGGTTCACTAAACAATAAATCACCGATTCCTGTTCTTACTGCACTTTTTAGTCATCCTCAAAATTTGATATGTACACACCGTTTCTTTGAAGCTGCATATGCTGTACCTTTGACGTACTTTCACTTGACCTTCAGTGTGCCTAGTAACTGCATTCGTAATGGCTCCTGAAGGAATTAAAAAAAAAATAGGGGGGGGGGGTGCAAAATACACGTTTGTTCTTGGTTAAAAACGAGAAGAAGAGCAGAAACCTAGGTCGCAAAACTTCTAGTAATAGAACTCGGTATTTGGCTTTGCTCTAACGACATTTTTATTTGAAACCTGATTTGGCCCGATTTGAAATCATATTCACCAGTTTTCGTGTCCTAAATAATCATACAGCAGCCTAACATGAGAAATGCCCCACCGAGCCCCCATTCACAAAGTTTCTCTTACGCACGAGCATTTCATCGTCGGTCAGCGTTCGGGCACCAGCCACTGGTATTGCAGCGTATAATAGCGGTCAGCGTAACGGTAAGACAGTCACAAGGGCGCACGGCCAATCGTGGACCGCACTTGCATAAGTGAACTTCTGCAAATACGGGTCCTGGTCTCACTTTAACAATGCATTTACACTGTATTGCTAAAGGACGCTCATTTTTAGTGCACGCATCGAAAATATTTACGCGACTCGTTCACTTCCAGCGCCAGCCTGCAGTTGAACTGACAGAACTTTAAACTGTTGGGCGCACTTGGAGAGGGTGAGAGACGAAGGAAAGGGAAAATAACGGGAGGTCCACTGGAAAAAAGAAAATCAGATTTGCTACCCTACGCTGGGGGACGGGTGAGAGAGAAATGCAAACAGGAAGTAGACAGCTGAACAGATACACTCGCAAAACATAAGCGTCAGGCATTCTGCCTCAAAACCGCAAGCTAGCTAGTCTGCGCAAGAAGCATGGCTTGTCTCGTCGCTGTTGTCTCCACAGTGGTTGACACCATCACATGTCAAGTTGCTTGAGATGCACAGGGTGTTGCTACACTGAAAGTCCCGGCACCTCAGGTTGGGCATACGATCTGCAAGCACAAGCAATGTCAACAACTCTAATTACAAATGGGGACACAGGCAGTGTGCAAGAAATGGTGGTTGTATTTGAAGAGGCAGCGCACATGTAGACGATATATAATGGTATACCATCATATATCGTTGCTGTATACAATAATTGCACACTTAATCCCAGAAAGCCCACGATGCTTTTTTTATTTGTCTAGCTTCATTTATTTGTAATTTTTGCGATAGTAATTACATAAAGGGTAAGAATAGGTCGGCCTTACAGGGGCTCTGAAGCCGGCGCCTTAACTATTCGGCCGAGACACGGACACAACTTCATACTACAGAAATAATAGATCTTTGTATGTCACTCACCGCAAGTTAGCAGCAGTACCACATCTATTCTAATGGACATACGCGTGCAATTTATATTTTAAAAGCATTTACAAAAAAGAAAAGGCGGGGGGGGGGGGGGCTGAAATGATTGCATTCTGCCAACGACGCCGAAGCGCAGTGCACGCGCTGAAATAAACGAAGAGGAAAATAAGTCGAGGCGCCCAAAAACTGGGTGCAATGAGTTTATTATCGCAAAATAATAATAACGTAATCCCGCTTCACCGTCAGCAGATGCGGGTGATAAGAAGCTGGGGTGCGGGTTCTTGAATGCCATCGCCTTAAGTTCCCCTTCGTGGTGCCAAACCACTGCACGGCTTTTCATCTAGCTCAGATAGAAGCGCACGTGAGAACCTCGCCATGTAGACGCCTCCGAGCGTAAATGACGTAAAAAGGCGTGCAAACGGCGATCACCGTCACCTCGGCCACGAAAGTGTCATAGGCTGTCGCTGTCGATTGCAGAGCTTCACAAATGTTCCGTTCACATATGAATGCGTTCTGCTTGGGAACCGAAAAGGTGACTGGCCATAGCGTGTTATCCACAAACGTTTATTTTTTTTTAACACTAGATTGATTGAATGTAAACGTATTTATTGTGTTTAAGGGATACTTCCACTCTGGTCTATTCGTCCTCCGCCGGAAGGAACGTGGGGTGGGATCCTCTCCGCTTGAAGATACCCACACGGTAATCAGATTCTTACTGGAAAGTGATCTGTTCATGACTTAGCTATAGTAGCGCATTTACATGACACGGACACATACAAAATAAGAACACACACAAGATGTACTTTGTCTGGTGGGCTATTTTAACCAAATCATGAATAATCAGCCAGCCAGTCGGTATACCTGTTAGGCGATTCTTGTACGCAGTGATGATTAGATTGAAGCCGCTTCCTTGTGGACTCTCAGTGTCTGTGGTATACCTGAGGGTCACGTAGTTTCCCAGTGTGGAGGTGTTCCCCACAGCCGAGGGGGAGCTTCCACAAGACAGATCTGCCTGTAGCCGCAAAAATGGAAGTCACGGAGTGAGGCTCGAAGGTACCAGCTAAGGGAATGTCGCCTCCACATTTTTCTCGCCTACTATTTGCTGCAGCCACGGAAAGCATCATTAGTCTGAATTAAACGTTATTGCTTTCAATGCGTAACTACCCCGCCTGCTGCATACTTAGCAAACTATTCTGCTACATATATGAATTTAAAGTAAATGGCACTCGCAAGAGTATAAAAAGAACAATCTCGTCGTTTAATGAAAATAGTCAAGCTGTTATCGCTCACGAGTATAGAAATTTTTCTGCGTTGTTTCGAAACAAGGATCACATTAGTGTCAGCCAAGAACGGAAACTAAATATGTTAACACACTTCTTTATGCCAAAAACCCACGAAACAAATATAATTCTCGTCACTTAGCTTCATTGATGCTGTTCAGAGGTACTGTATATTCTGCATAGGCCACCAACACAAATCTCCGAAAAAAAAAAAAAAAGCGTGACCTGTCTCGCGGTCCGAGATATGTCCATCAATTCAAAACATTTGTGGTGCCGAACCTAATCTGTGTATATGTAACTGCGGAACAAATAGTACCAAACATTTTGTTACGCTTCGTTTTTTCTGTACAATAAAAGATCACATTACATTTATTATTATTATTATTATTATTATTATTATTATTATACGGCGGCAATAGCCTTCAGAGCATTTTTGAAAACGTGGTCATAGCGCCAAGCGATTACTCCATAACAACTCATTCACAACGCTAATATAACGAAAAAGCACTGAACAAAATTATAGTAACGTGTTAACATATTCAGCCACTTGCGTTAGCAGGACGCCAAGGCGTATGCCATTTTGAGCACAGGCGCAAACCTAAGATAATCCGAGCACAGTCCCACAAGAAGGGAAAGGCGTCTCCTAGCTTTATGTGGGTAACGTCATAACTGCAGCACAGCCTTGTCAATATGAGCACAGCGCTCGTCTAGTCGTCCATAATAATGGATAATAATGGGTTTCGGAGGACAAATTACGTGAGAGAACCAGCGAAAAAGACAGTGTCAACACTGTGGGAATGAAAATCGCTACGCTTTGTGACATTACTCTCTCTCTTAAATGTATGTCCAAACGCAATCCTGGTAATAGTGAAATTGAAGCGGATTCTGAAGTTTTTTTTTTTTTTTAGCATTAATTCTGGGATCAGAAATTTAAAACGCGATACAAGCAAGCAGCAGACTGTTTTACCACCTTGCTAAGTCCTATAGTGTGGGCACCATCAAAAATGACCAGGTGATCGCGGCAGCCCAAGGACAGCCTTTCAAAGCGAAGCATGAAACGCTGCAAGATGGAGTGTGTCTGGAAGGTGATGATGCAATCCAGGTTATTGTCGCTTTCAGACGTGAGCACGGCACCGTCAACAGTCTTGTAAAGCGGAGCATGTCGATCTCGGGAGCACAGTGATGAGACATTAACTGCAAGAGAAGAAGGAATGGCTATGAATATAAGAGCATTGTTTACGTGCTTCGACGAAGACGGTCCTTTCTTCGAGGCAGGTATAACAACGATCGTGTGTGAACGAAATGACCATGCATGATGCGATCGTTCTGGCTCAGAAGATCGTTGTCAATGAATATAATTCAGAAAACTTACCCGCTTGCCGTCATCGAATTGAAACAATGAAGAGCAGCGCAACACTATACAAGTAGCACGCGTGTTTATTTTCCTACATTTATTACCTGCGTGGATAACGCCGACACGACTCGTTCTGCATTAAGTAGGCTGCCAGGATTCGAGTACTTCTTTTTTTTTTTTTTAGCGGCCATATACGCAGCGGCACCGCCATCGGAATCTCAAATAATCTTTCGCAGACAGTGGTTTTACTTTTTTCTTCACATGTTATTATTTTTTTATCACTTTTCATTTTAGTCAGACGAAACGCAAAAAATCAGCATGCACTAATGACTGCACAGTGAACCTATATACAGGGTGTCCCATATGTAACTTTAGCCAACCGTTAAAAATATGCGAATGCATGGGCAGAACCAAGGTAATGTTGTTTGCCGTCGCTCGGAGATACCCAGATTATTCTTTTTTTCGTTCTACCTAATTACATTCTTCATTAATTGATCGACTTCTCAAATATTATAATTAGATGAAAAATATCAATGAGAAAATTGCAGAACAACATGAGCAACTCCCTATACAGCTTTATGTTGGTCAATACGTGCTACGTAAAAGTATTTTTCTGAACACGAAAGAAGCCCGTGAATACACGCAAAGTGCCTCGAGCGGCATTTCGCGTTAATTTGCGGGCTTCTTTCACGCTCGGAAAAACACTTTTATGTAGCACGTTTTGAGCAACAGAAAGCTGTATAGGGAGTCTTTCATGTCGCTCTACAATTTTCTCAATTTTCTCATTGACACTCTTCGTCTAATTATGATGTTTGAGAATTTGATTCAGTAATTAAGACTAATTATCGAATTAGGTGGAATGCAAAAAATCATTTGAGTATCTCCAAGCGACGGCAAACAACATTACCTTAACGTATCTTTCCAGCTACGCGGCATTAGTACATTTTTAAATTTTCGCTAAAATTACATTGGACATCCTGTATACGCGTAAAATACAGGCGATGCTATGATATATATATATATATATATATAGCATATTTACTTGCCGCTAGCTGACACTAAACGTGAATAGGTGATAGCTGACTTGTTTTCTTCTCAGCTCGCTTTACAATGTTGCAAACCGTTGTTGTTTCACTGCAGCAACTTAAGCGAACATATTTCGTTACGTGCTGCGTGTGATAACATTCAGGCAGTAAAGCTAACTATATATTATTGTCCATATGGCACATACGCAGGTGCAAGTCGAGCGCGCGCGCGCACACACGCACACAACAAATAAAAAACGCCGGCTAAGAAGATCTGAATCCAATGTAGGCATCCAGAGTACTACTCACAGAACTTGTTTACATCCGCGAGGGTACCGTGCCTGCAAGCGAACAGCGACAACAGCAGAAACAGGAGCACAGCAAGAGAACGGAGGCCTCGCTGGACGCTAGCCATCCTTCGAGCACTGGAAGCAGCCTTTGGACGGCTGCACCCCGTCAGCGTCACAACGAATGCCGCCTGTTTACGCGCAGTTAACGCCTCCCGGGCTCGCCCTTGTGCGCGGCAGGAGCGCTGGAACCTCTAGCGCCATATAAGGCCGGCCGGCCGGGACCGCCAGCCAAGCTAGGGGCCCTAGCCAAGCGGCGGCGCCGAAGTGAGATGCGCGCAAGCTTTGCCTTCGCTCAGCGTGTGCATCGAGGCGCACGCGCACCGCGCGCAATCCTGAAAACAGTCGGAGTGCCGACAGTCGGTGGAGAGACCCAGAGAGCTCTGGAGCTGACCATCCCGCTTGAATTGCTGTACACGAACTGTGCGGCAAGCTGGACTACCTGCGGCGCCGGACAGTTTCTTCGCTGGTATCGGCCAAACTATATTCACACCGTATCCC
Source organism: Dermacentor andersoni (assembly GCF_023375885.2). NCBI lineage: Eukaryota > Metazoa > Arthropoda > Arachnida > Ixodida > Ixodidae > Dermacentor > Dermacentor andersoni. Next base: position 147,020,303 of record NC_092814.1, read on the forward strand.
CGTCTCCCGAACGAGCGGAGTGGTCGCAAGGCGATCGACGCTGTATGTCTCGCTGCGCTGAAACCCGACAACGACGTATATGCTGGAAACATATAATCACGGACTATCCTCTGACCTACCGCTGCCTAACGCTTTAGGATGGGAACCCATATGACACGTGTAAATCAGCGCTGGTATTCGAGAATAATTAGTTCTAAAGCTTCTATAGTTTGCACAGTGATGCGACTTCGGAATAGCCTGCAGTCTATTCAAAAGTAATTACTGTTAGCACTACTTGAACGCGGTTAACTATAATCGCCGCCACAAGAGTTCTTTGAATACTTTTGCATAGTTTGACAGCGCATGCACGTGACAAAATCATCTTGGACCGTTCTGCATACTTGCGCTCATCTGCAAGAAGTTGTCGTTTTCGTTCAAGTCCAAATGATGTAGCCAGATACAAAAAGCTTAACTGCGTCAGTAGGATTCAAGGTTGCCATCTCGTGACTTCGTGTGATGCTGTATAACGCCATAGTCAAACACGATAACTGGCGAGACGAGGTATTTACAACCGAATGTGACATGACTGTTAATATTCCAATTTTGATTTAGGTTATCTATGTCCAGTCTACTTGTACTTACATTTCAGACGGAAAGCAAGTGCTGAATTTAAACCGACTTCACAGCAATTCAGTCTACTTGCACTTACACTTCAGCACGTACTTTCCGTCTGAATTGTAAGCACAAGTAGACTGAACAAAGAGAATCAAAATTGGAATTCTAACAGTCATGTCAACATCAATATCAAATAAATATTAACAATATTAACATTTTTCCCAACTTAGGTGGCAAAAAATGTCGCACGCGTGATGGAAAGCGCATTGGATGTAACGTATACGCGGTCTTTAAGTTTTCTCATGAGAAGGTCCGCGAAACAAAACGTCGGCTGAAATCGATAACAATGGATTTATCGCATGGATCGAAGAGGCAGCATTGTGTTATTTCAATAAACCAGTCGTTAGGCTGCGTTCGTCCTGTCCTCTTCTACTTCGGTTTCTTGTCTCCAGCGCAGTTTGAGTTCACAAAAAAATATGTCTTACCAACTAGCCTCCCAACACACTCTCCTTGAAGTTGAAATAGCCTGCTGTTGATGATGATAGGGAATTCTGAACTGGACTGGTAATGCACGTAATATTTGCGCGCCAATTTCAATACTTTGGCTGCGCGATCAGAATTAATTCACTCCAGGCGACAGGTTCGACAGGCGCTCGACCAGAGCATCGTGTGGACACAGGGGCGAGCTTCACCCGCGCGTCCGCGCCAGGTGCCACACGAGAGCTGAACGCTGCATACCACAACTTTCAAATGCGAAGCCGTCCTGTGGCGGCGCTGTACACACTTGAACACGCTTTATATTTGATGTACGCGCGGCTTTCATGCCTTCATCACCAATATATCGGTTCACTTAATCTTCACGGAGGGTAAAATATAAGCTAACCCCCCCCCCCCCTCCCGCACACACACATTTCTTTAAAGCGAATCTTTCTTTGCCTCTTCCTTCGACTTTCCCACTGCTGCTACTACTGCTGTATGGCACACCGCGTCGGAGGGGGGGGGGGGTCAGAACGTGTGTACATGACAGGAGCGTGGAAGAGAGGAAAGGCGATGCGAGAAACTCGTTTGACCTTTGCACCACGCCCAATGTGCACAATATGCCCTCTGGAGCTCCCTGGGTGTCGCCACAATAGCCTCTTGACAGCTGTAATTATCCGTGACCCCCCGCAAAAGCATTGCAGGAACTGCAGCGCTTACCTTTCTACTAAAGTGCAAGTCCAGAGGGAAGATAGAATAGTAAAGAGGCACTACAGCGTGCCTCATAATCAGATCGTGGTTCTGGCACGTAAAATCCCAGCATTATTACCTGCCAGAATCACGATCTGATTATGAGGCACACTGTAGTGGGGAACTCCGAATTCGTTTTGACCACCTGGGGTTCTTTAACGTGCACCTAAATCTAAGTACGATCGTGGGGTCCATGGGCTTTCCGGAATAATTCAGGCTGTAGGCACTGTTATAAGCATATAGTCTACTAATTATTGTTAATAGTCTTGCTAACCTTAGCTGGGACATCCTGTAGACATTAACTACACAATATGCATCGTCAGTATGCATCACGTCAAAATCAATACTCAGTCACAACGGACGACAGCAGCGCTTTCTCAAAGTCACGAGGACAAAATGTATCCTTTGTCGGCCAAATTGGGCTCGACACAAAGAAATGGTCCAGTGTCATAGTGACAAGTAAGGTACGATATAACGTTGGCTCCTAGAAAAAAAGAAACGTGCAGATTACACGATTGATGCACTTTAGGGATCTTTATGTCTGCGTAACAGTTAACACTCGTACAGCTTGTGAACTGGTACAATATTAAACATCCTAAATGATTTACCTGTGTATGCATCAGTGTTGCGCAATGGGCGCCCCCATTGCAATTCCATTTCCGGGGAAATAGTAATCGCCGCATTTCCATTCCTTTCAATTCCTCGGAATGAAATAACTTAGCCCATTCCCACTCCGGAAATGGCCGGTGTTGTGATAAGCCGTTCACCCCACGGCACCCCTCGGTACGATTCCATTCCCCATAATCGCACGATTATAGGGAACGGGCCGACGACCTCGTCAGAATGGTTCTCGACACGGAAGAATTATGACAAGCGCGGGAATACCTCGTTCAGTAGAGGTTTAAGCAATTAGCAATGATACGGCTGTCACCTGTCAGCAGCACAAACTGGCGTGTCCAAGCCGGAGACGCGCTCAGTGCGATGATCCGGCCATCAGCTGTCAGAGTACGATCGGAGTCGGCGAAAAGGGCAACCTACCTCCGGATTGGTGGGACCTGATGTCATTGGCCTCCCGACACCGGATTGGTGGGACTTGATGTCAGCGGCCTCCTGACGCCGGATTGGGGGAAGTGACAAAACAATGAGCACGCAAGGCATAAAAGTAGCTACGGGCGGCGGGAGTGAGCGGCGACTACCACCTTCAACATCAACTTTTCTGTATTTCTTTGCATTTTCTTGTATATTTGTAAATATATACGTGTTTGTCTAACGTCCTGAATATCGGACCCAGCCTCACGTTCCCCTCACTCCTCTACGAGAAAAGTGGATCCCACGTCTTCGGACCCCCATTCGCAACACCGGGCAGTTCAATTCCATTCCTGAGGCACTATAACGTAAAGCTATTCCAAACCTTTTCTATTCCAATTCTGCAATCAGCCCTCCGCGATTGGTCAAAAACTTTCTTGGACTACCCACACTTCGCCTGTCATACCACGTCACGAAAACCAGGATAGCTCCCATTCTGACATGACGTGTACACACTGATTATGAATGATTCAACCGAACAAAACAAAAATATTTGCTTCTGATCGACGCCTTTTTGCCATTAACCCTCTGCTATTGGTCAAAAAGTTTCAGGCTGCATCCATTTCACCTGTCTGCCACTCGACATCACAAAACCGCGAAAACTTATTGCGTCAAAGTGAGGTGCACGCGTTAAAGATGCATTAATGTGCCGAACAAAACTGGATTTTTTTTTCTGCATAGCCGGAGACTGCTCTGTTCCGAAAGGAATAGAAGATGGCTGCCGCCGATCGCTCAGCCACTGCCTACTCGCACCTGTCGGAGAGCATAGTTTTTATTTGCGTATAATAAAACCTTTTGCGTGACCGTATAACGTTATCGAGCCCTTTCGGCACGTATACAACATCGCTCTGCCATCTCTTCTTTGCTGAGGATCCGTTCTGGCGGCATTTTTAATTGTCCGTTGCACGCCGCAGCAATTTCAGACAAGCCATGGCAAGCTAAGTAAGGGAAAGCGGACCAATCGCAGATGTCGGCACCTCCCTCTTCGTCCGGTTATCTTTTTTCAGTACGCTGGCTTGGCCCCATCCAAACCCTCTCCATCTGATCGCGATCCTCGCCTCTTGTCAGCCAATCAGACAAGAAAAACCACTCAATGTACGCAATGCTATTCGTTTTGAAAACAGACAAAAGGAGAACATTTGATTGGGCTGTTCAGGCAACGCTGCGGGTCACCGCCCGATGCTTGCGTCAGCGGTTACGTAAGTTTGACGTCAGCAGATTGGGATAACAATATGTTGGAATAGTTTTACATTATAGGATCCCTGTAATTCCTCAACGAAGGAAATGCACCTTGGTACATTTATCGAGTCACAGATGAACGCACCATAAAGCTGATGTCATCAAACGCGTTAAGAACTGCAAAAATACGCAAAACACGTTACCAAGGTCGAGGGATACTAGCTTGGTGACATATCTCATGCGTACAACCACTCTACTAATTCCCATGTAGGGGTAGTTCTCCCGCTACCTATAGTATTTGCAAAGTCAGCATGCTTTAACGGCTTATGTTTTAATATTGTTTAAGCTTAAATATGTTAATGATAAGATGACGACATAACGTATTTTTGCTTAGGTATCCTCATGGTTTTTAAATGCTGCAATAAAGGTCGCAAGCAGTGCAAGGTGCAAAAAGAAGCTTTATTTTGGTTTTCTTCATCGAAATTTTGCAACAAAATGTAATATGCTAAATGGTAGCTTCGCCGTTTAGTTTTGAAAACCCGAAGTGTAAATGGCGGCTGCTTCAACGGTTAGTTCTAAAAATAAATAAAAAGTGATAACAATTGCCCTCTACCAAACTATATGTGTAGTTCTTCACAAACATGAGCTGCTCGAAAGAGGTGCTTGACAGCCGATTTCGCTTCGCTGTCATTATCAGGGATGCCGTAGAATACACACGTTCCACGTCAGCTGACGTCGCATCCACAGTGAAAACTGCCCTTGCGAGGCGGGAAAGCAAGGGAAAGTGGTTAGCGTTCGCTTTCCAGTAGGTCAGGGGCTTAAACGTGTCTGCACAAGTTCCCTCTGTAAGGTAAAGAGAAATTTCCCCTGCAATGGATCCAGGCATGTTGTCTTTGTGGGCATTTTAATTTTGCCTGATGTTTTTAAGCATTAGTCTGCTTGGCCCTGCTTCAGAGTCTGCATTCGTGATGGTGCTGGTACTGTCCTGCCCCCAAAAAAGGCCTCCTGCCGAGCACAGCAGAACGCATCTGCTCGGTTGTTGCAGCTGAACACCAAGAAGAGTTACACCGTGGGTCTAGGAGGGCACCCACAAAAAATAAATAAATAAATAAATAAATAAGTAAATAAATAAATAAATAAATAAAGAGTCAGTCCACGTGCTTGGGAACCGCTTCTCCAGGCTACGCTGTAGGCCTTTAGCCGCCTCTTTGCGAAGAAGTATGGCTTTGCTTAAGATTTCCGCTAGGGAAACTTCAATATTTCGCAAAGCGGGAAGCAAAAGCCCGGCTGTATCGTGTCTTTTCTGAAGCAACTCCGTGGCTTCCTCTACAAGGAAGAGAAGCTCAATCGAGTCTGTCGTCAGCCTCAGTTCATATTGTCACATACGAGTTAGTGGCGCTGTGTAGAAAAGGACGTTAGGAGGTGAAGAAAAGATTGAAGTGTCCCGACGATCGGTAGATGGTGTTACCCTGACTACTGAGCTACAACCTTGCAACTGTATATATTGTAAATACATACATTTTCTCCTCGTAACATTTTGGTGGAGGTGCGGGGTACTCTTGCCACAAGCCGGCCCTGAACCTTCGCAGCGGGCGTCACATCGGTTCCGCTGTTATGGCTACTGACGCTGCCTCCGCCGCTCAGACACCAGCGGAAGTAGTGCTAATCCAGCTACGTCGCACGGGAATCTTGATCGGCACTGGCAAGGTCACGTCGAAGACTGGCTGACGTCGTATGAACGCGTCGGTAAGCAAAACAAGTAGGATGCCGCACTTTTGTTGGTCAACATGATCTTTTACTTGGGAGGAACTGCGAAGGTATGGTTCGAGACCCATGAAGCCGACATTAGAAGCTGGGACTGCTGCAAGGAAAAGCTATGCGATCTTTTCGGAAGACCTGTGGGACGTCAAATGGAGGCCAAGCAAGAGCTAGCGTCTCATGCCCAGACATCAACCGAATCATACGTCGCGTATATTCAAGATGTTCTGGCTCTTTGCCGTGAAGCGGACGCGGACTTGCTGGAGGCCGATAAGGTTGGACACATCTTGAAGGGCATCGCGGACGATGCGTTCAACCTCCTGCTTTGCAGGAACTGCTCAAAGGTTGAGTCCATCATTAAGGAATGCCGGAATTTTGAGCAAGCGAAGAGCAAACGCATCGTACAACGCTTCGACCGACTTCCGAATACGGCTGCCACTTCCTCCTGCAACGACCCTCCGGCGTCTACATAACGACCCTCCGGCCTCACATCCGCCTACAACGCCAAGCTTGACACAGGTCATCCATCGTAAACTTGAGGCTATGGCTCCAAGTTCTCACTGCCCCCATACGCATGGCAACATGACCATCTCGCACATTCAAGCTGTTGTCCGCAAAGAAATTGCAAACATGGACATCCAGTATGCCGTCCGCTCACGTCCAACCCCTACAGTTCCAGTCATTGCCTCTGCTGCACCTCGACAGTCGTTCCCGAATCGCTATCGGAACCACTCTGAGTGGCGAACACCGGATGACAGGCCAATTTGTTTTGCTTGCTCCTGGATCGGTCACATCTCCCGCTACTGCCGTAGTAGCCGCTGGTATTCCTCGCCTCGACCATATGCTGATCGCCGCTTCGACCGAGACCCTCGGCCGTACCATGCCGGCCTTCCCTCTCGGGGAAACACCACTAAGCCGCTGTTACGATCGGCCTGCAGGGGTAGTGACCTTCGAACCTCTCCCAGCCCGTGCGACCAGTCGCTTTGTAAAGCCAACAATGCGCCTCCTTCGGACAGCCCAACGGCGCCAGCAAGGCTAGTCACGTTTGGCGGGCCTAGTATTGTTAGTTGGTTCGCTGTCGCCTTCACGATCTAATTGGAGCAAGAGAACTCGTGAAAAAGGGTGTTTTACGCCGCTTTCTCACGGGCCCCATTAAACGTCACAGTCGTTTGACAGACACGACGGCAAACTGCGGAGTCAGCTCTGGAATCAAGAGGCGCCAGCTTGAGTCAAGCGTGACAACCCCTGTCTACGAGGACCCTCTCCGCTCGGTGTGTTCAGTGAAATAAAAGCGCGGGAATGAGTGTGATCTCTCGACCTCAAAAGCGGGTCGACTACGACTACTTTGGACGGTCCGACTGGACGAAGGTTGGACGGCAGTTTTCTCTCACCTAGGGATCTAGGATGGTCAGAGAGTTTTTAAGCAGCCGTTTTCGGCTGCTCGGTGTGTTTCGTTTTCAGTCATGCTAGACTGATGAAATGTAACATTCTCCTGTCTTCATGTAGATATTGTAAATAAATCCCGTACTCCTAGTTCTCGATGAGAGCAAGTTCCTCCCTTCAACAACGTCCCAAGAATGCACGAGTTGGACGACGGCATGGGCCCGCTACCACATTTTTACATGCCCGACTCCAATTCGTACACCGCTCGCCCTCACCGCAACGCCGTCAGTCCCGTTCTCCTATACCTCGACGTCCTTCGTCTCCGTTCTAAGCGGGCCGCTTCTTAGGGAAACTAAGCAATGCAACCCCCGGAGGTGCGGCTGCATTGACGACTCGGACCGCAAAACCTCTGCTGACCCCTGCTGCTCAACCGAACCTTGTTGAAATTTTTGTTGATGATGTACCCGTTCAAGCCCTCATCAATACTGGCGCTCAGGTGTCGGTTATGCGATCAAATCTTCGTAGCCGTCTCCGTAAAGTCCTGACACCTGCCGAGTCGCCTGCCGTCCGAGTAGCTGTACAACCAATGTCAGTACAACAGCCGTGATGGGAATGTGCGCCGCCCGTGTTACCATAGCCGGTCGTCCAGTATTAGTCCTGTTTACTGTACTGGCCGAGTGTCCCCTCGAAGTGATTCTTGGAATCCACTTTCTGACTGCCCATTCAGCACTTATTGACTGTGCAACCGGCACCCTTCGCCTTGAACTGCCCCATTACTTTGCCGACCCGACCGACGACCACAAGCCCTGACTTCGTTCTACTGAATTTGTTTGACTGCAACCTGATGCTGCGACTTAAGTCCTCATGTCGCCTTCTCCACCACTTCGAGATTGTCCTTAAGTGGTGTCCCCACTTTGCGACGTCCTCGTGGCCCGTCAAATAGCCCTACCAAGCTCAACTCTAACTTGTCAACAATCAAGCATGGCTTCCTCTTCTGAACTTTGGTTCGTGTCTGCAAGTACTTCCTGAAGGTGTACCTCGCTATGCTGTCCCCTTTGGAAGACTGTGGAGTAGCTGCTCTTAGGCCCAAACCACGATTCGACACTGCTGCAGCTTCTGCCCCTGCTGCTTCACACAATGACAAGTTTATACCAATGATAGCTACTGATTTACGACCTGCTTACGCCGATGCCCTTCGCCGCATTCTGATGTCCTATAAAGACATATTTGGTTTTGGCAATCGCCCGCTAGGTCGAACCCGTGTCGTCACCCATCCAATCCACACTGGTGACGCTCCTCCTATACACCGGCGGCTCTACCGTGTCGGCGGCTGAACGCCAGGTGATCCGAACGGAGGTGGACAAAATGCTCTCAAAAGATATTATCGAGCCTTCCTGCAGTCTGTGGGTATCACCTGTCGTTTTGGTTAAAACGAAGGACAATACCTGGGAATTTTGTATCGATTACCGTCACCCTAATAAGATCACCAAAAAGGACGTGTATCTGCTTCTGCGTATTGATGACTCACTGGATTGCTTACACGGTGCCAGTTATTTTTCGTCGATTGATTTGCATTCTAGCTACTGGCCAATCGCAGTGGATGAACGAGATCGCAAAAATACCGCCTTCGTCACCCCAGATGGTCTCTACCAATTTAAAGTGATACCTTTCGGACTGTGCAATGCCCCTACTACCTTTGAGCGCATCATTGACTCTCTTCTGTGTGGATTCAAATGGACCACATGCCTCTGCTACCTTAATGACATCATTGTTTTTTCACCGGCGTTTGAGAGCCATATCCACAGACTCTCAGTTATCCTTGCTGTTTTTCGACGAGCTGGCCTACAACTCAATTCTGCAAAATGCGTTTTCAGCCACCGCCAAATACGAGTACTTGGTCACTTGGTTGACGCTGCTGGCGTCCAGCCTGCTCCTGACAAAGTTCGTGCCATTGGAGTTTCCACTTCCGCGTCCTTCTGCCGACGTCCGAAGTTTCCTAGGGCTGTGTTCCTATTTTTTTCGTCGATTTATCCAGAACTTGGCCGAAATCGCTCGTCCTCTCACAGACCTCCTCAAAAAGGACACCACTTTTCGTTGGGGACCCGACCAGGCTGCAGCATTTTCAATGCTTATCAGTCGCCTTATCATTTCACCCGTGTTGGGCCATTTTGATCCGCATGCCTACACAAAAGTTCGCACTGATGCCAGCGGCCATGGCATTGGCGCTATCTTGTCCCAACGACAGCGGGACACCAATCGCGTGACCGCGTATGCTAGCCGTCTTCTTTCAGCACCAGAGCGCAACTACTCCATAACAGAACGTGAATGCTTGGCCCTTGTTTGGTCCACTGCTGAGTTCCGCCCTTATCTGTTCGGTCGGCATTTCACCGTCGTGACAGATCATCATGCCTTTTGTTGGCTATCCTGACTAGGAGACCCGACAGGCCGTCTTGGCCGCTGGGTTTTATACGCCTGCAAGAGTACACCTTTTCCGTGTGCTACGAATCTGGGCGGCTATACATAACCACACCGACTGCCTCTCCCGCTATCCTGTCAACCCTCTCGATGGCACCGAAACCGATACAGATACCTGCGTTTTGTCGATTTCCGACTTCTCATGCATCGCTGACGAGCAGCGTCGTGACCCATATTCGCAATCCATCATCGAACGCCTTACCTCAGAGCAATAGCACGTTTCCCTCCATATGTTTGTTCTCCGGCACGGGACCTTATACCGGCGCAATATGAATTCACATGGTGCTGAACTGCTTCCCGTCGTTCCCCAGCATCTGCATTGGACAATTCTCTCGCAGTTACACGATGTGCCCACTGCCGGTCATTTGGGTGTCTCCCGTAGTACGACGATGCGCGCAGGCGATTTTTCTGGCCTGGGCTATATCACTCTGTTTGAAGCTATGTCGCTGCCTGCGAACTTTGCCAACGCTGCAAGAAGCCTCCATTGTCTCCTGTTGGGCACCTTCAGCGTATAGATATCCCCAGTGAGCCATTTTACCACGTCGGCCTGGACCTTCTTGGCCCATTTAGAACTTCATCCTCCGGCAACAAGTGGGTGGCCGTTGCGACGCGTTATGCCATAATACGGGCCCTCCCTACGAGCTGAGCAACTGATGTGGCTGATGTTCTCCTTCATGAAGTGATCCAACATCATGGTGCCCCACGTAAGCTAGTCACTGATAGAGGTCGCTGTTTTCTTTCTAAGGTTGTCGACGACCTTCCTCGCTCTTGCTCCACGTCCCACAAGTTCACGATGGCTTACCACCCACCCACAGACAGACGGACTTACCGAGCGTCTCAACCGTACACTCACGGACATGCTCTCCATGTACTGTACGTGTCTGATGATCATGGTGATTGGGACTGCACCTTACCCTTCGTGATGTTTGCATACAATTTGTCGCGTCACGATATTACTGGTTATTCTCCGTTCTATCTACTATATGGCCGTGACCCACTCCTGCTTCTTGACTCGCTGCTCCTTTCCGATGCCACTTCTACCACGTTCTATGCTCACGACGCCATTGTTCGCGCGGCCACAGCACGTGGCATTGCCCGTGACCGTCTTCTGGTGCCTCAGACTATCCAAAAGCACCATTACGACAGTCGTCGTCGGGGCGTTCATTTCATTTTAGACAGTTTAGCCTTCTTGCACGCGTGTAGAGTTTCTGTCAGGCCTAGATGATTCGAAAAAGTGGTAACGAGCTTTCTCATCATTCGCAACTGCAAGTTCTACCTCTTCGCGTTGTTTCCAAATGCAGACCGGCAACATTCAACACTCCTTCCGTGTCGGCGGTGCTCTTGCGTATAGATGCAACAATGACGCCGCATTTTTGTACGACTTCCTCGGCATTTGGGTCCTAAAATAAAGCGAGGCCGACAATTAGTGAATATTGTCACTGCAAGTACAGGCAGCGGAAACGGCAAGCATGCAATGCAATAGAGTTCCTGAAAGAGAATGATGACATATGTAATCCTACGGTATTGCACTCGACGACACACTTACACTCTTCAAGACTGCATTAGACAAAATAAAGCGGGGACAGACCCAGCCATTTTCTCCAGCCCTACGACAAATTGAGTGCACAATAATGCATAGGCTGCACCTTCCTGTTCTTTAGGAATAAATGCCGTGCTCGCAGTGCCATGGCTATACGGCACTACGGCTGGCATTATCTTAACGAAATGGGCTTCGTAAGTCAAATAAACTTACTAGCAGCAGGCTGCCGCCTTGCTGACTGGTTTTATGTGCCAGGCAACTGTGTTTACGGGCAGAGCGATTTGTTCTAGGAGTGACGTACGCAGGATTTAATTTTTCCGGGCGAGGGGGGGGGATGTAATAAAAAAATAAAAGGAGAGGGAGCTCACGAAATGATATAAATAGTAAGGAGCACAAAATACAATAAGACAAAAATGGTTTGAACAAGGAATCAAGCAAATCCAAATCTGTTAAAATGTAACTTCGGGATACTGAGGCCGTTATTTACATGATGTGCCAGTTTTGTTTTTGCTTGTCTTTAGAGGTATTTCAGAACGGTTCATCGACGTGGTGTTAGCAGACCTCGAAGTCGCGTAAGCTTGGTGCCTGGCTTGCGGCAGAAAAATGATCCGCAGCCACTATTTGATGGGAAGCAGAGTTTGTCACCTCGGCCACGGCAGCAAACCCGCCACGAATCCCGAAGGTGAAAAAGCGAAGCACGCTCGAAAATTCGGCTAAACATGAGCTGGGGGCTAGTTGCATAATAAAGCTTTAAAACACCGAAGCTGTAATAAGCACGGTTGTCTGTCCTTACTTATCAAACCGCAATTCTTATATTCATACATTCTTTGTCCATGCATTCATGGCAAATTATTTAACAGAGCTTGGCCCAAAAATTGTTCATGAATATAGTAATAAACGAACGAAGCGTCAATGCACATAAGATGAAACCAATATGAATTATTTAATACCGCATACCTGCCGAATGGCGTCTTTTACGACAAGCTGCAGGCTGTGGGCTGCAAAGAAAGAAGCTGGCGCGTGCAGCTCGTTTGTTTTCTTCGTGGGTAACTTAAAATTGTTTTCAATGTGCCATGTTGGCGGACTTGTGCGTGCGTGAGACGCTGGGCGTAGGAGCCAGTGTGACAGTACGTTATGGAAGCGCTTTTTATTTGCCATAGAAGACTGGAAAGGAGGGTGGAGGTGGTAGCACAGAAAGCCGAAGGGAAAGCAACTGTTTTGCCTGTCGCAAACCTGCAGAGACAGCGCATCACCTTGATAATGGTACAGGAGCACCGACAGCAGGTTTGCGGCTTCGCAGTTATTCCTTCCTCTCATTTCTACGTCACATTTATTATCCGTCTCTCAAGGCCGACTGATACCACTGACAACCTAAGCCCCTTGATAACATGGCCAAACCGCTGCTCTGACCACGCATGAAACGCGAAAAGCAAGGTAATAGGCAAAGAATATTTCAAAATCCCAGCTTTGCTCGCACCGCATCGACAGAATGCACGCGCAGCTACATTTCGCGCCTGAAACTTGCTTTGGACGTAAGCCAAATTAAAGTGACGCTTTTAGTTTTCATTAGATTGTCTACCTGCTGCAAAAAGAGGTTCATGGCATCAACTAAAAGCGAAATAGACAGGAAAGTGACCCACGTGTTGAGTAAACGCAAAACCGATGCGTCTAAGAAAGTAAATAAACACTTCCATATGAGCCGAATTGGCAGCATGAGGGCCCGGAAAAAAAAAAAGAAAGAGAACCCGAGATTTCAGTGCGCCCTAATTATCTATGGATTCGTAAGCTCTGTTGAACACCAGCTGTTTCCTAAAGGAGGTGTTCGAATAGGTGTTCTGCACAGCTACGCAGTACTGAGTCCGCTTTATCACATACCTTTGTGGCTTTCTTGATAACTGACGCTAGAATTTTACGGCAGACATCCGTTATCCTTGAACTCATCTGACGTCCGTCTCGACCGCGTAAACACGATCTTTCCCATAACCCCAAGAAAGAAATCAAGTGGGGAGAGGTCAGGTGACCTAGCCGGCCCATTTACAGGCCCGTGCCTTCCAATCTATTGCGCATGAAAAGTCGCACACAGCCAGTTTTGCGCTCAGCTGCTACTGTGTGCTGGCGCGCCCCATTTTGCCGATGCCACAGAAGTGGAAGGCGTGACAGCGGGACTTAGCTGAGAAACTCATCCACCACTCCAAGGATTTCGTCTACGTAACGCTGTCCAGTTCAGTGTGTGATCGAAGAAGATGGGACTGATTATAGCACCGGCGTAAATTCCGAGCGCCACATTGAATGACCACTAGCTGGTACTGGTGCCGAGTGCATTTTACCCAGCGTGGATTGAAGTCACTCTGATAGTGTGCATTATGCAAATTTACCTGCCCGTTTCTCCAAAAACTGGCTTCATCTGTGCACCTGATGTTGCTCAAAAAGTCAGGTGACTGATTGGCTTTTGTAAGGACAACCATTCGAGAAATCTAGACGATTCTGAAGGTCCCTATCTTCCATGTATTTGTGCAGGTTAAGGTGGTACGGGTGAAAGGCCGAATCATTTAGAATCCTCCAAACTGATGACTTGGAAATTGGTATCTGGGCAGCCACGTACCGCACGCTAGCATGAGAGTTTGAGGCCATAAATGCTAGAACATCCATGCGTATATATATAGGCTAGGACTCAAAGATGGAGTCCTCTGCCGCTGTCTCTGGAAGCTGCCGGTCTGTCTCAGGTTTTCATAATTTCTGCTGATAGTCGATGCGTTTGGTCTACCGGCACATTTCGATGGCTGATATATATTTGCGGTCTTCCTCTTGTTGCCATTTGCAGCTCCCAAGGCAAAGATCATGTTTTCCTTCTGCCCATTAGAGAAAGACATGGCGACTGGGACGAAACAAAACGCACCTTTAAACCTTTGCACTGACGTTGTCAATTAACCTTTATGATGACAGGTATTATGGCAAAAAAAAAAAAAAAAGCCATCCGTGAACTATACCTACGCTAAGACAACAGCTTCACAGCTTGTTGCCAACTAACACAGAACGCGATGCGTTACTTAGCCGATGCATCCCGGCCACGGCGGCCTCATTTCGATGGGGGCGAAATGCGAAAACACCCGTGTACTTAGATCTAGGTGCACGTTAAAGAACCCCAGGTGGTCGAAATTTCCGGAGTCCCACACTACGGCGTGCCTCATAATCAGAAAGTGGTTTTGGCACGTAAAACCCAATAATTTGTTTTTTTTTTACTTAGCCGATGCGTGGCAGATAAGGAACTGGCTCGATCACGATGTTTTCTTTATTTCATTCTGGCTAACTCAGAGGGAGCTTGTTCGAGGGCGCTGCTTTATGATGCGGGCTAGAGTTACTGTATATGCTACCAAAGGTAGAGAGTACTTACATACAGAAGAGAGTTTTAGAATAGGGGCCCCAAACGTTTTGGGGCCCCAAAGAAGTAGCGTCGAAGACACTGCGCATGCGCACGACGCAAACTGCGTTTGGGTTTTGCGTTGGGAACGCTATTTCACCGACTTAGCGGGAGCCCAAATAGCGTCCCCAAAAGCTTTGCGTCGGCAAACATGGCGGCACCCATCGAAGCGAGAAGCGTATCCCCGCAGGCTGGCTGTACCCGGTTTGGAGGCAAACCGGATGTGACGTGTGCCAGTGGCGTACTCCCTGCCCCCAGATAGGTACTTGTACGCCTAGGGAAAGACGCTGCTAGGTGCTGCTGCTAAATCCCTGTGGTTTCTGCCAGCCACATGCGGCCATTGCCGGCTCACGTAGGTTCGTTCGCGTGGTCTTGTTACGCCTCGCTGGATCGTGTTCAGTCATGCCGTCCTTGCGCGGCGTGATTGTCGGTGAGTCAGGTTAAATTCTTAAATAGGTCGCGCCTGCGCCTAATTGAGTCTATAAAAGCCTGCACATTCAGTTTTGCTAGCTACAATGCAGTGCGGCTGGCGTGAGCTGTCTCCACGATGCGCTTCGAGCGTGTCGATTTCGCCGTTCTTAAACACACATGTTGGCGTTAACGACCTTGAAAGCAACATGGATCCACAAGAAATGTGCGACAACATCAAGGTAAGTTTACTGAAATCACAAAATTTGAAACAATAAGCGCTAATAGTTGTGTTTTCTTTTAAATTTTAGGCCTTGATTGTTCAACGAGACGGCCCCCGTCGTGCTGGTTTTCAAGGTGCTCCCTCGCTGCCTACAAGATGCTGATGCGGAATAGAAAATGCAAAAACGTCGCTTGCTCAACCGCAAATTGACGGCTACGCTGAAGCGCATGCCGTGTCTGCGGAATTTGAACCCCGAGGTATGGACCCCCTTTTTCCAGCGGCATGCCGTTACATACTGTTGTAATCGCACCGCTGGCCCGAGTTGTTGGGGTCTCGGTGCTGACGCCCGTTATTGCCAATGGGTCGCAAGCCCCAAGGGTAGCGTTGGCCTGGCGGCCTGGGGCACTGGAAGCATCCGAAGGTCCCGGCAAAGCATGAGAAGACTGGTAACAGAACAACTTGTTTATTCTAACATAGCAAAAGAGCGGCCGGTCAGGTCGACCGGAGTGGAGAGACGGGAGAGCACGTAACTCAACAGTACAAATCGGAGCCTCTCCTCTGGCGTCCGGGGGCAGCTGCTCTTATACCCTCGGCGTCGCGGTCCAAAAGGGAAGGAGGGAAGGTCACGGGATGAAGGTCACGGGACGGCGCAGAAGGAGCCCACGACGGCGCGAGCGGTTGAGCCGAGAGACCTCCAGGCTCCTCATTCGGGGAACTCCGCTCCCCGGCTGCCGCGCTTTGACAAGCGAGGGCACACACACACACACGCACACACGAAGACACGTGGCACTGAAACACGCCTGGACACGCTTGGCGGGTAGGCGTCGCGGCGGCGTCGGACGGGCCAAAATGTCCGCCGCTTTGAACAAAGCCCCGGCGTCCGTTGCATCCGCGCCGGCATTACCGCGCGTTGTAGGCGAAACGTAACAGACCGCCCCGCCGGGGGAAGGAGATCCCGATGGTCAGGGGACTGCATCCGCTGTCCGGAGGGATGTCGCTCGATGATGCTCATAACCGAAGTCGGGCGTCCTTTGGCGTTTCTTGAGCGCAGCGCACAGAGAAGCCCTCGTTCTCACGTTCAGGTGCCCACAGGACACTGCAAAGTGACTTCGGGAGAGTTGACATTTTTGTTCTCGTTTCCGGCAAGCGTTAGAACCACGCCTGAAAGTCAACCGCTCAGTCAGCAAGCACGGCACAACCCTCACTAAGCCCTGCCAGGCTCTTTCCCCTTTTATACTGCTGCCTAGTTCCTTACAGTAGTTTAGCAGCACTCAGAACGCGTCCACAAATCGAAAAAATTGCACTAAAAAGCACATCATCACTTTGAAACACTACACAAAAGCAATAGGTTAAAAATCCTGCCTCAGGAAGAAAAACATCAGTAACAAGCAATTTTGAGGCTGATTCCCACGTTAGGGGCTTCGACTTAAGCCATCGGCGTTACCGTTGAGACTCCCCTTTTTGTAACGCACCTCAAAGGAATATTGTTGCAAAGCGAGGCTCCAGCGCAGGAGGCGGCCATTTTTGGGAGAGATGGTCTGCAGCCATTGGAGAGGGCAGTGATCCGTCTCAATGATAAACCTCGAGCCGGCTAGGTAACATGACAATTTCTGACGGCCCACACGATACACGCACACTCTTTCTCGGTGGCGCTATACGCCTGCTCACGACTGGTCAGCTTACGACTAGCATACAGGACGGGGTGTTCTACTTCTCCATTTTCCCGTTGGCACAGTACAACGCCCATGCCTCGCTCACTAGCATCACACTGAACAACGAACCCTTTTGTGTAGTCGGGCGATCGTAGCACAGGTTGGCTTGTTAGGGCGCTCTTTAGGGCGCTAAAAGCTCTTTCCTTCGTCTCATCCCAGACGACTGTTTGCGGCTCTGTCTTTCTTAGAGCATCCGTCAAGGGAGCCGCGATATCAGAGTACCTGGGGATGTACCTCTGATAGTAGCCGGCGACACCTAAGAACGACCGAATATCGGTCTTCGTGCGCGGTTGCGGGAAGTCTCGCACAGCGGCCACCTTTATTTCAGAGGGGCGGCGTCGACCCCGACCAATCACGTGTCCGAGGTAGACAACCTCGGCCTGTGCTAACTGGCACTTGGGAGCCTTGACTGTCAAGCCCGCATCGCGCAGGCGGGTTAGCACTGCCCGCAAGTGGGCCATATGCTCAGGCCAGGATGCGGAGAATATCGCTACGTCGTCTAGATACGGTAAAGCGAATTCTTGCTGTCCCCGCAACACTTTATCCATGAGGCTTGAAAAGCAGTATGGCGCGTTCTTCAAACCAAAACTCAAAACTTTAGGACGGAATGTCCCCATTGGTGAAATGAACGCCGCATACCTACTAGCCTCTTCTGTAAGTGGAACCTGCCAATAACCCCTGACAAGATCTAGGGTGGAAATAAACTGAGCGCTACTCACTCTCTCAAGGCGCTCCTCGATGTTAGGGATCGGATAAATTTGATCCTTAGTGATGGCATTAAGCCTGCGGTAGTCGACGCAAGGACGAGGTTCCTTGCCCGGTACCTCAACTAAAATCAAAGGGGAAGTATAATCACTCTCACCCGCTTCAATAACACCGAGCTGTAGCATTTTCTTTACCTCAGCCTCCATAATATCGCTCTGGCGGGGTGACACCCGGTACGCCTTGGATCGTACTGGCTCTGGGGAGGTAAGTTCTATGTCATGAGTAAGGACAGAAGTCCTACCAGGCCTCTCAGAGAACAGACCTTGAAACTCTTGTAAGAGCTGGTGTAGTTCTGTTTTCTGCTCAGGCGACAGCGATGCTTTACTTATTAAGTCACTAATGACTTGATCGGTGTCTTTCCTGTTCGTCACTGAGCCTAGTCCCGGAAGCTCTTCTAACTTTCCCGCATCGGGAATTTCCTCTCCAGTATCTGGTGCCTTTAACGCTACAGGCTCAATTTTATCCCGTTCGGGCGTGCTCTGAATACCAGCTTGCTGCGCCTCTGACCCTTTCTCATCATTCAACAACGTCGGCCCCGCAACTACCGCCTTTGCAGCGAGCTCCCGAACCTTCGATCTGGTTAAGGCCTGAACGCTAGCCTCACCAAACAAAAGCCCCTTCTCGCGCAGGAGGTGATCGGACCTGTTTGAAAATAAGTACGGGTACTGGGGGGGCAGCATAGATGACACTGCGGCCTCCGTCTCAAGTGCTCCGAAAGGTCCTTCAATAAGCACTTTTGCTACCGGCAGACACACGCTATGAGCTTCCACTGCTTGCTTGATCCATGCGCACTCGCCCGTGAACATATCGGGTTCTACGTAAGAGGGGTGAACGACATCCATCGTAGCTGCGGTATCGCGAAGCACTCGGCACTCTTTCCCGTTCACGAGGAGGTCTCGCATGTAAGGCTCGAGAAGCTTCATGTTCTCGTCAGTGCTGCATATAGACAAAAACACGACTTTTGGTTTTGTTTCTGGGCACTGCGCCGAAAAGTGACCCGGCTTCTGGCACGTATAACACAGGCGCGCTTGCCTCGCCTCGAACCGCTTTCTGCGTTCGGCTTCGGTTGCCGCCGTCTCCTTACGTTCGGTCGGACTGCTTTCACTCGCATCCGCACTACGTGTATCCCCCTTTGCTCTCATGGGTGTGAACTTCGGCCTCTCAAACTTGGAGCCAAATTCACCCTTTTGACCGTCCTTAGCTCCACGAGCCCGACGCGTCACAAACTCCTCGGCTAACTCAGCGGCTCTAGCCACCGTACTAACGTCTGGCCTATCCAAGACCCAGTACCGCACGTTCTCAGGTAACCGACTATAAAACTGTTCTAGCCCGAAACACTGCAGAACTTTCTCGTGGTCACCAAACGCTTTCTCTTCTTTGAGCCACTCCTGCATGTTTGACATTAGCCTGTAGGCAAACTCTGTATACGACTCACTTCTGCCTTTCTCATTTTCCCGGAACTTCCGACGGAACGCCTCCGCTGACAGCCGGTACTTTTTTAGCAGACTCGATTTCACTTTGTCGAAATCCTCTGCCTCCTCTCTCTCCAAGCGAGCGACTACGTCGGCCGCCTCGCCGGGTAGCAAAGTGAGCAAGCGCTGTGGCCACGTTTCCCGAGAGAACCCCTGCTTCTCGCACGTTCGCTCAAAGTTAACCAGGAACAAACCAATGTCCTCTCCAAGCTTAAACGGCCGCATCAGGTCAGTCATTTTGAACAATACTCGTTCTCCTGCACCGTGTGCCTGACTTCCATTACGAGCGCGTTCCATCTCTAACTCGAGGCGCTTCAATTCCAAAGCGTGTTCGCGCTCTTCTTTTTCTTTCTGCTCTATAAGTTCGCGCTCATGTCTTTTTGCCCGCTCCTCAATGGTCTCAAGGCAATCCGACAGCTCGTCATCTTCAGCTTCTAACTCAAGAATAGCCCTTAGCAGTTCTGGTTTTCTGAGTTTGTCTGAGACATCCAGACCCAACTCTTTTGCAAGCTCCAGCAATATCGGTTTGCGCAACGACTTCAAATCCATGGCTGCTCTGAATGCTGCTTTCTCTACTGCCTACTATTGTCTTGCCGCAAACTAACCCGGTAGCAACGACAACCACAATTACCAGCTCTGTTTCTAACACTAACAAAAGCCTGGCAAAACTCAGAAGAAGAAAGTCCCGCACTCACCAAACCTCGCAGCCAAGACTTCAGCGCAGTCGTTCCGCTGCAGGCAACCAGTCATCACACAGGGCTCGTTGCGCTGCTCCCGGATGGTCGTTGTGTTGCTCAGCATACAGTCAACCGCATCTCTTCGCTGCTGGCCTCCGTTGTCGCGATCTCACCGCTGGCAACCAGATGTTGTAATCGCACCGCTGGCCCGAGTTGTTGGGGTCTCGGTGCTGACGCCCGTTATTGCCAATGGGTCGCAAGCCCCAAGGGTAGCGTTGGCCTGGCGGCCTGGGGCACTGGAAGCATCCGAAGGTCCCGGCAAAGCATGAGAAGACTGGTAACAGAACAACTTGTTTATTCTAACATAGCAAAAGAGCGGCCG
Organism: Dermacentor andersoni; assembly: GCF_023375885.2. Lineage (NCBI taxonomy): Eukaryota > Metazoa > Arthropoda > Arachnida > Ixodida > Ixodidae > Dermacentor > Dermacentor andersoni. The sequence continues at coordinate 147,040,602 of NC_092814.1, forward strand.
GTCAGGTCGACCGGAGTGGAGAGACGGGAGAGCACGTAACTCAACAGTACAAATCGGAGCCTCTCCTCTGGCGTCCGGGGGCAGCTGCTCTTATACCCTCGGCGTCGCGGTCCAAAAGGGAAGGAGGGAAGGTCACGGGATGAAGGTCACGGGACGGCGCAGAAGGAGCCCACGACGGCGCGAGCGGTTGAGCCGAGAGACCTCCAGGCTCCTCATTCGGGGAACTCCGCTCCCCGGCTGCCGCGCTTTGACAAGCGAGGGCACACACACACACACGCACACACGAAGACACGTGGCACTGAAACACGCCTGGACACGCTTGGCGGGTAGGCGTCGCGGCGGCGTCGGACGGGCCAAAATGTCCGCCGCTTTGAACAAAGCCCCGGCGTCCGTTGCATCCGCGCCGGCATTACCGCGCGTTGTAGGCGAAACGTAACAATACCGTCAGGAACACGCTTGGCTTATTTCTGACTCGGTAAAAAATGTTTCACTTTTTCTCGCTTCTCGCTGCGGAAGAAATGCGGACCGTTTGTCGTAGTTGTGTCTCCATTACAGGGTGGCATTACTGCGGTGAATAAAGCAAGTGTTGCCGTGCATACTGTGCGCATTTCACCCTTTGTTGGGCGGTCGGGAAATATTGGTCCCACTTTTCAGGGCTACTTCGCTATTATGTAGCGGTGAAGTGCAATTTCTACCATTGAACATTCCTGTGTAGATGTGTTTCTGAATCACGTTAAGCACATTTTTTCGTCCATTTCTTTGTCAAACAACGCGATAGAGCGATTGCGCAGATTGTTTACTTCCCTTTCTACAATGTTTAGTTTATTCTGTCGCCTTCCTTCAAACCACCACAGCGGCAAATGGACTTTTTTTATCGAAATTCCGCGTTTTCATAATAGCTGAATTTTGGTGCGGTTAGGTGTCTAAATTTATCGTACCCACAGCTACCAAAACAGTTCATCAAATTATTAGCGTCGCGAACAAATCGCATTCCTACATATGCGAGCTGCTACATATGAGCCCTCAAGAATTTTCAAGAAGCATCTTTTTTCTAAGAACCCTTGCGATATTGGAAAGCCCTGATTGAGGATTCTCATACAAAGCATGCTCAGTAAGTATAATGAAAACATGCACAAACAATGTATAATGTACTGGGTATTCTGGCTGCTTCTAATCACATTACAGGTGACCACGAGTAGGTAGAAACTGGCCTTGAGGCTGTATAGTGGGACGTAATATTCCCACTTTTCGCTATTACTGAATCGTAGTCAGCTTTGAGATTTTACGTTATGTAAAAAATGCTTCATAAAAAAAAGCACTTGTAATGTCTCGGACACGAAGCGGCCTGTTCTCTGCTTGCGTCTATGAAAGGGTTAAGATGCACACACTATTCAAAGGTCGCATTGAGAACTGAGTTGCAGGCGCTACTATGCTCCGCAAGCAGCAGGATACTAAAAGGAGAAATGAGCAACACCGTACTGCCTTCATTTCTTCAAACCCTTCAACAAAGCTTGAACAAGAAATGCACGCGAGGGTGTCACTACAGACAGCTGCGGCAACACTGACGCATGCGCGAGAATATAAAATGAGGTGCAGCTGTGCGGTGCACGCTGCCATGAAGTTCGAATTACAGTTTCCCCCTTGCGAAACTACCGGAAAGGACATATTGCATCCATCGGTGTTAATATATTTTCTAGCATATTTTCTTGTTTTCAGCCAACATACACATCCCCGTTAAATCAAATAGATCACTGTAGATGGCGGCCACAAGCATACTACAAGGACTGTGAATTGGAAGCTGTTAGCTACCTGTGGCACAAAGTCATGCAAGGGTACACGTAGTCTTTGTGTGCACATTGACTTCATGTTTTACCAATTTGACTGGCTCCTATTGCACTCCGGCTGAATAGCAATAACACACAGGCCACTTTACGTTCGAGCTACTCGAAAGCTTGCATTAGTGAAAAACATCTAAACTTTTTCTGGTACAGCCGTGCGTTGTTCGAAGTGTCTCAATGCATTGCAGTGATTGAACAGGCACATATTGGCTGTACCACTTGGATTTCAGCGTGCATGCGTTGGCTGGACAAAAAATTCTACCATATTTTACCTCCAAACTTTTGCTCACGATTGGAAAGCGCTGTTTCTGTTGTAAATAGATGTGGCTTGCACACAAGGTATGTGCATGCTAAGTGTCTTGGTAAAGAAAAGTAAAGGTATGCTGCATGAACAGAAGGTGCTGCAGCCACATAACCTGACCTTTGATCTTCATTATGCTCACAGATTGAAGGGATGGAACTAAGTGCGTGTCTTTTAGATGCTTGATTTCAGCCAGTTAAATTTGCCAACATGGGGATTCAAACCACTGGTGTCCATCTGCTGTTGGGCTGAACTCTCAATTTAGTGAGACTACTAACTACTGCGTTCATTGGTGCTGACAGATATCAAGTCCGTTGTAGCTCAGCATTACTGTATTCTGTCACCAAAATGCTAGAGAACCACTTGAGATCCTTCGATGTCAGCATCCTCATAATCAGTGGGCACCCCATAAGAAGGCTAGGCCACAGAAACTCGTCTTTCTGATTTGTGCACTATTCAGCCACGTTAAAATGTGGGGAGCCTAGACATCTAAAAGACGAGGAGCAAGCAAATTGAATGCAGCTACCAAGCAAAAAATGTGGAAGCGTAAGCTGTTGATTTTTTACTCTAAAGGCACGTTCACACCAAAGACGGAGCGGCTAAACCGGGCAAAGCTCTTGGCCAGGGGATAAAAGTAGGCGTTAAACGAGGCGGCAAGCCTGATCGCTTGCGGACCACTTTTCCCGCCCGCCAGAGCTGTCCGATTTGCCGCGGCCAATCAGAACACCAGACGACGCTGGCGTGTGCTGCGCGATAAGGATGGACGACCGGTGCCACAAGACGGCGACAAGTGCGCCACGAAAACGTTAGATGCTCCGCCTCGGCGGTGCGGGCAGCCAGGCAAGCCGTCCAGTATACAGGGTGTTTCAGCTAACTAGTGCCGAGGCACAAAGAAACAACTAGGCCTGCAGTACTCAAATACAATCAATTCAGTAGACTACCCTGTTGAGCAACTTTAATACTTACGGCTCATTGAGAAACATCTAACTGCTTCATTTTTATGAAGATAGCTGCTGTGGTTATTTTTTCAGGACAAAAGAAAGTGCACAAAATCAAAAAAAGTACCATGCAACTATGCACTTTTTAGCAGTGACGAACAAATGAACAATGCGGCATGCAGACAGGATGTAAAAAATATGCAGATCCAACACACTGTGAAAATTATGTAAGCAGCTTTCTTTGCTGCTTGTGTTCATTGATGGCATTTGGCAGTGATATGTTAAATGTTACCTCGCATGCACCACTTGTGTTCGTAGTACACAGAGCTCATAGGCAGACGTGCGCTCCGATGCTCAAGGTGGTGCTGTGCACCATCCATATCCTGTGAGAGTAGTGGCACTGTCATTCCCTCACACGGCGCATCACATGGTGGGTGAGGTAGAGAAATCCGTTTATTGAATCCTTTGGAGAAATAGTTGCTGCCACGTCCTGTGCCCGACAGAGCAGCGCCTGCTGGCCACACAGGCTTCTGTCATGCAGCATGGCCTCCCAGTGTTGTAGTGTAGGGACATTGAAGTTTTGATGCTGGACCACCACTTGCATACTGTCCTTTTGACGCCGTGGTGCTGTATTGCAGCTTTGCATCTGCACATCCTGTCTCAATTGTTGGCATGGACACACTTGCCATGTTTATTTTTTCAGAAATAGCATAAACGTGCCATACCACACCTTGAACTATCATTATAATATTTTTAGTTTGCAACCACAACTGTCACCATGTCTAGATGTAGTATTTTTCTTTTAAAGAGACTCTATACGAAGGATGCTTTCTGATGGCATCTTTACCTTCTCGTATGATCATTCAGCGAGCACAAAGTGCTGCAGCTTCTGCAATGCTTTTGTCTATTCCTTCCAGGCACACTACTGTCAATGTATCATTAGCGCTGAAATAGAATACCGCCCGTTGCTCAAAGCAGCTTCAATATAGATTCCAATCGGAAGAATAGGCAGACTTGTGGCAGTATACAACTTTCTATAGCCATAAAAGGCAAGCTAGCATAGTGGGGCATCTCAATGCTTGTAAAAGCATTCAACTGCATGTATCTCCAAATAACTAAGCTCAAGCAGACACTGCCAAAATTCGTTCTTCTCATGGTGAGTCGGTGCGGGAACTTGAAGGTGTCGCTTTTCCTTCATTTTTGTGTCTCTTATGGTTTTGCTAAGGCTCTTGCCACAGCAAAATTCCTCTTGTGGTATTTTAGAAGGGTAATTTAATAATCACCTAGGCGATGTCATTTCCTTCATTTGGTTGCACTGTGTGCATCAGTGCAATAAATGGGTCAAACGGCTTAATACGAAATGTCGCCAGGCCATTTTGGCACGACACTTGTGGATAACATTTTGGTGTGGCTTGGGCGAGACTGAAAGAGAGAAATTGACACATACAAGCACAAAGGCCAGGCACTGTTCCCTTGTGGCCTGCACAACCACTAGAATAGCAGCTAGTCTTATCAATTCATACTGAGTATCACAAAGTGTAACATTGCAAGAACTGTAGCTTGGTTGATGAGACAAGGCACTTATAGCTGTAGCTGAAACATGTGGTGTGATCAACATGTACAAGGTTACAATACTCTACACCCTTTTCGTATTTAAGTTTTTAACTTTGCCCACAATCTGATTACAGCTTTCCAGAGTTCCTTGGAAAATCCTCCCATGCACCTGCCATGTACATTGCCCTCCTCCTTGATGTGGCGTGCAAGATGGCAGCAGCAGCTGTGGGAACAGTTGAAGAGGCGAAGAAAGGTCCACTTTATAATAGGTTGTATGTAAATAAAGCTGATCAACCTCAACAGATTCGGCTTCCACTTTTGTCAAGACAATTGTCAGCAAAGCAATGGAGCAATTTCAGTAGGGCGATAGTAATAAATAGTGCATAGAAATTCTTGGAAGCCCCGTCAGCTTTCTTGCTGTTAACAAGCTGTCTTGGTGAGGTGGTTTAGGCAGGGAATGCCAATTCATGAGGGATGGTCATGGCCACCATGTTCAATGTATGTGCAGCATTAATCAGTTCTCTAGACCGAGTGCACTAATGTCACATGATACATTTTCAAACCTCGCATGCTTTCTTTGGGGCTGAGAAAATTAATGAAGCATGAAACTCGGCATGTTGCAGTTTTCAATTAACCATCACTGCATTTGTCCATTCTTGAAACAAATTTTATTGTACCAAATGCATACAGAATGAATTTGTGGAATATCCAAAGTACATTTTGCTTGTGTTGGTCAAGCAGCTGGCAGAACAAAACCACAAAGTTCCAAAGCAGAAAGGTAACACTTCTTTTGAAGTACACAACTGGCGAAACAGTGTTGCTAACACACGAGTGCGAAACTTGCCGCCGATTAAAAAAAAAGGAGCTGCTACACACCACTTCGTTCCTTGACCATTTATTTTTTCTTTTGTGGCTGATTTTTAAAAATCCTTGCTATAGCAAATGCAAGGACATCAGAAAATCAACGCACAACAGATATAATTTTGCATGCACATTATTTAGTCTGAAATAGAGGGATACAGCACAAACGTTACTCTTCAATCCCAATAAAAAATATGGAACTCGTGGGCTACACGAGGGCTACGGATAAATCTTGAGGGCCTCGGATTCTGTAATGTGCAGCTATAGTTGAAGTACACAAGCATTTTTGGATTCTGCCTCTACCTGGGTGCAGCTTTGTGACCTGGAATGAAAAGCCACAGCCATCGAGCTGCTGCAGTGGCGACATCACAGTAAAAGGTAATAGCGAAAAATTAAAACAATAATATGGCCATGCAACTTGCACATCAGATAGGTCACCTGAAGCTTCTATTTCCAATTTTTCTAATGTTGCATAGGACAAAAATTTTGAAAAGTGATAGTGTACGATTTTCATACATTAACAATTATGCATATCTAGTTTTTTTTTTTTTTAACCATGCAGATATTTAGCAAAAAGTTTTGAGCACAGAGAGCCTGTCGTTCTTGCAAAGGAGTTTCTAGGTGAGGAGGACACACTTTGCTGCTAATGCGAGTTTCAGAAAATTAATTTTGAAAAATTCAGTCACTTTTTTATTGGTAACTTGGCGGCAGCCTTCTAAATGGCATATTTGGAGGCAGTCACATGTGAACGCACACCCTTTCTTTTTCGAAATCTCAAAAATTGCACTTATTTTGAAATATTCATTATCGCGCTCAATTGAGTACAATCAAAACTTGGTGCATCCTGCTCCACATCAGGCGGCAGTGCCCTGTCAAGAAGTGTGGGACAAAGCTTAAATGATAGCCTGACACGGCACACTGATGCACATGCTTGCAAGGCAAAGTGTGTCGTATCAGCTGCTACAATGACTGGCCAAGATGTTGTTTCAGACTTTCTCGAGCCTGTTGTCGGGGGTGTTTCCATCTGATGAGGTAGCGGGACCTTCTTTTCTGCGCTCCCAGCACACACTGTTCCAATATTGCCTCGATTTACCAGTGAAATTCAATGATGAATATCTTGAATTAGGTGCAACTTTCAAGATTTGCAAGAAATGAGAGTGCTATAAAATGTGACTGCCTCCAAATTTGTGGAGTTCCAAAATAGAGGAATTCCTCTGCAAGAATGCCACATTTGCTGCGCTCCTAACTTTAAAACAAGAAAATCTGTATGGTAATAAAAGACACGCTGTACATATACAGTGTGCATTGGAGCATTTCATGCAACCAATATTCAAGCACCTTCTGTCTACAAAGAATTCATAAAGCAAATTTATGCTTGGAATCAGTTACGAGCACTGGAAATGCAAACACTGTGACGAACCCTGGTCACATGCCAGGCATTGTGTTGCTGCTCTCTGCGTAGGGCCTATGAATAAAAACCACCTTCAACATTACACAGTAAGCTACCAATTGCTATGTGTAGGAAGACTTAGTTCTTCAAATGCAATTATGACCTAGACATTCTAAAGCTTTTCTGATAATGTACTTTTAGTGAACAAGTACCCCAAACTTGAACAACTCTGAAGCTATAATGCCATTATTACCTGAAAGATGCACTACACATTTTTTTAACGCAGTAAGGAAACATTCATAATCGACAATGCCACCATAGACATGAGAGTCATATAATATTGCACTGCGTGCAGCAAGGATAGCACAATCTCGCACAAAAGATTAGTCTCTCCCGCAGACTTTGAGGGCTTCTTTATTATGTCTCACTTATGATGCCGTGACATGGTACGAAACCATGATGACGTAACTTATGATCATGAGTTACTCTTGAATGAAAGCTTATGCACACATGCATATTCCTGCATTGTAACTCTGGAGTGCACTTACAGTAAGGACACTGTGAAAAGAAGAAAAGGCCAACAGCAAGAACCAGGCAGCGCAGTGCTGTTTGCACCTTCTCGGCTGTTGTCGGTTTAAGTCACCTTCGCTGCAGCAGAGTCGTGTTATGCGGCGAAGCATATTTAGCATCATGCAGTGAAGCATATATGAAGTTAAAGGGGACACTGTTACGGGGCCCCTGCTGGTGCTTATGGTTACCCGACACTATCAGCTTAAGTACTCGTACTGTGACCTCTTCATGCATTTGGACAACACCAATCGCCATGTGAAAACCTCTGTTCACTACTAATCTTGCTAAGAGCCTAAATTGTTTCCAAACTACAAATTTCACCAAGTGGCAAACTTGGCAATGCTTCTGGAACCTCTTTCTAAAGTACTTTAATACTACCAGGATGCTTCAATGTCAAACTGGATTAAATACCTGGGATGAGATTGGGCAAGCTTCTAGCTTTCTGACTGTTTGCTTCACCTTCTACATCAGTGAGTAGGCAGTGTTCAATAGGCGCTCCCACTTCACCAAGCAGATGACCGCTGACGAAAGCATGGTGAAGGCGAATAATGAGAGTGCAAGCAAACATTCAGAATGCAAGATCTCGCCCTTGGATTTAGAGAAAGGAAGGATAATTTCAACACCAAGGAACACCAACACTGGGCAACATTCATGCACCAGCTTTGTCAGTTTTTTGATGCTCCCACTACTTGTGCTGAGGTCGCGAGAAAAGCCCAGAGAGAGTATACAATTCGAGAATCATGTACCTCTTACATTGTGGATGTCCTTGCACTGTGCTAACGCATGAACACCACCACGTCTCAAAATGATGGAATGAGACATATTAAAGGCACAAACACTGTTACCTTATACGTCCTTGGTATGCAGAACCCCAGCACCTCCACCACTTCTAAGGAACCGCTTTATTCTTGCCGAGCTAGAGCTATGACGAGGAAGAAGCGACACACACTACGTACGGATGAGGAAGATGAAGGAAAGTCACATTGCGCTCACAATATCGCTAACGTGGTAGTTTCCCAAAGGAAGCGGTCACACCACTGCGTATAAAGTGTATGCACAGGGATTCTCATATGTCTTCCCTGTCCAAGGGACTGGTGGCAAGCACCACAAAGCAGCATTGGTCAGGTGCATTCCAATTAAATTCTTAAGAATTGAGAAAAGGCCGATTCAACACAAAGCAACGACCGGACACCCTTGCCAACAAACCTGTTGAACTGGCATTAAGTTTCAGATATTTGCGGCCACACATATGTAAACCAATGGGCAAGGTTCTGACTGGTGTTGCAGAAGTCGCGGGGCGCTTTTTTTGTTGCGACAATAGATCGGATTCATTTACAAGTAGTGCTCCAGAGAGCACATGTAACCGGCAAACAGAGGCCTCAGGAGAGCATTAGATTATAATCAAGGAGGCGGCAGGGTACCCAAGGGGCAGCGGAGGGATCAAAACTGGAAGCAGGTTATGTTGCCCCAACTCACGGACCACCCTGACTCCAGCCTTGTCCGCGAAAGCGGACAGCTGATCTTAAAATGCGTCAGAAAATTCGGAAAGTACGACTTACACACAGCCTACAGACATCAAGATATACTACTAGCACGCGCAGGCCTCGGCGAGCCCCAACCCATGGACCAGTCCGCGTTCTAGCTCTGGTGTCCCCGTTACCGATTTGGTGTCCTGGAGACGCCGCCAATAATATGAAATAGCGACACGTTGTTACTAGTAAAAAACACGATTTAAGCCGCTAACGCTATGTTCAGCACTGCCGCGCCCAACAACTTCTACAACGCCTGTGAGAACTTCACCAAGCAATGGTTGTTCTTGGCAATACTAAGAACTTGTGAATTTTGTGTACCGCTCATGCTTAACTTTGTAGTGCACTGTGGCTTAGTGAAGCACTACGATTGCGTGTAGCATACGTACACATCTTACCTGATAGACGGTGAACGGGGTCTTGTACAAATATCCGCTGAAGAAGAAAAGACTACACCTTCACATGTGTTAAAACACATGCCAAACTTGAAAAAACAGACGTACAATGAACCTCCACACGTTAAAATAGCAAAAGCATCACTTAATAGTCGAAAACTATTGAAAACTTTGCAAGCGCCATGGCAAGCGCAAATCCGCCATTGCTGCTGATATTGATGTTGATCAGGCTGTCCCCTTGCGATCGAGTCGGCAAGCGCGTGGAAGCGCGTTTCTTTATTCTATGGAAGCGCAATTGGCGCAATGTAGCCAAAATAAACAAATAAAACTGTGAATCAACTCCAAATACACACACGCAAAAGAAAAATCGTCGGGATTCTCTATAACGACGTTTCCAACCCCTTGACCGATATTTCATACAGCTCGTTGCATTAATTAAAATACCTGCAGTGCATTGTTTTCATAACGCGCAAAAAAATTCTGCACTTAAGCTTACCCGCACAAACGCGGCGCAAATTCGTAGAACGCCACCAGTGCAGCCCCCACCCGCCAAGAAAATATATGACTAGTCAATAATAATAGCATATAATTATAATGTGAGCGTCGGCGCAATCAATGGAGAATTCAATTTTATTTGTTATAGAAAATCAAATGCAACGCAGTAAACAATGGATAGAATTAGGCATATAGCTTCCTGGAGTCTAAAAAAAATCTGCCTTGAAACTTGACGTGGTGACACGGCAAATTGTGGATATACGATTGAAAATAATTGCTATAGTGTGTTCGTGTATGAGTAAGCTTCTCAAAAGGAGTTTCAAGTGTTTCCATGGTATGGCAAGCTTATATCTTGATTCATCAAGTTTTTTTTATTCATGTTGTTCAATTATGTTTAAAAAGCGAATTGTAAATCCCAATGGTTTTGTTTTTTACCGGGGGAACACAGAGTTGAGCCACTGTTTTGAAACAAACTTTTATTTAAAGGTAGTTACAAGTAACACCGACACCCTCGCTCATGAAAATCCCAATGGTTGTGTTTTTTACCGGGGGAAACACAGAGTTGAGCCACTGTTTTGAAACAAACCTTTATTTAAAGGTAGTTACAAGTAACACCGACACCCTCGCTCATGACAAAACAACTTTCACTCGCTGTGTCCAGACACTTGGTTCAAGGTGCATGTAATGCTTCATCTCCAAGCTTCGCGTGGTTTCCTAAAGGCATTGTGAAATCTACACGGTGTTTTTATTTTACACCTCCTCATCTCATAGCACAAGATCTGAAATGCGTGAACAAGAAGAATCAGGCCAGCACATATTCACAGAAATGAACTCTTCACAGTGCAGTTGACAAGTGCAAAAATTACAGCAGAAACTGCCAGTCACATGATATGAGCACAACATAACTGTTCTTTTTGCGGGAAAGCCTCAGTCCCATGCCGACATTAACCTATATGGTGGTCATCACTGGCAATGTTTGAAAGATTTTCATAAAATAGAGACTGAATGTCTGGAGTATTTATCATAAGGGAAGTAGAAACTCGCACATCTTCTAAACAGCCCTTTGCAGTGCTAAATGTATGCTGGCTATTGATAGTAATAAATAGTATGACTATTACAACTGTTAAGCAAGACAAAAGCTCACAGGAATATGAAGGCTTGAAGTGATAAACAGTGTTTGGAGGGGGAATGTAGCTGGAGTGAACCTTTTGACTAAGATTTGTTTTCGTCAGTGCCGCAATTAAGTTCGGCACAGCAATCTTTATGCACGCTTAGCTCACTTTCCCACACCCTCAATGTAGGATGAAGAGGAGAATAAGAAAGTGCGTAGAATGAAGTTGAAGTGTAGAAAAGAAATGGGGAGACAGTGAAAGAGAAGGTAGGAGCACTGTTGTAGATTATTCTTCGAAGGCTACTCTTCCAAAAGAAAAAAAGAAAAATATTAAATGTGCAAGGAAGCATTGCCAATTGTTATTATGCCTACTCAAGTAAGAGATGCACCATAAGGGATGCAATATAAAACTGATCTGATATGTAGAGTGGCCTAAAGCTTTCTGCATAGTCTTTACAATCATTATGACACTGTCTGCTGCAGCCAAATATGCAGAAGTTTTAATTGAGTGCTCATGACCAGAGCAACTTATCCAGACTGCACACAATACCACTGCATATGCCCTCTATTTTGGTAATCTGAAAAATAAAAGTTTATTCAAATGGGCAATAAGAACATCACATGGAACACAAAATCTAGATCGAATTATGAGGCATGCCACAGTGTGGGACTCAGTAATATTTTTGACCACCTCGGGTTTTGTGATGTGCACTTAAATTCAACAACACACTTTTTTTTTTTTATTTCACCACCACTGAAATGCAGCCACCTTTGCTGGGATTGAACCCGCAAGCTCGTGCTCAACAGTGCAACATCATAACTACTGCGCTACTGAGTGTTTACACAAATTTATAAGTAGCAAAACACATTGGAGGCTTTTGCACACTGAAACACTACACACCATCCAATGCACTTCCTTACATCTATGTACAGACATACTTACCAGCGGCTCATATGACAAGCATGGAGGCGTGCTCTAACACACTACCATCCAACAGCTGCCACATACCAGAGATGACCACTGGGTCTGTACCTATCTTCACAGAACACTTACCAGCAGCTCATACAACAAGCATGAAGGCATCTCTCGTGCTCTAACACACATACCATCCAGCTGTGACATATGGCTGCACACCACAGACAAAAACAGACGGGCTAATCATCAGAGACCACATGTCATGATTTGTTAACATGCGAGCCCTCAACCTGCTTCAATAAGGCATGACAGCACAGCACTACTGCACCACTTCTCTCTTCCTAACTGCACTGGAGGCTTGTTACCAGTAATCGTGCCCTGCTGACATGGTTATCTCTTGTTTCTATGTTGCTGTCCCTAAGCTGTTATTTAAGGACTTCCTTTTGAGCTTCAGTGGGCCTTGAAAGGCTAGATGATGGCTGCGACAATCTAGGGTTTTTTGTAGAGTGAAATCTTAACAGGTGCACAACTTTTTTGTTCGCTGGTTCATTTGAATGGTCTGGCATCTTTCTTTTTGGGTCACTTTCACTTTCAACAAGCATGAAAACTGGCTCAAACAAATTGTTTTGCCTTCTCAGCCACACCCTCAGAGACTTCACCATCTGATATTGCCTGTCTGACCGAGTCCATTTTTGCTCTTAAGAGTGCTGAGCTTTACACTGCTTTGGCTGCTTCCAGCTTTGTTATACTCTGTACAATGTGCAATGCCCGACTTGCCTCACATGCTTCTTCGGGTGAGCTCTCATGGGCCTTGTTGCTGCTAGTTGGATTAGCGATGACCACACAGTGAATGTGCTTGCACACTGTAAAGTGTATAAGATGGTCATAGCAAGTGCACATGTAAGTATGCACACACACTGCACATTCCTTACACCTCAAAGGACAGCAAGCACCATCTCCCACTTTTGACACTTTATATGAGAGCCCTTTAATAGACTGAGATGGCACAGTCTATATGCCATCTTCATTTAATTTGGCACAGCCATCTTCATTTAATTTGGCTCAAGCTGCCATTTCACTGCCAGACCTGTGGTTCTTCTGAATTCTGCTCAGCTTCTTACCCTTTGCCCCTTTCATCATCTGGATAGCCCTTTTCATTAAAAAATGATTTGTCAAGTCCATGAGGGCAGAAATAAGTTTGTCACCATGCTTATTCTGTTTTCTCTCCAGCATAGTATGCTTTAACGTCCTGCGCTTGCTCTCAAGGTGCATGTTAGTGTTGACAGCTGCTCTAGTCCTAAAGCAATAGGCCCACTCTTGCGGCCTAACTGCATAGTGGTCATTGAAGTACTTCAGGAAGTCCCTCAGTTTTTCTTCCTCACTAGAAAGGAATTGCTTAAAATAATCTTCAAATGCCTTTTCCGCGAGGAACTCTAAGAGTAGCCACACACTATGGTAAACATGTGGCCTTAGCTGTTTCTCTACACACTCGAGTATCTTCTTACGCCAATTGTTATCCACATGCCAGGCACTGAGAAGTTTCTGTTTTGTGGCACCCATGACCATGAACCATGCTTTGTAGAATTGCGACGCATCATCAGATATCAATGTCTTAGCAGCCACTTTTTTGGCCATGGCCGACTCCAGATATTTGAAGAATGCTGTCAAAGTTTGCTCGTTCATCCGGTTGCAGATGAAATAAGCTATAGCTACACCTGATCCTATTTTATCTAGCACCAGAAGAGTGGTCAGCTCAAACTGGTACTCTGTAGTTCCATGTGTCGAGTCAAGACATACAGTACCTGCAGGGCCCAATTTTTCTAGTAGTTCCTTCTGAGACTCTGTCATCAGAACAAGAGCAAAGTCTGCTGAAGGAAATGTACCACTTGGGTCCACTGCACCTTGTGCCTTGTACAGGCGGACAAGTGTTTCACCTTTTTCTTTCATCACAAGCACCCACATGTCTACACTGATAGCGTCATTAGTGTGACAATGTTCAGGAGCAGCAATGTTAAACTGCTGTTTGATGTTATGCAGGGTTGAGCACTCTGCCAAGTGCACGGGCCTCAGCTTGGATGCCACAGATGTTCTTACTCGCTTTAGAATGGTTTTCATGGGCACACCCCTTTCTAGGTTCTCTGCTACGCTGGCCTTTTTCTTGTCACTCATTCTCAAGTGCTGAATTTCTGGTTTATGACCGTAATGGTTTCTTTGATACCTGACTTTTATGGTGGTGCCTTCAGGTGTCGGACGGTAATTGTGACGGTAATAAATGAAAGACATATCTTACCAGACCTACAGCTCCCCTGACTTTTCTCCCGACGGTCACTATGACCTTCCTTTTTCCTTGCCTCGCCTGATCTATTACAGTAATAGTGGATCCTTGTTTCTCCACTGGCCAGCTTTTTGGGGTCCCTGGGCAAAGTGAACCAGCAGTTTTGGCTACCCTCTTCTTCTGCTTTCCATTCATGAAATTCTGTAATAAAAGCACAAAATAGCATTAGATAGTGACAAGTACTATTGGGAGAGAGATGCAAACAAAAATAATCACTCTGAAGGCTTTGGACACGGGCTAATGTAGCATTTATTTTACTCCCTCACCTTCAACTCGACTGTGTCATGAGGTCACCCTTGATATTGCTCAAATTTATGTTAAAATTGAATTTCAAATGCAATGCGCCATAACTTCAAAAAATTTATCCTATTAGTTTTGTTTTAATAAGAAACAAATATGAAACTTAAGCATGATCTATGCTCACTCCTTCCTCAATATTGAATCAGACTGTACATTCATAGCAATGCTGTTACGATAAGACAAAGACGAACTGAGAGCACATGGTGCAAGCTACGCCCCAGAACAGTGTGAATCCCTTCTCTCAGTTTCTTCTTGAAAAGCTCCTTCTTTTCAAGAAGAGCTTGATTTTTTACTGTAGATAGGGGCTTGGCGAGGGAGTGTTCCATCGTCACGCGGTTATGATCTGGCTTGGGCATGCGCCTGGTTCGAAGAGGCAGCATTATGTGTGATTTCAATAAACCAGTTGCTAGTCTGCGTTCGTCCTGTCTTCTTCTACGTTGGTGTCTTTTCTCAAGCGCAGTTTAAGTTCACAAAAAGATGTCTTACCAAGTAGCCTCCTAACACACTCTTCTTAAAGAAAAAAGGATTGCGCGTGCGTCAAATTTCGCTCTACTTTATGAAATCTACAACCAGAGTCCTTCTATTGAGGGACTGTGGTACTACTAAAGAATTTTCCCAAAGTACGCCGGGAGACCAAGCCGCTGACAGCCGCAATTGCAAGTGTGGTCGTGGACCTACGTCGGCCTGCATTCGGACCTATTGCGGCCTGCACTGAGGCGAAGACTACACCACGCACGCAAGTAGCGCAGAGCAACGTCAGAACGCAGAGCAAATCCCTCCTCTCGTTTAAGTAAAAAAAAAAAAGGGGGGGGGGGTTGCGCGAGCGTCACATTTCGCTCTATTCTATGAAATGTACTGCTAAAGAGTTTGCCCACAATACGCTGTGAAACCATCCCGGCGACATCCGCAAATTCATGTATGGTACCGGTTCTGCGTCTCTGCCGCATTGCAACGTGCACTGAGGCGAAGACTAGGCCACGCACGTATGTGGCACAGAGCAACGTCAGAACGCAGAACAGCTTATTCCTGTCGCTTAAAAAAATAAGATGTACAAACGTCAAATTTCACTCCACTTGCTGTGCAGGAAAGCAGACAATGCCAAACGTATGTCATGTAGCGCATCGCTGGGAGCGCGCACACATGACTATACTATAGATGGATAAACAAACAAATTATATTTAACGAGGATACAAACTTCAAAATACCCCAAGGAAATAAATTAGGCACCTGCGCAAAAGCTGCTCTTCGCGAAACAGATAGAGAAAGAGAAAACAAAGGCCCGAAAAGCATAAACAACTGCCTTTTTGGAGGCACACTGCGCAACAAGAAATTAAAAAAAGTCCAAGATATAATATTGCGTTTAAACGTCATTTGCTCACGATGACTGAGAATAAACTTAATAAAACTGTTCCTCACCCTTATTGTTCCGGATCACCAGGTGCACGTAATCAGCCTCGAAGTTGTGCGCAGCGATCTGGTGCACCGAATACTTCTCCATTGTAGGCAGGGAAGTGCCACATACGTCGCATTTCATCAATTTCTTGACATCCACGGCCATTTTGTGAACGTTCCTGATGTGTTGCAGCATGTTCTTCCTCTGTACGAATAGTTTGCTGCAAAATTCGCAGCGACGATCGTCATCGCCGATGGCAGCTCGATCACAGACGTGCGCCATTCCGACATTGCACGCACTAGGGTTGTTGTATAATCCGGCAGCAATACAGGGAAGAAACTTCTCCAATCACGTGACACACTAGGTATTCAGTGGCCCCATAGGGACAGTTGGAAACCAACTTAGGGAACTAACATCCGGGAACGCAGGGTCACGTGGATGCTGTCTTCTATTGTTCACCGGCCTCAGCCGGCCTGCGGGGAAACGCATGTTCGAAGCGACGGCTCTAACCTAGCACAAAACTGGGTTCGATTCGCGGTAACGCGTGAAGTTCGCAAGCTAGGAGAAGTGACTGAGGTTATCGCTTTCTCCCAACTAGCGTGTGTTATGAAGATTGACTCATTAGACGCCGCTGATTTTGAATTCGATTGTGGATTTTATGGCTCGTAGGCCTAACACGGCTAAGCTTGGCTGGTGAAGGCTATAAGTCGGATACAAGTTTAGAAAAAAGGGGAAGCCCCGCCCAGATGACCGAAGCGCGACAGCCGATTGCCTCCGCGAATGAAATAGTCCCGCTCGAAAAATCGTGCTCCTGAAACGCGCAATTCCCGGTATAATTAAATACTTTTGTATTTTGATGACTGGTTTAGTAGAGCTCTCATGTGCTACAGCACATGCCGGATAGCAACAGAAAAATAACCCCGTGCCTTCTACAACGCTGCCCGTCGCCTGCTCTTTAGCTTCATTGCAAGTGACGAAAGTAGAAAGAGCAGCTCCGCATGGCTTTTGCGCTTGTTTACATGTACACGGCGTATCTACTACTCGTTTTCCAAGCTTAAAATGAATCAGTTGCTATTGAAAAAGTACTTATATAAAACAATGCATTTATCACAACCATTACAAACCTGGGGCGAGAATACGGTCGAGGCAGGAAGGTACAAAAATGCTTCATAAATACCCTTGGTTTTAAATAGCATAAAATTTATATTTTTGGCTTTTGTGTTTTCACAATTTCATAGCACGCATTCTACAGCTTGCGCGTGCAGTGAGCACTGGTGGACAGCAATCAATTGACTGTGCTACACAACGCTCGAACACCGTCGCTAGACGCTCGGCTATCTCACTGCTGACAATGATCGTTCACGCTAAGTTGACGCTGACAAATCTTTGCGTTGAAGGCTTCTTCTGCAAATATTTCTGTTGAGACACTCGTAGGTTTGTTTCATGCGCGCACACTTTTCTTATTTCTCCTGAGAATGGTTTTGCTCCATCGCTTCACCCCGTCCGACGAAAAACGCAGCGACACTGTACGCGAACACACCCGCCGCTAACACTAGGCACCAGTTTGGAAAACTTTTCTCGTCGTCACGTCACTCGGGAGCGAAATAAAACAACATGGAACAAACACGCAGGATGTGTGTTCGTAGCGGTCGCCGCGGGATCCTGTTTTAAGTCAACGCGTAGCGCAGCGACAGCGATGCTCGCTGCAATGTCCCTTCGCCGGATCACGGCTCAGAATAAGCGCACGCAGCACAAATGCCGCATCGTAAGCTCGTAGTAATATTTCCGGCATGATAGACCATCATAAACAGTTCTGGAATTCACTCTGACAAGGGGCTGAAGCACACAGCTGACGCGACCTCGCCCAGTTCGAAGCGCGGGCGGCCATCTTCTCCGTCGGCGGGCTCACCGGCCGTCCGGCTGATGACGTTAGTCCAGAGTGCGCGCCCATTGGTGGGTGCTCGTGTGCCTCCGCCTCGGAGGAGTAAACGCCCCCTTTTTTCTAAAGTTGTATCCGACTAATAGTAAAGTTGGTTTGCTCAAAACTAAGCGCAACTAATTATTTGCTGCTTACAGAATAACCTCTAAATTGTAATTAAACGCAAATACACGCAAGTCAAAATTATTATTCCTATCATAAAATGGTATATTTTATTTAATTATTTCTAATAGCTTTTCTTTGACGCCGTATAGTGGCGCTGTCAGCGCAAGACGCTATTCGCAAACATAAAACCCTATTCTAAAACTCTTCACTCCTACGTGCCCCAACGCTAACACCCGCAAAGCTGTTTGGGGCCCCAAACTATTGGGGCCCCTATTCTAAAACTCTCTAGTAACTCTAATGCGGGTGGAAGCGCAGTCACGTGGTATTTTTAATATTTTGCAGGGTTTATTATTAGTCGGAAATAATTAGTAGGCAATTAGTACGTCGCTGGAAATACCGCAATTAGATGTCCCTTGGCCGTGCCTACAAATGTCTCATTGACATTTTGCTAATTAGGATAGTACGTCTTGAGTTAGATAATTACAATTACCTAGATAAACCTCAGTAATGAAAAAATTACTGGCAGCTACTGCACTGCACTGGAAACAATATGCACTAGGTTTTGTTCGGGTAACACAATTGCCCCTTCTTTTTTAAATCAGTGATAGTTAATTGGGACACCCAGTATATATATATGACCTCTGCGTGCAAGTGATGATGTTTCCTCCCCAAATAAATGTTGTAAATTATGAGATTTTTTTTCATGAGTCGTTAGCATTGATTACTGGATGATATATTGTTCCCGTGGATCTCACACGCCGTTAATAAAAGACCCTGCCGAAGGGCTCACTGAAATCTGCAGATTTTTTCCACGGCCAAAAAAGCATGCAAAGCGTTTTGAAGCGAGGTGAATATACAGCAACATATTCATTCTCTAGGCATAAGCTATACATACGTTTAGAAATAATCGTTCATTGGCTACCTCCTCCTCTTCAGATATATAATAAACTTTGTCCTATGTATACGTACATTTAAATATATTGTGTATCTGCAGGGTGTTTACAGTGGAAATTTAAAACAATGTTGATGTGAGAAAATATGGATGGGGCAGCCGCCGCTGGTACTTCTAATGCGCGTGTCCTCCCATTGTCAGGGTTTGCAGAAATAAAGCAAAGTATGAATTAAAATCCGTGCACGTTCGCGCCAACAATGATGCAGTAAGCTATTAGCCCCAATAAAATTTCAAGTGAAAAGGTCGAGATAAGTCAAAAGAAAGCTCAAATGATGTGGGTGACAAAACTCTGGCAATGACACGTTAGGTGGCGAGGCTCGGGCCCCGGAGCCCCCCGGTAGTCGGCGCCTATGGTTGGGCTTCTCTAGCCGCCAACAGGTGCCAGTGCGGCGGCGGCGCCACCCGGGCCCCACCCCCTATTCTAGAACAGAGCTCCCTAGAACAGAGCGAACGTGCTTTTTCTTCGGCGCAAATCGTCGTGTCGGGGCTCAGGGAGGCGCCGCTGTGGCCGCAGTTACGTGGGCCCTCCTGCTTTGGCTGGCTTTCCGAACCAATGCTTTCAAAAGTTTATTCTCTTTCCCTCTCTCTGTATGGAGGGAGAGGGCGCACAGTCTATCGTGTACAATTGTGTGCTGCGCTGACCTGCAGACCCTTGTCGACAGAGTTTCGGGCAAAGGCGTCCGTGTATTTAGACATTGAAGACAGTATTGCAAAAGGTTTAGTGTAGGAGCACGAGGTGCGACAGGCGCACAAGCTCGTATGCGAAAGCTTGCAGTGAACACACGCATCGCGCCAGCGTCAATACGCACCACAACTTAGAGAGGCGTTTTTTCGAATATCCGTCTGAGTCGCCGACCGCGACAGAAGCAAAAACAGAAGGGTGAGGAGACAGCAGGCGGCCGCGAAGGCGCCGCCGAGGTTAAAAATAAAAATAAGAAAAAAATCACAAGGTGTAGGAGAGGGGGGGGGGGGGTAGTATGCCGCTGCCGTAGTTCTGCGGGATGCCGAACGACGGATGCCAACGGCATAGAACCGCGGTTATGCAAACAATCGAGACAAACTTCGGAGCAACTCGGTCTATAAGGACGGCATTGTAGTAAGCGCGTTGCTTATAAATGTACCGTGCTTGTAATCAGACAAGCCATTTTAAAAATACTGCGTTATTGTTAAATTCGAGGCTCTGACTTACTAATGTTTGAACGTGGGCTGGTTGGTTCTTCGGCATACATGGACAAAAAACAGCGCGTAGACGAAAAAGTGCTCTATTTGCGGAATAAGACGTAATTCGATTCCTATTCTGTTCTGGGCAAAAGACACTTAATTCCATTCCCATTCCATCCCTCCAAGCGTTGTCCCCATTCCATTCCGGGGTCGCGAAAATGTAGAATGATTCCGGAGTCATATTCCAATTCTGGAGTGGTAACTCCACAACACTGGAGTGCATATAGTAATATGCAATGGCTGCAAATCTGAACAGGTTATTTTGAAAGCTTTATACATTTCAATGTTCTCTGTTCTTATTTACATTTAAGCAGAAGCCACTTAAAGGATAGATTTTAATGCAAACTGAAAAAAAAAAAAGAAAACGAAGGCATTCTGGGAAGTTGGTAATAACACTAGTAATAATGTGTGATTCCTGTGTCATAATGAGATTAAAAACGATCCATAGAGTTTTCATTGTACATAAAGTATATAAAACCGCAATTGCTGAATTATATATATTTAATAAGTAGGGGTGTGCGAATATTCGAAACTTTCAAATAACGAATCAAATAGTGTACTATTCGATTTGGTCTTTGAATGAAATAGTCACTATTCATAAGTCCGAATGTTTTTGAATAAATTTTTAATATTTCAAAGCGTCAACTGTGCCCCATTAAACATAAAATTGGAGCAAAAGTACAGTAAGTTTTCAATCCTGCCGGCATAGCATAAACACAAAACATGGACTTGCATAGGGGAGCAGGAGGAGGAGGAGAGGATGTAGTCTGTAAGTGTCCACGTAGTCCATTTCGTCTGCTACTGAAGTGCTGATTAGCTGGGGGTGCCTACTTCTTTCCGACGTATAACCCAGCCCAGCCAATCAGCAGCACACGAAATGGATATGTCCACAAGGTGGAGGCTTACAGGAAGCCCCTCGCCACCCCACCACTCCCGGCTACGTTACTTCGGTAGCTATACTTTACAGGCTACATATACAGCGATCATTCGCACTCTCTCAAGAGTCCTGTGCATTCGAAGAAACTTGAGGAAACTACTTGTTTGCTCCTAATGCTCCATTTGGGCATTTAATAAAGAACGCTATATAACATACTAGGTAATGGCATAAACTTGCGAACTTTAAGAATACTAGGATGTGAACATCGTTTTATATCAATTGTGATAATGGCTGTTCCATTATTTGAAAACTATTCTAAAACTGCATTAGTAACACCTTGATGAAGGCTAGTTGGCTTGTATCTAGAACCGACGTTCAACAGTGCGAATAAAAAAACTTTGCCTTTAAGAGCAGAGCACGATAGCATACAAAGATCCCCAACCTCTTCTCACGTTTTCCGGAAACTTGAAGTTATGTAACTGTAATGTTTACCAGGAAACGCTGGCATCTAACGCTATGCATGAAGGCTAGATTTTCCACAGCCACGCCAAACAAATTACATCATTTTCAGGTTTCTGTTATTGTTTCGCACATTTAATATTTAAGTCTAAGAAGATCTAACATAAAAGGCATGCGATGTCACTGTTTTGTTTCATGACATTTGTTTGTGGGCTGTTATTCTCAAGATTCCGAGGAATAACTTTGTCAAGAATGCAAGACAAGGTATGAGCAACTTTAGTGACAGAATAAAGTGGCGATATAACCTGCATATACCGCATGTCCTATAGTAAGGTGTGGAATACAGGTACGTATACCTAAATAGATACGGCAATTTTTGCTCACGGACAACTCCGCCAGCGCCGACACTAGATTTTCTGCGACACGGGGCCGTTAATGCTATCTCGTTACAATCCCATAATTTTAGACACTCACTCTCCTCTAATACGACGCCAGTCTTTGCTTAGATGTAGCTTTAGAATGCAAAAATACACAAAAGACACATATAGTGCATTTCGAAAGATACTGCATCCACCATTGCCAGTTAATTCAGGCACTCAAGGTGATACCCGCCATGTTAAATGCTAACTGCAACAAAATTTCACTTTGGCTAAACTTGTCATAAAATAGTAGTATGTGCCACTAAAGCAATCCTGGCAAAGCTGCAGGGTTGCTAATGGCATAGTTTTCTTGTTAGCAGCCTTTAAACAGCACCTGCGTAGACGACGCGTGCACCTGGTGGTTGTCGCTATGACGCAAGTACCAGCACACTGCCTCCAAGATTTTTCAATGCGGGACCGCCTTATCCCGAGGATCATGCCTCAAAGTCGCATGCTTTAGGCCATGAGTCGACAGCATTTCTTTTTTTCAGTTTTGGTATCAAAAACGACTATTTCTTACGTTTTCGAAATGCTTCCGCCTGTATTTCAAGCGTTAAGTTTTTCACGGCGGCTCCTTTATATCTACATATTAAACTAGGCTGCTTATACAGTCTAAAATTTTGTTGCAGTTGGCCTTTAATTGGTGACCAAAATTTTTTATTTTCTGCAGGATCAACGCTCAAATGCAAAATGTAACTGCAAGCAAAAAGTAACTGCCGCAGTCACCATTTCCCACAGACCGTTAGCAACACTTTACTAAATGTTTATGTCTGTAAGAATGAATCCCAACCAAATAACTCAATTTTTCGCCTTGCTAATGCAAGAGATTCACATTTGCATGAAGGTCAAGTTCGTCTTGCCCACGGTTGTATGCTGCATGATTTGCGGTTTGAAGTATAAACCACATGCAAGCGATGTTGCGCACGATGGATATCGCTGTGGCTCAGGTCTGTTGCTTTTGCCGGTGAAATGCAATATGAACGACGGCTGCAGGCAACGCCACGACGCAACGAGGAAGCAGCCCGACATGCTTGGTCGTCTGTTTCTGCCGACAGTTGTGCCATGACCTCTTTTGCGCCAATTTGTGAAACCGCGATTTCCGGGATAGAGCGTGCACATTAGACATCACAGCTAAAACACCGTGCCTTAAACAACTAACCACAGGGAGTCTTCTTATATTAGCACTTCCTGGGGCACCGGATTACATTCAGGTGACTTTTCGACAGTGCGTAAGCCAACACCACGTAGGAGAGGGTGGTACAACTTATGGAAACAGTAACACAGTCTTATTTTGTGTCGAGATGAAGCGGCGATGGGCATGCAAAACAAGCCAAGCAGCGCCTACCAAGGTGAAGACTTGCTCCATCGCAACACGCAGAGGAGCGATGTTGTAGGGAAGCGCTTACGTGGCCAGCCGGTATCACATTGACTAGTTACTCGAAGCACTTCAGCGCGACGAGTGACGGATTCTAGATTTCCAGAACCGAGCGATCGAGCAACAAGAACGAGCGATTTGGTCGCGCGATGGCCCATTTCATTGCTCGAAGCTGTTGCTTGTCACTGCCGCGCACAAAATTGCTCACATTGGGTTTGGGCTTTAATGCAACACATCTACAGATTAGCTGCACTTTCTTTATATTGCATTAACAGTTGTGCGATACTTTGTGGCGTACATATGTGCAGAGGCTACAGAAATTTAGGTCCATGACTTCGTGCAACTATTTAAATATACACATAGGTGCTCACCAACACAGAATGCGTTCCCAAGAGTATGTCTTAAATACACATGAGGTTGTTCTACAGACAGTAGATTGCGCTACGCATTAATTTATCATGTTTCTTGCATTAACATAACGTGATATTTGATGGTGCAATGAATACGACGAAAATAGAAAAACCTTGAAAGTGTGTTTTTTGCTTAGTTCCTTTTTTTTTTCAGACGCGAGCTAGTTATGGCCATGGAAGAGTCACTTACAGACCTGGTAGGTCTGATGTTTGGGATAATACAGCTGCCTTAATTAGTAACAGTTACTGCGTCTTGCATTTTTCTTTCTTTATTTGTTTGTTCAAGACAGATTTACAAGAAATAAAACTTAGGGGTCTCGGCCAAAGGCTTCAGTTGCCTGACTGGGCCGAGCCACCCTTAAAGCTGCAGTAGTATCTGGCAACTAAGACAAATTAGTAATGAACACTGTGCCTTTTATAATTAATAAACATTCTAACTATATTCAGTAACATGTTAGTCACATACGCATCAATTAAGAGTTAAAGGTTCTCCTGCAGTGGCTCGGTGTTGGCCAATGTTATTGGCCCTTGGTGATCGGATATCAGCCAATGTTGGGCCAGGGTCAATACCCAAGGTCGGGTCTCTTTATGGCCTCACTTAGGACCTTTTGCCAAGCATTTTTGTCCCGTTCAGTACATATGTGCATGACACCTGCACCACTCTTGACTTCTTACCATTTAGCCTTTAGTTCGCCTGGATGGCATTGAGTCAATTTTGGCAAGATGTGTTCACTCATGTATGATGTGCGGGGCAAAGGGACTGCAGTTACAGGTAAAAAAGCACAAAAATAAAGAATGCACCCTGCCCGCACAGTTGAGTACAGATCAATGTATCTGTGGGTGCGATTCTACCCATGGCAAGCTTTCCTACTTTTAGTTATTGCAAAAGGGATGGGAATTTTGATCACATAAGTACACGCTGAATATTCGCAGTCTTGGAACACTGAAGCAAAAAAAAAAAAAAACCCTAAATATTCCAAAACCAATACGCAAGTGCACCTCTGTAATTGCAGGGCATAACCATAGATTTTTCACTAGTTTTTGCATGCAATGCTGCAATGCCAGGCTTTCAAAACAGGAGAAGGGAGGGGGGCAACGCAACTCGAATTGTATGGCAACCTGTCTGTGCCACCGGCAAAGTGTCAAAGGATGCACACTTCTGTTCTCTTGGGACACCAGACCATGACGGGAACGTGTTCTCGGAAGATATTAATCATATTGGGCTGGTCATTTTCAAGTGCCACAGAGTGATTTCGCTCTGGCAGTATGCATCATATTTTGCTGGTCAAAATCAAGCGCTTTGAACACATTCGGCTTGTTCTTTAAGAGCGCCCAGCTCCAGCTAAAGCGCTCGGAGGCACTCTCACCTTCGACCTGGGGGCGCGACAGAGATCTGGCGGAGTTCCGGTCACATGGTTCCTGTAGCTTCCGTTGTTGTCATGGCATCTGCTGCAGCAGTGTGTTGATGCCTGTGCAACTTGCTTGTTTGGAACAGAAGACGCGAACACAAGTTTCCTTTTCTGGCCTCAGATTGCTCTGGCGAACAGCTGCACGTTTGGCTTGGTCACGCTTTCTCTGGCTCCGATCAAGAGTGGGCTCCGCATCGTTGCAATCCAAGTTAGAGAACGGTAGGCACAGCCGAATGTGCCATTAGATTCGCCTTGAAGAAACTGACTTTCATATCTGGTCTCGATTCCGTTGAGCCACATGAAATGTTTAGTCCTGCCCCCGCCCCTGATCACCATGGAGTGCCAAGTGATGGAGTGCTTTTCTGCACCCCCAACAAAAATGGAGAATTATGCTTGCGCTGTCGCTGCACGTCATTCACAAGCTATGCCGAAATACAAACATCAAATCAGGTGGACATAGTGTGAGACGACGATGCAACAATATGACGAGGACATGTTTGATCCAATGTTTTAGATTCTCGATTCTTGTAGGGGGAAGAATGGTGGGGAGAGGCGTTTGCAGAGAGGGGAACGGCGCATATGTAATATACATGCCACAGTACAGATATGCAAGTACATTTAAGGCTTCTATATCATGTCACCAGTGACACATACTCCTTCTAGGGAATCGGCCAGGAATGGGTACATACCAGTGGTGCACATGAAGTGGTCCAAGAATGGTGGCAGATCAAATACAAGAAATTTCAAAGAAGCAATTGAATGTAATGTGCTATTTCATTAAGAGGTCTGTGTGCACTTATTAATACCAATGAGATGTTATACTGTTTTTTTTTTAGGCGACTGCTACTACATATAATTCTTTAGATTGCTTGTGGCAGATGGTACTAATTTAGTCCTTGAGCTGTATTACTTCAAAAGGTGGACATTACTTTAATGAGAAATCAAATTAAATAATCAACTAATTAAAGATATTAAGTACTTTACAGCACATACATTTTGCAATGAATTGTAGCCAGTGAGTTTGCAAGGCACCATGATCACTCGAATGCGCCTTTGTTTGTAAAACAGCACCCACAAATGACTTAGGCATTGGTGTCTGGCATGGGAGAACATGATTCATTTGGATGAACCTCAATACTTCAGCATGTCACATTCCTTGCATTTCGGCTAGCCGGCTTATTGTATAGAAGGTGCGATAAAGGGCATTTTATGTTTGTACTACTACACTGTGTTGCAGTTTTCTTTGTTACCAAGAGGTCTTCAGACCCTAAAATGTTGAAATACAACGTACATGCTCCTTATTGAATGGATAAAATAAAATGACAAGTCATACTTATACCCTCTACTCATACTATATAAGGAGCTACATGCACTTAAGGAAAATGTAACCAAGAGCTTCAGCCACAAGTCACCGCAGTTTAATAAAAACAGTACATGACAAATGTTACTTGAAGGCACTTGGATCACAATTCAGTTGCACAAAAGGACTAGGTCAATGAAGATATGAGACTCCATGAATCACCTTTGCAAAGATACGCAGTAAAGTGCAACTAAAAACAAAAGCAACTAAAAACACCACGGAAATAGTAAAGGGGATCAAAAACACATATGGTGCCCACAATATCAACATTCTTACATAAAGACCAAGCACAAGAACTACAAACAGCATCGCTAGTACCAATAGTGCTCACTGTAGCAGAATCCCTTTTTCTATGAAACATTTCCAACATAGCTCAATTAGACTTTTGACAAAAATAATCAAGCCTTCGCCAAGAAATGCATTTCTTTTGACACTGTGAAAAAAAATACACACATAGCTGCCTTCAAAACCGATTAAGCGACGCAATTTTGTGGTATAAAATGCTAGCAGAAACTACTGAATCTAATTTAAAACAGCACACATCTCCTGATTCGAAACAAACAAAGGCAAGAGCTGTCCTCTTAGTTGCTATTTGAGATGACTACCACTCTTATAAAGGCAGGGATTAGCACAAGAGCCTATGATGTTCAAACCACCAGACTGAACTAAACCAACTTCTAAGGCTCAACATTGCATCAAAAAATACTTTTGATCAAACACACACAAAAAAAGTTCATAACAGCATTGGTAAAAACTGAATTTATGCAGGGCAAGGTGCCGCCTTTCTTTGGCCTCTTGACATTAATGTGTACATCATCACTGCCAGTTAAGTCAAGCTCTTGTGGCAGTATACAAGTTTACCTTTCACTAAATTCTTTTTTCCTCTACTGCAAAACACCTCTGTGTCTGCTTTACACCATCAACTGAATGTGTGGCATGTAAGCCCTCATTTCGTGTAGCCAGTAAAAACCTTGCAGGGGTTTCTACAGATTTTCCCAAATTCAAAAGGACTTGCCTTGAATTAAATGAGCTGTCCTGATCTTCTAAACCTCTGTGTCTACAACTATTAGTTACAATTTAACCGCAACTGAAACAATTTACTTCACAAAATGATGCAAAATAAAAGAAAGATCCGATCTACTTGGCTAAAACCAGCCTGGTATGCAAACACTCTCTTTAAAAAGCTTCGTAGCAAAAGTACACGAAAAAACAGGTGGGTAAATCTCACACAACAGCACAGAAGTTAGATTGTCACCAGAAGCAAGGCTAAAATGCATGTTTAAAACAATGAAACAAACAACAAATAATGACTTTATTGTACAGGTCACTGCAATCACTCTTCAGCTCTGTTGAACTGATAGCTAACTTGTCAAAAGCCGTACACACACTGAGCATAAAGGGATAAGAGAGCATGAAAGCTTTAAAGTTTAAGTGTGTCCATCAGCTTAGTGACTAATATAGTGACACCTGGTAGAAGACAGAGTTACGTCACATAGCAAGATAGGTAAGCCAAATGTACTGTGATGTGAGCTAAAAAGCCAAGGACCAAGTTTACAAGCAAAGAAACTTCTGTCAAATGTTCTCATGTTTACGTTTCCCATTCCAACATAAAAAAACTTGGCGCAGTCAAATAATTAGTTTTTCAAGCCGACAAAATTACACGGACATTACATTGCACACAGAGGTCGCCACTTTGAGAACACTAAACACTGAACTACCACCATGAGAACTACCTGCAATTAAGTAGCATCAGCTTCCGAAGGCAGTGAGAGCATGAAATAACCGCATGTAGAGAATTCAAAACAGATGAAGTGTGATCAACCAAGGTGCTGAGATAAAACTAAAAGCAAGAAAAAGAGAAAAAAATGTCAGTTTTAGAAACCTGAAGAAAATTTTGTAGTACTTTAGTATAACGAGAAATGATAGTCTGTTGAAGATTACTTGTTCAAAAGTTTGGTCTAACAGCTCATGTACTACGCATACTATCGGTTAATGGTTAAATGCAGCTAAGACTGCACCTTCAAGACGAGATAAAAAAAAAAAATTAAGAAAAGCATAATGCCAAAGCAAGGCTTTGGAACTCACCATTCAGTTACTAACAATTTGGCAGCAAGCTCTAATGAGTGGAGTGCACCGCCACCGATCAACTGAACAAGACACTATGCTTCTAAAGAACTGCTGTGCAGCGTCAATGAAGCATAGTGACTGCTCCGGTCAGGGGGCAGCTCTGCCATCAACTTGCTAAAGTCGAGATGGAGCATCAAGTGGAGGTACATTCTAGAATACGGGGACAAGAGTGCACACTCACATTCCAACTCCAGGAATGGGCAACAGCGTTCAGCTGCTGAACTTTACTGTTCAGTAGTTTCAATAAGCCACAGAAAAAAATTTGTGACACAAGGTGCAAGTAGGAGCCTGCTATGGCTCCTGCTTTCACCTTGTTCACGTTTTGCTCGTCGTCTTGAATTTCCATCTCCTGCATTCCCCGTGTTTTCCCTGGATAAGGTGCAAGTGTTACTTTTGCATTAGGATTCACCAGTGCTTGCATGTTGTAGCTGCACAAGGTACAACATGCACAGTGAATCATTGAGAGAAGAAACATGCATGACTCTGCATAATGCACTGACACAGAGTTTATGCCACCGTACATTTAAAAAAAAAAATCTTTGACAAACCATGCATTTCACATACTTTACTGGTGCTAAAAGAAACAAAATAGTGCAAGACACTGTTGCTATATGGCAGCCCAAAATAAAATTGGAGGAACCCTCAACAAGCAGCTAAGAGTATTACTGCAACCAAGTGAATCACATAACATTAAAGGGGGGGGGGGGGGGGTGAACATGCAGGAAGAAATAGTAGAAAAGAAAAAGAGCATGGAATGGTAGTCTTGTTATAAAAAAAATTAGATAGATAGATCCAAAGATTGACTAGAAATGACTACAAAGCAAGCCTACCAAATACTACCACGAAAATGCAAATCTACCACAACCCACAAAACTAATTCATAATTGTTATAGTGACGAAAAAGCATAACAAAAGATTTATAAACCACATGCCACCACTCAGCTCTTCCCACCCAATTATACAAACCACTTCTGTCCATCCTAAAATAACACTGTGAAATTTTAAATGGGCTACATTTTAAAGTGCCATCATGTAGCCAAATGCTGTTATTGGTCTGGTACTCTTGCCTTTCATGTACTACTGCAGTGTTACTATTTATTAGTGCCTTTTCGTTTGCCTTTGAGTTCCACTTGGACATTGTACTAAAACTTGGCAAATTATACATCTAATCGAATTTATTGGCTCCAGATGGTAACATAATCGCCAACCTTTTGCCATAAAATTCATTGTCTTTTATCACAACTTTCATACCAAAAGAAGCTCTAAAAGTAATATGACAAGCATCATTTCACGCTCACGAGCAGGAGAGGGAGAGAGAGAGAAAAGAAGAATTCATTATTTAGCTACTTTTTGTGTGCAAACAGACAGGGACAAAGAAGAGGGGCAACACAAGAACCAGTGCTTTCTAACAACTGGTTTTATTTTCGAAGAACTTCCTGCCTAAATACCCACAGATCTGCGTGATCTAGTCAAACAGAGCACGCCTATAGCGCATATAACTCTTGAGATAAAATGATGTGGGCCAAAGCCACCCGGTCAACATAAAAACATCAAGGTACATGTAACAAGCACTTATGATGAACATACGTTATAGATGTGATGACAACAGCGAATTTTCTTTATCCAGCAATCAAACAGAAGGATGGCTGATGCATTTTTCCTTTTGCTTTTCAATCCAGTGCGCTTCCACAATTTCTGTAGCGGTTTGATTCTTATGCTTATACAAAATTACGGTGCTACTAAGACACGGTGAGCAATCATGTTCTTGACAATGCATAGCCAAATGCGTACCAGGGTGACCTTTCAGACTAGATAAGTGTTCCCTTAGTATCGTGTTGATGCATCTCGAAGTCTGCCCTACGTCAACACGAGACTAAGGGAACACTTATCTAGTCTGAAAGGTCGCCCTAGTACGCATTTGGCTATGCATTGTCAAGAACACGATTGCTCACCGTGTCTTAGTAGCACCGTAATTTTGTATAGGCATAAGAATCAAACCGCAAGAGAAATTGTGGAAGTGCACTGGATTGAAAAACAAAAGGAAAAATGCATCAGCCATCCTTCTGTTTCATTGCTGGATAAAGAAAATTCGCTGTTGTCATCACATCTATAACGTATGTTCATCGTAAGTGCTTGTTACATGCGCCTTGATGTTTTTATGTTGACCGGGTGGCTTTGGTCCACGGCATTTTATCTCAAGAGTTATATGCGCTATAGGCGTGCTCTGTTTGACTAGATCGCGCAGATCTGTGGGTATTTAAGCAGGAAGTTCTTCGAAAATAAACCAGTTGTTAGAACGCGCTCGTCCTTGTGTTGCCCCTCTTCTTTGTCCCTGTCTGCTTGCGCACAAAAAGTTATTAAATAATGAATCTGTTCCAACTAGGCCGACTCGCAGTTATGCTTAAGAGGAGTTCCACAGTTTTCTAGCTCCCTTGATATGTACCAAACACCAATTGTATAGCAGTTGACTGCCCACTGCCTCGAATGATGTCTCGCTATAGCGAACTCGATGTTGGGTGCCTGGAACTCGTTGTCCTGGTTATAGTGCGTGGCCTCCTGGCCTTATCTCCACTGCACTTCCACTTCGCATAAGCATATATCTGGATTTTATTGTCGATGCAATCACTAGGCCTCTGCCTCCCGAGTTGGAGGCCATATATTTTGCTGCTGACACAACAGCTTTGTATCTGCTTCAACTCAATGCACTAGACCTTAAGCCAACAAATCACCAGGCCTCCAACTCCCAAGCTCAAAGCACTGAATTTTGCTTCTGCAATCAGTCGGCCTCTGCATTTCCAGCATGAACCTCCGGGCTATGCTGCTGATGTAAGTTAGCTTTGTGTAAATGCACCCAGGCATGTTGTCTTCGAGCACAGCAGAATATCACTGGCCTCTCTTCAACAATGCGTCAAGTGCACTGCTCCCTCTTTGCAGCAGCCTGTTGATACCAAGTGGTTTGGCAGAGCTACGCTGCTTTATGAGAAGTGCCTATCTTGTAGCAAGCACAGCTGCTATATCCCAAGCACATATAGTAGTGCCACATGATCCGTTTTTCACCAGCTACACGCTCCTTTTTCAGCAATTACACGATTGCACACATGCTGTGTAACCATTCTCTCTCTCCCTAGCTGCGCGCTTCTGTGTGATCACGCAACCAACAAGCTGAAAGTATGGCGACAACTAACCAAAATGTGCGCAAAAACAGAATATACCTCTAATGAATAGTACTCTGGAAATCCTTCCTATGTTACTGTGAAGCTGTATATGGCTAGCCGATTCATCTGTCCGTCTATAGGTCGCCTGTGCACCGAAAACTCCTCCAGTGCAACCTCATGTGCATGAAAAAAGAAAGAGAAAGAGAGAGGCGCATGATTAGCCAACACCACCTAGATAGCACAAGGCCTGTTTACTCCAATCCATGACGTCACGCTACTTGGCCTGAAGTTTTTATTGACAAGGCTGGCGTGATGAAAGCAGTGACGTCAAAATTACTGTTGCCTACTAGGGAGCATCCCTATTAGATTTTATGGCAGTCAGGCCAGATAACATGACGTCATGGAGTGAAAAGGCCCTGTGCTAACTAGGTGGTGTTGGATTAGCTGCGCCAGTACTGACATCGTTGCTCTCCGTCGCAGCCGAGCGCGTGCACAGCAGTTTCTCTCCAGCTCTGAAATGGGTAGGCCACGTGTCATATATACTCCTGAGGAGCAGGCAGCTTTCTATCAGCAACGCCCGGGGCTGAACCAGGAACGAGCTCATCTGTGCCGTGCCGATGCTGCACTCCGGGCACAAGAACAGGCTCGTGCAGCCCAGCACAAGCAGCAACTGCATACCGAGGATCCAGCAGCCTACCAAGCCGTCATTTAATGAACCATCAGGATTATTCCAGTGATAAACACTGGGGCCACATGTTTCAGCTTTGCTGGTTAACCATCTGTATGAAGTGCTTGGGTGGTGACTCTTTTCCTGGAGAACTGAAACTACTGCTTAGGCACAAGCACATTTTGCTGGGGCCCCTATTAACAGACAGTGGTATAAAAGAAGCTAGTACCACAAGTGCTGTAACCAAGGATGATGCACTAGTGCATTAAGTAATTAAATATGACTACACTTACATCTACCAATATGGTCAGCTACACCAGAAAACAAATACATCCAGTAGGCTGGTACTTCCAGCATTTGTTAATGAACCCCACTGCCTGGGAGATACTCACGTTCAACTGTTACCCCTTCAACTAACAGAAAGAACAATTGGAGACCCATTACTATCACAGGCTCTAGCAATGGCCTCAGGTAAACCACCTTTGCTGCAGGTCCTCTCACATATTCTACAACCAAACCTGTCTCTAAATATATGTACAGTGCGGCAATACAGGACACATGATCAGAGGCCGATAGACAGCACTCATTGACCCGGTGTTTCTATACTGTACAAATAATCAAAATGCCACACCAACATAGCCACTACCCCTGAGTACAATATCCCGGTACAGCCCACTTGCCTATACATCTCACACTGTGACAAATTTAACTACAATTTAATTTGTCACTGATGGTCATTCCTGCAACTTAGTAACAATTTCTGGGGTGACAGCCCCAGAATTACAACCTGCTGCCAGCTTCCTCAGCTCTATGATATAAATCAACTGGAAAGTGACTTATGTGGTAGCTGGTTATACTGGTCTTTGCAAAAACTTGGGTGTTCCATTGGCATCTAGAGCTGTGATTATGCAATGAATCTATCTCAGTGCTGTTCCTTTTCATGCTTTGTCGGTAGTCTGAACAACACTCCTCCCACATTATCACCGTGATTGCCAATTGTGAACGGTGGATGATAAAAAAAGGAATAGAATGGAATGAAAGGAATTCTTACACTACACTGGCCCTGCCCTATAAAATCGGGGGACACTGTTTGTGGCTCATCAAATACCAAAAGGGCGCAGTATGGAATGAACTGGATCATATCAAGATAAGAAACTGTCAGGAACAGCAGACAAAAGCACACAGCAGCCTGGCTGACGTGGCACCAGTTCTATGTACCACACAGCAGTGAATCCATCGTCAACATCAGATGATGGCCAAGAGTGCCCAATATTCAAGCAATGCCTGTTGCGTCCTTACCAAGCAAATAGAATGCAGAGCATTTAGAGTCGAGCACATGCAGTGTCTCAGTGCCCAGGCCACAAAGTAACCAGTGCATTCCAGTTTGCCACAGAGACATAATCTAGACTAGGGGCAAAAACTGTGGTCCCTGCAAGCAGGACCAAAACTGCTTTTGTGGAGTGCCCCTCACAGCAGACAGCAAGAACTAGTCACATTTTCCAGGGATAATTTCTTCAGGTTGTTGCAAAGCCATTGCAGAATAAACATGCAAATTGTTGGTGTGCAGCAGTTGCGTACATGTCACTTTTTTTTTAAACATCTGAAATATAAAGGATGGCCCAACTTTAACGCTACAACTAAAACTAGGAATCCACACAATAATTACAGAATTCATATTATAGAGCTGTAGAGCCAAGAGCTATGTTAGATTCAGACAGTATGAATGGCAAAATGGAATGCTTCAGCTGCTTCCAACATATCACCTAGCCTTTTCTTGTTCTAATTACCTTCCTTGATATCATATATGGTGTTGTTTGCAGCATTTAATCTGCTCACCAAATGCCAAGAACTTCTAGAATTTTAGTCCATGAACCATAAGAGAGCTCTTTCATTAAGTAATCTGCTTATGTACTTACTTGATTCTCGGATACATGCTTTTGGGGGAAGGAGGGGAGGGATTTACTAAAATGAAATGCAGATTAGAAGTATAAAACAATGTTACACTAGCTGCTGTAAACTGTCATTAGCATTAGGCCTGCCCCACAGAAGATTTTCCTGCACGCAAAAAGACACCATGCAGGCTGCGCACCATTGCTGTGTGCAACCGGTGCATCTACCAAACAGATGCAAAGCACCAGTGTGGCTAATGCAGTGTGTTCACTGCAAATGGTATGCTGACAATAACAAACTGCCTCACTGTAACTGGTTTTCCATACAAACACAAGGACCTGTTGCCATACAGACAGTAGTTGGGAGTTAGTAGTTCAAATATTTATTGCATGACTAGCTACTGTTAAGGCCCTCCACTGATGGATTTAAACATCTCAACCACGGTTGGAAAGCACTGCCATGTGTTTGTCATACATTTTATTTAATTATTTATTTATTTATTATTATTTGAGTGTGCATGCGGCTCCACTCAGAGCTAGAAGTTGTGCCACAGATACACAAATACATCGACAAGCATAAAACTTGTGCATGGGTATGTGCGATTTGTGGACAAAGCCTTACCATGCTCCTGCATGACTTGTGAAAGCATATAAAGTCGCCGACTGATTTTTCAGACTTGCAGGGGGCTGCAAAAATGTCTCAATAAACAGGTAGTCCGAAAAAAAAAAGGGGGGGGGGGGGGACTTCAATGGTAAAATCAAATTGGTTGCTCTTTAGAATGCCAGGGGTAGGAAAAATTTGCTGAATTTTCCCCCATGTATTGCATCATTGAAATAATAGACAGCTTTAGCAGAGTGCTGCTAACAGTCCAATCTGCTCACGTTTCATGCGTTCAGGCTGTGCAGAGAACTGAACTTTTGATAAGCATGTCATTCCCCGCCTCCCAGAAGGGTGATCAATGTGCAGTCAGTTTGGCTGCAAACCAACAAACAGACAAAGTTGAAACATCATCACACTTTGCTTAATCGGCTCTGCAGTGGAGCATTTGGCAGTCTGCTGCCGGTATGAAAACTGTGCACACGCACACTGGTGTTCCTGCTGGGCAGCTGTGTGAAAATTGCAAGGATACACTAGTCTTAGCAGAGTGAACTGTATATGCACACCTCACGCTTTCTATAATTTCCTTACCGCGATGGTCGAGACAGCAGATGCATTTCCAAATTGCCTGTCACGCAGTCAAATGTGTGCTGTGCATTATTGTGAAGTGCAGGCAAATGTGCGCGACTGGCTGTTTGATGCAATCGGGTTAGACTGTGTTGCGCAAATTCAGTTGTAGCTCTCTGCCTATATGCAAGCTTTTGCTGTTCTGTCTAGTAAGCACACAAACTTGCCACGTGTTCATGGTAGTTGCCAGCAGCAGATCGGCAGCGATCTGTGATCTTTGCTTCAACAGCTAGTTTAGCCCGTGCACGTGATCACAAGTCCAACTGTCAAATAGGTCTACTGGTGCGAAGATACTAGTGGCGAGCTTCTTGAGATGGCTTGCTGCTTTTCAGCTGGCGGCAAATTTTTGTCAAGGCCATACTGCCTACACACATACGCCTAATTAGCCCCACTTTGATGGGATCCCGTGGGGAAAATTTAGTGCAGACACTCTGGCAAAAATCTCCTAGTGACGGCCTTACAGCATTCTAAAAGTCATGTAATCACATCACCAACAAAAGTGGCACATGGGGGACAACCTGATTGGCAGCAACTTTGTTCATGGCCACCATATCTGTGATGCACATCATCTCCAAAAAATTGAGTTACACCATATGGCATCCACACTTTCAGAGGCTGTTATACAGCAGTTAAATGGAAAACATGGCAGTGTCACGAGGAAATCCGAATAATCAATCAGGTCTAAAAAATCGATTGGAATCATAAGATTTCTGTGCGCAAGTCAAAGGGTGTATACTAAAACTGTGGAAGTAGAATTTTTCCTTATGTTCAAAATTGGGTGATCATTTTGATTGAGGGTGTCACATTTTTTCTCCCTCTCTAGTCATTCAATTTAGGCGCACACTGCATTCAATGACACTCTACAACAGAGCGGGTATGGCACTCATGGAGTGCAGAAAAAGAGTCTGTGATGCACTGCTATTTGTAACAGCCCCTTCTTTCTGTGGCTACCTTGTGCTGCAACTGATAACAGTTTAGACAAAGCAACAATGCTGAAAGCGAAATGAATGCTCACTGTTTTCCATGGAGCAGCACTATCATCACAGATCTGACAAACATGGTTTCTCTCATCCACAGTGAGCAAGGGAGGCAGCTGAGCTGTAGCACATGCAAGTTTTCTGAAGGTGTGTTATCAAAGCAAGGCACATGCAGCAATTAGAAACAGAAGAATCATAGAAAGGGCACCATGAATGGCAAGCCACACCAAGGTTCTATGAATGTAGATAAATAAACAGTGTCAGCGCCATAAAGGTGGTTTCCATGAGGACATTGGCTGCAGCCTTTGCTATAAACCTTGACTATACAGCCGCTGTGTAACACCAAATGAAGAACACTGAAGAATTACGCACATCCTGACAGCTTTTTCTACAATAACACAGTAATGAAAGGAAAAGTTGGCGTCCACTATACAGTAGTAGGAAGCTATTAAAAAAAAGATCAAGTGAATTCTGTGTGAATTTTTGCAGCTTTCCACAAAATTCATTTTCTTAATATGCTCTTGAAAAGAGCATTACCCTCTCACTGCATGTCTTTAGCATCTCACCACAGAGAGGGAAAGAGAAAAACTAAAGGAATAAAGAAAGCCATGAGCTTACCTAAAATAGGAAAGCTGCTAAAGTGCGACAACCATACTAACCAGCATTTCTGTACGACGGAAGTGGAAAATCTTGCTTCTAGTTCTACAGCACGCATAGCTCAAGGACTTCTATGCATTGAGTTAACGTGTGTCTGCTTTAACTCTGGGATGGACCTCCTGACACCCAAAGCACACACAAGGTGACGAAAATACGGCAGGTCATGCATAACTGCCTGTTTTGCTCTGGAATTAAGCAGACATGCTGATGCAGTGGTGTGTATTACATGTTATGCAGACTTATCTGAGGTGTGTTCGTTATTTTGGCAGCGTTCTGTGATATTAAATGGTTCTTAAATGTTGCGAACAGGCCCAAAAATACAATTGAAGCAAAAGAAAGAGCTTAGCTTGAAGGTAGTAGTGGTTCATGAAGCAGACTGTGCAAAGCCAACAATATCTCCCAAGGTGAGTGCCGAGGAAAGGTTTGGCGTCTGTTCGGCAGAAGCTGGTGCTGAGGCTCCATTTAGCGACTGTGCCTCTGAAGAACTATGATCAGATAGGTGGGCTTTGTAGTTGTCTTCACGCACAGTCCGGAATGAACACAGAGGGCATGCAAAGAGCAAGCTGTCACTTTGACCTGGATGCTTGCGATGCAGGTGGCTCTTGAATGTACTGGACTGCAGGCAAAGGAAGAAAACATGATGATAATTCATTTGCATTACATATATGGCAATGTGACACTTATAAACTGGGACAAACTAAGTGACAAAGATTTACAGTGCCTTCCCATGTAGCCCAAAATATATTCTGGGATTTTACGTGCTAAAACCACAATCTGACTATGAAGCATGCCATAGTGGGGGACTCCGAATTAATTTTGACCATCTGGGGTTCTTTAATGTGCCCCTAAATCAAAGTACATGAGTGTTTTTGCAGTCAGCTCCCATCAGAATGCGGTCACCGTGGCCAGAATCAAACCCGCAACCTCGTGCTCAGCAGCACAATGCCATATCCACGGTGCTACTGCAGTGCATTATTGCATAACGATAGCCTGCAGTACGCAAAATTGCATTCTGCAATCACAAGAGCTTTCCCACAACACTACTTTATGCAAACTAAAATAGAAGACACAGAGCACAGATAAACTATCTGCATCTTTGATGCACTGTACCTAAAACGAAAGTACAAAACTGGCCTCGGAGCCAACATGAAGCCAACAGTCACCATCCAGCACTGATAACCTTTCATGTGCAAAATATATGCATATTGTTAAAAAAAAATATCCTCAGGCAAAAACTCTGAACTTCCGTTGATTCAATCCTCATGGGACTGCCAAAACTCCGTCAGGTCGAATGAAACAAAAGGCAGAAAAAAGCTGAAACATATCGTTTATTCACTTGCAGGGTGTCTACCAAGTTGACGTTTTCAAATTCACTGAGTTTTCAGGTTTTCCCTGCATGCCTTTGCAACATTTCCTGAGTAACACTGAACTTTGTTTTATGTCGAGATGGGCTGACAACATGTCGCACGATGCTGTCACTCTCTAGTAAGCATATTAAAAAAATAAAAATAAAACGACTTAATCCAGTTTGAATAGTAAGGAGTAGCGTTTATTTTATTCAAAAAAGAAAACAGAAGGGAGGGGTTACAAAAATGCACAACGA
Organism: Dermacentor andersoni; assembly: GCF_023375885.2. Taxonomy (NCBI): domain Eukaryota; kingdom Metazoa; phylum Arthropoda; class Arachnida; order Ixodida; family Ixodidae; genus Dermacentor; species Dermacentor andersoni. The sequence goes on from NC_092814.1 coordinate 147,079,354, forward strand.
ATAAAACATCTTCGAAAAATATGGTAAAGCCCATTGCAAATCGAGTCAAGCATTTTCAAATACGAATAAAAAGAGATGCATACGAAAGCAAACATTTTTGAAAATTAGCTATTTCTATCAATTGATAGCAAGCTCATTGGTGCAAGGCCCAAACTTTGTCACAAATGAGATTCTCTCAGCAGCTGGAAAGTCAACCTCAACTGTCCTGACATAGCCTCAGCCCGCGCACAATGCCTCAGTGTTGCGTTTCACTGCTTTAAAGAGCGTATTATGGTTTGGACGAGGGACAACTGCATCTAGGTGTCAGCCAAAACTTTGTTTTCTGAGCTCAAGCTCCTTCAAAGAGGAGGCGGCACACTTCCTTTCCTGTTCATTTCTCAATGTGTTGGTCCTTTCCGTTCTCGTCCTCGTTCTGCTGCACGTTCGCCCTAAAGATTATTTGAAGCATCCAAAGATTATTTGAAGCATCCTCTTGGTCACTTGTAAAGTCAACGTTCCATTTTTGGGGCTCCCTAGGGGCCGCAGAAATGTCCGACAAAATGAATGCATGTCTTTTACTGCCCTTAAGGGCTCAAATTGCCACAGGTACGCCAGAGAAAGCTCTGAAGGCCTGGAAGCACACTTATTAGGCATATCGGTGCTCATACTGTGACAGGAGATGGCGGGTGCACGCGTGTATAGTTAAGGAATACGTACTGTGTCCCGTGACAATTGCCCCTTGCCACACTTGTTATGCTTCACCGCAATACTTTCGTGTATGCTTTACCACGTAACACTGGTGCACTGAGGCGAAGCTGAGTTTAGGAAACCGGTATTATGCAACGCGCCGTGCTTTCCGAGCTTCGAAGCTAGTCGCGAGGATTACAAAGGCGCAGTCAGTGCCATTGCTGACAGCGGCAAATTCTTTCGATGAAAAATAGGGCACCGAACGGCAAGAACCTTAATAGCGAACATCGAAGCAGCTAGGCCTAGCATTCCCGAGGTGGTGGCTACGGCTGCCAGCGGATCTGTGTGCGATGGCGCCGGTTCGAGGCAGCAAGGTAATCAAAACAGCGGTGGTGGCTTTGATTATTGCCGATTCGGACCTTCGGCCACGGCAAAAAAAATCTGGAAAATCAGACGGCGAAGGGTTCTTGCGTTCGAAATTTCACATGTTCATTGACTCTATGGGGTATGTGGTGGTGCCATGAAGCCGTCCGCATTATCGGGCATGTCCCAAAAATCGGGCGTCCGGAAAATCGGTCGTTGACTGTACATTGGCAACTCCCCCAGCCGACGACACAGCGTCGAAGACGATTCGTTATGATTCCTATATTTCCCTCGAGCCAGCATTAGCGCGACTTTCGTTCCCTTTAAATAAAATTACAGCTAATTTTCTCTGATAGAAGCACCAATTCCCTGAGTTTTCCTTGAGTATTTCCAGAATATTAAGTACCCCTGAGAATTCCCGGTTTTCCCGGTTGGTAGACACCCTGCACGTTTCCCTGAATGGCATTTGAGGGTTATGTGAGCAGAAATACAGAACACAAGCCAGTAGAAACTCAATTGATAGTGCTACGGAACAATATGTGCGATCACGAAAAGGCGAGCAGTGTGAAGACGACGACGACGATTAGAAGCTAGCACGGGCTGTTGCCTCTTGGCCAAGCGCAGCGTATTTTCTTGTAAATATACTTGTACATAGCTTTTCGTCTGCGTCTTCCTACGAAACATATCTGGTGGAGGTGCGGGGTATCAGGGCGATGGGCCGAGCAGATGGTGTGAAGACCCATGTTTTCGAACTCTTGGCGGACAACTGCCTGGATCAGTGAGACCGTGACTGCAGATGTGTTGGTGGGACTGGAGTCGAAGGCAGCCGGATAGGCGGCCTCGATCTCACGCCGGACGATCCTGGTAACATCGGCAGTGTTGTTGGGACGAGGAGTGTCGGCACAGGAAGATGTCGCTGGGGTGTTGGGCAGACGGGCAAACTGCTGGTCAATACGTCGGTTTTTAGCGAGATCCAGGCGGCGGCACTCTTTTATAACAGCATCCACCGTCGCTACGCTGTTGCAAACGAGCAAGTTGAAGGCGTCATGGGCAATGCCTTTGAGGATGTGGGCAACCTTGTCTGACTCAGTCATGTGGATGTCAACTTTGCGGCACAGAGCCAAGACGTCCTGAATGTACGTGACATAGGGCTCTGTTGACGTCTGCACACGGTAGAAGGTAACTTCGAGACATTCGCGTTGGCTGACGCTGCCGCTACTGTGGTCACCTCAGCGACGAATGCAGAGATAATTGACACTGCTGGTGGCCCCGTCGAGCATGAAGAGCCGGTAGATAAAGAGCCACGTGAAGTGCCAACTATGGTGCAGATGCAGAGTACCTATGCCTGCTGCGGAATAAAGTTGAATGCAGCGACCAAGACCTCATGCAATGCTTGGTCAAATTAGGGCACGAGTTGCTCAGATCCGGTAAGAATTTGAAACAGCCAACGCTTACTGCCTTTTTTGCTCATGAATAAAGTTTTGCTTCACTGAATGCATTGTATTTTGATTTCCTTGGAGTTGTGGCGCAATAAAAGCTCGACTGCTTTAGCTTTTCTGGAGTGGTCGCTTAATCAAATTACCACTTTAAACAATTTTTTTCGCCGTCCCGCTGACTTCATTATAATGAGGGATTATTTTATAATGACGTTGCTGATGGAGCCATGGCCAGTACAACATTTTTAGAGACATTTACCTGCCATAAATTATGCTACTTGTGTGCATGCTCAGAGTTCATAGTTAAATCTGCAGCAAACAAGGAAATACAAACCTACACAGAAAGAACAAATTACCTATGCTGCAAGCTATGCACACTTGCTGTTAAATAAAACAAGCCGCGTAAAGGTTGTTCTGTTGATGTATCGTTATTCACATTCAAGCTAATGAGTATTGTACTAAATGCACTGTTATGCATAAGTAATAAACATAAGGCCAAAATTGCCTTTCTGTCGCAATCATGGTCAAGTTTGGGAAAGTCAGAGGCTTATGCACATTCTTTTACCCCGACATCCCTTTTTCTTAGCACCTTTCTGCATCCTGGCAAAGCTCTCATTTCTACCACCTATATTGTCATTACAAACAATATAATGCATCATCTATACTCACACCTCTTTTAACAAAATGAAATTGTCCTGCCAATGGCTATAATGAACTAGATTTGTCTCCGAAACCCAAAAATACCCGACCGTTAAACGCCGATACAATGCTTTCCGCGGGGTTTGGCACTCGTTCACCGTGGCAGCTCAAAACTCCTATGTCCCCACGTTGAATACACCATGGAGCAACACTGCTCTTTTTCACCACCGCGCATAGCTGCACACCCACGCATCAGCACCAGCTCACTATAGCACTCCTCCACTGACCTCGCTCTCTTGCGCGCGTCTGGTTGCGTGAGCTGTGCCATGCTCCGTGGCTACGTGCGGCGGTGCAAAAGATTTGTGCATTCACTTCTGCATGCCACGCAGGCAGGTGCAGCGGGGTGTGGCCTCCGAGATCTCCCCAGTGCAATCTCGGTGGTTACGTGCAGGTCGCACCATGCTGTGTGGCTACGTAGAGCGGTGCAGAGAATTAGTGCATTCATGTGTCTCTTTTTCTACGGTGTGCCACGCACGCAGCAGCAGCTGGGTTTGGCCTCAGAGACCTCCAAGGGCAATCTCGAGGGTCATGCCCAGGCCGTGCATTCACTTCTCCCTCTCCCTGTGACGCGCTGCATGGTCTAGCAGCTGGGCGTGGCCTCAGAGATCGCACTGGCATGGATGCAATCTCGGAGGCCATGAGCTGGCCGAAGTTCGCTTGCCTCTTCGATCACACAGTAGAGCGCCATGTTGTGTGCCACATGCTGCTCGACCGTGACGAGCCAAGTGGAAAGCGGGCACGACAGACTACAATGGAACAGAAGTTTAGGCCCGTAGAAATGTATAGAAGAGCTCTGATTTCTGAGCAGACACACCAGTGAGCAAATGCACAGGGCAGATAACTTCTGCTCATTCAATAAGTATGGCTCACTTTTCGGCAGCCCATATAGGAATTTGGCGTTTTGATTTATGTGGCAAGTCTCGCTATGTTTGCATCTCTTTAAACAAGGTGCACTGCTCTTGGATCACATTTCTCTCCTTCAATGAATACAACATTGTGCAAGCATCTGTTGACATGCTAGTCCTTTGATTTATTACTGACATGTGGTGTCCCACATAACAGAAAGCAGTTGTTACTCATTTACAATGTCCTGAGTTGTCCAGATGTGCATTACACAGACAGCATCACAGAGATTCCAAATAAATGTATATAAGCCTAATTTCACATCAAATTGGCTACACGCAAGCTTTATATTTCCATTTTTATAGAAATGACGAAATATTTTACATTTGATTGAATACTCGAAGGCTCTTTTTCTTTAATATTCATGTTTGATTTAATTTAAAGCTTTTGCTATTTGAACATGCCTATTATTTACATATGTAGATAACTACAGGGAAGCTGTACTATCATAATAGTAAATAGTAAGCAATGGCACTGGCCAATTACTACAAATGTGGTGAAGTGGTACACAGCTAGATTATTAATCAGAACAAACTCAATACAGACTCTGCTAAATGTTGGACAACTTCCTAACAGTTGCAGCCCCCAATGTTGCCACTAACGTTTTTGCAAATGAGGCCTAATAGGCTTGAGGTACATATACATGTAATTGTGTGAACCACACAAAATCTTTTAGGATCATCCTTTCTGCATGAAAAACAAAAGAAAAAAGGGGAACAATGAATGAAAATTAGGCGAGGAGAAAGTTCAGCAACCCACCTGGATGCAGGCATAAGGGCAGTGAGGGCACTTGTAGGGCTTGGTACCAGAGTGACGCATCTTATGCCTGCGCAGTGAGTTGTGGTCACCCGTGCGGTACTCGCAGAGGTTGCAAGCAAATGGCTTTTCCCCGGTGTGCTGGCGGAGGTGCATCTTGAGTGAGCTCTGTGATGATGCCCGGTGACCACAGTAGGAACAGAGGAAAGGGCGCAGCTTTCTATGAACGGAGTCGCGGTGCAGCTGAAGCAGGCGTCGTACACGGAAGCACCTCCCACATTCAGAGCATGCCTCTGCTGGCAATGAGCTGGCGCTACCATTTCCCTGAGCTGTTGCCACAGCTGACCACTGGCCCGAACCCTGCCTGTGGATTGCCTGCAATGTCAGGAGCATATAGCATACCATTGTCTGTTATGTTCTCTGAATAAAATAATAACATCTTTCATTTGAAAGCAGTACTGCCTGCTATGAAAGAATGGTACAGGGACAATAAAAGCAAATGCTGAATGGCACTACGGTAAATTAGGTAAATAAGAACTGCAACTTTCTTGTCCAAATTGTCAAAAACAGATGTAAATTGTTTTCTACAACACCTGATGACCTTCCAGCATACATGTGCTGTAGGTGATTGTTGTGTCTTCAAGTACGCAGTAGCCTAGTTGCCAGAACACATGTTTAGTGCCACTTGCAACACCACAGAAAAGAACCACAATGCACTTACGTGGCCGTCTTATATAGCTATACACAGGTACTAATCAGTGGCATCACAGACACACACACAGGCACGTGCGTTCTATTTCAGATACAACAATTCAAGACCTCAGTGACGTCAGAGTGCCACTACATGTTCTATCTAAGGGGTGATGACACAACAGTGATCACCAGCGTTACATAATTTTTTTCCATTGATTATATTCAGTTAACATCCACTATCCCGGCGATAGTGGAGGCACAGCTTTGTGCAAGGCAATGGCAAAAGACAAAAAGAATGAAAAATAACAAATATCATTACAAAATTTGTGTTCATCATATTAAAAGTGCAGCTCCATTGACTACACTTCCTTGAAAAATTTCTTGCTGAGCTAGCTGGTGAATCATTATGTGCACATAACGCATGGACAGATACACACACAAAAAAATACAAGTCTCTGGTTCATTGTTCATTCTCTCTGTTTTTCTTGTGTGCATGCCTATTCATGTCTAATGTTAATGCATTAGCTTTTAAAGGGACCGACAACTGATGTCTATGGGATCTATGTTTTTTTTTTATGTATCCATGTTTTCCTTACGTATTCATGATGTAAAGCATAGTGTCAAGGATGCCCAGTCTTGCAGTGAGTAAATCAAAAAAGCAACAGAATATTTTTTATAGAAGTTTTTGATACGCAGACATGATCATGTAGCACTGTGCCAGAAGCAGTGATAAGTGAATGCAATAGTGATTATATGCTGGCATGTGAGTGAAACTGACAATAGGGGCAGTCCCAGCATAAGAAATTTACCTTTTGCTTATCAAGGTGATCTTCATGCAAATCATGCTTTCAAAACAGTTGAAATATTGCTACAGAAATATATACATGTATTTTTCTATTTTCTGTCAAGCTGCATTTTATGTTCTGGTCATTTCAAAAAGCCAAAACAAGTACTGCTAGTAGCGCTTGTTTGGCAGTACGAACATGGATGTGTGAGTTTTGTATCTCGCCAGCATAATGAGTTTTGTATCTCGCCAGAAGATCAAACCATAGACAAAACAGGGAATTAGCAAGCTCCTACATGTACAAAATAACTTATGCACTACTAGCGCACTACAGTATTAGCAGCTGTGGGTTTTAAAAAATAGACACACAGACAGCACCACTCTCAGAGTCAGTGTGGGGCGAAAACTTCTTTGTGACGTTCATGTCATTCCTGTTTGCTACAGTACTTCCTGCAGTGGCCTTCCAAACACATGCAGAGATTCCGTTTATGCCACCACTGTCAAGAGTGTGTGTGGGGACCCCATACAAATTACCAAGTGCCAAAGCTCTGCAACAATGCTGTGGTTAGTGCATCCAGCTCCCAAATGTACATTATATTAGCCACAGGGCATGAGTTGAAATGCCAGTGGTGAGAAATCTTTGCTTTTCTCTGCCCTTTGACAAGGGTGAAGCTGAGGATGATGACGATGATCATGATGATGGGCGGCTGCATAACAGGAAGGAGGGACAAACATAGCATAACTTTTCATGCTTTTAAATGCTGTCACAGTAAAGCATGTTGCAGTTAATGTCACCTAACTTTGTGTACACCAATCAGTGATCTTGTGGAGCAGCTCTAAAGTTAGTATAAAGGTTGTTGTAGCATGCAGTTTTATGCAGCTTTGTTTATAGATTTGAAGTTGTAATGCATTTTTAAACTGCAAGCACTGTGTTAGATTCTATCAACATAAAGCAAAATTTTAATTCCCCCCCTAACCTTATGACACATTTTGGTCGGTTGTTGGTCCCTTTAAACTTGACATCATCTGCAGTGTAATATCGGACATGTGAGCACATCTGTTGAATGAAGCAAAATTACTGTAATATGTGGAAGAAAAAGGTGATGCTGTCCACATACACAACTTGCCTGCTTTTGGAGTTTTATAAGTACACAGCAGACTCCCCTTCAAACAGCCTCTTCACCAAACCCCGTCGGAAATTTTGATTACACTGAAAGTTGTAAAGCCCTATCCAGAGTGTTCTACACAGCAAGAACTTTTCAAATCATGATGTTTAAGGTTGCAAAACTGTAAAGTGGGTTATGAGAAATGCTGTAGTGAAAGGCTCCATATTTAGTAATAGTTAAACAAAAGCAAACAAAATATTGAAAGATGATGGTGCAAGGAGACAAAATACCCTTTGTGCAGTAGGGGCTCTCTCTTACTTTCTTGACCTGTACCTGCAAGCAACATTGCCCTCCTCCCTTTTTTTTCCCCATTTGGAGCTGAGGGCCCACATGACGTTTACATCACTACCCCATCTTCCTTTCTTTTCTCTCACTCTCTTCTTTTCTTGCTGCGCAGTACAGCATGGGTGGCGGCTTTGCGCATTCTACTTTTCACAAGGATGCCCTTAGTTGTCGGCATTGTTGCTGGCAGCACATGTGGCATAGACACCAGTGACAATGCTTCTGCTACCAGGGAGAGAGGCTCTTCCTGGAAAGGGCATCAATATGCTCTCATGTGATTGAGGTCTATCATTTAGTATGTGTATGTATGGATACCAAGCTTAATACATTTACACTCATATAAAATTGCATAGGCACGCTAACATTCCTAGAAAAAGTTCTGCACATCATGCACTCACTCTGTACATGTTCAGCAAGCTATTACCTTGTGGTTTCGAAGCTGCTTTCCAGTTTTAAAGCCTTTGCCGCAGACATCGCAAAGGAAAGGCCGCTCCTCCCCATGAGTGCGCTTGTGTAGGTTTTCCAGCTTGCTCAGACTGTACGTGCTGCACCAGAGGCAACAGTTTTTCAAGTCACAAAGTGACTTACAGGGAAAAACAGTGAGGAGAAAAAGGACTGAGATACACACAAAGTGAGTCCTGTCCATCAACAAGAGTTGATAGAAAGCACTTGTGTTGTATGTATCTCAGTCCCTGTTTCTTGCCCTGTTTTCCACTATTCATGCAATACCACAGTATCACATCCTTTTGCAGTTCACACATTGTATAGACGAAATAATTAATAACATCTTGGACTTTGAATAGAAAGCAATGCTTTCAAGTGCAACTGGCTAAATAATAGACCAAAGGTAGATCCAATGTAGGTAATGGATAAAACAGTTATGTTGCAAAAGATCCAGGGGGGCAAAATGAGCAAGAGTGGGGGGGGGGGGGGGGGGGCTTCAGTGGCTTCTAAAAATGTTATTTCAATTCCTGTGTCCTGTGCTGCACTCATTTCTACCAGCTGTCCCAACTAAATGTCACAAAAAATTAAGAAAAATAATGATTGCTTTATGCAAACGGCACTAACTGCATGTTCATGAAAGTTGTTGGTGTTAGTCATGAGTACACTTTCCATTTTGTGGAAATAAGTAAGTTTTATTCATTAACCTTTTATTAGCTTACTTAATTAAAAAGATGTAAATTCAAAAGTAGTGGACATTGTTGAAAAGTGACCGATAACAATTTTAAGCAACCTATGTTTTGTGTGGTCCTGTTCTGTCAAAAAAAGAGTCTGCAAAATTTTAAAAATACCATATGACAATGCACTCACGTGCCAGAGACTGCAGCGGTCTACAACATAAACCACATCAAATAAAGCCTAGGCTATCACACTGCGAATGAATGGCCATGCCCTTTCCCCAATGCCCCTGTCAGTAGCCTCCGGTGCGCATCTTTAGTTCGCATCAAATGTAAAGCCCTAGCTTTGTATGTGTTCAATACGAACAGTATACATGATGATGAGTTTTACACCTTGACTGCTGCTACCAGTGTTCCGGCTCCAAAAGTGGAATGACTCTGAAGTCATTGCACATTTTCGCAACCCCGGAATGGAATGGCAACTGAATTACGTCTTTTTTCAAAAATAGAGCTCTTTTTTGTCAAAGTATGCCGAAGAACCAACCAGCCCACATTCAAACATAGGTAAGTCAGGGCCTTGAATCTAGCAATAAAGCAGTATCTTTAATATGGCTTGGCTGATTACAAGCAAGGTACATTTATAAGCAATGTGCCTACTACAATTCTGTCCTTATAGACTGAGTTGCTCTGAAGTTTGCCTCGATTTTTCGCGTAACCACGGCTCTATGCCGTTGGTATCCGTTGTGTGGAACTACGGCAGCAGCATCCCCCCCCCCCCCCTCCTTATGCATGGTTTTTTTTTTCTTTTTTTTTTTTTAACCTTGGTGGTGCCTTCGCCCTGGCCGCCTGCTGTCTCCCCACCCTTCACTTTTGTTTATGCTTCTGTCCCCATCGGTGACTCGAACCCATGCTCGAAAAAGCACTTCTCTAAGTTGTGATGCGTACTGATGCTGGTGCAATGCTTGTGTTCACTCCAAGCTTTTGCATACCAGCTTGTGCACCGTCTCACCTTGTGCTCCTACCCCAACCCTTTTGCAATACTGTCCCCCTTGTCTAGAAACATGGATGCCTTTGCCTGAAACTCTGTCAACAAAGGTCTGCAGGTAAGCGCAGCACATAGTCGTACATGATGAACTGCGCACCCTCTCTCTTCATACAGAGAGAGAGAGAGAGAGAATAAACTTTTGAAAGCATTGGTTCGAGAAGCCAGCAGAAGCAGGAGAGCCCACATAACTGCTGCCATGGCAGCGCCTCCCCGAGCCACGACACGACGATTTATGCCGACGGAAAATGCACGTTCAGTCTGTTCTAGGGAGCTCTGTTCTAGGGTGGGTGGGTGAAGGGGGGGAGGTTCGGGTGGCGCTGCCGCTGCGCTGGTGCCTGCTGGTGGCTAGAGACCCCCAATGGTTCATTCCGTAGCTTGCTCATACTGTAAATCCCAGACAATGCTTCAAAGCATCCCCCTCGGCTTTCTGTGCCAATACCCCCACCTTCCTTTCCAGCCTTCTATTGCAAATAAAAAGCACTTCCATAACGCACTGCCACACTGGCTCCTGTTCCCATCTGCCAACATGGCACATTGGAAAACATTTAAAAAAATTACCTGAGAAGAAAACAAACAAGCTGCACGCTGCAAGCTTTGCTCTGAAACTATACATGCTGTAATTGAAGTTTCATCTAATTTGATTTGGCACCTAAAAAGAAAACATAAAAGTGAGTACATGCAACAAGAGAAGGAGTTGGTAAGCCAGCCGAAGATAACTTCGGCCTTCACCGCTGGGTACAGCTCTGTGCCTGTTCATCAAAAGGCTGCTCTTGATGACGCCATAATCAACATGATTTACACTGACATGGACCCCTTTCGTGTTGTCGAGAGGGAGGCATTCACACAATTTGTAACGGTAAGTTTGACAATATTATAAGCTGCCTTTCATCAAAGTAACTGCTTTGTATTCTTTCAGATTCTGGTCGCCGTCCCGGGCTACAAGTTGCCATCGCGGAATGACCTCAGAGAGAAGTTCCTGCCCAGGAAAGTATCAGCACTGCAGACCAAAATATTGTTCTTTGGCGGGAGTGGAGCATGTCTGTATCACACTAGAAGTGTGGATGTTACGGCCTACGGAGGGCTTCCTGACTGTCGAAGAAACATTCGTGGACAGCAACTTCACGGCTCACATGTTCCTCCTCAGGTTCCCTCGCCTGGCGGCGACTCACACAGCTGCTCGGATCTGCTCTGAGTATGACGCAGCATTGCTGCAGTGGAACATCGCTGACAAGGTGAAATATGTATTTTCGTACAATGTCCCCTCCGTTAACCTTTTTATTTCCTTTTCCAGGTCCTTTGCGAGGTGACAGATAATGTTTCATCAATGATAAAGAGTTAGAGGACGATGATGCTGACAATTTCGACGACTGCCCGGAACACTAAACCAAGAAGCTTTTATGCGAGTTCCATCAGTTGGAGCACTTTCGATTTGGCTGCACTGCCCATAGCCTGTAGCTTGCCGTAAAAGATGTCATTTGGCAGGTATGGGCTATTAAATAACATATTGGTTTCATGTTACGTGCATTGATACATTATTTATTTCTTACTATATTCATGAACAATTGTTCGGGAGAAGCTTCGTTAAGTAATGTGCCATGAATGCATGCACAAAGAATGTATGAATATAATAATTGCAGTTTGAAAAGTAAGGGCAGACAGCCGTGCTTATTACAGTTTTGGTGCTTTAAAACTTTATTGTGCAACTACCCCAGCTCAAGCTTAGCCAAATTTTCGACCGTGCTTCGCTTTTTCATCTTGGGGATTCGTGGTACATTTGCTGCCGTGGCCAAGGTCACGAACTCTGCTTCCCATCAAATAGTGGCTGTGGATCCTTTTTCTGCCGCAGGCCAGACACCAAGCTTACGCGATTTCGAGGTCTGCTCTCACCACGTCAATCAACTGTTCTGAAATACCACTAAAGACAAACAAAAACAAAACTGGCACATCATGTAAAGAACACCCACAGTGTGCCGAAGTTACATTTTAAAAGATTTGCATTTGGTTGATTCCTTGTTCAAGCCATTTTTGTCTTATTGTATTTTGTGCTCCTTGCTATTTTTCTCCTTTCGTGATCTCCCTCTCTTTTTTTATTTTGGATTACACCCCCCCCCCCCCCCCCCGCCCCGCCCAGTAAGATGAAATCCTGCGCATGTCGCTCCTTCTAGTACAAATCGCTCTGCCCATAAATACAGCTGGCTGGTATATAAGACTCGGCTATTAATGAGCCGATTTAGAACACTCCCTAGAGGACATGTAACAACTTGCAGCATATGACCAAAATTTGCTATGGGGCCTGGTGAGGGGCCCTTTAAGCAAAGGCACCCTTCTTTGCAAAGAGGCAGCTGGAGGCCTACAGCTTAGCCTGGAGAAGTAGTTAGCAAGCACATGGACTGACTCTGTTTTTTTGATGGGTGCCCTCCTAGACCCATGGTTTGACTCTTCTTGGTGTTCAGCTGCAACAACCGAGCAGATGCGTTCTGCTGTGCTCGGGAGGAGGCCTTTTTTGGGGGGCAGGACAGCGCCAGCACCATCACGAATGCAGACTCTGAAGCAGGGCCAAGCAGACTAATGTTTAAAAACATCAGACAAAATGAAAATGCCCACAAAGACAATATGCCTGGATCCATTGCAGGGGAAATTTCTCTTTACCTTACAGAGGGAACTTGCAGAGACACGGTTAAGCCCCTGACTTATTGGAAAGCGAATGCTAGCCACTTTCCCTAGCTTTCCCACCTCACAAGGGTAGTTTTCACTGTGAATGCGACGTCAGCTGATGTGGAACGTGATTTCTACGGCATCCCTAATAATGACAGCAAAGCAAAATCGGCTGTCAAACCCCTCTTTCGAGCAGCTCATGTTTGTGAAGCGCTACACATAGTTAGGTAGAAGGCAATTGTTCTCACTTTTTTTTTATTTTTAGAGCTAACTGTTGAAGCAGCCACCCTTTACACTTCGGGTTTTGAAAACTAAACGGCGAAGCACCCATTTAGCTCATGACATTTTGTTGCAAAATTTCGATGAATAAAACCAAAATAAAGCTTCTTTTTGCACCTTGCACTGCTTGCGACCTTTATTGCAGCATTTAAAGATGACAAGGACACCTAAGCAAAAATATGCGATGTCGTCATTTTAGCATTAACACATTTAAGCTTAAACAATATTAAAACATGCTGACCATGCAAATACTATAGGTAGCGGGAGAACTGCCCCGATGGGAATTAGTAGGGTGGTTGTACTGTATGATATATGTCACCAAGCTACTATCCCTCGATTTTGGTAATGTGTTTTGCGTATCTTTGCGGTTCATAATACGTCTGATGACATCAGCTTTATGGTGCCTTTAACGGTAATTCGACAAAACTACCAAGATGCATTTCCTACGTTGAGGAATTACAGGAATGGAATTGAACTGCCCGGCCATCCTTGGAGTGGGAATGGGTGAAGTGTTTTCATTCTGAGGAATTGAAAGGAATGGAATTGGAATGGAATGGGGACACCTATTCTGCAACACTGGCTGCTACTGCTGGCGTGCAGACATGTCATGTGGTATATTTAAAAATTTTCCAGGATTTCTGTTTTTGTTGGAAAAGATGTCTGCACAAGATCCAGGTTTCTTTAAGTGCTGTTATCAGTCATTTATTGACACCTTCCACAACTTTCTCATTGACCCCATATCGATTAGGTTAGTTAAAAGTTAGCCAATTAAACAGGAATTAAATAATTATTCCTGTATAATTTAATAAAGGTACAAATGACTAGCATGAACAATGCCCATCACCATACATAGGACACCATTTGCATAATTCCTCTGTTATATTTTAATTGGAACAGCAAGTATATACTTTTCTGCACTAAGAAGATACTACTTTCAACTCATTGCTAGAACACAGTGGAGCTCATTTGAAAATTGAACAAATAAAATATAGATGTGAGGACAAATGTCACATTCAACAGGTTTACTCTGCAAAGGATGTTTGCAGTATAATAGGGCATGGCCACCTAGCTTGAGCTAAGGTCAAGAAATATACTACATAATGCAATCTAAGTGGGAATAAACATCATAATATCAGCAGTCATCCTTGAGAACTTTTTGCATTTTGTTTATTTACTTAAGCACAATTTTCAAAATATATTGTTTAAACATTTGTACGTCATCACCTTTCCTTCTTTTTATTTTTCATTTTTTTTCTTTACTTTTGATAGTGGGCAAGCTAAAGCAAAACGTTGGCATGTAGCTGGTGGCTTGCACGAGGTGTGCACGGGCTCCAGGTGACCCGAAAGCCCGTACCAGACCTGGCCCACAGGATGTGCTCAGGCAGCCCGACGTCATCTCGATTTGGGCTCAGGCTGGGCTCAGGCCACTGTGTCATTTTGTTAGGCAGGGCGGGCCTGGCCACGTACAGAGCCCAACTCAAACCCAGAATATAGATATTATGGCAGAAATGTCCTTGAGCACAACATGCAGAATTTGTTTGAAGAATTAGAAAATACCTGTTTAAAGCCCGAGTCACTGGACAACTTGTTGTTCTTGCTAGTTAGTTACGATGTGGTTGTGTGTGTTTTCCGAATATAGTAGTCTTTGTATGTTTAATTAGTTCTTAATTCAACATAGTAAATAGGATTTAATTTAATCTGACAAATTATTTAGTCCTTTCAACAAAGTCTCACAATGTCGGGCAGGGCCCAGCGGGCCCTGAAATACAGCCCGTGCACAACTCTAGCTTGCATGTCACTACTGTACTGTCCCTTGACATGGTACAAGCTAATCAATCCAGTTCTTTATCAGACCTGGTGAACCCAGTAAGGTGACAGAAAGTTCATTATGTTGGTGGCTGCTATGGTGGTGGTGTCAGCCACAGCTCGGGCATGACACTGCATGCGCGTGCTGCCTACATTATTTGCTAAGTGATGCACAAGAACAGAGCTATCACAAATTTTTTCCAGCCATCAAAAATAATCAGTGCTTTGTAGCTTTAATGGGGTTTCCAGGGTCTGCAGACAGTAAAAGTGATTCATTTATGGTGTGTTTGAAAGCAGTGCTGTCATGATGAACTAGCTGGCCTTGCAAGGTATATTTAGAATATTGCAGGTCTTGCATTCAAGGCAAAAAGAAATGTGTACATTGAAAAGAGAACAATGCAAACAGCCAGGTTCAGCATCTTCAACAATAGTGTACCACTTTTTTAAATAAAATTTCAGGGCAGGAAGCTTAGTTAATCATTCTTCTTAAGCTGCTTATGTGGAGTGTAAGAAATACCCAGAGTTGCACGTGCACTGAGTTGCGTGCGTTGCAAGTTGCACGCAAGAAGCGTAGCAATATTTTTGTGCACATCCAAGTGAAAAGGCACATGTCACGTTCTGTGCTCAATTGCTAGTCACATTTCGTGGTTTTCTGAAACAACTATGAAAGGCAGGGAGGATAAATAATTTATTGATGCCAATACTTTGTCACCTTCTGCAAGCAAATAGGTCTTTTTGTATCCCTTTTGTACTTTGCATCTCATTTTAACTTTTTATCGAGTCATGTTTAACAATAAGCACATAATTGAATTTGCAATAATATTGAATAAAGAAGGCACTGAAATACCGGAAGTCGCACTGGTCACACTGATGAAGCTCCATGTCACACAAGTGGTGCCTCCAAAGATGCCCAGTCATGGTGCGCCATCGAAGACAGACCACTGAGCACTCAGGACAGGCGAAGTCTGGTGTGTCAGCTCGGTGACATTTAATATGATATTCCAGATTTTCCAGCTCACGGAAGCGAACATTGCAGCCCTTACGCTCACAGCTGCAAGAAAAGAAGAGGGGGCAAGGAAAACGTATAAAATTGACTAAATTATTTCACATTAAAAAGGAGAAAAGATTATTGATTGTCTCAAACAGCAGTAAAATTGATTGAAGCCCTAGGTAAAAAGGAAGACAAGCATAAGGGCAAGCAATGAAATGAAATTTCAATTTATTGATCAAATGCCACATGTTTATTCATTTTGGTTATGAAGACTATCGAAACGTAATGAAAAAAAAAAAAAGACCAGTGAGCGTAAAGGTAGCAGTAACAAGGCTATGATATATACGGCTTTCAATAAGGCATTAGTGCACACCTACATAAGATGAAACTTATCAATGATGGACACTACTTATTTACTTAATGTAATGGAATAATATCTGGTGCTGCTACTTAACTATGTGGGCTGCATTGATGATGAGATATTGTACAGCAAAATATTATTTGCTCAAACATAAACTGAACTCAAGTTTTTATGCGATATTTTTACAGCAACGCCCTCAGAATGACCACTGCTGCCAACAACGAAAATTTCAGTACCATGAACTTCAGTAAATGCGAATTTCTGTTGTACAAACTTTTTCTGCAACAATGTTCGGCCTAACCTGCCAGTTAAATCATGCACTTCTTAGCTCCAAATGCTTGCTTTAAAGGGTCCCTGAAGCACTTTACTAACTAATGATAGAATGGCCTCACCATTAAAGGTCATCGTCTCAAAAATCTCATGCCACAAAACTTTTTCGAATCCTTCACCTATAAGTGGAGTCATACCCAACTTTCTCTATTCATCTCTGCTAGCACAATGAAGATACCTACACAGTGGAGAGGCCAAGAGAGTAAAGCCCCGGCCAAAAGTTGAGTGTCGCAGCAGCGAAAGGGCTCGTTGCGGCACCCTTTGGTGGCCGTGGTAGACTACGCTACGCAGCACACTGCTGCCATCTCAGAAGCCACAGGCAGCTGACCCAGCTATGTGCAGCACAAAGATGAAATTATTTTTCTATCTTTTTGAGATTGCATCCATTTATTTTTAATTTCTCTACCAAAAAATTAGCAACTATGTATTACTGGGAATGCTCTCACGATCACGAAATCAGTCAATAGCATTGGTGGGCCAGCTGCTTTCGAAGACGCTGCATGAAAACATTGCAGAAGCGAGAGCAAGTGATCTTTTGCTGGTTTTGGCACGATATTGTGAATTCCCTGCTGCATGCAGTGCAGCAATATTTGGCTCACATGTCCATGGCAGTCTTTAGAACAGATCAGCAGTGTTTTCT
The DNA here is from genome assembly GCF_023375885.2 of Dermacentor andersoni. NCBI lineage: Eukaryota > Metazoa > Arthropoda > Arachnida > Ixodida > Ixodidae > Dermacentor > Dermacentor andersoni. The sequence goes on from NC_092814.1 coordinate 147,096,327, forward strand.
ATGTTCAAGAAGTGTTTCAAGGCCCCTTCAAGTGCATGGACCCTAAAGCAATAGTTAAATATATTATTTAAAAAAAAATTAAATTATGGGGTTTTACGTGCCAAAACCACTTTCTGATTATGAGGCACGCCGTAGTGGGGGACTCCGGAAATTTGGACCACCTGGGGTTCTTTAACGTGCACCTAAATCTAAGTACATGAGTGTTTTCGCATTTCGCCCCCATCGAAATGCGACCGCCGTGGCCGGGATTCGATCCCGCGACCTCGTGCTTAGCAGCCCAACACCATAAATATATTATTTGTTGCAGCTCTGTGGTGGCTATAATGTGGGCATTGAACTAAGATGGTTACATACCAACTTTTATAGAGTGCTGTAACAACAGCACCACCATAGAGGATGTGGCCTTTGAACACTTAATCATCAGCAAGCAGAAAACCATACTCTAGTTATTCTAGTTATGTACGAGGAATTTGACACATCCACCGTCAGCAATGTCCGATATGAGTATAAAATGCAGAACTGGGGGCGTATGCTGTAAGAGTCCAGCTAGTTGACTGTCCATTTCGGCTGCTGCTGATTGACAGAAGCTGTACGAGCAAGAAGGAAACAAGCCCTCCTTGCCTATCTCCTTCTTCCTCGTACAACTCCAGCCAATTTGCGGCGATCAAAATGGCCAGTCGACTTGGTAGACTCTTACAGAATACCACCCCTGGAGCCAATTATATTATTTCTGCAAGACAGTAAAGGTGCGTACTTTCGAACAATGTAATATATGTCTGTGTCTTTGAATGCAAGTTAATGGGGCACTGAAAAGGAATATTAAGTCAACCTGTATTAATAAATTACATTCTTGTAATAGTAAACAGCCACTCTTACTGCGAGAAGAAATTTTGTGAGTCAGAAAAAGTTCAGACAGGTGGCAATAACACTTTGAGGTTCTCCCACCAGCTCACTATGAGGCTATGGATTTTGAAAGCGCCTACTCAAGTCTAGCTAATTGTTTATCAGTGAAGGGGTATTACATTACATTCTAAAGCAATCAACTTAGCAATTTAACATTCTCTGTGCCCAGTATGGCTTTAAATAGGGAGTTTTAGCTTGTCCAGTACTTTGGTTAACACAGGCAGACTGGGCATTTTACCGAGGGGGGGGGTAGACGTAAACGTGAGTGGCCAGAGTGGTGCAGCCACCTGGTGGGGCAGAGCTCAACCAGACAAATAATGATCTAATACTGCAGTAATTAAGTGTATCATTTTTCATTGCTAGTCTAAGTTTTCGCAGAGGCGTAACTGTGTCATGATTCGCCACTGCCGAAAACTTGCATCAGCAGTAAAGTAGAATAAAGCTGGTCGATACAATGTTAGCTCTGTGTTTGTGTGGTTCAGCTGTGCCCCAAGAGGTGACAGCACCTGCCAAGCCGCTCACATTTGCGCCTCCCGCCCATCCGCTAAGACGCCCAGTCCGCCTGCGTTTACCAGAACGCCAGACAAGCTAAACCTCTCTAATGTTATCAGTACTTTCTTAACAATGAAAGGAAAAATGCAGTCGAGTGCGGCAGATGATTAGATGGGATAATGAGTTTCAGAAATTAGTTAGCATAGTATGCGTTCAGTTCACACAAGCCAGGATAACTGAAAGATCGCTGGGTGGATGTCTTCTGTGTTTCAGCGAATAAGCGGACTGCAATGACTCCTTTTCTTTGTGAAAGCAAGCTCACGTATGTACGTTTCGCCTGAAGAAACTTTCATTTGACTGAACGCTTTTTCGAGATGTTCTAAGTTTGTTGGAGTTTTACTGTACCTATACTTATAACAGTAACATTATCAAAGTTGGGCCCATAACCACATGCAATGTAATGCAAATTTAGATGCAGCTCCCTGAATGATCAACAAAGGCATGGTCATACTCTTAATGACAGCAGCTGAAAAATGCAGGTCTAACTTTTAAAATTTTGTATTTCATGCCCAGTGGCACCGATGGCATCAGTATCATGTCTCAGATATGGCGATTTTGTTGACATATTGGGGCTTGGTTCAGCAAAGATAGCGAATAGTTGCCAGGTTGAGTCTTTGCATACTTTTGACCTCAGCGGGACTGGGAGGAGGATATTCTTTGCCTCGACAGAGGATGCACACACGTTCCCTGTTTGGCGGTGGGTGTGCCTTTCGGTGGGATCATGGGCACATGAAGACCTCCTCTTGCACGCAAAAGATGCTAGGTCGCGGATTGTGACCAAAGAGTGCAGCCAAGCTGGCACGAAATACCATCCATTGCATACTTTTGAAAGTAGTACAACCATTATTTATCAACAATTCTGATCATACGCTGCAAGAATCACAGATGCCTTAGGAAGTTGGTGAAATGAAGTTCATTGTGGTGTAGCCAATCATATTTTTTTTTGTCTCATTAAGCCTCTACTCATGGTAAAGCTGCCTATTTTGAGTCCAAGAGGTGTAATATACCTACCTATCCAGCTTAGCTGTGTATTTCTCTTCAGTATCCTTTTAAAGAATAAAAGAAAAGCCAACTGAAAACAGTGCAACATTAAATACAATGTTCCGAGTGCATTCACAATACCATGTTTACAAAAGCAGGAAGTGCAAACTTACATAAAGCTTCCCTGTTCCCTGTTGATCTTTTGCCTCCAAGCCATCTGCGAGGAGGATATTGCCGAGTCACTCGTCTCATATGGCAACGTCTTACGGCACTCTTCTTTCTTCTTTGGTGTTGTACAAATGGGCTTGACAGCCTGCTTCAGTGAACCAACGGCAACCTGACATGGAGGCCCAGCTCTGAACTCTGGTAGTGCAGGTGCAGGCTGCTTTGGGGCAGTATCTTGGGAGGGTGCAGGCTCAAGTAATGTCACCTCTTCAGCTGGTGTGGAAGCTCGCATCTGGTCAGGCTGGTTGGTGTATATCCACTCCAAGCGTATCTTTTTGGACTTTGCCTGGTGGGCTTGACTTAAATGACGACAACAATCATCAAGTGTGAAAAAGCCACGCCGGCACTTGCCACAAAGAAATCGCTTCTCTGCACGATTTATTGGTTGTTGAAAGCTTTGTTGTACAGACCTTCTCTGCATAGCAGGGGCACATTTCTTGTTGCCTTGACGATGGGACTCTGCATGTTTAATGGCTTCAATTTTTGATTCATGGAGGAAAAGGCAAACCTTGCAACGATAGCAGACAACCTGTTCAACAAGGTTTGCAGCAGAAAAATTCTTCTTAGCAGTTTTTTGTGCAGCTTGCTCATTTTGCGCACTTTTTGGAATGGAGGTTTGAATAAGGTCTTGTCTTCTACTGTTGTCCAGGTCCTGAGAAGCAACAGGCTGAGGTAACTTTGAAGATATGGAGGCTGGAGGAGGAACTAAATTTCCAGTTTTATTCAATGAGTCACATAAAAGGCTTGAGGCTCCCTCAGCCGTAAGCTGCCTCTGTGTGTCGGAGAAAGATGGCTTGTTTAGTACCATATGCTGCATACTTGTCATATCACTAGAGTTTGTGTGACTGGCTGCTTTCAAAGAGCTGTTACTTGGCCTTTCTTCTTGTACTGTGTGCACCTGTTGTGAGCATGGAATGTTACAATTAGATTTTGCAGTGCAATACAGGGCGTCATCCAATAACCCATTTAGTGAAGACGGCTGTTCGGATGAAACGCTGTTATTTGGAATGTTTAAGAGTGGAATGCATGAGTATTGCTGGTAAGCGGATGTGATATTGTCTACGTCAAGCACTGCCTCTGTTGGCGCCATGTGCTGAACATCAATTCCAAGAGATGGCAACGATTCAGCAGGAGAAAGGTTTGACCTCTGGATGTCGCAATAAGAATACGTGGCTTCCGTTTGGTAACCATGATGCTGAGATTGTTCATTGATGTCGTGAATTTTAGTGCCGTCAACATGGTATGTTGCAACATTTTGACTTAAGCTGACTTGCATGTCATCGATATGCTTCTCCGAGGTCGTCGCAGCACGAGGCGCCTCTGGGCTAGTCTGAGTGTTGGTCATCTGCGCCAGAAGTGCCCACAGCTGCAAACCACCTCCGGCACGAAGCCCCGGTCGCAGCTCCGATACCGGTGGCAGGGCACCTGTTGACTGGGTGTCGGAGGTGCTTGGGCCCAACATTCCGTTGGAAAGCCAAGTCGGTATAGATGAAATATGAAGGGTGCCATTCTGACTGCATGTTGTAGGAGTGCCCCCCGAGACGTTAGCTGCTGAAGATTCCAAGTTTTCGAGGCAATGTGCAATTTGTGAAGCTTGACTAGATGCGGAAACATCGCAGTTGAGGATATCGGCTGACGACGCTCCAAAATCCATTGATGAGATTCTGCACAAGCTCTTGTAATTAGAGGCTTTTAAGCTTTACCTTCATGCTGCACTTGGCACCTGAAAGATGAAATGTCGTGTTCAGAATGACAGCCACTGTGATGACAATCCCAGTAAAGTAGTCTGCTATTAGTGGAGGTATCTCGCGTTTTCACTTTCGATGCGATTTCACATTTTATAACAAGCCATAAATGAACAACACAGGTTCGATTAGGAAGTACATCATCGGCACACGATCTCACATGCTCTACGCGCTGAGGGAAATTCAAAACCGCGGCACTGATTCCGTAAGCCTACGAGCACCTCGTCTAGAGGCTAGGGAGGAGAGCCCAATAAATATGGAACGATAAGCACTAGTTTTGAATTTGTACAACATGCACAAGGAGAAAGTTCAATGCATCGGCAAGTAAAAAAAGTGGCCCACAAGTGCACGTCTTTTATTTACAAGCAAAATAAATTTTGTTACCTAAGGTGCATGGTCGTGTATAGTCTCTACAGAGGTTCCAAATTTCATCCAATATGCCCAAGAAAAATGTGGTTGGGCTATCCAAATAAGAGCCATCCAATGAAAATTCGAGAAATAACCGCCATACCAAGGCAAGGCTGCAATTCGCCTACTTTCAGCCAATGGAGTAAATGTGCGACAACACAACCAAGAAACAGCAATGGCGTCGAAGCGTGCGCAGGTAAGCTCAGGATGCAAAAATTCTGCCTTTATTGATCTTTAAACGAAGTCATCTGGGTCTGAAAATTAAAGCATACAATTAAACATACAAACGATCGGTTTTCTGGTCATTCCAGTCAACTATATTGGCGTAAACACACCATACGGCCATGGCGGAAAGAGTATTATACCCTCACACCAAAGGCGTTTCTGAAAATAACCTCGACTCAAGACAAGAAATTTCGCTTCTATGGCCGGCGGATTGACGTCTGCTCCTACTCGGCGGCTTCAATTTGCGGTTGTAATAAAGTAGCTTAAACTTTAGGCGGAATTTGTTAAGCTATTGTTGTAAAACTACATTATATACGTCCTGTTGGTACAAGTAGTCGAGGAAAACGTGACTAGGCCTACATTATCGCTTTATCGCCATAGCTGCATGACATTTCAGTGTGTGTTGGTCCACAGCCTGTTTACTGTGCATCACTATTTTTACCGTTTCATTCTCGTGTGCCAAATTTAGAATTGTTGGCGGTTTCTGTTTCTCGTGGGGTAATGCAACTGCACGTAGCAATGGCTTCAAACATATGCTGTTGACGTCCCTGTTTTGCTTTTGTCCGGTGTGGTGTTGCTCCATTCACTGAGAGGCTAGTGGCGCGTCTTTCATAGCCTCACGCTTCTCGCTGTATTGTGACCGCTGAGGTAAATTTCTGTGAGCCATTTGCCCTCACCAGCCTTCTTGTGACCGATGGGATAATACGAAGTCAGCGCCGTGTGTTTTTATAGTTGTACTGTAGCACGTCACGGTAATAGTGTGGAGTTCAGCTGTTGTGCTATTTCTGAGAACCTCGGATACCACCAATAGTTTACTATCGCTAAACATTCGTAGCTCGACAACGTTTCATTAATTGTGCTGGTGTGCATATTCTCTACGCTAGCACTTCATATTCTTGTTTGTATAATATACTGGCCATGTTTTAATAAAGCAAGTGTTAACGTGCACAGATAGTGCGTTATTTTTGAGTGGTTTGCATTTACGAGCAGTGCAGACAAACACCGTGTTTTGTTTACGAAAGGTAGTGCAAGCATATGCAGATACTGTGACCCACGTGCAGTCGTGCAGTGTGTGGAAATATCGCGGTTTCGGTTTCAACGCGAGCTTGTTTGGTGCTGACCCACACGAGTTCGGGCCTACGTCAAATGGCGAAGCATGGGAATGCCCACGTGTGCCCTATCACCAGGTATTAAAGGAAGCCAGTGATCCTGACCTGGTAACGCATAGAGCGATGCTCCGTTATAGCCCGACTTCCATATTGCTACGTGCAACCGTTCTTTTTTCATTTTACACAGACTTGCGTTATGCATGTGTTGAGACAACATATTGTCGCGGGGCACTTCCGGTGGTAAATTTAATTTAATTTTACACTGAATACCGTAGTTAACATGACAGCCTTAGCATTCAAGTGTCTGCACTGCACACAGCAGTAACTTTTTACGTCTCATGTTGACCTTGATAAAAAAAAAAAACTTATCCGAAAGCCTGAGTGTTGCTTTTCTGAATTCTCCTCCTGTTGGTCTCTTCAACACATTTATTTTATTATGTGAAACCACATACTGTGTCGATTCCCCAAAACGTAAGCCTGAGCATGCGCTTTTAGCACTTATGATGCTTCTGTGAGAACTGTGGGTATATGGGCCAACTTTGACTTTGTCAACTTCTGCTTGCCACAGTAACGGTGGTCACAGTTTATTTTAAACAGCTGATGGAAGAAAATTTGATGCTGGAAATTTTTATGTACTGATATCTGGTGGATGTCTACAGAATCAAATCTTAATCATTTGTCTCACCACACCACCTTTCAGTCCTGACAGAACTATAGTTCTTTCAGGACTGAAAGGCGGTGTAGTGAGACAAATTATTAACATCTGAATTTGTACATATGCACCAGATATCAGTACATAAAAATTCTAAGCATCAAATTTTCTTCTATAAGCTGTAGCTATGGCTATTTGATAGCCGTGCAAACTAGTGAAGGAAATTTATATTCAAGGTAGTCTATAATGCTACTAGTTACATTTTGTTGGCTGATGTAACTATGTCAATATTTCGACTATATGTCTTAGTGAAAACAATGGGTGAATTCTTGTTAATTAGTCGATTAGGCATTTCAATTTTTTGTGCAAGTGATGTCCGCCTTTTCAAGTAGGCCAGCTCATGGACTAGAATTGTGCTATCTGCCACGGAAAATTTTAAACAGATTTTGAAGGTGTTCACTGAAATACTCCGCATTAGCACCTGCTACATTTGCTGTCTGTTCTCACTAGTAAAGCTGGTGTGATGACCTTTAGGGGTGGTGAAGAATTGAGTGAAATGAGAGTAGAAATGATACGTTAACCTGACCCTGGTATTGTACGAGTTTTATTCCTTTTGGTCATCAAACAAAAAGCAAGAACACAAGGCATTTTTGGTTTGGCAGAGCCAGGAGTTGCTGAAGAATAATGGCTGTCTTGGTGAATATTTAAATTCAAGAGTTTCACTGCGCTACCTTGATGGCCATGAAGTTATCTCTAACATTTGTGTGTGCACATATGTGTGCATATGTTGATGCTGCAGTTCATTAAGTTAGGCTACAGACTACCATTCAGTTGATATGTCATTAAAATATAATTGTGCTAAGTATAGCAAGGGCTACTGTATTATATTTCATTGCAATTAAGTGAGAAGAGCCAGTGCATTTAAGACACTGTTGCGCTTCTTGACAGGTACTCAAGTTTTTCATAGCAGGGTGGTGCTATGTTTATGACAAGCATTCTGTCTCTGCCTGGAGACAAGTGCACTGCATGGGTCGTGCACGCACAAGCTTGGAGTGTACTTTGTTGGTTTCCTGGGAGGCACACCTAGGCCTCAAGGAAATTCAGCTTTTCTTTTTTTTTTTCTGGGGGTGGGGGGATATATACGGTCTTTGTTTAGTCTTGACTTCTCTCACGCTGGTTCTTTAGGCCTGCTCATAAAGTACTTGGCTGCCTTGGCGGCTATGGCATTCTGCTACTAAATGAGGTCATTGGCTTTTATTTCTTGCCACTATGACGGCATTCCAATGGCGGTGCAGTGCAGAAACACTCATTCACCAAGCTTTCAGTGCACGTAAAGAGCACCAGATGGTCAAAATTAATCTGGAGTCCTTCACTGTTTTTCACATCCCTTTGTTGCTTTGAGACATTAAACCATATCAGTCAGTCATTGCTCATGGAGAGCTAGATGTTTCTTGGATGCCTTGACTGTAAGTTGCTGTGAAGGCCATACTTTACATTGCATGTAACTTCTTTAATGGTGCATGTAACTAGGGCCGTATTCTCAAACATTCACCTTCTGCGATAGTTTCGCCGCCGCTATAGTCGCGTTCAATAAATCAAGTGACTGCTTACCCGTGACGTCAGTGTGCACTATCAATGCATGCTGTCAAACGCTTCACATCGCATGAGAGAGCGCGCCGTACGAGTGCAGAGCGGCTCGGGTGTGTTGTTTTCGAGTGTAGTGGCCGCAGTACGGGTTCTGCACACTGACTACGGTTGGTTACGGCTGCTTTAGGTAAAATAAATTGCATAAAGAAGTGTGAAATGTTTTATTTTAAATGAATCAACAAATATTGTCTCGAAACAATGCGTGTAAGGCGCCACCAATAAGGCTACTATAAACTACCACCTACCTTATCTCTACTACACTCCACCACCAACCAAACGCCAAAAGACATGTTTGTTAATTCAGTATATGTCAAGAGCACCCATCGAAACCATGACGTTAAAATGACATAGGCCGGAACTACTATACGACGCTGTTTATTTTCCGGTTTTGCTAAAGCTGCCAATCAGCGCACGCTGTTGGCGGAGGCGTGTCCAAGGCAACAGTTTCGCGGAAGGCGAACGTTTCAGAATACGGGCCCTATTCACTGAAGAACAGCTTACTACATTTTTCTTTGTTTAAACTATAACAAACACTTGCTTTAACTGCCAATTGTGTAGCCTACGACAGCCTTATGCATAAAATTGTACTTTATGTCTGTCATATATTTTAAGTTAGTGCAAAAAAGAGCCTTTAGGGTTTGTTTACACCATTAAAAGTGCTTATGTTAAAAAACTCTGCAAGTGAAGTATTTGGGTGTTACACTGAGGAGTAACTTAAGTTGGGAACCCCATATAGATAATATTTATAGTAATGCACTAAAAAAGCTGGCATTTTTAAAACGTATACTACTTCATGCGTCACCCACTGTAAAGTTTATATACAAAGCTCTCATCAGGTCAAAATTAGAATATGTGGTCCTAATCTGGAGTCCGTATCAACAATATTTAATTTAATATATAGAAAGGGTGCAGAACTTAGCCTTGAGGTTTATCTATTCTACCTATTTGCGTTTCTCAAGCGTATCTGTCCTTCGAGATAGGGCAAAGATGAAAAAACTCGATCATCATAGAATGGTGTCCAGAATGAAATGTAATTATCAGCTTTACCAAGGTCAACTTAAAATACCGCGTGAACATCACATATCCGAGCTGTCCATGTACTTTGATTGTACACAATAAAACATTTAGGCAACCATTTATTTACCTTAACATACATCAATATTCCCCATTACCTCATGCTATATCAATATGGAATAAGTTACCACAAGTAGTTAATGCTTATACAACACAATCGTTTGTTCATATTGTGAATAATTTTCCTTTCGATGAATAGCTGCACACAATGAAGGAAATTAATGAATTCTCGTGTGTGTGTGTTGTATTAAAATGAGGTAAAATGCTGAATGTAGTGAACTGTTGTGTGTGCATGCGATGTCACTGCTTTGTTGTCGAGTTTCGAACTACGACTATTGTTCTTACTTCATACTTATTGTTGGTAATTCAAAATTGCAGATGCTGATGTCCCTGTATTTTTTTCTTTATTCTGTATTTTTCGATTTCTAGTCTTGTTTATTACCATTAATGTTACCACTCCTGCTTGGGCCCAAATAGGGCCTGCAGTATTTTAATATAAATAAATAAATAAAGTTCTCTCAGAAACCCATAAACAAGCTAGCAGAATACCTAAAGATGACAGGGTTGCAACTGAGCCCAGAGAAAACAATTCACCCTCACCTAGGGGAAGGAAACTAGATGTGCCAAGGTGCATTTTTTTATCTGGGTGGCATACAACTTCAGTGGCGTACAACTTCAGAGAACAACTGAATTGACAGTCCAGATTCTGGGCAAACTAGAAGCCAGAAAGCCAACCTTGGAGAGCCTGCTCATGAAAGGACTGCGCAGGATAACTGGTTTCCCAAAACACGCCAAGGTAGAACTCTACTAGTACTATAGGCTACCTAAGCTCAAAGCAATCGTGTGATTCAATGAAAGAAAACTGAAGGTGTAGAACATCTACAGAGTCTGGCAGTAGTTTCTACTTGCATCATGGGACCTTGCTTGGGAACTGGAAGCCCATATCACGAGAATAGCACTTTAAGAAGATGTAGAAGTGTTCATTACCAAGCTGATGACCAGGGAACACAGTCCTGAAAGCCAGTTGAGAGCCCAAAGTATCAATGAAGAAACTTTGTTGAACAATGGCTCTGACTGTGCACAGGTGCTGCTTGGAACAGGATGACTTCCACAGCTAGCTGTGGTGGCTACTGCTGACACTACAAGAAACCTTAAGTTTATGATAACAATTGTGTGACAGCAGGCTGAGCACAGTTGAGATTGAACTTCAAGACATCTATGCTGTAGAGCGGTAAAAGGCAGCTTATGGGAAAAGTAAAGTAATGGTATACACATCCCTTGATGCCTTAAAGGAACCCTTAAATGATTTTGTCAGCTGTGTACAAATGTACTGAGTTGGTAGGATAGGTCCTTGTGACCGCCAAGGGGTCAGATTGGAGTGCACTGCGCACACTGTGTAATTATTATTTGTTTCAAACGTCTGCATCACTACAGATTGTAGTGACAATGCTTTTCATGTTTTCACCCTCCTTTGCCCATTCTACGTAGAATGGGTGAGTAATGTCACTCAGAAGAGCAATCTGATTGGCTTTCCACGTAACATCATCAGTAATACTTCATCTATGCCATAGAACTAAGCTTCCTTATTATAGCATTGTAATGTAGTAATGTTTATACCTGTAGAAATATTTACACAAATGCAACAAATCTTTGTTTTTTCAAACCAATGGTGCACTGATGTTGAGTATGTGGGTTGCCTGCGAGAGAAGGAATTGAATAAAGAGTTTCTTCCAAAAAGCTGGAGGCTGGCTAGGCAGCACAGAGGAAGGCAAGAAAGAATGCAACAAAAGTGCAGTGGTATTAGAAAAATTAACAGTGCAAGAAAGACACTGTATGAAGAAGTGTCCAACTAGTCCACCTATCCATCCTAAAAGTGTTGTAATAGCTGCTGGTGGGACATGGAGGAGTTATATCACATGAGCATGGGTGCAGCAGTCTCTTCTGGCAGCAGAAACATATAGTACCAGCACTAGTGCTCCTGTTCTTGCACTGCAGGTGTATGCAAAAAGTAAACTGCAGCAACTGCATGCTGTAGAAGATGCGAACACTGCAATAAACTTAATTTTGACACCACCAACACCACAGTAGTAAGAAAAAGTGTCAGCCAATCGTGCACCTTTCTTTCTTTCTCTCTATTCCTTTTTTTCCCCCCCACATGCGCATGGGGTTGCGCTGGAGAGGTTTTTGGCATACAGGCGACAGAGGGACTGACAGACGAATCGGCTAGCCATATACAGCTTCACTGTGAAACATTTCTGGGTCCATTTAAGGGTACTGGCAGGAACACACCATAGAAAGGCAGCAAAGGACGAGGTCTCTGCTGTAAATTAAGCATGGCTTGCAGCCTGGTGGTCCACCCGAATTGGGTATTAGGACATGTGAGCAACCTTGGCAATGAGGCACTATATGCATTAATGAGGCACTTCATGTTCGAGTATGTCCTCTGCCAAGGTTTGAGCAACTCTGTCCATTTGTCATGTATGACAGTAGGAAGAACTAAGGAAGCAAGCGAAATGCATTGTGCGAGACGATGCCTGTGATTCCTCATCCCATACCGAAGGGAATTCCCCCCAAAGCACAAATTTTGGTACGCAAGGCATGCATTGGCTTTAGCCTAGCTGAAGATATTCTAGCCAAGTTGTTGGGTTCGTACACTTCCTTTAAATTGGAAAATAGATTCAAGGGCCCTTAAAACTCCTTGAAAATAAATTTGCTCCTTGAATTCCTTCGGAAACTGGGATTGCTGGTGACTTTTGAACATTCAAAGTAATAAACTCTGCACACGGGCTATGCCATTGACACTGTCTATTGGGGAACATTCCTTATTTTTTACAGTGTGGCTAAATGATTACAATGGGGCATGTAGACAGCCACCAACGACAGCTTTGTTTAAATCACTGTTGCCATCGTGGAGCTAGACAAAGCCAGCTCAAGAAACCAAGTCGTGCCAGTTTTCTGTTCTTTTGCTGGTTGGTTCACACCACTGCCATCATGGCTCCATTTAACGCCCTAGGCTCTAGAAATGCCTGGCGGAAAGTAAGTTTCAGCCATTTGGCTTGAGCACGAGTATCGTTGGCCGAAGACAAACACTGCTAAAAATCATGCCAGAAGGCAATTGACATTATTATCCTAATATAACTCTCATCACTGCCTTATATTGGACCTTATAATAAGAGGCTTCAATGTGCTTTTGAAGTTTAAAACAAAGAGTGACTAGTTAATTACTACTGATTAATTTTGCCACGGGAAGCATCACCAAATTTACTCTCCCCCCTGCCTGCTTTTTATTTACAGGAGTACTGATACAACATTTCTCACTCGTCATTCTTTTGCATTACATGGAGGTCTGAATATTTGATGCCCTAGAGGAATTGTGGCAAGCATTGGAATGACCTAAATAATTTACTATGGCTAAGGTTGGGCATTGTCTAAAAATGTTTTGCTTAGTTAATCAGGAATTATTTATTGCATAATTAATCAATGAACTTTGTTGACTTGCCATGCGGGAGCTCAATAAACCAACAAAACTGATTATTTACAGTTGAAACTTGATTTAACGAAGTGATGGCCAAACTCAAATTATTTCGTCCAATCAGGAAGTTTGGAAAATTGAGTATGGGATTTTTCGGTCCTTCAAAATCTAAAATTGTAACGTAGTGACACCCAAAAGGTACCGCAGCATTGTATTCACCGTTAACCCACACCTGCACATGTAAAAAGTCTGCGAGGGCGGCCGAACTACCGCCGTCCCTAGCGCTATCTGGTATGTAAGAACGCTAGCGACTGCTGAGCTCATTGTTCCGTGCATGGGCGCGGCATGCCACCTCATCAAAATAAAGCTAGGGCCGTGGCTAGGGTGCCTAGATGTTTTAACACGATAGCGTTAGAGTGCACACTCGGAGAAAAACATGTCTGTGTCAATATTAGAAAGAAATCACGGCTTTTTTTACTCATTTACTTCTGGAAAAGCTTCGTTAAATTCGGTTTAATGCAAGCTAGTTTTGGAAATTCGTGTTGACAACATTTAATTTTATGGGTACTTGTCGGGGAATGGAAATTTCTTTGTTAGATCGGGAACTTCATAAAATCGAGCTTCGTTAGATCGAGTTTTAACTATATATAGATAAAGTGTGTAGAAAAATGCAAACCATCCTATTTTAAACAACAGTCACACTTTCCACTCACACTTTTCAGTCGCACTTTTCGTGCATGGACAAGTCCAAGCATATCAAGCTCATTTAGATCTAAGTGAAAGTCCACTTGTGGAGGCGAAGCTTGTTAATCTTCTCTGGTAAGAAAGTTCCTTTGCCTACTAACAGTCATGCTGTACTGCACTGAAAAAAGGCAATTGCATGGCATATTTTTCCTGTGCTAGCTTGAAGTGCAGTGTAACTGGGCGTCCTCTTTCTTGAGACTGTGGGAAAAGATTTGTGAGGAGATGCCCCTTAACGTATGTGCTGCATAATTTCGCAAACTCTGTATTCTTCGTCATAAACTTAAACAAGTGCCCCCAGAAACTAAACTTCATGTATACAAATCACTCATCGGGCCAAAAATGGAATATGTGTGCACCGTCTGGGATCCACATAATAAACACAATAATAATGCACTGGAAATGATTCAGTGGGAAGCAGTTAGGTTTATTTTTTCCAAGTACCGTATAACTGACTCACCAACAACTATCATTTACGATCATGGTATACAGACCTTTCAACTATGACATAAAATTCTAAGGATTAAATTTCTTTTTCTGCTCAAAAATAACGCACTCTCGATCCATCCTGCTCCATATGCCCGACCATTAACTGCAAGACAAACCAGACATCACCACTCTGAATTCTTAACTCCCTATCAGACAAGAACTAATGCCTTCAAATTTTCCTTTTCCCCCCCATACTATTAAAGAATGGAATGCACTACCATTATCATTCTTAAGCAGTACTGACTCAATTGATCTGATTAATTTTTGATCTGTTAGTTTCGCAACAGAGATGTCAGTGTTTTGTTTGTTTTCTTCTGAATGATGTGTGATTATTCTGTGTAATTTTACCACTCCTGCTTGGGCCCGCATGGGCCTGCAGTATTTTGTAAATAAATAAATAAATAAGTAAATAAATCAGCAGGCTCTGTTGGAAAATTTGGTTGTATGCAATTGTGAAACACCACCAAGGGAGAATTTTATTGCAAGAATTCTAATGTGCTCTATAGTAGCCGATATATAAACAGATGAAATGTTTGCCGAAGGGGCAAGCAGCTCTTTTGAGGAGGAGAGCATACAAACTTTTGTTAGAATTTTCAGCTATTTTTGCAGTGTACATTGGTATGATATTTCCAGACACCATTGTTACCTCATGATCTACGCACTGCATTTGCTTGTTTACAATGCCTTTAACCTCTTAAGGAACCCTTTATTACTGTACACATTCCACACCTTTCCTAAAAGGTGTTGCAGGGCTCCTTCAGTGCATGGACTTGCATAGCCATTTTAGCCCCCGAGTGTCGCACAGTATACAATACTGTTCTGCTCTCGCAGTTTATGGTTGCTTGCTTTCTGTAGGTTTGCAGAATTTTAATGCAATTAGCATTCTGTGGGAACTTCAGCATTTTTCGGTATTATGTCTGCTTCTAACCTCTGTCACGCCAACTTAAGTCATTTGAGTATGGGCCTGAATAGACAATTTGAAAAGTTAAAAAATTTATATAAATTATGGAGTTTTACATGCCAAAACCACGACCTGATTATGAGGCACGTCGTAGTAGGGGTCTCCGGAAATTTGGACCACCTGGGTTTTTTTAACGAAATCTAAGCACACGGGTGTTTTCGCATTTTGCCCCCAATCGAAATGCGGCCGCCGTGGCCAGGATTCGATCCCGCGACTTCGTGCTTAGCAGCCCAACACCATAGCCACTAAGCAACCACGGCGGGTAATTTGGAAATAATTGGGCAATTGCGTATGAAAAACTGGGCATGTGCCATTGGGTATGTGCCGCTCTTCAATTAAAAAACAACAAAAAAAAGGAAGCGTGAGAGTGGATCCCAGCCACTCCGCACTTTTACATATCACAGCTCTGTCTATGCCTTTCACGTTATCACTTTCATAATTATAATTATCACGATAATCATCATAATGATCAGCATAACATATAAAACATATCCCCCCATCACCAATTACACACCCGTCATAAAAAATATTGCTAATCGCATTAATGTTGCCAATCATCTCCAAAAAATGGATGTGCTGTCAATTTTTTTTTTTTTTAGAAGCTTGTGTCAATAAGTTCTTTGTGTGTGATGGTGTATTCTAAATGCTGATATTAGGTTTGTTTGTTTTCCCTGCCCGTTTACTTCTTTTCAGGCAGCAATGGCTGGGGCTATTGACACTGTGCTGTAGCTGCTTGCTGTGCGGATGGAGGACTTGGCACCACAGCTGGGTGGCATACTCGTCGGTGACACCAGCAGTGATGAGCCCAACTCACAGAGCACACTGTATTCTGGCGGCATCAGTGTCCCTGTGACCTTGGTGGTGTCGGGTGGCCTCCCTGACCAAGCAGATATGGAAACCCACAGCAGTGCCATGTTGTCCACTCTAGCACTACATACTGATGATGGTTGTGGCCCAGCAACACAATTTTTTCTTGAGCAACTAGCTGGTAAGAAGCAGAATGTTGACCACAAGTATGCTGCTAGACTTAAATGTGACAATTATGTTGGGCTGCATAAATTTTAAATAGTGCAAGAGCTTCTGCTCATTAAGGGAACCAGAACATATGACTTTAGAATGGCTGGGAAGTATGGCATCTACATAATATTATGTTAGCAGCAGAGAATGTGTTGCATGAACATTGTATTAAACGAGATTAGAATGTAGGACAGTGTCGACATACAACAAATGTGTGTTTTAGAATGCATGCATTGAGCAAGTTGCCGCTTCGTTGTGTGTGCACCAAAAGAGTCGGGTAAAAATATAAAGAAACATGTTGCAGGGGACCAAGGAAGGCAATAACTGGATAGGTGAGACATGTATCATGCAGTGCCATAAAATCTGGTCTCATCAACTTCTGGTCAACTAATCTTTACAGTTAAAAGGAATGGAGATGTTTACCCAGCTGTAGTTTAAAGCCGATGCCAGATGTGATGTGGATGAGTTGAACCCCTCTTTATCCCACTCCAGGGAAGAACATGTTATGCAGCACGCTAACTGTTAAGTGAGTCAAATACGAGGGGAAATAGAGCACACAGAGGAAAGTGTCACTGCCCCAGGCAAGTGAGAAGGTCTTGAGCATTGATTGAAAAATTTTGCGAGCCTATTCCGGTAGTTCAGTGGCTATGGCATTCGACTGAGAATGAGAGCGTGGGCTCGAATGTCTTGAAGTAGAATATAAAAATGGTCATATACAGCTGATTGTAAAGGCTTTAAAAGCACAGAATTCACACAAATGTCTAATTCAAGTGAGCAATGTGATATTTGTACAGGGATGTATCCTGCTCTGAGGGCAGATGAAGTGGCTGTGACAAAATTTCATTTTCTCATAAAGTTCTCGTTTCTACAACTTCTTTTAGAGTACTTAGAGTTAGGTGTACACTAAAGAGACACAAAAGAGAAACACTGAGTTTAGGCTGAATATGTATTATGTTCAAAACTCTATTTTCATTAATACAGTGTATTTTCTTTAAACGGAACCTCAATGACCAGTGAAATTGGCTCCGTTTATCAGGGGTTCCATTTACTGAGAGACAAAGCTTGAGCATTGCATAAGTACAAAATCTACCAACCATGAGGATGGTGT
The DNA here is from genome assembly GCF_023375885.2 of Dermacentor andersoni. Lineage (NCBI taxonomy): Eukaryota > Metazoa > Arthropoda > Arachnida > Ixodida > Ixodidae > Dermacentor > Dermacentor andersoni. Next base: position 147,113,636 of record NC_092814.1, read on the forward strand.
TCCTTTTAAGCAGCAGTTCCATTTCAGTGATTTGCATTTATCGAGGTTCCACTGTATTGCAGTAAGAGCTTGATTACTGGAAGAGAAAATGAAGGACGAACTCTCATTTTTAAAATTTTGCACTGAAAGTGCACTGTCAGTCTGTTGGCGTAATTTCATGGATAGATTTCAAAAGTCCCCTCCTCAAGGTATCAGAATGAGAAAGCAATTAAGGTGCATTTCCTGTACATGTGCTTTACATTCTTTAGGATGCCAATGTGCTGGAATTGGTGATGTTTGATGGGAAAAACATAATGAAAAGATCATAGATGAATGACAGGTTATTCAGATGCATTGTGCAGTTGTGAACATCAATCCCTTGCAATCATTGCATGCAAGTTGGCTGCCCTGTAGCAAAGGAAATGTTCTAACAGTCTGCACATGGATGACTGTGATGCCTAGACTGTGAAAATGGTGGTGAACTGCACCCTCCATGCTGCATTTATCAGTTTCAAATAGTGCAAAGTTGAGTCTCCTGGTAGTAAATGCACGAAGCCATTTAATTTGGCTGTCTCATTTGTGCTTTCATTAACATTTTGAAGACAGGTGAGAATTAATACATGAGAATCTGTTGCATGTGCTGCATGTCGCAAAAAAGGAACTATATGTGTTGACTTTGTGTGCAGCGCACAAGGAGTTGTTGATGCAGCTTCCCTGCATTCACGAGACCTTAGGTTGAAGCCAACTGTTGCGAAACGTATCAATTTTCTTTACGGATAACGTCTCGGAACTGTGGTCCCTGAACATTGACATAAACATGTTATGGACAAAATCACTGGCTAGTATGGGTCTTCAGACTGTCTGGCTGTCCGACTCTGGTGTGTTAATTTACACAGGGATACATTCGGACTCTGGCGTCGTGCTACAGAGATCATCAGTAAGTCTAACAAAGAGATTGCTTACAGAGAGAATGTGGAGGCATAATTTTGTCGCTTTGCCATTCATTTGCTTGATGGCATTAGTCAAGTTTTTGTCCACATTCCCTCACTCTATGCTGTTGCTAATTGTTGATACCCAAACACCTGTTCTTCCTTCGATTATTTGGGAAGTAGTTTCGCACGCAGTGTGTGTTCTGCAAGCTTTTTACTTAATCACATATTTTATTGTTGCTTCAAGTCACTTCAAGACCTGTAAATTTCTTTGTATGGCAGTTTTGATTTTAAAAACATCAGTAAAAGTATCAGAAACTTGACATTATTGCTTGCTTTTGGTTTCAGCATGGATACCTTGTCCCAGTGAATGCGTATACCTTTTTCTGTTGAACACCCAAATAATGGCATAAATGAAGCCTGAATACACAGAAAAGCACATAAGACAAGTTATACTTTCCAGTGAGAGCATTACTCAGTGTGCTAAGCGGTGATTTGTACTGTTCAGTTAATTTCTTTGTCTGCCACCATATTGAACCACTGTGCTTTCAAAGTTCTAGCGTAAGCCTGCAGTGCATCTGCACCTATTCAGACTCTTCTTGCTTACTTCTTTATACGAGTTTTCTTGTTAGTATAAAATGTAAGACCTGATTGGTGTTTAGCGAAACACTGAACAAATTGAACACTTGTTATCCAGGAAAAATATGTTAGCCAGGGAATGGTACCTATCTGGAACATATCAGCGAGGTTCTAGGAGTCAGCTGTCGTTATTTGTACAAACAAATGGTGAAGAACCTAGTGGTTAGTGTTGCCATCTGAACAAACAAGCAAAAAAAAAAAAATTAAAGATACTTTGAGGATGATTAAGATTCAAATAAAGTTTTGTTTCGTAAGGTATACTTGGGCACTGCTGCTCTGAAGGGTTTATCTGCTTATTGTCCCAACTTAAATAAGGCCAAGAATTGAAAAATAATGAAACGCTTTTTGCAAATACCAATCAATATATGTTGATAGATGTTCGTGCTAGTCATTAGTTTTTTTGTCATTGTGGACAAGTAAGTTTACTTAACCGACTTTTAAATCACAATCGATAAAGCATCAAGGCAAAATTTGTGGATGATGTCAAGAAATTACCAATAACGGTGTTTGTAGCAACCTAGGTATTGCATGATCCTTTCATCAAAAAAAAAAAAAAGAAATGAAAAAAAAAAATAAAGCCGCGAAATTTGTTAAGCACCACGTGAAAATGCATTGGAGCACTGGTGGTTGCAGCAAGGTAAACCTCGTAAAAAACGAGCCTAGTCTATGGTAGTGGGAATCAGAGGCAGTGCGCTATTTTCCCGGCGCGTTGGAAGCTTTCGATGCGCATCTCCGGACCTTATCAAACACAAAGCTTTGATTTGTACACGCATATGATGCACAGTGTACTAGGTGACAAGTTTATGTTGAGAGTGCTGTTTTCGTTGCAGCATGGTGGATGCATTGTCACATGGTTTCTTTTTAAGCAGTAAAAAAAAACATGCAGGACCCAAATTGCTCTAAGTGCCCCCTGCAACATATTTTAAGGCTGCCATTGTTGCTCTAGACCTTTTCTCAGCATGTCGAAGTACGCGAAGCAAAAATAGTTAGGATAATTAATGCATACAAACCCAAGTTCTTGGTTGCAGAAAATACAAAGAAAAGCAGGATAACCCTTGGCTCGAATCTTTGTTTCTCTGGATGCCACATTTTACTTTCCCACTATGTGGTCGTGTGACGCCCAATAGTTGCAAAGCATCGGTGTTACGTAAAGGAAATGGATGTACCATGGATGCCAGGCCTCTTAACCTAGTTCACGATGTCACCATAGCCTTCGTGACCGGGCTTCGCACGTTCAGACCTTCAAGGCCATCGCATCACTTCAATAGTTACAACATCTCTCGTGAGGCAGCCATTACATTTTAACTAATGAATAAATTGCCACATAACGATGTCATGTTTGCCGTACAAAGTACACAAAATTGCCACATCGTAAAGCTGCTTAAGGTATCATCCAACAAGCTTTCTCGGGATTGTTGCAGGGTGCCCTTGAATGGTGTTATCAGTAATTTATTGATATCTCCATCTTTTTCGTTGATGGCTTATTGATGAAAGGTAATTAAAAGTTTAGTATCCAAACTTATTTTTGCATAATAGAAGGTACTTATGACAAGTGTGAACAAGGCCTATCACTATACAGTGGATGCTGCTCACATAAAGCCTCCTGTTATTTTTTAAATCTTGGCAACATATAGTTGGGATAATTGACGTCTAGTATTTTGGAATGACAAGCTCATCCTTTAGTTGATATCAGGGTATGGGACCCTTCATTCTCTCCTACCCCCTGGGCACCTCATTGCCTCGCAGCCCCTAGGGGCCATAATTTGTAACAATAATTATGTTTTTCTATTATTCGTTTTTAATCCATTGGGCCGAGTGGCAACCGCTGAGATAAAATTGTCATGAGGTCACCCTAGCCCGAGCCATTGGCAGAGGGCCAAACGAATGGAAGATAGAAAAAATAGCATACGAGATGTCCTTTTTTTTTTTTTTTTTAAACCATGTATGGCACTGTACTGGGGTGCCTGCTAGGGCAGGGAGGGGGTGGGCTGATTTCATACAGCATTATTTATTGTGAGGCAGGGTCAGCCAAGGGGACATTTTTGTGGAGCAGTGTTTTTCCTGATGAACTACATGATTCGATGGTGCCATAACTGCAAATATCTCTCCTCCCCCCTACCCCCCCTTATATGTCTTTTTCCTTTTTTTCCAGATGGCCAAACACGCCTAAAAACTGCAGACGGGCATATGTTGGAAGTTGACATTGACCCAGGAACTGTTGGCCTTGTTCAAGGGAATTCTGGAGTTCCTGTGCTACTCCAGGTTGTGATATTTTGTCATTGCTGAATATGTTGAACTGTTTCAGAATGTTGTCTTCTTGAAACAAGCAAAAATACAGATGTGCTATGTTGTAATGCCAGAATATTTTTATTGATATCATTTTTCTTTTTATTCATGTACTATATACCTGATCACACAGTGCAAATGGTTTAGGTTGCTCGACAGAAATATTTGTCACTAGAAGACAAACTTTTTTGGCAAAAAACAACTGCAAAGTGTAACGAAAAGCCACATAGTCACTAAAAGCACACTTCTTGTTCACCACTGCAAGTAAGGAACTCGCATTGTGCACAAACTATTGTTATACAGTTAGCTTCCAAGGTTGTTCAATTAAAACTTTTGTAGAGATGAACTTGTGGGAGGCTCAGCCTGCAGGCATCAGTCAAAGAAAGGGGTGGTAATTTTGTGCTTTATGGCTCACTATAAAAGCTATGGGTGCATTCATTGACTCTCCATCAAAGTGCAGAGAAAGCTTCAGAGCCACGTTGCCAACAAACGCAGGTTTGTTGCAATGATCCACTTCCACTGATGCACCCAAGATGGACTTCAGTACATGAGTTGTGGGTTATGGGCAAAAGGGGCATGACCGCTGCTCTCGATTGACTGGGTAGTGGTTGACCGAGTTCCCAAAGTTCTGGCAGCGAAGGTCCCACATTCTACCCTCGCAGCCCTCTGAAGTGTCTACTGTGATGAGGAAGTGCTTAGTAGTTAAGTTCTTAGACTTGGGGGCTGAGAAGACAGCTGGAGGGTAATCACAGGAAGGGCAACCAAGGTTCATTCTAGCGACGTGTTCGCACATGACTCGACCCTGGGAGGGAGATGTGTAGGAAAGTAGCTCTGGTGTGCTAGCTATGCCTGCCATGTTCTTACCATGGCAGCGCATCCCCAGAGATAAAGTTTCGCAAGTGGTGGTTGATACATGCAAACGGTGTGAGGTACAGGGATGCGCCTCGATCCTAACATTTTTTTTTTTTTTTTAATGTGAAGCACTTTGCTTTTTACCGCACACTTTGTGTTAGGTAGCTTGCCTCGTTTAGACTTCAGGGATTGTATGCAAACCCGGATCCCCCAGAGCAGTAGCTCGATGATCTATCAGGCTGCAGATGCAGGTATAAAACCAGCAAGTACTTATCAGCGAGCAATAATTATCAACCGTACTATTCTCCTGTTATGGAAGCTAGTGCTTCGAAATTATTGGCGTGTTTCCCTTCGCATAGCAAGAGTTTGCTTATAAAAGCGAAAGCAGCGGCACACACACCAGTTTCATTCATGGCGAGAACTTAGTGCTGCTGAAGAGAAGGTGTAAAAGAAGCTGTATGCTGAGCAAGTGAGGCATAGCTATAGCACAAAGCAAAGGGCAGAGCGAGAGCATGTCCTGGTGTGGCAATGTGTGGCCGAGCGCAAGAGGTATGCAGCACTGAGTGACCAAGCAGATCAGCATTACCTGGTGGAAAAGTGGGAAGCAAAGATTTAGAGGATAGGGTGATAATGGAAGACTGGCGGGAAGACCATCTCAAACGAATGTGTGCAGCTAAAGCCCAGCGGACAACGAAGCGATGTGGTAAAGCAGTAAAGTATAGCCATGTTGTATAATGGTGCAGTGTGGCGCAAGTAAAGCCCCAAATAATGGTTTGCATAACCCGGTTCCAACATGAAATGGACCTGAGCAATTTATTAAAGCGAAGTTTTCTTTTCAAACCCTCTTTGACTTACCAGATCGTGGCTGCTGGGTGCTGCTGCTGTCTTGCTCAATAGCTCATACTTAATACTTTAAAAAAAAAATATGTGCCTGATGGTAGGATTAAACCTTGGTCCCCCAGTGTAGCAGCTCAATGCTCTATCCATTAGGCCACAATCGTACATGTACTTATATCGTGCCAGCATGAACTAGCTCTTGGAGGTGATTACCTTGTGTGTCGCATTGTGTAGCATGGGTGCATGAGAGCACATGTGCGCATGCCAATTTCCTTTATGCCAAGGATGTAGAATAAGATGGGCAAATTTATAGCAGTTGATTAACCACTTCATGAAAACTTAGCTTTACGTCGATTCCAAGATGTGTGTTGGATCTGCATACATTTTTTGTGAGTGTTGGGGGCAGTATAAATCAGAGCAACACCTCTATTTCTATTACAAATTTTTTTACAGAGCAACCAAGGGGTTAGAATATGTAACACGAAAAACATGGGAACAAAAGGAAGGTGTCAGTATGCTCCCAATAAGACCTTTGCGATCTATATAAAATATTACTCATTAAAAAGATTAGCATTGTAGTGATCTGTAAAAAGTAATCCATAGTACTGAAAATGCAGGGTACTTAGCAAAACTAAGTTCAAGTTTATCTAAAATGTGATGTATTGAAAGCAAGTATGAGAAATGCTCTGCTAAGAAGCAATTTCATTGATAGGTGAAGAATTGCAATGACTTCAAGTGAGGATGGCTGTTCACATTGTGTGATATTCAGAGGCAAATATTTTTATTTAATGGAAAGCACTAAGGGCAAGCTTGAGTGTCTCCGAATGCAGGACAGTAGAAATGAAACTTGCAGCATGTGACTAGTTTTAGAGAAAAGGGGGTACTGGGTGAGGTTCAAGAAGAGTGCCAACGATGGTATGCATCAGCTACTTCTCATTGAACGACTACCACATGTTTGCTCCGCAACCATGGTTGGGCTGATGCTCAAGGAGACAATGGATGAAGCTTGTGTACACTTGAAAAGCATTTAGTCTTACAATTGCAACCAACAAGCAAAGTCGCTTAGTGTGCAAAAAATGCTTAGTGATTCCTCACAGAGAATGTGTTAGGTGAAGAGGAATTTCCAGCTTACCAACTGGAGACAAGGGGATATGACAGTGAGTGAGCGGAATTGGTTGGAAGGCATCCACACATGCTTCTTGCACAGTACTAAAGAGGCATTGGTCAGCCTCATAGGATTTGGTGTTGCTGTTCAGGTAGCAATGCTACCGGTGTTTCATACAATGACCATTTTTTATCTACCAACTTGATACTTGCTGAATGTGCGGCTTCACTAACGGTAAAGACGACCATTTTGAAGTGTGCGAACTCAGCCTCCTTCTCTGGGGGAAATTGTATGCATCTTCGTCATCAGTCTATTTATGTCCACTCCAGGGGTGCTATAACGTAAATATATTCCAAACTTTTTCTATTCCAATTCTGCAATCGGCCCTCCGCGATTGGTCAAAAACTTTTTTGGACCACCCCCACCTTGCCTGTCTGTCACGCGACGTCACAAAAACCGCGATAGCTCCCCATCTGATATGACGTGTACCCATTGATTATACATGATTGGACCGAACGAAAAAAAAATAGTTATTTCTGATTTGACGCCTTTTCGCCATTGGACCTCGGCTATTGGTCAAAAGATTTAGGGCTGCACCCGCTTTACCTGCCTGTCACGCGACGCCACAAAACTGCAAAAACTCACCACGTCAAAGCGACGTGTACGTGTTAAAGATGCATTAATATGCCAAACAAAACTGAATTTTTTTTTCTGAATAGCCGCAGGCTGCCCCGTTCCGAAAGGAATAAAAGGTGACTGCCGCCGATCGCTCAGGCACTGGCTACTCGCGCCTGCCGGAGAGCATGGGTTAGTCGCGCACAATAAAACTTTTAGCGTGGCTGTGTAACATTTTTGAGCACTTTCGGCACGTTTACAAGATTGCTCTGCCAACTTTTCTATAGTGAGCGTTTTTGAGCACTTTCGGCACGTTTGCAAGATTGCTCTGCCAACTCTTCTATAGTGACCGTTTGTGAGCACTTTCGGCACGTTTACAAGATTGCTCTGCCAACTCTTCTATAGTGACCTCCTATAAATGAGGACAGCGTTTGATTGGTCTCTTCAGACAACCCTACAGGTCACCGCCCGATGCTTGCGTCGGCGGTTGCGCAACTTTGACGTCAGGAGATTTTAATAAAAACATATTGGAATAGTTTTATGTTATAGGGTCCCAGGACAAAGGCTGATGACCAGCAATCTCCATTTACCTCTATCTTGGGCCATCTGACCCCATCTTATGCTTGCAAATTTTATAATTTAAAGTGTGAACTTTCGAACATGGTCTAGTTGGTATGACACTTTCGATTGTTTAAGCGTGTAGACAACGAAGACAAAGTTTGTGCTTACTTTATTGTCCTTGTTGTCTAGGCGCTTAAGCAATCCAAAGTATTTCATAATTTCATCGCATCACCTAGTTCTTCGCCATCCTTGACTGCGCTTTCCTTCTCTTGGCACCCATTCTGTAACTCGGATAGATTACTGGTTACCCACCCTATGCATTACATGGCTTGTCCAACTCCATTTCTTCCTCTTGAAAGCTTTTTCTGGAATCGTGGTCACCTGGGATGACCGCCTTTTCTGGATTTTTTTTTTCCTCTTGAAGCACGCGAGTCTCGCATGTCAACTTTCAAACAGTGCACTTTTTCAAGCTTAGTACTTAAGAGCACTAGCACCCTGCCTTTGGACTCCTGTGTCATGTGTGATAACATTTTTTCCTGATCCTGACGACTTCCGTGACGTAATACATGCTGTATCTAAACGTCTTCTATGGAAAGAAACTTAAGTTCTGTTCTTACTAGCTTCCAAGCATGGGATACCATATTTTATCCATGGAAAGTTCATATTGTGGAGGAAATGAAGCACTAGACTCCATTGTTACTCCTTATACAGCCTGCCATGTTAGTGAAGATGGTGGCCACCTGGAGTGACCACCTTGCTTGAAGGGTCTGGTTTTTATAAATATAGCTTGCTGTGTAGTATTAGGAGTTTTGTGGTAATACAATCGCACCATGATAGTTTCGCAGGCGGTGACAAATCAAATGACAGCGATTTTGACTTTCAAGTTCATGATACAATCAACTAGAGCGTGCAAAGAAAGCTCTGCCACGAGAAAAGCGCTGTGTGGGAGTCTCCAAATAGAGGGTCTGATGAAGATTGAGGGGCTGGTGAAGATTATGTTCCTCTCATGACTGCTAAGGTGCCTATAATGAATCAGTCCTAAAAATTCAACAGTGTTGAACCATTTATAGGCAATGGCCGAGTGCCGTGATTGGAATACCAGTTTTCAAAACCAAATTGAGTCAAATTGAAAGGGAAGTTTTGTAGTCAGTTTTTGAAGTACCAGTTTTCTCTCCTGATTTGAAACTGACCGAGGTGCCTATCTTACTTTAGTCTTACTGGCAACAACCATTTAAAGGTTTGTTTTGGGAGAAATCATGCAATGGTTCTGTGGAGGCATATTGTTTAGGCACTTGAACATGTTCACGAGAGGGGGCAGCCTGAGTGAGGAGAGCCCCTGCCAGCACGTGCAGTGAATAAGAGGAAAGGCATTGCATTTCACAGGCGACCGACCAATGAGACCTGGGGCCGAATCTTATAACGGTTCGGTTGGGGAACCGTTCCTTTGGCCTCACCTGATTGGCCAAAATTTTGATTACGTCACAGGTCGTCAGAGGCAGCGGGGCGGTATCGCAATTTTTGAATACGTCACGCATCTGTCAATCATCTTCAAAGCGAACCAGTCGTAGGAACCGGCGAAGGGGTAGTCCGCTTTGGGTTCCGTTGCTGTAGCTTGGCTGTGGGCTTGCGACTCTGGCCGCGCGCGCCGGTCGCGCGACCCCGGAGACACGCGGGCGTCGCGCGCGCGTGCATTGGTTGCTTTGGAGGCTATTACTTGCCTTCGTCGTCTGCTTGGCGTTGCTCTTTCGGTGTCGACCACGGCTGGAAGTGCGATACGCGTTCGAAGAAGTGACGGATAATGAGTTTGCACCACCCTTGCTGGCTTTCTAAGTAGACCTTTTGCAGGCTACGCTATCATATGGAGGAGACTCGGGTGCAAGCGTACGAGTGGCCATTCCACGCAGAGGAAGGAACATTGCGCGCTGCGGTTAATCGCCACCGGCCTGCAGCTCCCAGAGGTCGGTCAGACGTGAAGCATTCATCAGAATGGCCTAGATCTCTGCTGCCGACACTGTCCACAAAGTTGCTCTCGTAGTTACTGTGTTGGCCGGTTGAAGGGCTGGGTTAACTTTCCCGTGACCTCAGCTTCAAAGCCAGTGCCAAGGAGATATTTGCATGGTGAGATCGAATTCCTAGTGCTATCACCAGAGTGAATAGCTTGCAGATCGCCGTTCAGCAGTCGGAAGGGTTCAACCTAGGCTGGCTCAGCGCTTCCTTCGTTCGGCTGATAAAACTATGCAGTCAGGACGGGAAGATATTGTGGAGATCTCTTATTTGGCTGCCCTTTTTTTCTGTAGTTCGGGAGTGCCGCACTTTGTTCCTCAATTTCACGGCACAGCGCGTGCAGGCAATGCAGGGCCCGTATACTGTAATGTTTGATTTCAAGTTCCATTGCTTCTATCACGCCACGCGCCGTGGGGCAGATCGCAGGGATAGTGGCAGCGCGGCGGCGAGCAAGTCATGTCCGAACCAATGACGAAGGGCGAAAAAAGAAGGAAAATTGATATAGTCGGCTAGTAAATGTGTCCCTAAGAACCAGTTCATGGTTTTGTCGCGCTAGCTACTTGAGAAGTGCTGGCAGTGCGTTCCTGTTGCGTGCATCGTGCGAGCTCCTGGTAGCATAGAGTTTCCTACAAGAATTACTAGAGGGAACTCTGGCGCTAGTGTCTACAGGAGCTGCAATGGGAGCGGTTGTCCCAGCGTGGGAATTATGGGAAGTACACGGATTTGCCTAAACTTCGTCCTTTTGGCTTCAAACGGCATTGTGACTTTGTTAACTCGTCATTTTCAACAGTATATTGCGGAATAAATAATTAAATAAACTTCATTAAAATTGCCCGACGGCACGATTCGAACACAGGGACTCTAGCACAGAAGCCTGATATTGAAACCATTAAGCCACGGACGCACGTATCGACAAGCGAATGAAACGCCCTTATGAATTTATCGCGGGCATGCCAGTGCCTTGAGACGCTTGGCGCGTTTCGATTTGGCCACCTGGACAAGCTCAATCGTTGCAATTAATAGCAATTGTACGCGTTCCCGGCGTCTTCTGCACTTCGAAGAATATAGATTGCGCCGAAATATACGACAATAATATTTATATACCGTAATATACAAAGCCACAAGAACGTCTGAATCCACAAGCACGAAGATCAGACAAATCCATGTACTTCCCATCATTCCCATGGTAGGACAACGACTGCAGCGCCAGAGTTCCCTCTAGTAATTTTGTAGGAAACTCTATGCCTGGTAGCAGACGGCATAGTGCTGCGCTCTGCCAACTCATTTACACTTGCGATACCGCCTGTGGGCTGAGAATGAAAAAGAATGACATTAATAAATTACTTCTGCATTGCATAAACGCCCGGCACCACAAGTTTATACTTCAGAATTTGGCGTATAATATTTAATTTATATTTTACATTTATTTAACAAGCAGAAACATTCTGCAATTCCTCGATTAACTCGTCATATAATGACGTACACTTCAGAGGTGGCACCCTCTCATCTATTGGTCGCGCCCTCCCCTTCTTCCACCACCGGCTTGGGAGTGGCACATCTAGTGACGTAAGCAGCGAAGCGAACGGTTCGTATTCCGAACCGTTATAAGATTCGGCCCCTGGTTATTGTACTGTATGTGGCAAGATTAAAACTTGGGAGTAATGCGATATAAGGTGCAAAACAGAGAGGAGTGCAGTCAGAGGATAGCTTCCCTGAGGTGTTCCAGCACAGTAGCAGTCTACAGGAAGCAGCAGAGAGAACGCACGCAGCACGTCACCAAGCTGGGATAGATGATGATGATGGAATGCTTAATTCTTCAAAAAGTGCACACTCTATTCACATGACCTTTGTAGGACATTTTAAGTCTGGGAGAGATTTCTGATATTTTTCTTTTGGGCATGAACAGTTCTCAACTCACTTTTTCTTTTTTTTTTGCAGTCTCTCCACCAGCATAGACGAGAAAAATGCTTTCCTTTCACTAGGGGTGGAGGAGGGGGCTACAACACTGATTTCGTCTTAATTCCAGAATGTTGTTGCATCAGCTGTAAACTTAAAAAGCGTAACCTGTAACAGCAACCTCACTGATTTTGCAGTTTAAAGGTGGATAAGTGCAGCGTGAACTTGCTTGCTGACTACAGTCACCAGCAAAGTAAATTGGCAATTCCCACGTATATTTGGGAATAAATTACAAGTGTTCTTCAATGTTTACTAAAATGTCTTCACTGCCATTCTGCGTAGCTTAATGCGCATTTACGCATTGGACGCCCTGGTCTCATTTTGTTTGCTTAAATTAGTTCTCACAAATCAACTCTGCAGAAACACGCAAGATGGAAGGAAGGTCTTGAAAGTAAAAATTGTCAGCCACTCGATTGTAACGAGAAGCTGCAAAGGAAACCCAACAGGGGTTCAAGAACGAGCTTCACAGTTCAAGGAAAATTAGTTCTGGTTCGTAGATCAAACCTGTAACTAATCCCTTTTCGGGGCATTCGCTCCCCGGGCCAAGACAAATTTTTCTTCAGCTGCAAAGCCTCCTTTCTGAGAAATCCACATTGGGTTTTCTTTGTAGCTTTGTGCTACAGTGGGTTGGATGACAATTTTCTCTTTCTTTAACTTCTTTCTCTACACTCAGCTGCTAGTCTTAGTGACTTATTCGCTTCTGTGTAGCTCAGTGTTCCTTGATCAACGTGCGATTTTGTACCATTTTGCAACCTTTACTTCTCTCTCAACACATGGCTACTTTTTTTGCTGACTTCACTTCTTGCCTCTTGTTTTGCTTGTCTATTTGACCACCTATCCAGTGGCACACACCTATTCTAGGGGACCGGCCAAGAATGGTCACATACCCAGTGCCACATGCCTAATTGTTCACACCAGTGGCCCAAGTTGCTGTATAGTTTGCAAGAAAGCAGCTAACAGCCAGCATCTGCAAAGTGGGAGGGAAGAGACAAAGAAAGCTTTGGCTTAAAAAGTGATGGTACATTGCAAAGGACATCTTTTGAGGATCTTTGATGGTGCTGCAAAATACTTCAAGACATTTCTCATAGTTGAAAATGAAGATAGTAGTAAGGGCAAAAACAGGATAAATTCAATGAATTAAAAAAAAAAAAAGAGCAAGAGCAAAAGATACTGGCAACTTTTGTTCAGTCATTTGAAGTTTTCTATTGACAAAACATGTTACATAAAGTCTAGACTTCAGTGTTACATGATAAGCATATAGCCGCACCGATCTGTAGCCTCAGTTATGATTAGAGCCCATACTACTGCCACAAGCATGCTTCGACATTTCTGTAAGCACAAAAGAAAGAGTAATGACAACTATTGGCGAGCCCCAAAGTATGGGTTCACGAATCACAGGCCAACTTGGTCAGACACAACTCTGCAGGTGTGGCCTGATCTTGTTTGCAGTACTTGTGGTCAACAAGGACACGCCTACACAACTAATAGGAAAACACAGCTCGCAAAACAAATAAACATAATCTCTCTCTTCCCAGCTGCAACATCTTTACACTTCTGAACTTTTCCTGTCTATAAATTCGGCGTGGGCATTATGTCGTTCGCTACAACAGCATTCAACTGCAGTGTAATGCCATTAACTGGCATCAGACTTAACCGGAGTCAGACTATTAAATCAAAACTTTTTCATTCTGGTTTCTGTTGTGGTTCAATGAAAACAGTTCATTTCCAGTTCAACTCTGGAGCAAAAGAAATATCGTTGAGTCTGGTTTAAGCCTGCATATGTTGGTTTGCAAAACCTAAGAGTACAGTAAAACCATGTTAATACATAGTTTGTAGGGGAAGTGAATCAGGTACACACTAAGTGATGTACCAATTAACCACTAATGGCAGATATGTAACTGTAGACTTACCAACAAAAAAGAAGTGTTAATTCTTACTCAAACACACTTGCAGACAAGTCTTATTTGCAAGCAGGCATAAAAGGAAATTGTGATTTTTCACTTGTCACGGTGACGGCCATGCACCAATGATGGCACCCTCAAACTCTGCAAGGCCGTGAGCCAGTTTCTCCATCAGGCCTTGCTTCTCTATGAACGCCCTCATGATGGTCAGTGCACTAGCCACGTTTTATACAGAAGGGCCATCATCCACGTCGTCGTTCATGACGACGCTGTGGAAGCACTAGAAGCTATGGGAGCAGGAAACCTTGTCATAGCTACGATGTTTTGACGTCACTATCGGTGGTGACTGCAGTCCGGGAAAAGTCCATGCGCCACAATTTTGCTATCTATGGTCTGCGTGCACGACATTTCGCTGATTACACACTTGTACACACCAAAAAATGAATTAACTACTATGCACTAACCGGTTGGTATGCATTGATTGACTTAACCAATCTATCAGGTTCAGTGTCGACAGGGCGGGGGATCCATCGCGACTATATTTAACCGGAGTTATTAAGTGGGTACGTATTAACGAGGTTTTACTGTAATTGCAAGAAAACAGCACAAGTTTATTTTGTATAACAGCTCAACAGTGCTACTGAGCTGCACAAAAAAACTGAAAAAAAAGCTATGCTTGCTGTTCTTCATCCCATAAGTAGTTAAAAAAGTGGTACTGTGGAAGCACTGTGTCATTTCTAATCTAGCTTCTTCAGTTTTCATACCAGTTTGACCAAACGCGACGGTCTAGCTAACAAGCGCTTCTTTCAGCAAATATAACAAACAGCTGTTCCAACTAAATGTTGCCAAAAATGAAAAAATAGCAGAGGGACTTATGTAAACGGTGTTTACAGTATGCTGATGGGCATTTATGCTAGTCACATACATCATCATTGTGCACAAATAAGTTTAAGTAGTTCTCTTTTATATGACATAATCAATAAGAGAAGAAAGGAAACCTAGGGTCCTTTCACCATTCTTCTTTCAACGAACATCAAACATCACCTTTGTCCTTGTGACATTCCTGCTTCGTCGTCTCACATTGTATAACCACGTGAACTGCTACTTGCATTTTGGCATAGCTTGGGAACAGTGTAGTACATGAACACATACGTTACATGTCATTAATGTTGGGATCTGTGCAGTGCATAAACACAAACATAAACTTTGCATGAGATTACATGTTTCATTGAATTAAAATAAAGACAATTGTACACATTGAAATATTTATGCATATAGCATTTAATTAACCAGTTTATTAACAAATTTTTTGTTTCACATAGGTTGCAACATATATGTTGGATCAGCATAATTTGCAAGTATTTAAGTCTCTTTACGTAGAATTTAATTAAGATGTTTGCAGGAAGCTTTGCCCAATATTGATTCCTACAGGCACGTTGGATGTGCCCGTAATTTGATAATTCTTGCTGACACTTAGTTTAGACAGCCAGTATATACATAGGCCATCAGAGAACTATTTGGTGACCACCAATTTCGAATGTTCATTAGTGTATTACTAACATACCTGCCTTGTAATGGCACTATGCTGAAAGCTGCAATAATGATGCTGCCACTTCTAAACTGGCGTCACGCTTGTGTGTAATTACAAACGAGGTAGCATGTTTGAAGCGCAAGTGCAGGTAATGCATGGATGAAAAGCGCCAGAGAAGGCACCCTGCCTGAACTGAAAATTATTATTATTATTATTATTATTATTATTATTATTATTATTATTATTATTATTATTATTATTATTATTATTATTTCAATTTTCCTATTGAGTAAGTAAAGTCAGCATTCCAGTTCTGTCCAGTTCGCTCCTTTTTATTTTTTGTTTTCTGTTTGGCTTCGGTTCAATACCCTGTTCATGGCAGCCATTAGCTGCACTGTCGACTGCCATGTCGACATCCAATAGCTTGATGTGCAACAGCTTCAACACTCACACTTTGAACCAACCGACAGGATGCAGGAAACATCTCTCTCTCCAACAAGTGAAGTAATACCTGGCACTCAGGGCAGCACCAACTATAGCTAGTAGTTGACAATCAGGAGACTTCGATTACTAATAACAGTGGCCATTTCTGGGAAAGGATGCAGAGGCATGACTGGGCAAGTAGACGTGAACCCTTGTCCGAGTGATGCAACGATTAGAATCAAAATGAGATTTCATTACTCTATATAAGGTTGTTATTACAAAATGGAATATACTGGTAGAAGTCCCAGAGTCGGAGACGGAATTTATACCTCCTATACATAATATATACCAAAAGAAAAGTAACCTAGTTATAGCAACAACAGTAAAAAAAAAAATGATTATAAAAACAAACTAAAAAGAAAACAATTATAGAAACATACTAGAACACAAATTAAAAACAGTTGTACAACAAAACTTAATTGGCAATATACAATAAATGTGAACAAATTGAACAGAACAGCAGCATGTTTTAACAATTCCACAATTAGCTTTCCTTATGCTCACTAATGACTGCCTTCTTATCATCAAAAACTGGGAGGCACCACAATCACTTGAAACACTGAGAGCCTGTTACTGTCGTGTACTTAGATTTAGGTGCACAATAAAGACCCGCAAGTGGTCAAAATTAATCCGGAGCCCCCACTACAATGTGCCTCATTATCAGACCATGGTTTTGCGATGTAAAACCCCAGAATTTAATTTAACTAATTTGGGAACTGAAAGCTAATATAACTCTAACAGAATTAAATGACCAGACCTTCATATATATATATATAATCTCACACACACACACACACGCGCGCGCGCGCGCACACACACAGTGCAACCTTGTTGATACAATTCTGTTGCATACAATTTCCCGGTGCCAACATTGATGATCGACAACAACATAAAATGACCCAATACAGGTACGCTTTTTTTTTTTTACCAGTTCATATGTTCTCGAAAAACATGATCTTTCGGCACCAGCATTCAGTGCATCGCCAAACTGCTATCATATGATACGTTTTCTGGCTGCTAGACCCCATGTAAACAAGAAAAGGCACAACGTGCACACAATCAAGAACAGTAGCTCCCTGCTGCAGCAGCTTCCCCGCAATACTTGCCCGCCTGGCTCACGTCATAAAGCCGGCGCACATTCAGTTTCTTATCTGGTACCAGCAAGTCTACTCGTGGGTTGGTGCACACTGCATTCACCAACCCTATCCCTATTGCAATAAGCATCTTCACCTATCTATTTGACACCGCATGGGGCGTAGTGCCATTGGAATCGTACTGCATCCTTTTAGTAGCTGATAACCTAAATGTACCACCGTTTCCTGCTGTAGGTGGCACAAAGTGAGTGTCGTTTTTCACTCTGGCGGCATTGTCGGCATTGTATTCCGGCATCGCCCACCAGCTCAATTTCGTTTCAGTTTCCTGTCGCTGTCTTAAAGCACTATGAAATAGGATAACAAAATCACGTGTGTCGGGCCGTTTGGGCCCCACCAGCTCGAAGCGCGTTGAAGTATTATGCCGTAACAATTTGCACAATGCTTCCCATTACGTAGATAGCAGCTACAGTTGTCTGCGAAATTTTTTTTGTGACTTTGGATTGTAACTTTTCCTGGTTATTATGTGTTCTTGTCTCATTTTTCTCCAAAATGAATGAATGAGGTTCTGCTGTATATAGCTTTTTCTCGCTGATTATGTACATCCAGGGATCATCAGTTTCCTACATGTCTGCTATTGGTAAGGGGAGGCTAGAACGTGCTCAGTGATGGTGCTCAGTGATGGTGCAGATGGCAGTGCCTATGCAGCCAGCTTGTAAGGTGTCTATAAGAACAATGACAAGGTGAAAGAGAAATGAAAGAATTCAAGCTATGCAAATTTGTGTGCCCTTATCTTTTTGAGACAAGTGTACTAGCTACCACAGGCTAAGAAAAACACCAAGCAGCACAAAAAGATAGAGTTCACAATTTGAAACTGTGCTGGACTTGCCTTGGAGTTGCCATGTTTGCAGCCAAACATAAGTTAGAAGCAACCGAATCTACTGTCACATGTTCACACAGTGCTCCAAATGTACATGCATGTGCATCCATTTCTAAGCATACAAAATACAATGGGTTCCAATCTATTAACGGTAGCACAAAAATATAAAAGTACAACAGGAAGAAAAAGAGAGCTCTCCCACACAGAACATGCTAGACCTCCTATCCTTTAAACTGTTGAAGACTGTATTAACCCCTCCCCCCTCCCCCCCGGTTAAAAAAATGAACAAGCAAAACAAAGCAAGGCTACAGATTTTAAGTGGTCACATTGCTAAAGAAATCTGAACTGCTTGCTCAATTTTAATACAATTTGTGGGCAAGCTTAAGAGCAATACTGAAGGGCTCTTGGCAATATTCATTATTCTAGAATAACTTCCAAAAACTTATGGCTCTTGAACATTCACCTGGCTGTGTTTAGTGAGAAACGTTTTCATTCCATGATTTTGAAAAAGTTTAGCATTCTTGTGCATTACACAATATTACATTCTAAAAAGAGTTTGTGCCCATTGGGGCATATGTATGTCCCACAAAAATCTATTTTGCGTGCCTTTCCTTTATTGTGCGCTGAATAGTTCCAGGTCATGAACAGCATGCATTTTTTCATTGTGACAGCATTCTTGAAAGGAAAGTAGTAAGTGCAGAGTTGCAGAGATTTCAAGAAAGAAAACATAAGCAAGACAGGTGACACTTATTATTGGGAGACAAAGATACACCCCAAAGGGTGCAAACTTTTTTTTAGAGTGCAGGAAAACGCTACTGTAGAATCTTTTTTTATATTTCAGTAATTTTTCTAAGTGGGGGGGGGGGGGGGGGGGTATATGAATGGCACTGTCAGTGTAACCTTTTGCATAAAATTGCACCCAGATATAGAGACAAGTCCAGCCCGTGTACCATTAGAATGTAGCATTTTCAAAGGTGAACTTTGATAAAGAAACACAGAGAAAAATTGGTTCAGTGATTGAGAAGTGCAGCATTCCTGTGTAGAATTTCCCTGAAGAACACGTGGAAGATAACCGATGGTCATTAAGGGTTACGGACTGGATTCCAAGGGAAGGGAAGCGTAGCAGTGGGCTGCAGAAAGTTAGGTGGGTGGATGAGATTAAGAAGTTTGCAGGGACAACGTGGCCACAATTAGTACATGACCGGGGTAGTTGGAGAAGTATGGGAGAGGCCTTTGCCCTGCAGTGGGCGTAACCAAGCTGATGATGATGATGACACGTGGGGCCTTCAATTCCTGCATTGTTTTGTGGCATTTGCTTCAAGCATTCTTTCTTTTTACTTTTTTTCTTTTTTGCCACATTGAGGTGTCGAGTACACTGACTCTCACATGTAACAAGCACTGCTGGTTGCTTTTTCCCAGATGACTTGTTTTGTGTGTGCCAGAAACAATTCCCAAATTTTCTCTGCCTTCACTTAGCTCCACTTAGGTTCATTCACCTTTGGAGCAGCCGAGTAGCTCAGTGACTACTATGGCACGTAAAAAGTATGAAAGCATAATTTTTTTTTTTTTTTTTAGGCTCAGTCAAGTTCAGACGTCCTGCAATGGCATCAGCTAAATTTTTCACCTTGTCTCAGTTAAGGTTTTGTCATTCTGAAACAAACGTGTGCGCTTGGAAAATAGGCTTGTTTCCAATGTATGGAGTTATTTGGCTACTCGGATAAAATCCAAGTAGAAGTTAACAAAAGAAAATAGTCCCCCGGGAAGCTGTTATTATTTCCAAAAACGTAGTAACTCAAAGGTTTTAGTCTTCGCACATCTATCGTAATACCTCAATAGGTAACAGAATAATATCATCGTGTACTGTGATGATGCACCGATAAAACAAGCCAAGGAAACAATGAAACATGCTCGGGGCATTGCTGATTCCACACACTCTTCATGCTCCAATGCACACAAGGGAGCTACAACTAACAGCATGCACCACGGCAACTTCAGCATAGTGCAACTTGTAGCGAGATCAATAAATGTCTACAGTGCTTAGATTTGTAAGCACATGCACAAAACCTTGTTGAATATGAATAAATGTGCAAATGCATAAATGAAGCATTAACACCAAGGCTGGCATAGTCTAAAGAAACAGTTGCGATGGAACCAACAATACGGCAGCATTCACACAGACTCCGGCTGAGGGTAGCTGAACGTGCACAAGAAGTCGAACTGAGCCCTAGCAAAAGGATGTGATGTCAAGAAGAAAAGATGTCTTGTTTATGAGAGCCGAACAAAATATCAGCTGAGCTGTACAGAGATGTTGGATTGTGATGGCAATGAGGAAATTAATGAACCATTCGTCTAATCCAACATGCTTGACTTGTTTTGTTCCGATATTCTCAACATAAGGGATATTCACTGGTTTTAGAACTGGCTTCTATGTTGACTAAGGAAGGACCGAGCGTTTTACTGCTCAACAATAAATTTTTGCTTACCGCTACATATTGGTTGCAGACAAAAAGAAGAAATTTACTTCAGCCAAAATTTGTCCTTGTGAACTGAACAGTGAGTGTGGACTGTCAACGCAAGAACTTATTATTTTGAGCCCTAATTTGCCCCTGCGCATTATACACCAGGTTATGAACTACTGTCCAGAAAATATGGTACACGGCCAGGAGGCCTCGTCCTACCAAAGAGGCCCATACTAAGGCTTTAGTTCCACCAGAAGCAATAAATTTTATTTCCTCCTTGTCCTCCTCTTGATTCTTTTGCTGTACTTTATCAGTCAGTTAAGCATGCCAACCTACCATGATTTAAAACTTTAAAGAATTGGAATAAAGGAGGGAGACTTTTCCAGGGAAATCCATAGTGCAATGGTAGTTTGCATAGTAATGAGTGCCCTTTATATGCTACAGTAACTTGTTCAATGAGCTGAAAGGGTCCCTCACTAGGTTTGGGCATTGCAAGCAAACAAGTGTATTGTGTAGATCATGTTGTGACGATCATATCGGGAAAGTGTTGCGCTGATGTATGCTGCAAAAGCAGTTGAAAACGAACACCTTTGTAGCCCTCCACTTCAGAAAACTCTGCCACCCCGTTGGCAGGAACAACATTGCAACTTGTGCATTCATGTCATGCACCCCACCTGCAGCACATGAATAGGCAGTAGCAGTGTGAACTCTGAGATACTTGTTGTACACAGAGCATGTAGAACTGCCACCAGAAATGTGCGATACAGCATTAGAATGGAAGAGAGCCAGAGAAAAAAAAAATCACCAACGATTACGATTCTCCCTAATGTGAAATTTGAGCACGGCTCTATACGTGCTTTTATTTCTCTATATATTGGCTGGCACAGACAATCTGTCACGTGTCGCATGTTGCAGATGGAGCGAAGTGTGGTGCAACTGCGTTGCTTGTGGGGAATCGCAAGAGCATATGTGTGAGTGATGCTTGGCCGTGATTGACAGCAGCTGCCGCGGACGACCTCCGCTCATGCAGTGCTTTGTTTCCATACGAACGACGCGCACTACTCTGGCGCCATCTTGTAGACATCGCCACCACAAAGCCCCTTGTACTAGCAGCACGGCACTGCGCTTTTCTTCTCACGCTCTCGCCATAGCCTCCTCTTCCACTTTCCTCCTTACGCTCTCTTTGCTCTCGCTGGTTTCCCCCCCCTCCCCCTTATGCCCCACTGCACTCCGCAGTCGCTGTGCTCGTTTGCTCGGTTACGAAGTAGGGCGCTGACGCTCGCCGCAGGAACGAGCACCTAGGAGCTGCACTCTAAAACAAAACAGGAGGCAAGGGCCATAGAAAAATGTGTCATGGGCCCTCGGCTCCTCTAAGGGAAAGTGCAGCGGACGAGTGTTGCTGGTGGATGCTGGTCAAGGCATTGGTGGAGAGCCCGTTCTGTGGGAAAGGGTAGCTCACATTATCACCTTGCAAATTAAAAGCTTTAGCTACAAGCGGTATCTTCCTCCTGTCCAACACGTTTCTCAAGTCGTGTATGGCCAAGGCTGCCATTTGATAATCTGGTTTTTATTTGTTTGACAGTCCTACAGTCCTCAACGAGCCTCCAATGATGCTTTTAAAATTTCCACTTAAAAAGAAATTTTTTTAAGGGAACGAGGTTCAGTGATTTGAACTTGCTGAACGTTGCCATAGAGCAGCAGTTTGAAGAACAAGAGGAAAGAGTTTTTTCTTTGTTTTTGGAAGCCTTGCAGGCAACTACGACAAGATCAATAAAGTTAAAGATAATTATTTAAAACATAATATTTTTAGTCGTTCTGGTAGTTTTGTTTATGCCCGAGTGGCAAAATTTTATGATGGCCCCCCCATCCTATTGCTGCTTGCAATTCCTAATTCCAGGATACCTGTGCAGGTGTTACAGAAATTGATATTTATTGCAAATCCTGCACGGTAATATTTTGATGCTAGTAATGCATTGTGTTTTGCCATGCATGTTGCTCTTATAGCCTGTTTTACAGCCTTTTGATACATATTAACACTTTCAACCCTAGCTCAAGTTAAATCAATAATCGTTTCTCTGCTGGTTCTCATGCAATGATATGCAGGAGATAGAAGCAAAAATCTACTTCACAGCAATTCTGTGTGCAACTATCAAATCTTTGTGCAGATCAGGACAGTCGCAAGGTTGTGCCAGTTTGCCTTGATGTGCAGTTGTGAAAAAAGTGAAAAGGGTTGCAATATGTACAAGCACATTTGTAACTTGTGGTGGCTTCTACTCTCTGCATGGCTTAATTCTGCAGCAATTTGACTGCTCATTTTTCATCATGCTGAAGAGGTGCAGCATATTTCCAAGAATAGTGGAAGCTACATGTAGCATGATGTATGGTTGAACTTCGGTATCACAAACCTTGATTAAGCACTCTCGACTCTGTTGAGGACGAATTATTTGTATGCGTAATTTAATGTAATTCTGTACTGCAGTTCTGGTTTAACGAAGTTCTCGTGCATCATGTGCACATACCAAGGCTTCATGACAAGTAAAAAAGAAAAGAGGACAGGTCAGATGGATTTCATTATTTCTGCACTTCATTCCACGCACAAATGTTTCTGGTTAGTGTAATCAAGGTGCCCTCTACCATTTGTTGTCCCAGTAAGAAACCCGAGTTCTTTCTGTACCTTGTGAGTGCATCAGCAGTTGGGGAGGCTCAGTATGCAATATAGGGGGAAAAATGATTTGTGATATTTTGTTCTTTTTACTGAAAGTAGCTCAGAGAAGAGGCCTTTCCTCTCTTTAGCAGCAACCATATGTATGAAGAATACCACTGAGTCGCATAATTTTTGGTTGGCATCACCCAGTGTTGTCAGTGCAGTAATTTTGCTCTGCCGTGTAAGTGTAACTGTACTTGTAATTGCTGGTGAAATCTGGTCTGTGTGGTGATTGAATGAAGTCGGATCTTCATGTTGTGCATTTTGCACTGGTTTTTGTGCCGAGTGAAGTGGTCACTGCTATAGGCGATACTGCAGCAAAAATACATCAGAGACACATTCCATGTTGTTGCCGGCTTTTACTATCTCTAGTGGTGCCATGAAAGCACTTTTCTTAGCACAGTGGGAGCTCAGCTTGTTGCCACTGGCAGTATCTGTGGCAATCTTTGCAGAGTTATATATTGCTGATAGTGTGTAATAGATATAGACATACCTTAATATAACAAACACAGATATAATGAAATATATTTAAAAGCGTTTGTCAACTATGTCAGCATGTAATTACTATATGCATATAACATATATTCCATATAATGAAGGTAGTTTCATGTCGTATTTTTCATTAATGAGGTGCGATAGTATTTCACTACAGTATTTTAACCAAACAAAGAGATGAAAGTACCTTTGGCTTCTAGTGGTGCGCTTGGCAACATCTAACAGTGGTTTCAACTATTACACATTGCCTGCGACACAGCTTTGCTCTCTCCTGCATGCGCCTTTTACTATGCAGGAGAGAGCAAAGCTCTCTCCTGCATAGCCAAAGGCCACCCATGGTAGCATTATGCCTTCAACACAATGCTACCATGGGTGTGCCTTCTATTGAAATTATCATGCATATTTCTTGTAGAATTTTATTCACAAATTCTTAATGACATGGTTTTAGCCACCGGTAGTGTTCTAGGATGCTTTGCGGAATTTTTCCAACTCCTGCCATAAAATTATCCAATTAGTGAAATTTTTGTAATGAAGTTTTGAATGAATGTATCACTTTGTTATATAGATGTCCTTCTGATGCAATTATTTGAGAACTGTTTACCATGACCAACTAGTGCTGTGTTAAGTTATAGTCCTTAATCATAATTGTTGGACTGCAAAGCAAGAATGCCGCTGAAGTCAGGTAACTTAAAGGGGCACTAAACAGGAATAATAAGTTTAGCTGTATTAGTAATTTATGCTTTTGCAATAGCAATGTGACCAGTCTCACCATGAGAGGGGATTTGGTAAGTCAGAAAAGATGTAGAAATGAAAGAAGTGATGCCACGGTGAAGTTCCAGCACCAGTTTACCCTGACTTCGTGGATTTTGACAGCATCTACTCGAGTCTACTTAACGGTTTAAGCAAAGCACTTCATTGCATTTAAAAAATAGCCATGTACTCAACTTACCAAGCTTGAAGAGATTTCCTGTGCCAGACAACCCTGAAACCAGAAAATGTGCTTAAATCTGTGACAGCACAGTGACATACCAGAGCAGAGGTTTCGACACAAAACACAAGGAAGGGAAGTTTGGCTTTCACTTTCTCCAGTAATGATCAATCTTTTCTCACCGAGGTAATGAAAGTAGGGTTTTGAATGAATACTTTACTAGTGTTGCCCTTTTATGTCTCTTCACTTACCTAGAGCCTTGTATTCATGTTTCTGTACCATAAATGCTTCCAGGTGTCACCTGATGGGACATTACTCCAGAGAGATGATGTGCAGATAGCATTGGCAGCATCGGGCGCAGTGGCTGATAACTCCACTGACAGCACAGAGGAACAACGCGAGGGAGCTGGCAGCTCTACACCTTGTGAAGACTCGGAAGAACCCATGTTTCAAGGTTGCTGCACTTACTTACTGGGACATGGCAGAGGGATAGCTACTACTGGCCAGCTCACTAAGATTTCATTCGCACTACTTAAGACAATATTGCCACCTGTAGGCATGTTATGCACACTTTCATTGGTAGGATTTTTTCACAGGCAAAGAAATGATATTTAGAAGCAAAATTAGAAACTGCAAAGAAAAGGAAGTTGATGAAACATAAAGCCATGTTGGTGTGCACTGCATTTGCTAGTATTTGTGACATGACGTCCACGTCAAATCTTCATGAATTCTATTTGTTGGATATTTAAAAGGAGAATAGTAGTAAAATATGGCTGCATAAACTTTTCATTGCATTACTGAATTGCTAAAATTAGTCAGTGCTATGGCGGAAAGAGGTTTGTGTTTACTCACTGTAGGCAGAACTTCCCCTCAAATAAAACTGCTTCATATTTTTGAGTTTATTGTGCCCCTCAAAGGTACTAACACAAAAGCTGCCTTGTAATGGCTGTGCTTATATAATAGCCACAGTGCCAACTTTTGAACTTGTATTACGTGATGCATGTGGTTGAAAGGATGATCCACATCCACTGCCACGGCTGTGACTCATGCTGGCTAGCACTCTTACAGCACAAATACTCCCACATAATCCCATCTCCCACATACACAAATACGTAAGAAAGTTGACGGGAGAATGGCTGCCAAGGCAGCTTAATAGTAAAGCAACACACGCATAATGTGGAAGATGTGGGTTCAGATCCAGCCTGTGGCATGTTGTCTTTTTGTCTACTTTCATTTCCCTTTTTCTTATTATTTCTATGTTTGAATTAAAAAATAACAGTTAATTGCCCCTATGCTTTCCCTGGCTTCATTGTTTGCTTTGCATGGTTTTGTTCCACTCAAGAACCATGTACGAAAGACGTTCCAAACAAAAGTTTCGTCCTTTATTTTCACATGGAAACTTTATTGCCAAAAAAAATACACCATGGCATCATGAGCTATACACCTTGCGCTATTTTTCCACATAGTCACCACTGACATTGAGACATTTGTCATAGTGTGCAATCAGTTTCAGGAAACCATTCTGGTAAAACTTGGTGCCCTGCGATGCAAGGTCTGAGACGGGACCTCTTCACCATATACAGTCTGTAGGCATTCATGGATGACGAACACACTAGTCCCACATGCACATTCATACCGAATAACAGCACGCACTTCCATGGGCAACCACATTGTCAGCACACGTCTGTCTGCCATCGTGATTTGTACTCGACTAACCTCGGGCACGCTGGTCTGCTGCTACTCTCTCTTTAGCGCTCTGCACATGCGTCATTCCTCCTCCGCTGACGCTCCTTCCATCGTTGAACCAGCAATGGTCGTGGGTTCTTACGGTGATTGTTTGTTTCACCTGGTGTACTATCTTCTCTTTCAAAAAATGACAAAACTTACTTTTGAAAAGTCTTTTGTAATAAAGCAAATAGATCCAAACTCTTGGGTAGGCATACCTTTTGCCTATTGTAAAAATGTGACTGCTGATGAAATTGCTGCTTTATATTGACTAATGCTTAGTGTGGAGTAGGTTTACAATTGCTGTTAACTTCTGTTTAACTACTTTGGAGCATTGTTGCTTGTTCCTTCTTTAAGATGTGTGAAAGTTGCACGAGCAGTTTGATTTGACAGGTGAAATAGCCTTTATGTGGTGATAATACAGTAAAACATTATATTAGTAAAGTAACCAGAATGCGACTAAAAGGATTTTTGCAATGTTATGGATAAGTAAGGCCCACACTAGAACCTTAATTTAGGCTATAATAAACCTTGTCACTCTATGAAACCTTTATTAGTCCATGAGGAAAGGGCATGGGTGTAAAACATTGGTTAATCAGCTAGCATGAAGCAACCTTGTTACTTTAGGCAGGTGCACTCAAGGTCAGAAAAAGCATGCAAGCACTGGCTGTTTCTGTGGCCCTAGAGCTCAATATTGCCTAGAAAACCACCAATATGTGTTATGCATCTGTAGCTGACACCATGAGATTGGACATCAGCCAGATGGTCACAGTCAGAGGGCACATTTTTCTTATGTAATGGCACCACTAATGTTATAGTTGTTTGTTATCGTTGTGTGTGTAGGTCTGGCTGTTCAGTACATCAAGCATTTTTTTGTCACAGAAGCCATAGCAATTCATTGTGGAATGACGGTTATGTCGGCTGTATGTGGAATTATAGGGGCAGCTATTGCCTGGTTGAGCAATAATGAAGCTCAGGTTGTAGGTAGCAGTCGTACTTCCAAAGGAATACTAAGGAGAAAGGCTGTATCAGTTCATACTGAAGGCCAAACTTTGTTTGAATTTTGCATCCAAAATGTGGCACAATTTCACCATATTTTTTTTGTACATCAGCCTCCTTTTTTCTGGTAAAGTTCCACCCTTTGTGTGTGTACCCTTGCTTGTTAACCAAGCCTCCACTCACTATTTATTACACTCAACTATTTGCTATTCCAGAACTGCAACCTACCAATATGCTAAACCTATTACTGCTATTTAGTGTCCCATAAATCCACACTCAGTTGCATCTTGATGTTTTCTCCACTCCCAATGACCTTGTTGGTGATATTTTAGAAGATTGGTATGATTGTAAAACTTGATATGTCACAATCATTGTATGGATGTGCAGTTGTGCTTAGTTTGGTAGTCAAAAAATTTTCTTTCACCTAACGTAAATGATTTGGCTGTGTTTCTTATATTATTATGTATCCCTGCTACATTATCATCTTGTGCTCTTGTTTTTGATAAATATGCAGGTTACTTTATATCAAGTATATTATGTGCACAGTTGGTAATTTGCTCCTTTCTTGCATGAATAGATTGCATTAATGAGTAACACAGGTGAGTCTTCAGCTTCATTCACAAAAGGTCATGCAGTTGCACAGTGATCCATGTTGACAGAGTTGATATGTATAAGTTTTCATTTTACAGTGAAACTGTATACCTCTACCGTCCAAGGAAGTTTTCGTGTTGTTGTTGGCGGGGTAAGCAAAAAACTCCCCATACGTAGGCCGATCCCGGAGATAGTGCAATGCCGGGCCGACATGCGGTGGAGGTGAAGTAGGCGTTAAGCACTCCCCATACGTGGGCCAATCCCAAATATAGTGCAATGCCGGGCCAACCCGCGGCATAGGTGAAGCAGGCGTTAAGCACTCCTCATATGTGGGCTGATCCCGGAGATAGTGCAATGCCAGGCCGACTCGGGACGGAGGTGAAGCAGGCGTTAAGCACTCCCCATACGTGGGCCGATCCCAAAGATAGTGCAATAATACCGGGCTGACCCGCGGCGGAGGTGAAGCAGGTGTTAAGCACTCCCCATATGTGGGCTGATCCCGATGATAGTGCAATGCCGACCTGACCTGCAGCGGAGGTGACGCAGGCGTTAAGCACTCCCCATATGTGGGCTGATCCCGATGATAGTGTAATGCCAACCCGACCCGTGGCGGAGGTGAAGCAGGCGTTAAGCACTCCACATATGTGGGCTGATCCCGAAGATAGTGCAATGCCGGGCCGACTCGGGACGGAGGTGAAGCAGGCGTTAAGCACTCCCCATACATGGGCCGATCCCGAAGATAGTGCAATGCCGAGCCGACTCGGGACGGAGGTGAAGCAGGCGTTATGCACTCCCCATATGTGGGCTGATCCCGATGATAGTGTAATGCCAACCCGACCCGTGGCGGAGGTGAAGCAGGCGTTAAGCATTCCCCATACGTGGGCCGATGCCGAAGATAGTGCAATGCTGGGCCTACCCGCGGCAGAGCTGCAGTTCGCCATTAAGGGACCCACATACACAGCTTCGCTGGTCATCCTTCACAGGGTGGAAGGGCACTAAGTTTCTTAATCTTGTGGAGTATGCTGCAGTGGAGTTGTTAGTGATGAGAGTTTGAAGACGTTCACCATGAAAGCATAACCGGCATGACTTGTCGTTCACACTACCCTGTTGAAAAAAAAATCCATATGCACCGTAACTCCCACATCATCCAGTAATCCCATATGATTTGAGACTGTACAGGGTCGTTATATAAAGCTGATACTTTCATATGGGGTGTTATGGTATGCAAGTCTTTTCAGTAGGGCGGTTCTGCTTTCTTTGTGAACTCGCATGGAATACTTGACATTTTTGAGAATACCTGGCAGCCACGTTGCATGCATTTGTGTTCACTGTTCACAGTGCGAACAAACAGGTATTTATTTCTGTGTGGCTCCTCGTAACTCTATAACCCATTCTTTTCTAGATGGGGAGCCGATGCCTCTACAGATGTACCTCCAGGTGGGTAAGGAAGCAGCTGATGAGAACAGTGCCTCCATGGAGGATGTTGTCCAGGCAAATACTGGCACTGCTGTTGCCATTGTCACTCCTGATGGTGACGAATCGGATGCTGATGAACTGCCAACACCCGTGAGTGTGTTTCCTTTACTTGGTTATGCTTACTTTTGCAGGATTGATCTGGGTTCATGTAAAAAGAACTCCCTCATAATGACCTAAACATTGAATGTATCGAATCAGAGCATGCGACTGTCACTCTCCGAGAAAATACGTCATTCGCCGTCTCAAGTGCGGAAGGATAAATTATGCGGATCCCACGCACTGTGGGAATCTATGTAAGCGAAGCTTTCTGGGCTGTTTGCTTTGACTTACGATAATTAGTGGTGAAGTGGACAGCAAATGTTTAATTTCTTCAATGTTTAATCCAATACGAGAATGGTGAGTTGATGCTAAATGTTGCCTTGCATGCACCATTGCTGTTTGTCTACGTAGTCCACAGAATGCACACCGAGACATGTTTGCTTGAGGCGTTGCTGTCCGTCATTGTTCACAATATGCATGCCGAGACGTGTTTGCTTGAGGTGTTGCTGTCCGTCATTGTTCATAGCTTCTAAGAGGGTTGAACATTGTCATTGTCTCACATGGCACATCGCATCGCGGCAGAAGTGTTGGCAGTATTATGAGGCACGCCGTCTAGTGGCAGACTGCAGATTAATTTTGACAGCCTGGTGTTCTTTAATGTGCACTTAAACCTAAGCGCACGAGCATTCTTATACAGTTAAACCTCGATAACGAAGTCGGTAAAATTGGCAATTTGCTTTGGTATCTCGAAATTTCGTTGTATTAGAATTTGACTTTTTTTTTTTTTTTGTACAGTTGCTAATAAATTTTTCTTACACGGAAAGGGCCCGCAGAACTTTCCGAATGATTGAGCAATCAAAAAAAGCAAATTTGAATCAGAAAACAATTCATTTTGATAAATTTGGGAGTTGGCGATGAATGATATGGTTTCATGCCACAACGACGATATCTTCACATCTGCGGTACGAATTAAGCGAAGCTATCCACACTTTCGTGTGCACTCTGCCCCTGCGGCTGATAGCATCGCCCACACTGGGACGATACTATCGGGAAAAGCGCCGGCAGCGAGGAGCGAATGCTTTGTCTGCCTCTTGCTCCAACGGGTCACCGAAACTCGACATTACATAACCTCCAATACTAAACGCGCAGAAAGACAGCTTACATGGTGCCACCCTATAGGCGACCTGCAGCAACCTCGTTAACTGCGGACCAAAGTTCAGGCACTGAGAAACCGCTAGTAGAGGACCTCTTCCACCTCCTTATAGGCACCTTGTTGAACGCATTTACGCTCGTTGTCTATTGAGCAGCTTTCTTTGTCAAACTTCTCTGCCAAGCGGATGATTGTCGACACTGTTGGTTGCAATAGTCCATACTTATTGACCAAGTAACTCACTTTTTTTACCGTCCTTGTAGTCATTTACGATACTGCCCTTTGTTTCCAAATCTATTGGAGTGCACTTTCTTTTCACCAGCAACGTCGTGCATTGCCGATGATTGGCGAGCAGATCAGCCATCTTCCGTTTCGGCGGCGAGTCAAACGAGGATGAGAAAACACGTGGCCAGGAACGACTTTAATGCAACCAACAAAGATAAGCACGAGTGATTCAATAAATACATTGGCATAACTGCGCAGATTGCCATAGAATGCGAGGCCAGCAAGCAATCTGAGAGCAGGTTGGTGCAGTCCATTTGTGTTTCGGAGGGTGGCACAGCATAGAGCTATGGGCACAGCCCGTTTGTGTTCAGAGGGGGGAAAGGCAACGGGAAAGAGGCTGGCGATGCGAAGAAGGCTGGAAAATGAGCACTTGGCAGCCGTTAAAGAGCTGGGCGATTGTACAACTGCTTGAATTTCTCTTTTTCTTTTTTTTTTTCTTTTCAAGGATTTCGCATTTCATTACCTTTTGGCACGGACACCCAGCAACCAGATTTCATTATTATAACCGATAATGCAGCATGGTGGCATTGTAGTAAGCAGGTTATTTCACCACAGAAAACATATGAACATTGACGGTGCAGCAGATTCTTATTGTTATAACCAATATATTGTTAAAACTGGTGTCGTTATAAGTGGCTTCAACTGTATCAAATTACCCGGCTTTGTCATGTATTTCGTCAAGTATTTGGAAGGCAACAGCAACATTTTTCCTAGAGCATTTAGGCGAGGATTGTCATTTTCCCTGCAAAGTGACGTCCTCGTAAAGAACTCACCAGTCCACGCCAAGTACCTTGTTTCCTCAGCACTGCGTCCAGAATTACTGCACGCCCTACATGACGATCCGACCACTGGGCACCTTGGATTCTCCAGGACGCGAACGAGAATACGGGAATCATATTACTGGCCGCGCCTGATTGCCAACGTTACCTGTTCCCGCAAGACGTGCCGAGTCTCTCGGTGCCCACGAGGCCAGCAGGATTACTACAGCCGATTGAGCCCTTTTGGCGACCATTTCAGCAGATAGGGATGGATTTGTTGGGACTCTTTGCATTGGCGACATCTGGAAATAAGTGGATCGTTGTGGCTACCGACTACCTTACCCGCTTTACCAAAACGAAAGCTCTGCCTGAAGGTAGTGCTGACAAAGTTGCTAAATTCCTCGTTGAGAACATCCTGCTGCGACATGGCGCCCCAGAAGTACTCATCACCGACAGAGGAATGACCTTCACTGCAGAGCTCACCCAAGCCATTTTGCAATACAGCCAGACAAGCCACAGGAGGACGACTGCCTACCACCCGCAGACGGTTGGTCTTACCAGGCGCTGAACAAGACCCTCGCCGACATGCTTGCATTGTACGCATCGACGTCGAGCACAAGACGTGGGATGCCATCCTGCCATATGTAACCATTGTTTACAACACCGCGGTGCAAGAAACAGTGCAGATCGCGCCATTCAAATTGGTTTACAAAAGAAACCTGGTGGCGACTTTCGACACCATGCTGCCACATGTAACCGACAAAGAGAATCTCGATTTGCTGCCTATCTCCAGCGCGCCAAAGAAGCCCGTCAGCTTGCCCACCTGCGCATCAAGAACCAGCAGAGGACTGATAGCCGACACTACAATTTTCGATGACACTATGTGGAATACCAACTCGGCGACTTGTGTTTGGGTCTGGACTCTGATACGCCGACGAGGACTTGGTGAGAAACTCTTACGACACTATTTCAGACCCTATAAGATCAGCCGATGTATTGGCGCACTGGACTATGAGGTAGTGCCAGACGGCATTTCACAGTCGCAGAGCGGCGCTGCACACGACCTGAAGTTGTCCACGTGGTGCATCTTAAGCCTTTCTACGCCCGCTGACGAACTGAGGGACTTTCTTTGTTGCTTTATTGTTGTCATTTTTTTCTTTATTATGCTTGGTCTTGTTTTCGCTTTCGGGTTTGTAGCATCGTGACATTGCTTTTTATGGGGGAGGTATTGACGCATGTACTTGTTTATCTTTCTCGGCTGACCGCTTTTCACCGTCTAACAAACGTTATCGCTCAACGCAGGACTCGCCCGCATGTATCGGAAGTTTGTCGAATGTTATCAATGGTTCTATCCTCTGTCTTTTGTCACCAAACCTTGTGTGATCTGATTGTACATGCGACGCAGATTGAGTAGTACTTTCTGGAAGACATGCTTATACATTCAATGACTCATGTATAAAAGCCGACACGCTTGACCTGCTGATCGGATTTCCATCAATCACCGACTGTGTTCGCTGCTATCGTTATCCTTTGAGTGTAGCCTATATTTCTGGGCATAGGTTCACTCAATAAAGAGTTAGTTTCACGATTCACAGTTTTGCTACTGTGTCCTTGACCATTACTACCACATGACAATATTTAACAATTTTTTGTCCATAAGCCTGTTCGTTATAACTGGGTTTTACTGTAACATAGGTATATTTGTATTATATGTTACTTCATCATAACAAATTTACACTGCATTCTAATACCAATTCCAATTAATATGATTTGTTTCTTTGACTGCTTTGTCACGTGTATCATTTTTGGAGCATTTTGCACTCAGTTTGAGATTCTGAGCAAAATGGAATTTAAGGGAGAATGCAGAAATGTACGGGGGTTTTTATGTTGTATGTGAGCATTTCGATGAGGGCAGAATGCAAAGCACTCGTGTACTAAGATTTGGGGGGTTGTTAAAAAAACTATGAGAGGCCAAAATCAATCAAGAGACATCTGTAAAATATTATAGTCCTTATATTGTGTTGGAATGTTTAGTGACCCTAATCAATTAATGAATCAATCATTCAATCAATCATGTGTTGTGTAAGAATGCATCTCAGCACATCTCTTGTTAATTCATAAGAGTTTATAATTTATAAGAGAGCTTAGCAAAGAAATGGATGTCCCAATTCTCGAACATCGCTTAATGCCTCCAGCTAAGCTACTACCGCCCTGGGAGTGGCAGGTGATAGATTGTGATGTATCCTTTGTAGAGGTCAAAAAGCACGCTCCTGACCTCGAAAATTGCTATGTATTTCCGTGAACTTCAATCGAAGTACTGCTGTTCCGAATTCTATACAAGACGCGTCAAAATCACATTCTGGTGTATCTTATGCTGCTGTTGGTCCCTCTTTTTCTAAATCTGATGTATTGAACCCCCTAACGAGTATCTTCACTGCAGAAGCCTATGCTGTACTGTCTGCAGTAAAACATATAAAGAAATTAAAACTTGACAGAGCAATAACATTCACAGACTCGTTAAGTCTCGTAAAATCGCTGATCTCTTTACAAAAGTTTACAAATACAGTTTTCATTGAACTTTACTCACTCTTATGCAGCATTTATTTATCATATAGACGTAATAATATGCTGGGTACCTGGCTATAGAGGCATCGAGGGTAATGTACTAGCTGACAAAATGGCCACATCACTTACATCACCAGCTATTAATCCTCCGGCTACTGTGCCTGTCACAGATCTGAAGCCTTTCTTACGTAAGAAACTGCGAGACTACTGGCAACGCATGTGGGACGCGGAAACAACTAATAAGCTCCACGTGATAAAGCCACAGTTAGGATTCTGGCCCTCTGCAACAAAATCACGCCGAACAGATGTCCTATTCTGTCGTCTCAGAATAGGACACACATTTGGTACCCATAATTTTCCACTCACCGGAAATGATCCTCCAACCTGTGGTATATGCGGTGAGAGGCTGACCGTTCTCCACGTCCTCCTGGAATGTGGGGAAGCCAAATGTGAGAGAAAGAGACATTTTTCCTTAGCATACCGACAGCACATTCCTCTTCATCCTGTAATGTTTCTCGGTCCAGAGCCGCTTTTTAATACAAACACAGTCCTAGGTTTCCTCAGAGATGTTGTCTTACATGTTATTAGTCCCATACATTCGTAGCGCTTCCTCTCTTCAGAGGATGCCGCTGCAATAGTCGTACTGTATAGCACATGCCTCCAGGCCCTTGTGTTTCAAGGGCTCTGGTGAGGCAGTTGTGCTGAAGCAAATTTTGCATCTTTGATGGTCTGTATATCCTATCATTCTTCCGCAATGCAGTGTAAGGCTTATAGTACCCGTCATTAGTCATCGCCATAGTCTTATTGCACGTATATTTTACGCACTTTACAGCAACTATTTTTTAGGCCCCTTTACAGCCACGTCACATCAACTTCATAAAACCCATCACTCCACAGCAAAATCACTAACACTTGCGTGGCGCTCTTTGGCCATACCTGGCCCTTGCGCCAATGAAAACCACACATTCATTCATTCATTCATTTATGAATTTTGCACAGAAATTTTCATCCTGTTGGTCTTTCCAAGTGTTAAAAGTGTTCATCGCATTTTTGGCCAGCAGCAGTGCGTGTGTGAGCATATTTGGTAAGCGTATGAGTATTTGGTTGACAGAAATGCCATATGGGGAAGCTTTAATTGTGCATTGGGCACCTTGAGATGTTTGAAAAATTTTGTGTTCCACTTTTTTGCTTTTGTAGGTAGGTATCGATTTCATAATTGTGGTATGAAGCCTCAATACCTCAATAGCATCACCAATAATTAATTACTACACCTTTTATATGGCCCATTCTAAACACACATCAAGTGCAGTGCAGCTTTGGGTGTGAAAAGGACCCTCATCACATTACCGAAAGGGGAGATGGCAGTCACATACTGTCACCTACAACTTGAGAGCCCACTAGTCGGCCCGGTGCAGTGGTTAACCCATTGAGGGTTTTTGCCATACATGTACGGCACCACTCTTGTGTTTTATATTTTGTGTGTATTCGACACCACTGGTTGTTGAGAGGTGCTGCCATCCCTGTGGAGTTTCCCAAAGTGATATAAAATTGTGTTTCCACTTACTGGTGCACACAACTCGACTTGCTTATCTCCAAGCACATGATCATGTGGTCACGAGCACGTCGTCTACTACCTCCGAGGCCTATGTGGAGGAGATGCTATTGTTTTTTACAGCTGCCGCTGTCACATTTCCAGTGGCCCGGTGCAGTCACAGTTCAGAGATATTAATCAGTTTTCTTTTTCTTTGCCTTCGCTTGCAGTTCACATTCCTGTTCACTGCAATGCGTGCAGTTGTGATTTCAGTATGGCCGCACGCGGTGCGAGTAAAACATTTTTGAGACAGAATATTGTTTGCAAATAAATTATTGCGGTATTTGTGAGTTTTCAGTCATTTCCTTCTACTGAAAACTGCAATGAAAAAATTGTGCAGATCTTACACACTGTGGGAATCTATGTTATGCGAAGCATACTCCAGTCACCTGGCTATCTAGCATTGTTTGGGGTTCCACAAAAAGATACTAGGTGTTTCTGCGAATTGAATAGTTGTGTGATGACAGTGGCATGACGACAAATGTTGTAGATGATCATATGACAGCAATGGCAGGATCTCTATGACAGCTTTTCAACGCGAGCCTACGACATGGCGATTATTGGGTTCTACACGAATTGTGATGTCATCAGCGACTACATATTGTAGAATTGTACGTACCTGTGGCTATTTCATGTGGTGTATGTTAAAAGGACGACGGCATGTGTACTTCTGTGAATAAATGTTAGAACTTGGGCAATCATGAAGTCTGTACAACGTTGTTCAGTATTTACGTAGCGTAAGCTCCTACAAGGAAATACTAGGCAAAGTGGGCCAGTGCCAATGATTACCAGTGTATCATGGCTCCTCAGAGCACGGGCTGTCACAAGGAAAGCAGATGCCTAAGTGGCACAGGGTGCTCGCACCAAAATAGTGCAGTCTAACACGGCACCTCAAAGCATGAGCTGTCACAAGGAAATAAGATGGCAGTGACATGGGGTACAAACACCAAGTGTTTCAAAAAAGCTTTGGTACGCGAGAAACGGGTGTGCAATCATGGCCTAATGTTTAGAGCTCTCGGCTACTGTGCTTGACGGCAGAGGTTCGATTCTCACATCAGTCACACGTTATTTAATTATTCTTAAAGTGAGGTGAGTCAGCAACCTACCTTCTGCAATGTGCCAAGAGTGAGTGAAAGAATGCTTCGCATTAAAAATTGACCACAGGGGCCTGGTTTTCGAAAAAAAAAAAAAAAGAACAAATCGAACCCCAAAGGGTTAAAGGCCATACAGTGATTGTGTCGTTGAAAGGTGCCAAATCAGTTTTTCCACTTGTATGCTTCTCTTTGAAATTCAGGGGTAGACGCTCTCCGCTCTTGTTCCGTTGAGTGTTGAATGGAGTCCGCTTTTGGCAGCATGGTCATAGTACCCGTCGGTGGTGTCTGGTACTGTGAAACCACAACAGGTTTTGATAACATAATGAGTCTCTTATTTTTACATTCAAAGCCGCAGTGTACTTGGTGCACATTTCGAACTGGTTGCATTAAAAGGTAACATATTTATTTATTTGTTGTGCTCTCTGGAATTGAGACTCCATAGCGTAATTACTGGGTCAATGGATATCCAATAAAGCAATAAATATGAGTCAATCTCTGTGATCCTTTAACATTGGGGCCACACCTAGAACTGAAGTAAGGTGTATCTGGCACTTCCCTGCTTCTTAGCAGCACCACTAATATGATGTATTGTGCACCTGCTCATTGCAGACTGTTGTTCGACGTGTAGAGCGAGTGGAACGTCTGGAGGATTTTATGGATGTGGTGACTACATATCACTGCAAGTTCTGTAGCTTCTCCTGTGCCTGGCGCTCTGGACTTATGTCCCACTTCAGGAGTTGCCACGTGGCCCCATCATCAGGCAGCAGCTTCGATCCCATTGAACGACCTGTTAACAGCAGACCCGCAGTAAAGCCAGCATCCAAAACTGCCCGAGCAGGCAGCAATGCGGTGGCTTTTGCCCTGACTACAACAGGTGAGAACCTACCACGAGTGCCCGCTCATGGTCAGCATATCTAATTTGTCTTCACAGTAAATTTTGAAGGATCAACAACAAATAATTATAGTACCCCCCCACTCCTCTCTCTCTCTCTCTCTCTCTCTCTCTCTCTCTCTCTCTCTCTCTCTCTCTCTCTCTCTCTCTCTCTCTCTCTCTCTCTCTCTCTATCTATCTATCTATCTATCTATCTATCTATCTATCTATCTCTATCTCTATCTCTCTCTCTCTCTCTCTCATTTTGCCATTTTGTGCCAAGTCTGTCATCCAGGGTGCCCAATCCTGGATGGCTATGCAGAACGTGCTGGGGAACATTTTTTATATTAACTTTTTTATTTGTAATCATGATCGTGTTTATGTAGCCCTATCCTGAATGGTTTGGTAAGCGAATGCAATAGCAATTGCACTCTGGCATGAGAACAACTGACTACATAAGTGACAGTGGCCACAAGAAAGTAACATTTTATCACCGCAATCATTATGTGGCTCAGGTTTTCAAACTGTTGAATTATTTCTACAGTAATATAACAGGTGTTTCATATAACTTCAACCAAACTTTTTAAAAATATGCAGAGATGATTGAGACCTATGGTATATTGTTCATCTTCTTGGTTTGCTTGGTGTTACTTCTTGGTTTGCTTACATCTTTTTTGTGTAGTCTGCTCTGATAAAAATCAGAACCATGTAAGACTTGACAAAACTTGTAGCTCCTGTCGAGGACATTCCCCATCACCCTTTTGCTTTCTATATGTAGCAGAAAAATATAGCATGCCCCCCATCTTCGCGATAAGAAGAAAATGAGACATGCAGAAAATACCTTCACAGAAAGGAAGCTTTCATAATGAAAGCGGGGCTTTGATGTTGCCATTCGTACTTCCTTGGTTACAGATGCCAATCACACTGGGGTAGTATTCTTGAGCGATCACATTTAGAGATACTTACATCACTTTCACGAGATTTTGCCTGTTATGTGACTCTTCATTGAACTTGTCAAAGTGTGTGGCCGACAGCGTTCCTGGCACTGTGCACAGATAGCAAGCTTGGCACAGCGCCAGAGACGTTGATGGCTATGTAGGCTGATGCATCTGGTGCCGAGTCATGCAAAATTCCACGAAAGTGATAGTTGATTGCCTGAGAATGCTGTTCTGTGTAGTCATAGTTGAGCACAAAATGAGCCCACAGCAACCTTCATGGAAACATGCTGTCACCATCTTGTGATGGCAATGACACTGCCTCTGACGGCTCTGACTGTAGGCTGTTACCAAAGCCACGAACATGATTTTGATTTCGTATCCAATTGTAACGTGCAGGCGATTTTCGGATCCATTTTCTAGAAAAAGAAAAGATGTGCATTAGATTCAGGTAAATACAGTACATGTTTGGTGGCAGAAGCAAGTTCCAAGTAGTTCTGCAGGTGCATGTATAGCAGCGATTAAACATTCGAAAAACAAACTTTTTCAGAACAAAGTGGTACCTAGTATCGCTCTGGAGGTGCTGCAACCTTTTGTGAAGTCTAAAAAATTTCTTATTGTGTTGAGCCACCCCATGGCTTGCTCCAGAACTGATATTTTGCTTCATTCTATGGTGGTTACCACCGTGGTAGTCAGGAGTATTCTCACTTTGCCAAGTTTACTGCTGCGTGCTCTTGCTTGGACTTGCACACTTTATATACAGCATTCTCGTGCATGTTGTTTTGAGTACTGGGCATTGACAAAACTGATATTTATCTTGTTTTTTTATCACTCAAACCATCTGAGGTGCTTTCCTGCATGACTTTCCTGTAGGCGTGTGACTATTTTGTTTACAGGTGAGCACACACAAGATGGTGACACTGTGATGTGTGTGTCTCTTTTACCAAGATGTGTGAGATCTGATAGAATCTCATCTAGCGATCGAACAATTGGTTACTGTAAGTTTTTCATTTGCTTCATGTTTTTTATGGGTACCCGCCACTGAGTTTGCTTGTAGACGTTCACATGGCATGCCTCGCTATTGCTATATAAGCACATGCCTGAGGCTGTATTCTGTAATGAAACACTTAATTTCCCATTCATGTGGTCCTTCATTGATTCAGACATTGCTTGAAGACTGCCACAACACCGCCCTCTTTGCTGGGATCACCCCCTTGGCACAACACATAATGAATTTAAAGAAGGAAATGGAGTTTAACAAAAAACAGGCCCTAGTTTTTCACCTATTTAAAATATAAAGATAAGTTGTGTGAACTTTAATACATTTGTAAAAATATTATGCTAGTTTATCCATGTATTCAACAAAAGAACTATGTATGTATAAATCCGCACAAACAAAATTTTGTCGCTTTAATGTGACCAAGACATTTATTTGTTTTTTCTGGAAATAAGTCACTATAAAGAATTTAAGTGAGCAATTAAAAGAATACAACTTGAGGGGGGGGGGGAGGGGGACATTTCTAAAAAAGAAATGTTACCTTCAAATGTTATGAGTATGATGTCTCTTTAGACTGTTGATATCCTGTTTGATTCTATCAATATAGAGATATTTGTTAAATTTTCACCACACTCTAATCACACATTGTGGTAATTTTGTCCCTTGATGTGCCATTAATTGAGAAGTAATAGGTTACTATATTCAAAATGTCAAGCACCATCTGTCGACTTGCAGCAAAACGCCATCCGTCATCTTGGTTAAGGCATGGCAAAACAAAACTGTTCGCTCTATAGCATGGGTACCTGCATAGCTGCTGCTTTCACCTTTGTTCTGTGGTGTCCTCCCACTGCTATTTGCTGCTAAATGCTAAGCATGGGCAGGGGTGGGACTCCTGCACCAAGCTGCGTCAGAACGGCTTCGACATGTGTGCTCCGGCATTGGCCGTGAACAGCGAGTGGAGTCATTCTCCAAAAAAGAGTGCAGCTGTTCACATTCTACACACTGCGTGACGGCGCCTCCCACACAGTTTCTCGTAATTTTCGCGCTTATAACAGTGGACGTAACAGTGCTTCTGGCAAGGGGCTGGCATGCACGTGGCCGCTCCCACATTTCGACGCTGTGGTCAGAACGGCCAGTGCAACTGTATTTAGAGTGTACTAGAATACGGTTGAGTGGGCCAAGCAGTGCGGTGCTCCCTAGCTGAGGTGCAAAACAACAAAAAGTAGGCTGAAGATGCCGTGAGCAAACTAGATATTAGGGAGGTGCGTGCTGCACTCTGTTCAATTGGCTGGCGTCTTTGTCCCCAGTTTCGATTGCAGCTCTTTGGGTCCGCGTTGAGGTATGGTGACCCAGAAGTTACATTTTTCCCCGCTATCATCATGAGCGTCGGCACGGGAATATATAGTTCAATCGTAGTGCCACCGATGTTTCCGACTTTACAGGAAAGCATATGCCATGCCAGCTGCTCAACCCACTCTTCCATATTCTGGTACACTATAGCTACAATATTCGCTACACGTCATTCGCTACACGTACCTGTCGTAGGGGATGTTACTGAAATGCCCTTGAGCCTAGAACTTGTTAGAAGTCTTAAGCAAGCAAAGAACAAGTACATAGTAAGGATTGATGCAGAAGGAAGTTTCTCTAAGCAGAAGCAGCCAACAAATGCAAGTGAAACCAGTTGTCAAGACAAGGTTGCAGAAGAAAAAAAAAAACATTAGAAGAACAAGTGGCTGCAAGCAGGGCACTCCTCGCAAGTGCAGAAGAGGTGATTAGCACAGGAATGCAATGTAAAGATATGGTTAAGGTTCAAAGTGGCCATACTCTTCTAACAAAAGGCAACTCCAGCCTGGAGTTTGCACTCTCAAAGCTTCGAGAGGCGGAAAAACAGATATAACGCGCAAAAAAATTAAGCATTAGGTGCTTTCGAATCGCTATAGTCTATTAGAGATGGCTTTCAATAAACCACAATCATTCGCTTATTCTGGCTTCTCTGTACATTCTGTTGGTGAAGCACATTTCCAGGCATTTCACCCACACTATCGAGACATTAAAGAAACATGTATTTATAAACAATGACCTGGACTACTTTCCAAAATTTCGGACTCACTACAGTCGAACCCGACTATATCGAACCCGTTTACATCGAATTATTCTATATATCGAACAATTTCTGGTCACGGTATAGTTACAATGAGTATATATAGCAAAAATTACGCCTACATCGAACAAATATTGCAGTGACTCCCGATATATCAAACGTCAAGCCGCGGAAAAGTGCCCCCAGAAGTTGGCTTTCCCTCGCGGTAGCGGGGAAACCCGGCGGCGCGGCTCCATCCAACTGCTCTCCCTACCGTGACCGCGCTGCCTCGGGCTGTTCAGGCGAGCCGTCGACACTCCCCCTGTCGCGCATAGTGAAGTCTATTATCCTCCCTCTTTCTCTATCATCTTTCACTTCCCCTCCCTCTCCCCTGACGACGCTTCGCCGTGCTCCCTCACGGGTTGCAAAATCAAGCGTCCTTCCTTTCTTTAGATCACTATCTATCGACACTCCCCAGCAAAAAATGATCCTGGCCCGCCTACAGCGCTTGCTCAGACAGCCAACCAGAGGCTCTTGTGCGCTCTTCATGCAAGATGGCGAAAGTGCGAGTTATCTGGCTGCTTCTCTGGTTTATCGTGTTTGCGCCTTGTGGGCCTTCTCCCGCAGTGTTGCCGTGATGAAGCGGCAGAATTCGCCTTTCGTCGTGAAGATCGAAATCATAAATCGCGTCGAACGCGATATCCCCGCAGCGTGCAAGATTCCGAGGAGCACTCTCAGCACGATTAGGGCTAAAGTGGCCAGACTCGCAACCCGGTGCCCATGGCGCCCGACGCGTATGCACGGCCGTGTACGAGGCGTTCTTCATACGTGCCGGTTTCCGCGTGCTCGGTGATGACTGTAAATTCTGATGAATGCGACGAAGCCGTTGCCGGTGTTGCCGAAGTTTGGAGCGAGCTGTCAAAATTTCCGGGACATTCGAATCAACGGTGGACGAGTTTGTGAGTGCAGATGATGGTGTCGCGACGACGGTAGATCCCGAAACGAAGACTACATCGCCGACATCGTACCGAGCACAAATGAAAATAGGCACGTTGAGGAAAGCAACTACGGTCCTTTGCCCACATCCTCCGAAGTGATTGGTGCAGTCGCATTAGTCCGGTGCTTCTGCGCGAATGCGGAAGGTTGCGGCCTCAGCTGCTCGGACTCCTTAGACAACGTGGGGACGTGCGTGCGTCGCAGGCAGCGAAATTGCCCAAGCAGAAGAAAATGCAGGACTAATTTATGCGAAACTAAGCTATTTTCGTCAATAAAGTGATTTTATAAATGGTATGTGCTTTTATGACATCCAATTATTTAGCAGGCTTATATCGAATTATGCTCTATATCGAACTGATAGGCGTTTTTTTGCGAGTTCGATATAGCCGGGTTTGACTGTATTGCAGAATGCAAGTATTTGGTGATTGCTACCACTGATTAAAAATCTGCTGGCACTATTATCAAAATTTGCATGCACTAGAAGGTTTCAGTACCGAGGTAATCTGCTCCAAAATTCAGATTGGACTGCTCTAAACTGCTTCAAAATGAAATTTTACCTGCTCCTAATTGCTATAAAATGAAATTTAGCCTGCTCCAAGCTTCTCAAAAATGAAATTTTGTCTCTTCTAAACTGCTCTAAAATGCAATTTTACTTGCTCCAAAAATTGCTCAAAATGGCTTTGGGCAGTCCCAACCCTACAAAGGATCCGTGGTAACGTTGGAAACAACCTAGGGCATCTCTCTCTCTCTCTCTCTTTTTTCCAGACGAAATATAGGTAGAACGAACTTCTTAGAAGACAGCAATGCTCACAAAAATTATATTTAAATTTGTACTGCAAGAAAAAGAGACACTTTGACGCGTAATTAGTGCAAGTGTGCAGATGGGGCATTTATAATTCCATTTATTCACTGAAAAATACAAACAGCTCATTAAAGTTCACTGAAGCAGGTATTACAAAGCGGGGGAAAAGAAATAGAAGAGTGGTTACAATGTCACTGCAGATTACTACTGCTCATCTTCACATAGAAGCACACCGATGATAGAGATCGACAGAGCCTGTGCACTTTTCGTGCTTCGCCACTCACTGTGCTGCTGTATCATACATGCATTCATTTTCCGTACTTTCTTTTGGCATTTAATACTCTTGTATTTCTTTGTTTCCGGCTCTGCAATTGAGATGCCGCTCTAGTAGCTCTAGCCATTGCTTTGCAGGATTGCTCATGTTATTGTGCTCTGTTTGTAGCCGGAGAATTTGTGAACTGCAAATCCTCAACCTATAGAAGACACAAAAGCAGTGTGAGAATTAAGCAGTTCGAGCGAGAAAAAATGCACGCAACATTTTATTGTGTGAAAACTTGATACATTCTGTGGCGAACAAAAAATAAACGCCACATAGAACCAAGACCTGACTTGTACACTTTCACTCAAAATGAGAATTTAACATGAGCAGAGCAACCACAGTTCTTATTAGTTGCATGCATGGAGCTTTACTATTAGCTGTGATGCTTAACACTAGTGCCAGAGCTTTGATATTTCACATGCGAAACATTTTCTTGCAGACATAAAGAATCTGGGGCATTGTATTGCACCATGAGATTGTTTTAAAGGCCTGATGCTAAAATTTAAGAGCAAATAAGGGATTTCAGGGTACTTAGCTCAGGTTCTCTAAGCACATGTTGCTGCTAAAAGGTTCGGATATAGTTTTCAGATTCAAAGCTGTACGTCCCTTGAGAATTCCATCCCGATGGATATCCAAGTGTGCAAAAACCCACTGGCATGACTTCGTTGATTCGTGGCAGCACAGTGATGTTAATTGCTCGTAAATCGCTGGGCAATTAAGCAATTATTACATATTAGAATACAGAATAGCTGCGCAGCAATGATCACCCAGGCTCACAACATGCAGCTGCCTCACGACTATGCTGTAACAAGTAGAGTGGGTGTGGCCAGTGTTGCCATACAACTATGCATTTTGAATATTCTCTAATGGTTTGTAATGGCAGCAATAGCATTTTAAGTGTTCTTGTTATTTACTATTGACGAGCTTGTGCCACGTGAAAGCAAGCACTGACGTAAGCTTCATACAA
Source organism: Dermacentor andersoni (assembly GCF_023375885.2). NCBI lineage: Eukaryota > Metazoa > Arthropoda > Arachnida > Ixodida > Ixodidae > Dermacentor > Dermacentor andersoni. Next base: position 147,158,111 of record NC_092814.1, read on the forward strand.
ACAGTGTGTAACGGAAACTGAAAGATTTATATCGCACCATTCTTTTTCTCCGTTTTTTTTTTTTCCTTGATCTACGCATGCTTGCACGGGCAATGTCACCGCAGTACTAGTGACATAAAATGGATAGGCATTCGCAGTAGTTGGTGGGGCTGATCACTCGAGAAACCAAACTCCGCTTCACATGTGCTGCTGTCAGTTCAGCTTATGCCCATGGTCGCATGCCCAATTTCTATGTAATCGTCTATGGGTACGAACATATCAAGGACAAGCTACCTGCAATGGCATGCCGCCCAACACACCTGCCAGCTAGGCCTAACCAGTGTGCCTTGTCGGAAGTCGGCGACCAAAGTTGCTGTTTGGTGCCGAGTCAACGAAACGCATATCAGTGACTACGTAACACCTGGAAAGCAGAGGAACCACCTTGATTACAAAAGTGAGGATACAAGTGGCACGGACAAAACTTGAATGGCAGCAACTTCATCCGTGGTTGCCATGTTCTGGACGTTGTGAGCACGCCGATCAGTACGAGAAATCAAGCAAGAGATTATATGGCACCAGAAATTTCGGACGCCATTCTACACTACTTCTGTGGATTTGGTGGAAGTGCCACGGGAAATTTCGAATAATCAATCAGGTTTTGTTTCTCGGAGATTAACCTTTCAACATTCATCAATTTAAATGGATGCAAACGTCTTGGTTGCATGCTTCGATTCTCAGATACGCACGGCTGCCTGGTCTACATGTATTGCATATGTGCAGCCTTTGAAAAATGTTGTTCTGGTTATAGTGCAATACTGCTTATAGCGCAGATATTCGTGACTCCAGCGACTTATGCTATAAGCGGTCTAGGCTGTAGTGTCGGATGTATTTAATATTTCAATGGCCATTGAGTTTTCCATGGAGAAATTATACAACTTCTTATAATCTATAGAGTTTTAGTCTTTCGAAGGCCATAGCTGTTGAAAGTGACCGCATGAGACATGTAGTAGAGGTTTTAAAGGGGGGTGGAATGCAAGAATGGTTGTGTACTGCACTTTTGGTGCCTGCATTTTAAAGAACCATAGGTAGCCAGAATTAAGCTGTAGTCTTCCACTGCAACATGTGTCAGTATTCCTGTGCGTATGCCAACGGTTAGGGTCTCATCATAAAATTCCACACTTTTAGACCGTGGTTATACAATTATTGTAATGATACCAATAATTCTGTGATTTTCTAATAGCATCCAGTGTAGGGCAAAACTGATGTCAAAATATTGCAATTACAGTCGCCGACTGAATTTGCAGTCTTAATTTTTCAGACCCACTCGATCATTCAGACCTTACTACAGCATTGCCACCCATTCCATTGGACAAACATATAATGAACAGCAACTGAAATTTCAGCTGACATTAGATGTATATTTCATGAATACACTTTATATATACCTCCAGCCTGTGGTGCAGATCATTGTAGTTGTGACTCTAGAACATTGTTCTGTTTCTCAGGATTTTTACATCAGTCTAAGTGAATTTTTTAATAAACATTCAGCATCTTGAGCATCCTGTTTCCGGGGGGGGACTTAGCCCCTCCCTGTTGCAAACACACCTAACGTGCCGTTACCAGAGCTTTGTTACCCACATCTTATGAAGATCCTTTTGACTTGCATCGACCTTTTCACTTGAAATTTTACTGGGGCTAATAACTTACTGCATCATTGTTGGCGCGGACGTGCATGGCTTTTAATTCATACTTTCACTTTATTTCTGCGAATCCTGACAATAGGAGGACCTGCGCATTAGAAGCACTAGCAGTGGTTGCCTCATCCGTATTTTCTCACTTCAACATTGCTTTAAATGTCCACTGTAAGTGCGATGCACATACACAATATATTCAAATATACACACAGGATAAAGTTTATTATATTTTTGAAAGAGATGGAGGTAGGCAATTAAAGATTACTTCTAAAGGTATGGATAGCCTATGCCTAGAGAATGAATATGTTGCTGTAAGTTCACCACGCTTCAAATTGCTTTGCACGCTTTTTTGGCCATGAAAAAAACCTATAGGCTTGAGTGACCCTTTCAGCGGAGCCTTTTATCAATGGCGTATGAAATGCATGTGAATGTTGTGTGTCTCAGTATTGCTTCTCTTTCCAGTAAGCAATGTTAATGACTCTTAAAAAAAGAAGATATTGATGGGCTAGTCCGTGAGCCTTGATATTGAAGCAGAGCACTTACATCTGACTCGTACACGTACACATAGAAAGGAAATACACAGGCGCTGTGTATGCCCTTTGTATGTGTACGCATACGTGTAAGATGTAAGTGCGCTGCTTCAATATCGCATAATATTTTGGAAAAAAAAAACATTTCTAATAAACTACAACATTTATTAGAGATAGAAACATTGTCACTTGCATGCAAAGGTCATAAATATATACAGGGTGTCCTGTCATGCACCAAGATTTTAAAAAAGAGCAATGCGTTACTCGAAGAAAACCCAGTGCATATTGTTTCCAGTGCAGTGGAGTAGCTGCCAGTACTTTTTCGTTAATGAGATTGAATTAGGTAATTGTAATTATCTAACTCAAGACTTACTATCCTAATTATGAAAGCGTCAATGAGGCATTTGAAGGCACAGCCACGAGACATCTAATTGCGTTATGTTCGGCGACATGCTAATATGTACTAATATTTTTCCGACTGATAAATAAACCCCACGAAATATGGAGAATACCACGTGGCTGTGTTCCCACCCGGATCATAAAGCAGCACCCTCAAACAGGCTCCATCTTAGCTATCCAGAATGAAATAAAGAACATCGTGATCGAGCTAGTGCATTACCTGCCGCACCCTGGCCGAAGTATCACATCGCATTTGGTGTTAGTTGGAAACAAGCTGCGGTAGCTGTTGTCTTAGCGTTGATAAAGTGCATTGTTTTTTTTGTTTTTTTTTTTGGCCACAAAACTTATCACAACAAAAGTGAATTGACAACGTCAGTGCAAACGTTTAAAGGTGCGTTTTGTTTCGTCCCAGTTGCAATGTCTTTCTCTAATGAGCAGAAGGTAAACATGATCCTTACCTTGGGATCTGCAAATGGCAACAAGAGGCAGGCCGCAAATATATATTTCAGTCATGGAAGTGTGGCGGTAGACCAAACACATCGACTATCATCAGAAATGAAGAAATCCTGAGACAAACCGGCAACTTCAAGAAACAACGGTGGAGGACTCCATCTTTGAATCCTAGCCTACACACGGATGTTCTAGCATGTATGGTCTCAAACCCTCATGCTAGCATGGGATGTGGCCGCCCAGATACCAATTTCGAAGTCATCAGTTTGGAGGATTCTAAATGATGGCCTTTCACCCGTACTACATTAACCAGCACCAATGCTTAGAAGATAGGAACCTGTAGAATCGTCTCGATTTCTCTCATTGGGCCCTCACAAAAGGCCATGGGCCACCGGACTTTTTGAGCAATATCATGTGCACAGATGAAGCCAATTTTCGCAAGAGTGCGCCTAGGTAAATTTGCATAATGCACACTATTGGAGGGCCTCCAATCTACACTGAGTAAAGCGCAGTCAGCACCAGTACCAGTGGTCGCTCAGTGTGTGGTTCGGAATTTACGCCGGTGCTGTCGTCGGTCCCATCTCTGATCACACACTGACTGGACGGCGTTACGTGAACGAAATCCTTGGAGTGGTGGATGAGTTTCTCAGGGAAGTCCCGCTGTCATGTCTTCCACTTCTCTGGTGTCATCAAGATATCGCACCCGGACACAGCAGCAGCCAAGCGCGAAACTGGCTGGATAGGACTTTATGCGCAATAGATTGGAAGGCACAGGCGTGTAAATTGGGTGGCTAGGTCACCTGACCTCTCCCCACTTGATTTCTTTCTTTGGGGTTATGTGAAAGGTCGTGCTTACGTGATCGAGACAGACGTCATATTAGTTCAAGGCAAGGATAACAGATGTCTGCCGTAGAATTGCGGCTTCGGTCATCAAGAAAGCCACTGAAGAAGTGATAAAACGGACACAGTACTGCGTAGCTGCAAAAGGGAGACCTATTTGAACATGTCCTCTAGGCTGGCTTTCAACGGAGCTTACAAATGATAGAAATCACACTGAAACACTGAAATCACTGAGGCACACTGAAATGTGATGGTTTTCTTTTTGTGTAGACATCCTGATTGCCAATTCGGCTCATTTAGAAGTGGTATGTTTACTTTCTTGAACGCATCGGTTTTGCCTTTTCTCTACACGTTAGTCGCTTCCCGGTCTGTTTATTTCGCTTTTATTTTTTGACACGAACCTGTTTTTGCAGCATGTATACATTCATGAAAAATAAAATGCTCACTTTAATTTGGATTTGGTCCGAAGCAAGTTTCCGGCCCGAAATATAGACCGTTTTCATGCTTACAAACAGAGTTCCCACAAGACTTCTGGTTAAGCCCTCAGGACAACACAAGTTAAAATAGCCTATAAACTTACAGGACCCTCCAGCTGGCACCAGTTTTGTTGAGGAGTTGGAGTGTTTGACAATGAATTGTATTGTTCATGAGTTCGACGCATGCTGCATATTCTTTATATCTGAAAACATCAAGAATACGTGCCTACAGTATACTATGTGGCAAAATACTTCTTTTTTCTTGGTTAACTGGACTCTCGAAAATGGCTGACCGGAAGTTCTCTGGGGTCATGAACGCGCTGCTGCTACATCGCCGATGAAAAAGGTCTATAGCTTCGCGTGCACACTTTCGATGCGGTGCGAGCAAAGCCGGAATTTTGAACAATTCTATATATGCCTATCACATTGCTTTTGGCATTTCGTGCTTGGTCAGAGCAGCGCTTCGGCCACATTATCAAGGGGCTTTTGTTATCAACGTGATCAGTCAGCCTTGAGAGACGGATAATAAGTTTGATGTAGAAATGAAAGGAAGAAATAGCTGCAATGCCGTGAAACGTGCTGTAGGTGCCTCTTCCGTACCATTATCAAGGAGATGCGCTCTCTCTTCGGGTTTGTGACAGGCAGTGCAGTTGCTTTCAGTCAGCTTATTTCAGGGTGCTGCTTTATGAGAGCGGGTTGGAGCGCACTCGCATGGTATTCTTCATACTTCGTGGGGGCATTTTTTTTTTTTTTTTTTTTTTTTTTTTTGCCAGTCAGAGAAATATTGTGTGCCACTAGCACGTCGCTTAAAACACCACAGTTAGATGTTATATTGGGGTGTCTACAAATGCCTCATTGACACTTTGGAAATTAGGACAGTACTTCTTGAGTTAGACAATTAATTGCAATTACTGAATTAAATCTCAATCACGAAAGAATTACTGGCGGCTACTCCACTGTACTGGAAACTAAGTTTTCTTCAAATGACACAACTGCTCTTTCTTTAAGTATTGGTGCATGATAGTTGGAGAACGCTATAATACACTCATTAACTGAAATGAGGCCAAGCCAGATTCACTAGAAATCAGTAACAGTCATGTACAGGAGTGCTTACACTTGGACTTACAGAAAAAGACAAAAAAAAAAAAAAAGACAGAGAGGCTGCAGTTTCACCGGAAAGGTGAAGAGTTATTAGTGATAGCGAAGTATGCGACAATTACACGAAGGAAGATTACACCACCGAGAGGACTCTGGCTGTGAAATTGAATGGTCCCCTACTATGAGGTCTTGTATCTACTGATATAGCGCCATCACTACAGTGCTAAACTCTTCGAGGTCACGCGAAGCTTCTTCAAGTACAACAAATATGTATGTATATATATATATATATGGAGTTCGGAAAGCTGGTCAGGCCCCCCTCCCCCCCCCCCCCCTGGAAAAATGAAAACTCTCCGCCTATGGAAGTCGCAATGTCACGGTGATCTGGTGTGGGAACTTTAGTGTTGCATCACCACCCTTTTTTGCATCTCTTCAGGTTTACCAAGCCTCTAACGGTAAAAGTGGCTGTTTTGCTATTTCAGAAACATAATTTACTGATAGAGCTAACTTGAATATTCATCTTTGGTCTACGTTCAAAGAACCTTTCACCATGCCTCGGGATGAACTAGAAGTTGTAAAGCACCATTCAGGGAGTGTTTTACTACAAGAACAGAGTTTAGTGGTAGCTTTGATAGAAGCAAATTAAACGTAGCAAGGCCATGGTGTGAGGTGGCAAGCTCTCCAAATTGAAGTATTCATTTTAATTATATTCTAAATTTCCAGGTCCTGGTTTGAACACTGCTGTTGCTGGCGCTGCTACTGGTGCAGGAGCTGAGCCAAGCATAGAAGGTATCACTGTGTTATCACTTTGATAGGGTATGGAGTGTACTTTATGTGGAGCACATACAATCAAACATCGATACTGCTGAATACCATTAATTCGACCTCAGTTGAATTTTCGCTAAATTCGGATGCACTGGAAAGTTTTAGTGAGAAACTTTACATTGGGGGGCTGTGGAAGGAAAACATGTTTAGTTCAAACGCGAAAGCATGCTGCTTCAATTAAATCAACCCCCACCAGCACGCCTTCATGCATGGAGCGGTTACTAAAAGCTTGAAAACAAGAAATTCAGCAGATAGGGCTACTGCATCCCTAGGCGTGAAAATGTTTTATATCGCTTAGTGACCGACACTCCTGTCGCCCCTAAAGCCATCCATTCATGTTTGTTTTGTTGGAGCCACCGATAACAGATCTGCAGAACTTTTTCTTTATTGTCTTACACTGAGGTAGCGTTTAAACGTGTTGATGCTCTTCCCCGCATGTTGGTTGAGTCATGCTTTAGAGCAAGAAAAAAAAAACACATTGTAGACTACTTCAAAAGTTAAAGAAAGATACGAATTCATACATATTATCACCGTTCCTAATTCACCCCTTCAATTCGTACTTCAACCAAATCTGGTGGTCCTGCAAGGATCAAAATATTATGAGCCAACTGTATAATGAACATGGATATTACAAATAATCGGACATAACATTAGCCCCAAAATGTTTCTTGCCAATTTCAGCATGTAACCATACAGTTAAACCTTGATATAACGAAGTTGGTAAAATTGTGAGTTTGCTTCCTTATATCGAAATTTAATTGTATAGAAATTAAACCTTTTATGCAAATAAGTACAGTTTCTGACAGAGTTTTCTTATACAGAAGGGGCCGCAACGTTTCCCAAATTATAGGGCAATGGGAAAAAGCAAACTTGAATGAGAAAAAAAATTAATTTTGTTGAACTTTAGAGTCTGCGACGAAAGATATGGTTTCATGCCCTGTCGATGATATCTTTACATCGTGGTGGTACGAAGCGAAAGTAGCCACACTTTCGCATCCACTCTGCCTTCGTGGTTTATAGTGTCGCCCGCAGTAGGACGATATGAAAAGCTCCTTCAGTGGAGAGTGAATGCTTTGTCTGCCTCTCGCTTAACGCATCTCCACAACTCGAGATTATGCAACATCTAGTACTAAACATGCAGTACTAAACACGCGGGGAGACGGCACACATGATGCTGCGGCTTCTCAACATGCCCACTGTTTGCACATGCAGCAGATTACCTCTAAAACTCATCCTCTAAAATAGGGTGCATGGGCTGCATATGCGCTCATCATCATCATCATCATCAGCCTGGTTACGCCCACTGCAGGGCAAAGGCATCTCCCATAATTCTCAGACTCCCCTGGTAATGTGCTAATTGTGGTCATGTCGTCCCTGCGAACTTCTTAATCTCATCTGCCAAGCTAACTTTCTGCCGCCTCCTGCTACACTACCCTTCTCTTGGAATCCAGTACCTAACCCTTAATGACCATCAATTATCTTCCCTCCTCATTACATGCCCTGCCCATGCCCATTTCTTTTTCTTGATTTCAACTAAGATGTCATTAACTCGCGTTTGTTCCCTCACCCAATCTTCTGTTTTCTTGGCCCTTAACGTTACACCCATCATTCTTCTTTCCATAGCTTATTGCGTCGTCCTCAATTGAAGTAGAACCTTTTTCGTAAGCCTCCAGGTTTCTGCCCCGTACGTGAGTACTGGTAAGACACAGCTGTTATACACTTTTCTCTTGAGGGATAATGGCAACCTGCTCTTCATGATCTGAGAATGCCTGCCAAATGCACCCCAGCCCATTCTTATTCTTCTGATTATTTCAGTCTCATGATCCGGATCCGCGGTCACTACCTGGCCTAAGTAGATGTATTCTCTTACCACTTCCAGTGCCTCGCTACCTATCGTAAACTGCTGTTCTATTCCAAGACTGTTAAACATTACTTTAGTTTTCTGCAGGTCAATTTTTAGACCCACCCTTATGCTTTGCCTCTCCAGGTCAGTGAGCATGCATTGCAATTGGTCCCCTGAGTTACCAAGCAAGGCAATATCATCAGCGAATCGCAAGTTACTAAGGTATTCTCCATTAACTCTTATCCCCAATTCTTCCCAATCCAGGTCTCTGAATACCTCCTGTAAACACGCTGTGAATAGCATTGGAGAGATCGTATCTCCCTGCCTGACGCCTTTTTTTATTGGGATTTTGTTGCTTTCTTTATGGAGGACTACGGTGGCTGTGGAGCCGCTATAGATATCTTTCAGTATTTTTACATACGGTTCGTCTACACCCTGAGTGTGCAATGCCTCCATGACTGCTGAGGTTTCGACTGAATCAAACGCTTTCTCGTGATCAATGAAGGCTATATATAAGGGTTGGTTATATTCTGAACATTTCTCTATCACCTGATTGATAGTGTGAATATGGTCTATTGTTGAGTAGCCTTTACGGAATCCTGCCTGGTCATTTAGTTGACAGAAGTCTAAGGTGGTCCTGGCTCTATTTGGGATTACCTCAGTAAATACTTCGTAGGCAACGGACAGTAAGCGGGCATATGCGCTCAGCTACACTGAAAGCCACAGCTGTGTTAGAAAAAGAAACCCGCAGGAGCCTGCCTCCCCCCCCCCATTGAGTGCACGTGGTCGCGTCGCTGCGAGCGAGCTCCCCTCTCGCTTTTCCTCTTGCTTGCGCAGGAAGACAGCGCTCATCAAGCTACCATCCTTCACAGCTCATCCTTGCACTCTTTCACTGACACTCAAAGCTCAATACAGCTTGTGGGGCAGTATCCAATCCTGGTCATAGTGGCGGCATTTCGATGGGAGTGAATTGCAAAAACACCTGCGAACTGTGTATCAGGTGCACATTAAAGAACCCCAGGCAGTAAAAAATAATCCAGAGTCCCTCACTACGTACTACGTGCCTCATAATCATATCATGGTTTTGGTACGTAATACCCCAGAATGTAACGCTGCCCCGCTTTCACAGTCACTCTTGTCAGCATGGAGCGTGATTTGAGAGGTGTGTTTGCAAGCAGCCACTTGTAATTCAACCATTTGACCATCTGCTTCCACAAAAGGTTCCGTTAGTTGTCTCTGTATTCCTTCACAGCGGCAGTGAAATTTCATTATATTGAGATCATGTATAAACATACTTCATTATATTGAGGTCCTGAAGACTGTTTTCTATACAGTCGCCGACAGATTTTTCACACTCCAAAAATTCGTACTTGGTGGACGTTCCGGACTTCATAAATGTACTGTCAGGGTTCCCACGGAGCTAATGCATTTTTGTGACCGATTTTCTGGACTGAATTGCTTATTCCGAGCCATGCTACCATGGAGGAAGTAAATAGATAGGAGGGAGCATCGCACAACGTGATTGAAGCCAAAACCTGTCCGCCCAACACGTGACTGCACATCAAAGCGCGCGGTTGATTTTAGTGTTCCCGCTCTGCAGGCAGAGCCATGGCAGGGCAGTCGAACAAGTGCGCACTGAATAAAAACTACTGGCATAGTTACTGGGAGCCAAACGTCGCTGCAAACATCAATTCCTGCTCCGTGATATCGATGCAAGAGGTCGCGTGTTGGGTCGCCACATTGGCTTCACAGAGCGTTCACTTGCCAAGGCTGGCTGCGTGATGTAATGCTCTCTCCTAACTCTTTCCCCCATACACGCTACCCAATCTTGAGGGCTGCCTTGTTAAATAGGCAAGGTGTAAACACGTAAAGGCTCATGGGATGCGTGGGCTGCTCGGCACTTCCGGTTCAACAGATGACGATTCCGGCGCACAATTCTCCGTTTGCGGGGCCAGTTGCGCTTGGTCTCTGTGCACCTTCATCACGAAGTATCACCCACGCTGCTAATTTCTAGAGCCTGTGATTGTCGCCTCGATGACTGACCACGAAATCAGAGCATAGACAGTCATTTAAATAATTTTTTTAGCTGAATTGATCAAACACCTGAATGAACTACGGCACGCTGTCGCATTTTCGTGCTTATCTTGAATGTCGAGTTGCACTTTCTTGTCCTCAAGTGAATTCCATTCGTGCCAACAACAATAATTTTTTTTTTTACTGGTTTCATCTCAATTTCACTAGGCTGATTTAAACATGCATGGTTTAGTAGTGGAGGCGCTATAGGCGAGCAAGCGGTTCCAATCAAAGCTTTCTCTTGGCACGAATGTCTTGAAACACCTATTAGGCAAGCACCTTGCATGGTATAGCGACCGTAATTTGGTGTTCAATGCAAGATGAGCTAGGTGTGCTGGGAGGATTCAAAAGACTAGACTGTAATTTTTCTTGTATATTTCGGGAAAGGTGCACGAGGTGAGAAACGCTAGCCTAACGATCACAAAGCTTCATTGTTTTCCTTATGAAGAGACATTTAAAGCATATTAAAACAGACGCAAGCGTGTGGGGAAGCCAACTGCAGGCGATGAATGCTTCAAGCGGGACTCATGTTCCATGTCTCAAACAAATATTGCAGTGTCCCCAACACAAAGGGTATACTACAGCTTTGACCGTGTTGTAGACATTTATAACAAATGTTTTGGTGATGCTGGAGAAAGAGATATATGCTAAAGCATGGTTAAACCATGCTGACCGTGTGGTTAATGTTGTGTCATTACGTATGTTCCAGGAAATACCAGTAATGTGGACAGCAAGTGCTATTGCAACACATGTATGATTCAGGTCTCAAGAAACAGATTGGAGAAGGTTGCAGACCAGAACGTTCCGAAACCCAGTACACTTAAACAGAGTAAATTCAACACAATACCCAGATGCGAGCTGCAAGCTCTGCAAGCAGAAACACGCGGCACACATCTTATGGAAATGCACAGAGATCAGGTCAGTATATGTAAAGGACAACATAGAACTGGACCTTCTCAAGGAGCGATGGCTAAGCACTCTGACTAGCTCGGAACTAGACGACCAACTATGAGCCATCCAGTGGGCCCGGGCAGCGGTGGAAAGGCTATGCCTCACTACACATAATGCCCGGGTGTCCCGAGTCCGGGCTGGCAACCTCGCAGGACGTTTTCCCATTAAAGCTTTTTCCGTCCGTCCGTTTTGCTTGCTTATGGGAGTATGAGCCATTGCTCACGATGCTGTGAGCCATTGATGATGACATTGATGATGTTGACGCTGTTCTGTATGTTGTATGCGTGATTAGGAAGAATTCAAGCACTGTTCGATTCACTTTGCTGAATGCTTGTAGCCTCTGCCTTGAGGGCTATGAGCCATTACATTTTTTGCTTGCTTACGGGACCATGAATGCTTACAGGGGTATGAGCCATTGATGATGATATTTTCTGTTCATGGAAAACAAAAATACACGGAACCCTAGCCATATACAGCTTCACTGTAAAATGTGGCATTGTAGCTCTTTTAAAACAGCACCCAGCCGGTTCCAATAACCTGTCATTTCGAAACTATAAGCGCAGCTGCTGCCATATTTTCTTCAAAAGCTTGTGATATATTTCGCTATCAAGGAGACACAAGTGAATTCTGCGTACAATAGCTAGGCGTTCTAGTTGGCTGGAAGTGGAAACAACTGTCGCATGCTGGCATTTTGCAAAGGTCTCACCATTAGGGCTGCAGTAGCAGCCATACATGTACCAAGAGTCGGGAAGTTAAGTTTTACATCTTGTCTCGGCCAAAAAAGTATGAAGTTGAAAAGAGAGTACCATTGCAAACCATTATTAGCAACAATGTAAACGTAGCATCGACGAACTGTGATCCGACAATGGCATAGTAACCGCTAAATCGGCAACTTAGTGGGGCAGCAGCAATCGTATCGTATTCACGCCAACTCAGGCCACATGAACATCGACAGCAACGATAAGATAGCAACTCTTGAGCCTTACTTGAGTGGCCGTTAATTGAAATTGTCCAAATAGACGCATAATGCACACAATGCCACATGGAGAACTGCGTAGAAACGAGAGTGCCATCATCCTGGCTTCAAAGATTGCACGTGCTATCACACGAAGAACTACGTAAAGTTTGCCACTGCCGTGGCCTCCAAAATAGCACCAGCGTGCGCACCAATGCTATCTTGGAGGCTGCTGCTGCCGTACGCTGTACTGCCTTGCCCTGAAGCAATCTGGAAACATGCCTTGAAAGTATGGTTACCCTAGAATGGGTGAAAGCGAGTGACTTTCCTCGCATCATCTAAAATCTGTGTGCGCTGCTCGCATTGTCATCACAGTTAGACTGGAGCAGCTGAGGGGCACGCTGCCATGTGCCCAGTTCAGTCGCGCTTCTTTACTTCGGAACTTCACATGTGCCCTCCTTTTAACGCAGGCAGGTTTAACGTGTTCGTTTTAAGAGTACAGTGCTTTTGAAAGTGTTCCTTATATATGGATGCAGTTTCAATAGGCAGGGTCAGAAAAAATAAATGCAGTGAAATGTGGTCGTTATTGACAATACTTTGTTATATCTGGGATTGGTATAAGTGGCTTTGAGTGGATTACTTCAATGCAAGAAAAAAAAATTTCCCATTTCCTGTAGCCTTAAAGGGTCCATAAAGCCTTGCTCATTAACGTTTTCCAAGCGGATTTTCTTTCTACTTGCGGCACCAACCTTTCAGCTTGCTCACTACTAACTTATGTGTGGCCTAGACTTTTTGCTGCCACAGCAAACTCTTCAGCCATTGGTGCAGAGAACCACTATAGTTAGGGGTGTTAGCTCGTCATGCTGTGAAAACCAGGTGAAAAAGTACAATGCGACGATGAAGGGCTTCAAAAAACTTAGACGTATATGGAGGTCTGTCGCTGCTAGGCACATTCAGTGCGAAAAAGTAAAGGTTTTTTTTTGGGGGGGGGGGGGGGGGGGGGGGGAACAATTTTGTTGAAATTGGCTGTTGTTCTTCTCCACACTCACCTGTGATAGGGCTCTCATGAAGAAGCCATGATACCCATTTTTTGAGCTTAATTATGCATTGCATGTTAAGCCACACGTGTCCCACAACAAGCTGGAAAAATTCATTGAAAGGTCATTTAGCTCACCAACAAGAACTTCTGTATAGCTCATTACTGATCCTAGATGCCTCATCTAGTGCAGAACCAGAGTACTATTCTCCGTCAAGGCCGGGCAGCCTGTTTTTAGTAACCTTTTGGTTCACCCCTCATTACAAAGTGTACAGGGTGAGCAAGTGGCTGAGGCTAGCAGCTTGTGATGTATAATAATTATGCACTCCTCTGCTTATTGAAAGGCAACATATGAAATGTGCGCACACAGATAAAATGTATAAAAGTAGTTTCTGTTGCTTCAGTTGACTTGCACCATATGCCTGTTTGTCTGCTGCAGTTGACACTGGTGCTACGCAGCCTGCAGTGACTGGTCCAGAGGAGCCTCCTCAGCCTCCCACCGGCACACCAGCCAACACGCAAGTCAGTGAAACTACATCAAAGCTGGCTACTGACACTGTACCCAGTCGTGCTCCTATGGATGCTTCCTTAGTGCTGGAGAGTGCACTGGCCAGTATGGTGTCCACTGGCAGCAATGAAGTGCTGCCAAGTGGCAGCAGCCTGCTCCCAAGGGGTGAGGATGGTCAACCAGTGCCAGCCCAAGAGCGACACATTTTCATCTGTGGACAGTGCAGTCATGGCTTTGGCTCCCTGGATGAATGCAAGGAACACATGGTTGAGGTGTATATTGCCCTACTTCCTATAATGTGTCCTTTTTTTCTCTCCTTTTTAAAGTGCACATTGTGAAGGTGCAGGTTGCCCAGTTTGCTGCTGATTTTCTTGAAAAGAGTTTTTATGTTTCGATGCAGACTCATCTTGATTTATGTTCCCAGTCAGTGAAGACTTCATTATGAGTTTGCTCACCTTAGTGTGCTCTCTTGCTGACTTACTGGTGAATTCAGAGTGCAATTTGATTTTGCGAGATCATCGCACTTAGCAGTGATGAAACTCGCCTAGGGCACTAAAAAGTGACCTGGTTTTTGACATGAGCAGTAGGCATCATTGCAATTGGCCACTGATCAGATCCTGGGCTTCTTCGATTTTCGGAGTTCTGGCCGCCCGCTGGCAGCCAGATGAAAGCCAGCTAGTTCCGGTTCTGATAGGAAGTCACGTGGACTGGGATCCCAAGACAACCCGAACTTGCCCGAAGTTTGCAGAATCGAACGCCGGTACAGCTGGCTAAATGTAAACATGCTACCAGCATGGCAGTGCCTGCCGAGGCTGGCGCGCGCTCGGCGTAGTCGGCCCATTTATGCGTTGCCAACTTGAAAATATATAGTTGCATTCAGGGATACGACCACTTTCGCACGATTTCACGCAGGCTCGGCGCAGTACGCGCACTGGGCCAACCTCACCTTGCACAGCGCAACAGATGGCCTACGACGTGGCAGATGACAAGACGCGAAATAGCGCTTAAGTGATTGTATACTTGAAAGCGATAGCTCGAAGATCCCTGCTCGCAGCGATCACATCGCCGATTAACGAGTTGGCGTTGTGTCATCACAAGACATGAAAAAGCAGGTTATCGGGTACGTCTCATACGCATAAAATTTCATGCCGACGTGCTTGGGCTTCGATTTCAGAAAGCTTGTTGTGGCTGATGGTGCTTCTCATTTTGACCCTAAGGAGCTGGGGACGCGGCTGGCACATGAAAATGCACGCCGCCTGTGACCAGTGAAACGTTTCACACGAAAAACAACATTGGTCGTGATCATGAGAGCAATACGCCAATTTACGTGTGTCTAATGTACCGAGTGCAATCAGGGTATTCTTAGATCAACGGCCTGCAGTTCGAACACATATCGGTTTCGAGCTGCCACCTAAGAATACGCGGAGAGACAGAGCAAACATGGGCTAGCTGCAAATTAAGCCTTCGCTAACTGCAGAAAGAAGAGATATATACATACGCGAAATATGTGAAAAGGAATGCACCAGAGAAAGACGAATCCAAAATGTACCGCCATGTGTGAATGAGCGTCTACAATTTGCGTGGAACACGATGCAGATAACATGCACGCATGAATGCGTGGCGCGCCAGCTGATCGCCGCGAAGAAGCCATCAGGGGACGCACACACATACACACACAAAAGATTCAAACGGTTCACCACGGCTCGATCACACCACTTCGCAATGCGGAACGGAATGTTAGCACCTAAAAAGATAACGCTAGAAGCAAGGAAATCCGAAGATGACCGTAAACAGTTGGCTGAGCAAGGTAAATTTAAGTCCTCAAGCGCCTGCGTTGCAATCCGTGAAGTCCCCGCAAAGATGGCGGTGAGCGCCCATTGCCTCTTTTAGTCGTCTGCTAGCCAGAGAACTTCCAGAGAGCAGCCAGACCAAAATCGTCCTGGCAGGTTCTGGCAGCCCGCGGGTAGCCAGAACCGTCCAGCCCGAGCAAAATGAACGCCCGGCAGAAGTGCGTCGCGCGGTGGGCGGAGCAACCCGAGAAAAACGAAGACGCCCTGGCTGGCTCTGGCAGCCCGCGGGTAGCCAGAAGTGGAAAACCGAAGAAGCCCCCTGTCTTGCTTGTTCCGTTGCCTTCTATATTTTGATATTTCCTCCAAGCACATAGTAACCACACAGTGGGGCAAAGTACATTTGCTTGTATTTCTTGAAGTTGCCAAGGCAGGACAGATCTCGGGAAACAGGAAAGCACTGTTACGATCGGCCTGCAGAGGTACTGACCTGCAAACCTTTCCCAGCCCGCTGCAGCTGTTTCAATCGACCTGCGGGGGTAGCGACCTTCAAACCCTTCCCGGCCCGCTGCGACGAGTCGCTTTGGAAAGCCAACAATGCGCCTCCTGTGGACAGCCAACGGCGCCGGCAAGTCTAGCCACGTTCGACAGACTGAGTATTGTTAGTTGATTTGCTGTCGCCTTCATGGTCTACTTGGAGCAAGAGAACTCCTGGAAAAGGTGTTTTGTGGTGCTTTTTCACGGGTCCTAGAAATCGTCACAGTCGATTGACAGACGTGGCGGCTAACTGGAATCAAGAGATGCCAGCTGGGATCAAGCATGACAACCCATGTGTACTAGGACCCTCTCAACTCGGTGTGTTCAGTGAAACCAAAGTGCGGAAGTGAGTGTGTGAACCCTCCCTCTCAAAGGCGGGTCTACTATGATTACGACGACTTTGGACGGTCCGATTGGACGAAGGTTGGACGGCAGTTTTCCCTCACCTAGGAATCTTGTGAGCACAGAGGGTTTTTATTTTTAAGCAGCCGTTTTCGACTGCTTGGTGTGCTCGACGTGCTTTGTGCTGTGTGCTTGGTGCTTCTTTTTTCGTGCTCCATTTGGGAGTCATACTAGACTGATGAAATGTATCTTCTGTCTTAATGTAAATATTGTAAATAAATGCCGTAGTCCTCGTTCTCGATGAGACCAAGTTGCTCCCTACAACTACGTCCCAAGCGTGGGTGAGTTGGGCGACGGCATGGGCCAGCTACCACATGTTTCATGCCCGACTACAACCCGTACAACTGGTTGCCAGCCGTGGGATTGTCCTCCAACTCTTACAGCACAAATGGCACAGTGGACGTGACGTGTTGGGGTAGGCTTGGATCACACCACTTCCATACAGCACCCCTTGTGACTGGCATTGCTATGCTACAGTGTACTAGAAGGGGGTAGTGTGTTCAGGGGTGGCACGGGCCATGTATTGCCATGAGGCCGAAAGTGTGGAAAAGTCCGGCACTTGGATGCCAGTCCATGCGACAGCAGTGCCGCCACCGCCAGCAACCGTTGTGTAGGGTCTCCCGTCGCTCATTCTTGCTGTTGTCCGTTGTGCTAGTTGTGCGCCGCTAGCGTATGCGTCGAACTTTGTGTTGTTAGTGTTGTTTTGTAGTTTATGTAGTTCAAGCGACGCATTCGTTTAAAATAAAAGCTTGCTTCTCCCTGAGGTGTTCCAGTTTGAATTAAACACAGCGGTTGTTGCCACAATATAAAGATCTGATTGCAATATAAAGTATTGGATTACATGTGATTATCCAACTTTGAAATAGTGCATGCAAGTGAAGTTTATTAATTAATTAATTACCAATTAATTGTTGATTTAAAGTTAATTAATTAGTAAGTTGTTATTTACTTGTCTATTTGGTTAATTAATCATTAACTATAAGTGTGCTGTTGTTTGCATTACTCGTATTACCTGAATAATTGAGTAATTATCTAAATAATCATTTTTATTAATCACTTTTGCTATCTCCAACAGAGTGTTGATCCTGGGGCTTCTAGAAATTAAGTAGACAATCTCTTTACAGAATGTCCATGTATTGTTTGAGTGACATTTGAGGCTACGTGCAGTGCGCCACCGAAAGCGCCATCTCGTTTCTCTAGAACAAACTGCTCCGTGAGAAAGGTCAATACTACCCTCGCAGTCTTGAACCCTACATTAAAATTGTTTTCAGCAGCTCTTGTAAGGAATACTTGGCAAGAGATACCTATGTATACTTGCATATCAAACAACACAAACATTTCGTGCTCAAAATTTTGTGTTAGCATTCCTTTACGCAAGTACCTGTTAACAATGTTTTACTATGTATATCTTGTGAATAAGAATATCAAAAAGTACAGTTTCAAATACATACCTGTCTGATAATGACACTCTTTGTCACTACCTGTATAACTATGTAAACCTTCATGACTAGTGGAGTACCACATTTTCCAAATGTTGATCAGCAACCGTTGCTGGAAAACAACTTCATCCGGTTTTATCAAAGAGGTTATCTTATGTTTAGATTCCTCTGGTCATGAGCGCATTTCTTTTGAGGCTCCCTGGCATTTGAAAATGCATTGGTGGGCTTTTTAAATATTTTGGTTAAAAAATGGCTGACGATTACAATACTACCTAATGCGAAATTTGACCGCAGCTATATACGTTTTTTTTTTTTTTTTTTTTTTTCATTTTGCAATGTATTGAGGCAGGGAATTAGAGACCGAAATCTCGACTGGCAGTGGGCCAGTGCCATCAGTGCTTTCGCAGAGGGAGGGACCATATGGGAACGCTGGCATGACGAGTGGCATCGGAGCCAGCTGTGGAAGACGACAACGAATGTGTGAACGGTGGCATGAGCTCATTTGCCCGGTTACGCCGAGAAACGCCGACGCCCAACCCAGGAAAGGGCACCTAAGAGCTGCCCTCTTAAAATTCCCCAGTAATGCTGTAATCTGTAATTGTTGCTCCACAGCTGTATAACTTGGCATTTAATGTTTCAGAAGCCAAAACTAGTGCATCCTAGGAAGTAACCAACTGATTGTAATTTTCCTCGCTTCTCAAGGTGCCTGCTTTCTGGTGTCTGGAAATTTCTGCTTGAATGTGGTTGTGACTTTAAAGTGCCCTTTGCAGGTACATGACTTGAAAGTTGCTGCCGAGTGTGGTGTAGAGTCAAAGAAGACTGCAACTGGCCGCAAGCGAGGCCGGCCACGAGTTATGCCTGAACTATCCAGCAGTGCATCCGGCACATCCTGCACAGCTACTACTGGCTCTGATGTGATCGAAGGTGCATTGCAGTCTGTTGATGGTAAGTTTCAAGGCACGAATGCTGTGTACAGTTGAAGAAATATCTGTACTACCAAATTAGCAGCACAAACTATTGTTGTGAAAATTTATGACTGTGGAATCAGCCAAGAAAAAGAAAACGGTGGAAGATTGAGCAGCACGGCGGTTGAATTCTTGCACTTTACAAGCTACTGCTCGGAAAAATCATCAGTATGCCTACATGCCAACAAGTCCATTTTGTTAAACGCGTGAAGAATGAGTGTCATTAACTGTGCAGTTTGACATGCCTGATGAAAACAAGTCTGCTTGTAGAAATATTGGTCCCAGTGATATTCCTTGTTCAACGCTGTTGATCACTTCATTCCTCAAAATGCTTGTGCACTTTGATTTATGTACACGTTAAAGGGCCCCTCACCAGATCCCATTAGATATGTTGTTTTGTATATTTTGGAAGTTGCAAGGCGCCACCTATGAAGGATTTTACCGAAAGAGTTTTCAGGTTTGTTCATTATTAAAGGAGATAAAAGTAATTAGGATCTGTTGCCTTGCTGCCAGGAGGCAAGACTCACTGCTAACAAAGACACCCTCTTTGCCTTGACTAGTGTCTGCAAGCATCATTTCTTCCCTACCTTCTCCCATTCCGAAACTGAGGGACCATGTCACGTTTACGTCACGAGCCCCGCCACCTTTTTTTTCTTCTTCTTGTTCTTCTTTTGCTGCACGGCGCATGATCAGTGGGGGCATTACACGTTCCACATTGGGTGATTTACCAAAGTCACGACTATATTCGATGCCATTGCAGGCAGTGAGTGTTACATATGAGGACGAGTCAGAAAGTCTTTGCCCCTATTTTTTATTAGACAAAATAAGATGCATACAGGTAATTACAAATATATGTACTATTATACGTACCTTACACTATTTTTCCACATAGTCCCCACACCGGTTCAGACACATGTCCCATCGCCACACTAAATTTGAGATGCCCCTTTGTCAGCCAACAATGCACGCAGCCTCCCCGAACGCTCATTGTCATGCAAGTCTTCACGACCTTTTGTGAACTCACAACACCACCACCTCACACTTGTCAAAGCAAGACACCTTTCCCTATTTGTGGAGTGCATTTTCCTGTCCATTTCGATGGGCATTCATTCCTTGCTCCTTAGAAAACGAATCACACTTCGTTGCTCATACGCAGTGGACGTCTGAAGCACAACTACAATCTTCAACAACTGACAGCAGTGCTGTGCTGTGATCAGTCCAAGAAAGGTCCACCGCTGGGAATGGATATGCTGACTTCGCATTTACAGCCGTGATTTGGCTAAAAAAAAAAAAAAGTATAGGGGCAAAGACTTTCTGACTCGCCCTCATAAAAGATTTTTTGCGTGTGATCCTGACTGTGCCGGGAAGGGGGGTCCCCTCAAGAGAAAGAGTTTGCAACCCTATGTGGTCAAAATTAAACTGGAGTTCCCTTCTACGGTATGCCTCATGATCAGATTGTGGCTTTGTCATGCAAAATACAAGAGTTCAACTTGAAGCCTCTATCTTCCTTTGAACTTCTGTCTTGTTTGGATGCTCTTGTCTAGTAAGAGAGTAATGAGCTCAGTTCACACAGCTGTTATTCACATTCTTTTTGTCTTGTGCTCTCCCAAGCTGTGAACATTAGCAGCAAATTATGCTTTTACTGTGGCATGAGTTAAAAGATTAAAACTTGGTTCTTCTTCACCATCAGTCCATCCATCCTTTCTATTACACTGATGAGGATGACTAATTCACAATGGCGGCGGCCATCATCATTATTGTACCATTGTCAAGCCACATCCTCAGATTCACCCTTTCATAGAGTGAAGAAAAAGATAACTTCGCTGACCAATGTCATTGCATTACATTACTCGAAGCCCCAGCAAACTGGCTTATGTAGCGTAACGTTTTGACCCACATGGTAGTGCCAGTGACCACACCTGTATTCTACCTTATCAAACAGTGAATCACAACAAAATACCTGCATCTACATACAGTTAAACCTCTATATAACGAAGTTGGCTAAAGCAGCAGTTTGTTTTGTTATATCTAAATTTTGTTCTATTGAAATTCGACCTTTTATGTAAATACCATCGCCGATAAATTTTGCTAACATGGAAAACGGCACCTTTCTTTCTTTTCTTTTTTTTTTTAAATCAGGCAATCGGAAAAGGTAAATTTTAATGAGCAAACGAATTCATTTTGTTCAATTTGAGATTTGACAACAAAAAGATACGGCTTCATGCCGTGTTGATGATATCACAGTAGGATGACACTATCATAAAAACTGGCTGATGTGGGGAGTGAACGCTTTGTCTGCCTCTCGTTTCAATGCGTCTCCAAAACACGAGGTTATGCAACCTCCAGTACAAAAATGGCTGGGAAGATGCTGCACACGGTGCCACATCATCTGGGCAGGCCCACTCGCACACGCAACCGATTACCACTAAAATGGGGCTTGCGGGCTGTGTATGCGCTCATCTACACTGACGCATGCGCAGAAAAGGAGACACGTGCAGACCTGCCCCCACCTCCCCTCCTTCATGCATACTTGATCGCGTTACTACGATCTTGCTTCCCTCTCCCCCTTTCCTGTTGCTCCTGTGGGAGACTCTGCCCATCAGGCCACGATCCTTCTCTTACCCTTGCATGCTTTCACTCATACCCAAAGCATACAGCGCGAGGGATGGGATGTTACCGCACTTGGACTTTATGCAGCACATGACGCTGCTCTGCTTCAGTGGACCCTCTTGGTCATGCGGCACACAATTTGAGAGGTGTATTCACAAGCAGCTGCTCGTAATTCAACCATTTGAGTATCTGCGTCTGCGGAAGTTTCCGTTTATTGTCTCGATATTCCTTCACAGCGGCAGTGATATTTCATTATATTGAAATAATGTATGAACACATCATTATAGTATTGAGATTGAACTGTCGCTGGCTCATCGGTATGTAAAAGCACACAGATCAGTTAATAGAATAGTGTATGATATTCAATATACAAACATAACACCTAAGATGTTGCAACACATTATGAACATTGGCAGAATGCGGTAAAGGTAGCTTACACACTTAAAATAAAGCTGCCCACCACTCTCACTGGAACTCGTGCTTATACAGCAATGTGCACTTGGGAGCCGAATGTGCTAACCACTGGGCTATCTCGCAACACTCACTGTTGGTAATCTGTGCATGGCTTTGGGCACCATACAGATCCTGAGCGTGCTGTGTTTGCAATGTCTGCATATATTTCAGAGGCCACAACGTCCACCACAGTAGTAGCAGATGAGGATGACAATGTGTGCATTGCAGAGAAGTCCTTGAGAAGAGTATTCTGTCTGAAAGCATGCTGCTGACGCAGTAAATGAGTTCAGTGCCAAAGAAATTGCTGAATAGCCTTCTTTGGCTCTTTCAGCCATTTTCGTGATCGGCAACCAGACTGTTGCTGCTGAGGGCGCATGTTCTCGTACAGATGAGTCTCGAATGCCAACTAGCTCTTAGAGATACACTTGTTGTCGTATTAGAGCTTTGTGGTGTCTGAAGGTTTAGATGCTGTGGTAGGTGGTGGTGCTGTGTTGTGTTTCTCCACTGCTTGGGGTGACAGTTGCGAGCACGTTTGTCGCTGATGTCCGCTGTACGTTGCTTGTCAAGCTGCGCCGTTTCATCTTGCCGGATCACCAAAGGTGCACTGAGACCGACTCCCATAGTGCATGGGATCTGCATGATTTTAAAGCATATAGTCGAAGGAGTATCTGGCCTTCATGAAGTAAAGTGGATAAGAAAGCGCAGGTGCACAGCCATTGTCCTGCCATTGTCATCACACTGTCGAAATTCTCTTGTTTTCATATTGTCTTGCTCATGCTGCCATCGTCCTCATGCTGACATGCCATCTACCAAAACATGTCAATGATAATATGTCAAAGACTAAGTTCTTCCTGTTAATTTTTTTTTTTCTGCTATTCCAACTCATCTAGGCAAGAAGATAGTGCAGTGTCTGTCCCTAAAGTTCATGCAAGGAGTATTCAAAGAAGTGGGAGAGGGTGTAGTGGAGCCGCTTTATCATTCTCTCTACTCTAAAGGACCTGGTCGAGCTCTAGTGTGAGCCGGCCTGCTGTTTGACAAGGCAGAATTTTATGTGTGCACTTTTTTTTCTGTTGCATTTACATGGACACTCAAGGCGAATTTTTCGCTGATGTTGTCACTGTGAGGTTCCGCATGAAGTCCAAGTGTGATAAGACAACGGACGCGCGCCATCTGCTGTAGGTGCAAGGGAAAGCATGCGAGAATGAGCCGAGGAGGATGGTGGCTTGGCGCAGCGGTGTCTTCTCGCAGGAGTGAGGGAGGAAGGTGGGGATGGGGTGCGCCAACTTTTCACGCAGGGGTGGGGGGAATGCGCGCCCTATCTTGGAGGTAATCTGCAATGGGTTTGAAGTCGGTCACCGTACGCTACTTCACATCTATGTTTATGGGCCATGCCAGGGCTGAAGATCTGCAAGAAAAACTACTTGGTGCCTTAGAACCACTTCCGTTACATAATATAGTGCAAGTGTCAATGGACTGACCCAATGTGGATCTCAAGGCATTCAAAGGCCTGCAGGAGCACCTACAGAAGAACAATCAGGTGAGGTGCTTTGACTTAGGCAGCTGTAGTTTGCACACTGTGCATAATGCCTACAAAGCAGGTCTTGCAGCAAGCAAATGGAGCTTGGACATTTTGCTCTCAAGTATGAGCAGGCTGTTTTTTGATGCACCTGTCTGGAGAGAAGACTTTGTAGCTGTCACCGGACTAACTCTGTTTCCTCTCAAGTTCTGTGCACATTGGTGGATTGAGAACGTCCCAGTGATAGAGCGGGTTCTACTTCTCTGGCCTGACATCAAAGAGTATGTGGAAGTGGCAAGAAGCAAGGAAATGAACCTTCCCAAGTGTGCTTCTTTTCAGAATGTTTGTGACTTTCACTGTGACCCACTAGTGGTAGCAAACCTCAAGTTTGCGCTTCCTATTGCGATGACCTTCCAGTCATTTTTGACACACTTTCAAACAGATAAGCCAGTTATGTTCTGTTTGGCAAATGACCTTGAGAATATTGTCAAAAAACTGCTAACAAAGTTTCTCAAGTCTTCTGTTCTCTGTTCATCAGTGGAAATCACTGGCCTCCTAAAGATTGACTTTGAAGATTTAAACAACCAACTCAAGAAGAGAGATGTTGGTCACACAGCCAAGCAGCTTGTTAAAAGCCACACAGCAAGTGTGAAAGCTGCATTTGTATTTTGCATGCAGTGCAAGGAGTTTCTTCTAAGTGTCACAAAAAAGATCCTGGAGAAGAGCCCCCTGCGATATCCCATTGTGAGAGGCCTCTCTTCACTAGACCCGAGGCAGATGTCATCGAAGCTGGATGAGTGTCTGGAAGGCTTAAAGAAAGTTCTGGATGCACTCATTTCAGCAGAGAGAATCCGTGAGCATTCAAGGAATACTGTGCTTGCACAGTTAATTGAGCTGCTACAGGAGCGCAAACAAGAGTTGCAGCTATTTGAAAGGAGCTCGCATGCACTTGACAAATTTTTCTATGAACTTTTAAAGGTTGGCTCAGCATATGCCGAGCTTTCGAGGGTTGGAAAACTGCTGCTTACACTTAGTCATGGCCAAGCAAGTGTAGAGAGGGGATTCAGCGTGAATCAGCAGGTTTCAGTAGAGAACATGAAAGAAGTGTCTCACATTTCACAGCGCATTATCTGTGATGCTGTACGCATAGCAGGTGGCATTTTCAATGTGCCAATCACAAAGGAATTGAGGGCATCTGTGGCTTCTGCGAGAAATCAATACCGTGCCTTTTTGGAAACACAGAACAAGCAGGAGCGTGAAGGTGCGAAACAGAGGAAGAAACGCTGCATTGATGAAGAGATTGAAACTCTCAGAAGGAAGAAAAAGAAACTAGAAGCTGCTGTTGCGGAATTGACAGCTTCAGCAGACTCATATGCAGAAAAAGCGGAGGCAACCAGTGACCCGACTTGCATAATGAAGTTAAACAGCCTAAGGAAGACTGCCAAGAGCAAGCAGCAGGAGATCTTGGACATTGACGTAAAAGTTCAGGAGAAGCAAAATGAGGCCACCTAAGGACTGAGGGAGTGTCTGTTGCTTGGTTGATCTGCTTTAGCAAATAAATGTTTGCATCCTCTAACACACTGAAAGTAGTCATGCGTGTAACTCTGACAAACAGTGATGAATAATGGTAAAAAAAAAAAAATGAAGTATCGCTGGAGCCATAGCTTTGTCTGAAGACAAGTTTCTTTGTTAAAACGTGGGCTGCAGTGACAATCCCCTTTTTGAGCGAATTCTCATCATTTCGAGCCTCTGTCTACCCCTGAACATCTGTCTATTTAGATTTCTAACAGAGAATGTAGTCCTTGAAAATCCACACACAGGGCCTTTGAAAGTCCTTGAAAACCCTTGAATTTTGGTCATATACACCAGCATGAACCCTGTGAAGATTACGCACTGTTAAAGCAGGTTAAGCATGTTCGATAAAAGGAAGCCTCTATTTTACATAAATTTAAGAGGGGCTTAGTGAAATAAGTTACTTTTTTTGCGTGTGAACACGTCATTTGACTGAATGTGCGACTGCTGCTGACCTTATTTATTGCACAGAGGTTCATGGCATGCTTTGCGGCAAAACACTGAAGCGAAGAAAGGTAAAGATGGAGACTATCGCTATCATATCTCTTGCTGTCAGAATTCGTGGTCTGTCTACTTGCTCTTCATCAGTGCTTCCTTCATTGACATTCATGCCCTTTGCACCATAGATGGCTTTGATGGCATTGTCAGTCATCAGTTACGGTTACATCATATCATCATCAGCTGCAACATGTTCGTCAGACGTCGCACTCTCTGGTGTGTCAGAACAAACAGCATACAAGTTGAGCAATCGCTGGAGCCATGCAACAGGACTATAACACTCGCTCACATTGGTACAATCTGTTAGTGCTGCCTCCTTGGTTGTTTGATTTGGTGCTCATAATTAAGTAACAAATCAGCTACCAGGGACAGCTAAATTCCTTCATTGTACAGGCAAATTCGTTGTAGTGGTTTTCATTATGGAGGCGTTCAATATACATGTAGAAGATAGGAATTTGACTGGGACATAATCAATCCTTCGTTATACAGGCCATTTCATTGTAGAGGTGTTCGACTGTATTTTGAACATGACTCAATTGGTGTACTTTAAAGTTGGTGAAACGAATTTTTTTTAACGAACTGTACAAACTTTTGGGACAGATACTGTATATGGCTGGCTGTGAATCCAGGGTTGGAAGAAGCTAGTGAAAAGGACATTCTTGTGTGATTTACTGTTAATCCTTTTGTGCCATCCTTGATACGTTGGAAGTAAATGTTTCTGTCTGTCACTTTCTCTCTCTTTCTCTCTTTTGTATTAGATGGGGATTTGGATGATGGCAGCAATGAAGCACTTGGCAAGCGTAGAGTACGCCCTCCTAAGAACCTCGAGGAAGACTACTTAGTAGCTCCAGCTAGAAGACGGCGTGCAAAGAAAGAAAATGCTGCTGAGAGGCAATACAGGCAAGTAGTTTACTGATAGCTGGCCTCACGGATTGCACTTGACATGATCAAAGCCTCCACTGTTCAGCTAGGTAATGGTTGAACGCTGCTGAGCATTTAAAGCTACCTTAATTACGCTCAATAGATTACAAAGAAAGTTAATAAACACCCAAAATATTGTTTTTCACCCTATAAGAAAGTGATGGTGTCACTAGGGCTGGCGAGGCAAGACTGCCTGTCCTACGCTTTCAGTCCCATGGCTTCCAACCCCGCTGTCTTTCTATAGGCCTGGAAAACATAACTTCATACCTCACAGAGACGTTGCTGTCCCACTTCTAAGGGCCAGTGTAACAAAAACATTAGTAAGCAAAAGGCCTGTTACCTTCCTAAAAGAAAGTCCGATTGTGTGTTGGTGTAGTGCATGCAGCACACTCCCCATCTGGTGTCAGCTGTTTGCTGGATGCCACCAGTAAGTAATGCTGACTGTAAATGCACAAATTACCCGCCGTGGTTGCTCAGTGGCTATGGTGTTGGGCTTCTGAGCACGAGGTCACGGGATCGAATCCCAACCACGGCGGCCGCATTTCGATGGGGCGAAATGCGAAAACACCCGTGTACTTAGATGTACGTGCACGTTAAAAAAACCCCAGGTGGTCGAAATTGCCGGAGTCCTTATCACGCATAAGCCAATGATGGCATGACTGCATGAGCATTGAGTCGAAAATCGGACGTGCACTGCTGATCATCTGCTTCTATGCACTGTCCATATGTGACGCTTACGGTGGATTGAATCATCATCATGAGCCTGTTCATGTCTACTGCAGGACTAAGATCTCTCCCAGCGACCTTCAAATATCTCTGTCTTGTCCAGCTTATTCAATCTTATGCCTGCAATCTTTATAATTTCATCACACCACCTCATTCCCTGTCGTCCTTGATTATGAATCCCTTCCCTTGGAGCCCATTCTATAACTGTAATAGACCATCGATAATCTGCCCTACGCATTTCATGGCCTGGTCAGCTAAATTTTTTAAAATATTGGCTACCCCTGTTTGCTCTCTAATCCACACAGCTGTTTTCTTTTCTATTAATGTTAGGCCTAACATTTTTAATTCCATCCATCATTGTGCGATCCTTAACTTTTCGAGTTTCTTTGTTAACTTCCAAGTCAAATTTCTACCCCATGTGTTAGTATGGATATAATGTAATGATTGTACACTATTCTTTTCAAGGATAGTGGTAAGCTGACAGTCATGCCATGGTAATGCCTGCCATATGCTCTCCAACTCATTTTTATTCTTCTGTAAATTTGCTTCTCATGATCAGGGCCCCCTCTAAGTAATTGACCTAGATAAACATACTCTTGCACAGATTCTAGAGGCTCAATGTCAATCATGAGTTGTTGTTCTCTTGTCAGGCTATTGAACAGTATCTTTGTCTTCTGCATATTAATCTTCTACCCTACTCTCTTACACTTCATTGGATAAGGTGCTCAATCATTTGTTGCAAGTTGTCTCTAGTGTTGCCGAACAGGAAAATGTCATCTGCAAACCATAGGTTGCCGAGACATTCGCTGTTGATCTTTACTGCTAATCTTTGCTAGTCTTATAGCTTGAATACTTCATATCAGCTTGCAGTGAATAGCATTGAAGCGATTGTGTCTCCTTGCCTAACCCCTTTCTTGATTGGTATTTTTCAGCTTTTCTTGTGGACAATTAAGGTAGCTATGGAGTCTGTAGAGATTTGCTAAGATAGTCACTTATGCTTCCTTTAATCTTTGGATTGAATATCCATTTGCAACCATTTCTTGCAATTCCCATTTTATGTGTGATCAATGCTATTTGCTTCAATTTGAAGTTCACTGCATGCTCCCATAAAGTATGTTTTACAGTAGGAGCATATTACCTTGACGGGTCCTCGCTCTGATAGGAACCTTCAGAAGTCATTTACAATGCTTGAAGTGTCCATTGATTTGATTGCCTCAGTGTGCACTACATGAAGGCCTAAGCAAGTGACGATCACTTTCTAGCACTTGTTGCAGGCAATACTACCTCTCAATCAGCGGTAGGTAATCATCCAGGGACCGAAAACATTAGTTCCTACATTTGTTACACAATACGGTGGGGGATTGGGGGATGAGCTGTAGGAAAGCATAAAAAATCTTTAGAGAGGCATTGTATGTTCCCCGCTGCATGGAATTGAGTAATACTCAGCTCGGTTGCTCACAGAAGCAGTCTCTCGCATCTAGTGTGATTTATTTACCATGCTCAAAGAGTTTTTCAGGGCCCCTTTAAAGCAAGCATATATGTGCAGAAAATTAACTGACCTGACCCTCAACAGTGAAGCATTTGGATTTGGAAAAGGAGTCTCATAACTGTTGGGTGCAGCCAGTAGTGTAAGGGGTATCTTATCGTAAAGTGTTTCAGTATTTAGCTTGCGTGAACATGAAAGAGAATTCTCGAAACAATGCAAGACCTCGTTGGTATGGCTTCAGGTCTTTTTCTGACCACCTGAGCACACCTGTTTTACTCCATTTGTTCATTATTTTTTGCCTGTGTACTATTAGATGCTGTTTCCTATCTGCATAACTTTGTGATGTATGTGTTCCTAGCTTAACCTTTAGCCAGAATGCACTTTGCCAGAAAATGGTCAAGAAACTAGTCAGGTGTGTATATGTAGTGCAAAGTTTTGTGAGCCCTCGAGAGGAGTTTCTCATTCATTTCTTGCTGACAGGCAGTGGACAGCAGGGGTAATTGTGGGCTGTTTATGTTTCTCAGCACTGTCTTACGCAGAAAACGGAACTAAATGTATTTTTCAGCTTTTAGTAATGACAATGTCAACAAAGGAAATAAAATATTGAGAAATTGTGATGTGTGTGCAGTGGCTATATTTTTGCATTGTGCCGTAGAAATGGCCTAATTTTAAGCAGTGCTGGTACCACAATGTTACAAGCATTCCTTATGCGATTTGCTGTATAAAAAAAATGTGTGCCAGTGGCCTTTTTTTTTTATATATATATATAGCCTGCGCATCATGAATGCAAATCTTCTATGAAAAGTTAGCGTAAGATCTCTTTCATAATCAAAAAAGAGGCCAGTTATAATTAGCAGCGCAGTGCCTTCTTCCACCAAGATACAATGACACTGACTAAAATAAAAGCGTGTCTCGCGACTGAAGCGCACAGGAGCTCCAGTATGTGCCCCTTGATACAAGCACTAAAATATAGCATTCTAAGGCTTCCAAAGTAACTTTTTGGGTGCTAATAATATAGTCGGCAATTGTCAACTACAACGGATAATATTCCTGGATAAAAAATGCTATAACATGCCTCCTACATTGCTTGCGCTGCAAACCGAGCGAGCGTTACCGAGGCGAAGCAGTGTCACATGATCCAACTTTCTACACAAAAATAACGGCAGTGCCCGCACTTTCAGTGGTAGCCCTCACACCCAATATGAGCGCTGTGCCACTGGTACCGCGGCACTTTTCCTTTTTTAGATGATCAGCAATGGAGCCAAAACATAGTGGCAGCTGCAGTGCAACAGCAACCCAGTACTGTACTTCATGT
The DNA here is from genome assembly GCF_023375885.2 of Dermacentor andersoni. Classification (NCBI taxonomy): domain Eukaryota; kingdom Metazoa; phylum Arthropoda; class Arachnida; order Ixodida; family Ixodidae; genus Dermacentor; species Dermacentor andersoni. Next base: position 147,187,995 of record NC_092814.1, read on the forward strand.
CGCAGCAAAGTCCAAGAACTGACTTTTTACTTACGCTATCCACAAGTTATTAACTGAAATATTCTTCATGAGTAATTTGACTATTCATGTGGAAAATATTTACCGCAGATGTTATAAATAGCCGAGGCAGTCAGCAACATTCGTGAGGGACTACCGTATTTACTCGCATAATGATCGCACTCGAGTAATGATCGCACCCCTGAATTTTGTCGTCAAAATTCGATTTTTTTTATTTCCCGCGTAATGATCGCACCCCAAACTTGCCGCAGCGATATGTCCTGTGCCAAGTCTAGCTAATAATGATCGCGCTTACCATCTGTTGAATGCTACACGAACGACTATTCAAGACGAACCAAGCGGTCTGCACGCACCAAACACTCTTAAGTAGATGCCTCATTTCATTACTTTCATCACTTTCCGCACTTCCATGACAAAAAGAGGTACAATTATTATTATGTGTAGGCTTTATAATGGTTGTGGTCAACAACAACAAAAAAAGGCGCCTTTCGATTCTTCTCATCTGCACTCGTGGGCAAGCAACATATCGCAAGCGGCAACGATAGTAGCCACGTTTACACTGATACGTTAAAAGTGTACCTTATTCATACGCCAATGCTTGTAACACCCGCCGTGGTTGCTCAGTGGCTATGGTGTTGGGCTGCTGAGCACGAGGTCGCGGGATCGAATCCCGGCCACGGCGGCCGCATTTCGATGGGGGCGAAATGCGAAAACACCCGTGTGCTTAGATTTAGGTGCACGTTAAAGAACCCCAGGTGGTCAAAATTTCCGGAGTCCTCCACTACGGCGTGCCTCATAATCAGAAAGTGGTTTTGGCACGTAAAACCCCAAATATTATTATTAATGCTTGTAACACAGCTAAGATATTCACCCACCCTTAGCGCAAACGTGCGGTATTAGGATAGTAGTGAAGACAGATGCCGCAGTGTCCGCAGCATGCCCGCCATGTGTTTCTATGTCACTGGCAGCTAAGCGCGCCCATCTGTTTCTGCCCCCTCAAAGTGGACATGGCTATGTTATTGCCGCAAACTTGCCGATATTAACGATATTATTCATTACTGACACGGAAAAAACTGTTTCAATGCATGTAATGTACTCACGAGAAGAAAAAAAAAATCGCGTTCGGTGCGTTCGGCTTGCTCAGCCGGCCGCCATTTTTGTTTCGGTGTCCCGCATCCCGCAGCAAATGGGGGCCGAAAAATTTTTTTTTTTTGTTTCGCGGGAAATTTAACTCGCGTAATGATCGCACCCCTGAATTTGCGTCAATTTTTTCTGACAAGAAAGTGCGATCATTATGCGAGTAAATACGGTATATTGATGGTAGATACCACGCCTCTGTCACTGTTCTGCAAAAAAGGAATGTTTTACAAGCAGTTATTTAGGACATCAGAAACTATACAAATATTTATGTAGTGTTTTACAAGATTAATCCTATATATCTGTAATATAACTGATGCTGAAGCACAGAAACGACATTGTATTGTGCACTATGTGGTGCCTTAGCATACCTTGTAGCTCTCGCTGCAGTGCAAGTTTATTTTAAATTGGAGTATAGGGATGGGTCAAGCTTTCGCAGTGACTTGCCTTTTTGAACTTGCTTGCCTCTCTGGACACAACATATCTCTTTCAAAGATGTATCCTGCTTTACAGCGTGAATGATATGTTTTGTTTAGGATAGCGTCTCCATTGCAGGAAATTCTTCTTGTCACATGCTCTTTGCACCACAGGTAACCTGGAGTAGACCTCTTATGGCACAAGCTAGCAATTTCCAGCTTGAAAATCTCTGAAAGTGTTAGGCTCTCAGTTGCTGCCTTTTGTTCACGTCAATTTCAAAGGTTCTGACTTTGGGGAATATTTCTTTGTCTTCGTTAGGATTCAGGAGGGTGAACCATAACAGTGGTAATTGCTCTTCATGTCATTAAAGAAAGTCGAGGTCTCAACATTTGTTTTTTTCTGAGCAGTGCTGCTGGAACCATTCTAGTGGTGTGGTTTGCTCAATTTTCTCCTATTCAGCAATGGTGCAAAGCAAGTGTATGCAATTAATTGTCGCTCCCATACCAAACTGGATCAAAATCTGCAGGAGAGCCTTTGCTGGTTCATCAGAGGCATCACATTTGCGTTTCTCATAGACCCGATCTCAATTCTGCCCCCCCACCCCACCCCACCCCCCCGATGCAATCAGCGTGTATGCTTATAAATAAATATTGTATATAATGAAAGCATTTTCTTATTGGATGGACTTTGTTATGATGAGGTTCAACTGCACATTAAGCATAATCTCAATTTGAAAATTGTTAAATATAAGGACCAGCATTGCACTTTTGCGGCTTTGCACAATCCAATAAAAAGGGTAGTATGTACTTGCCTTTCACCTACCGTATTTTCTTGTGCATGCTGGACCCAATGTCCTCTTTCATTCTAGGTGCGGGGAACGCAGTTGTGGTTACCGTTTCCGTACTGAAAGCAGCCTTGAATATCATGGGCGGTGCCATACACCCACTGGCACCCGACCATACCGCTGTCCAGAGTGTGGGGAACAGAGAGACCATTGGCGCAGCCTTGCTATGCATCTTTGGAGAAGTCACATGCTGGACTTGGACTTGCACAGGTGCATGTTACTTGGGCCAAATGCTCTGAGTTTTTGCCGTGCAGTGGCTTTTAGTTGAAACCAAAAGTCACCTTTGGCTAAAAAATTTCTTGTTCCTGACTTGCCTGCAGTTACTTTACTGCATGCATGCCTGGTTTCATTTTATAGTTGAAATTGCATACCTAACCTCAAGCCCTGATCTGTAGTGCGATTTGGTGTTGGGTGCTTTCATGCTGCTCAACAGAGGAAAGCGACTACTTTTATGATTTTGCTGTTAAACAGAATTAAACTGGGAAGACTTCCAGATGAGTTTATATTAGGAGAACAGTTCTTCCCTTGTACTATTTAGTGGAAGCAATTTACTCTGAAGTGAAGTTTACCTTAGGGTAGAAAGGGACAAAATATTAATGAGTATGCCAAGCCATGCCTAGCCATTCTCGGGCAGTGTTAGAATTCTTGCTAGGTGCCTCAAATTTTGTGTAGTGAGACTGTGCATAGCACTGTTCAGCACTTTGAGAATTGCACTTGGCACTAATAAATTGAACATCTGCATGCAGCCTCTTGTTTCGAGACAGAACACAAAATGCAGAAAGGTCATCTAAAGGTTGTTTGTGTGCTCTCGTTATAGTGTATGGAATGGGGCAATGTGCCGTCTGTATGGAAAAACTATGGGAGAACTGGGGACGCTTCTGCGATGACGCCACCAGTAGGGCGCTGCGATGAATCAGCGTGCCTACTGCGCGAAATTTAAACACATTGTGCAAAACTTTCTGCCTTTATAAGCTAAAATGCTTTCAAAACACAGCTTAAATTCTTATAATTAGCAAAAAATAAATAATACAAACTGTTAAAATACATAAATAACGCCGTCTATGCTTGCACGTTTCCGACCACTGATCATGCAGTCTGCATCGTCTGCTCAGTCAATGGCTGAGCGTTTCGGTTGCAGAAGACAGAAAGAAAAACTAGTCTACTCGCTCCGTTCAGTAAGCACGCATATGTTTTTAGTATTTCGAAACATACGATGATAAGAAGCCCGGAAGGAGCACCTACACTGTGCCTGGTGGGTTGTGTGGGATTCCTTTCATGTTGCGTCAGCCAGAAAGGCGGTTGCCATGTTTCACGGAATAAAACAAACAAACAAATGTGCATGCACATACACATACACAGATATTTAGAAATGCAGCGTTTCCCATGCACATAAAGAATGTGCAAACGCGGCAGGAAAAACCACAACAAGCAATCAGCGAGCTCTGTACGTACATGTGAACGTACATGCATGACCTCCACGACCACCATAACTGCCAATCCTGGAGGCCCTGTGTTGCACCATTATTTTCCCTCTTGCCAGCAATGACTCCTAGCTGCAGTGACGGGTGGCGCTGCAGTAGACTGGCGTTCTCCAGCACTCCCGACCCTCATCGAAAAAAGAGCCACGTTTTCGCCTGCGGACGACACAGTATTCTATTCTAGTACACCATATTCTCGTTAACAGATTATTCAGGAACATATGTTGTCTAAATTGCATGATTCACTGGCATATTTTTGGTGTTCTCCACCCTGAATGTATAAGCCAGGAAACTGTCTGAAATCAGAATATATCAGCTAGGTCTGGCTGCTTATGCACATTTACTTTTTTACTCGTGCATCAGCTGCACTGAAATTATTCAGACCCAAATTTAAAAGGAAAGAAATGTGCTGCCCTTACATGAGACTGTAAAGTATTGTATAATAGCATGGTGAAGTGTGGCTAAAATGGATTCTTCTCAATTTGCAGGTGTGCTCAGTGCGAGTACCGGACATTCAGTGCTTTCAAGCTTGAGAACCACGCACGAATTCATAGTGAGGAGCGTGACTTCACATGTGCCCAGTGCGGAAAGGGTTTCAAGCAGCTCTCACAGCTACGTAACCATCATGTTGTGCATTTGGACCGCAAGAACACACCACATAAACGTTGGTACAGCCAGCAGACCTGTGAACTTTGTCAGCGCACATTCTCAGACTCCAAATGTTTACGCAAGCACCATCAAGCAGTTCATGGAAAGGTAGTGTCATAGAATGTTCTTTGAAATCCATCTGCACAACTCTTAATGTCTTCTGCTCACTCGATTATTCTGGACGTTTGTTAATTTGTGAAGTTTTCTTGGGGTGGCCATAATTTTAGATGCATAAAATGCTGGTTAATGAAGCCAAAGCAAACAGTGCATTTTGTTTGCTTGATTTGCTGCCACACTGTTCAGGTCAAACAGTACACCACTTAAGTATTTTCCAATTCTGCACCAAACATCTGAAGGGCAGATGCTTCATATTTTTTGTTGACATACTGGATGCAAGGCAGCACAAGTTACCAGTCAAGTTGGGCTCTGCAAATGTAGTAGTAATTTGCCTTTCTATACACTTAGTAAAAGTACTTGGATGTATGCTTGCATGATTAACAGAGGTGCACATTTTTTCTGTGGTCTACAATTCAAGTTTCAAGTGGCACTCTGAGGGAGGCCTTATTAAGGACCATAACCCATTAGTGTTGAACCACAATTTACCTTAAAGTATAGTGAACAAATATTAAAGTTGTTTTTTCTGCAATGAAATGTAGGGAGTATACATCTGTGTTGAATTGTAATGGCACTTATGCGCATATATAATGCTTTACCAATATCAAAGAAAAGTTTTTTTCTCCCTCTCCCTTTTTCTGTTCCATTAGCAGTCTTTAGAAATTACATTTTTCTTAAAAACAAGGTAAAATATTGTTTTTGGTGGTATCTGGATGTTCACCTATGAGCACACTTTTACATTGCACTGACAGCTAAGCAGAGACAGTGCACCTTAGAGCTCATATCCGTGAAAGGTTTTTATTTCTCCCCATTTGTAAGATGTGCACACATTAAAGACACTTGTATGGAATTTGCGGTGAACACACGCTGAGAAGCTCACTAAGGCCACGTACAGCTGCTCTCTGGCTATTAGTCCCGAGAACGAACTACAGGGGCGCTGTGAGCGACGCTCGCGTGACGTCAGCACACGGACTCGCGCCTGTCGTCTGCTGCAGTACGGGCGCTGTACGGAAGCTTTCTGCGGTGTTTTCGTTTGTTCGCTCTCGTTCCCTCTGCTTGTATATTTATGGCAGTCGTCTCAAATATATTTTTGCGACGTCTTTGTTCGCAAAAATTTATTCAAAGAGCTTATTTCTTAGACGACAGTGCAGCTCTCAATTGCAACGCTACAGTGCCAGCTGAAGGAGTGCAGACCAGCCCATTGCGGGCTTTTCATGCGTAAATCGACAACCGCGAAAACATAGCATATAAGAATCCAGTTATTATACCATATCTGCCGCGGTGCAACAACTATGTCTAAATGCTAGCTATATATGACTTCTACAATTGTTACCTTGGTTTCAATCAGTTGCTTAGTGGCTATGGTGTTAGGCTGCTAAGCACGAGGACGCGGGATCGAATCCCAGCCATGGCGGCCGGATTTCGATGGAGGTGAAATGCGAAAATACCTGTGTATTACATTTAGGTGCACGTTAAAGAACCCCAGGTGGTCCAAATTTCTGGAGACCCTCACTACGGCGCATGATAAGAAAGAGGTCTTGGCACGTAGAACCCCATACTTTAATTCTTCATTTATTTTAATCAGCTAAAACAGGTCTTCTCACGATGAGTAGTTTATGGTATATTTTGAATTTTTGCATTTCTTCACAGAAACACTCGGCAGTAACACAACGACTTAACACTGCAGTTAATATTCCACCAGCACCACTTGCTTTTCTAACTGCTTCTCAAAATTAGGCGGTTAATCGCATGTTTATATTAAATCGCAGTAATTTGAAGTAAAGCTAATGGAGGCTTACAGGTGTTTTCAGAATACGAAAAGGAATGTGCCAATATAAATTCCCTTTTCCGTGCTACACGTTCAACTGACTTGAGCAATTTACTAGTGTTTGTCGCTTGAGGAATACACATGACGAATCTGTTTGGCGAACTGATACAGGCCGCTCGGCCCAAATTTTTAGTGAAATATGCCTTTTGGACCGTATGAATGCAGCCAGAAAGAAGCCGAAGCGTCATTCATTAGTAGTATGGGACATGTTGAAGATATCAGTATTGCCCAGTGGAGGGTCAAAAATCAAGTGAAATATGTAACGCTTGTGGTAAATCCGTTATGAAGGTTTGTGAGGTTCTCTTTTATGTACTGATGAAGCGAATAGTTCTCCGTTTGTATAATTAAACTGCTGGATCGAGACATGGTGAGGCAGAAAGTGCTTAAATTTTCCTTCTCTAGGCACCCTAAGCTGTGCTATAGTACCTCGAGTATATTTTAGGCATTGCAACTGACACTGTAAAAGACTGCTGACACTGTAAAAGACTGCTTCATGGTTTCAGTTCCAAGTTGTAGTGAACTGAAGGGTTTCGCAAACAACGCCTGCCTCGGCATAACGACAATCGTTTGCTACCGTGGCGCGAGGGGTGTGCCATATTGCCGATAAAAGCTACTGAGTGCCAGCACGAAACATTTCATCGCTTGCATTTGATTGGCTCTCGTTTTTAACCATGAAACTTTTCTTTCAAGTGATTGCTATAATGGTACTTGTGAATTAATTATATATGCAAATACTCTCCATATGATTCGCCGTCATGTTAGCAGCCTTGAGCAATTCGTTTTATGAGGGCCTGCTTCAGAGAGCGGTGAAAGTGGGAGTAAACTTTTTCATACGAAATGCGTGCCTAACTCTTTCTTTTATGCATTAATAAGTGGCCTTATCTGACTACTCGTCAGAGTAATAAGAATCATGATGACAGCTTTGCTGGGCAGCGTTTTTCTAACACGGATAACATGTTGACACCAATGACCTTCCTTCGTGTAAAATGCAATGGCTCTCATAGCTAAGCCCTAAGGGAATGTTAAATGTTTAGCAAAGCATCATACACAACTTCGACATTATTTTTACGCAAATTTCATGGACCAAAAGGGCTCATACATGATTTGCAAAATCAGTACACCCCTTCAACGCTACATAGCTTGCGATATCCAAGCCACACATTTTCTCGACTAACGCGCTTTTGGAGAAGGAACTGCGATTCAGGCCTGGCAGCAGAAAGAAGCTGGCACATCCTTCATTAACCCTTTCGCTGTCGGACCTTTCTGGCCGTGACATGGACCTTTCTGACCATGTGCCTCTGTGCCCAAAGCTATAGAGCCAAAATGCGCTGCTTAGTTATTCCAGAAGTTCACAGTCATCCATGAGTCCAAGAATAAAAAAAATATTAATAAAAAGTAAAATAAAATAAATTAGTCCCTTAGTACTGAACAGGAATGAATTCTACTATGTGAAGATGGTAATGGTCAGGGTGTTATTTAATACTGCATTGCATTTTATAAACTTTGGACGGTAGCCACAAGTTACAGAGAGCAACCACAAGAAATTTCTCTTCCTAAGCTCATACTGGCCTTTGTGGTTTCACTGAACACATGCGAAGCACTGAGTTGTGTCACATGTAGGATGTCACACATATGGTATTGATGTGACAAATTGGACATGTTGGTACATATTTGAAAAAGCGGCGGCGCTAAAAAGAAAGACATGGACGGAGACAGGACGACAAGGACAAGCGTTGAACTTCCAACAACATGATTGTGAATAGTTCACGAAAATATACCTGCTGTCCGAGCCAGAGGTTATCATCTGCGCATGAGTAAATATGCCAGCTCTTTGTCTGCAAGGGTTCCATCACTGTGATGTAGCCGGTGCTCTTCATCCTGGACAGCTTTGCATTGAGTCAAAACGAATATGTATACTGTTTGCTGCAAGCACTGAGAATGCAACCAAAACTGCTATTAATGCAATCATGGTTGGCAACTGCAGAGTTTTGAAGGCAATGGCCGACGCACGCACTGAGTCAAAACGAAAGTACTGCTTACCGCAGCCGCTGCAGATGAAACCGCGGTTGATATCGACGCAGTCATGAAGACTTGTGACTGATGCGCATACCGAGTCAATACGAAGCTGTTGTTTGCCCAAACGGTGTGGGAGAAACCACGGCTGCTATTCATGGATGGCGACCTTGCAGTTCTGGAGGCATGCGGCCAACATGCGCAGAGTCAGAACGAAAGTACTGTTTGCCGCAAGCACTGTGGACAAAACAAATTAATCTAACATGAACCATTATGCAGGTATTGTTTGGTTCAGCCAAACTGCTGCAGTGACTGCTAGACACTGAGGCTTAGAGGGGCTACGTTTGCGAGAGTAGCATGGTGCAGGCATGAATGTGTGATCACCAATGGCGTGAACAGTGCCAGTTCCTGTAACAGTTATGGCTTCTGAAGTTGACAATGTGGCAATCTCGCAGATCGCAGACAGAGCACAACTGGGCTTGTAGCAGTAGTAGTTTACTATTGCAACAACAATGCTGCATAAGCGCCAAGAAGGAAAAGCTAAAAGGCAACAGAAGAAGTTTTTGAGGGGCCATTTTAGGCCGACCCATAGGGAGAACTTACTCCAGGAACCACATGAACCAGCAGTGTTCACATACGGTGCAGCTTATAGTGCTTTGGCTATCTTGAATCTCTCTCTCTCTCTCTCTCTCTCTCTCTTTCCAAGCAACGTGACAGCACTAAAAAATTTTGAGCTAGCTAGGTGAAGTCCCCGATTTTGTCCTTGTGCATCGATGTGTGGGAATAGGTGCATTGGGAATAGGTGAAATTTTCAGAACGGCTCGAATAAAGCAAAAAAATGCTGAGTCATTGACACTGCTATGCAATTTTTCTTTCCCCCCACCGCACCCCACGCCATCTGGCTGATTTATTTCATTCCACCATTTTTTAGTCATTCTCTTTGTGCAGTTTATATTAGGGTACACCTGGAATATTGGAATTTAGTTTCTGTGGGTCACCTTCTTTAATATATTGCCAGGTTTTCATAGTCGACTCGTATTCGTCTTAAGTGGAGTCAACTGTTTCTTTTTGATGGGACGGTAAAACTGCGCGAAAAAACAAGGACAAGCGAAAGAAACAACACATGTGGGGATGCGCGACTCTCGCGCGTCCCCTGATGTTTTCCCGCATAGCGCATCCCCTGATATGCTGTTCTCCCGCACGGCTCGCGTGGCCTGGCGCCCGCGGCGTGGTACAAGCGCGGTGCGAGAGATGTCGCGACCGTCGCGCCGCGGCGGGGTTACTCGGGCGCCGAAAGGGAAGGCGCTTGGTCTCTTGGGTTCGAGACAGCAGGCCGCACGGACCTGCCGCGCGTGCAGCGCCCCTCTTTCCCGGCGGGTCGGCGCGCGGCGGAGGACGTCTCCCGCGAGCGCGCGGCGACCGATGCATCTGCGAGACCGCCTCGCGTGGCCGCCTTCGAACGCGCCACGATTCGCGTGACTATACACGCGAACGACCAGGCGTTGGGATCCAGCATGGAGCGAACATATTCGCTCGCGAGGACGCGGTGAGTGGGACTTCTAGATTTGTCGCGCGCCTATCGGCATGTTTTGGGGATAGCAACTCGGCTAGCAGGCATGGATCTATGAAAGGTGCAATAAATGCCCTTGTGACTGTTTGCACTACTGTGTTGTCGTTCCTTTGTCCCAAGAGTACGGAGGAGAACCCCGTATCTCCCACACACACCACAAGCTTTTTCTTCCCAGTGGATGAGAAGCTAGAACTAACATTGTCCACAGTATGTGTTAGCCGGTAACATAGTTGTAAGCTTCAGCTAAAATTTTGAAAAAGACAAGCTAGAAGTGTTTTGTGATATCACTGTAGGTTGCATGGTTTTAGTTGTACGCCAGATTTTGACTAATTTACGTTGGGCACGAGATTACATTTGCTTTTCTTCTTTTTTTTTTTTTTTTTTTTTTTTTTTTTTTTTTTTTTTTTTTGGTCATTGCTCTTTTCTTTATGCGATTTTCATGGAACATGTTGCCAATGTTGTTACTCCTGGTCATTACTATATTGATTGCAGTTTCATGTTATGGCAACTGGTGTCAGTGGGGACTTAGCCTGTAAACAATTGCAGGTGAAGCCATATGTGTGCTCGTTCTGTGGCCACATGTCTGCACGCAAGGCCATGCTACAACTGCACCTCCGCCAGCACACAGGGGAGAAGCCATTTGCATGCAACCTGTGCGAGTACCGCACAGGCGACCACAATTCACTGCGCAGGCACAAAATGCGTCACTCTGGTACCAAGCCGTACAAGTGCCCACACTGCCCTTACGCCTGCATCCAGGTGGGTTGCTCAGTATTTTATTTTTCATTTTTCAGCTTTACTGCATGTATGGTCATCAGTTATATTCGTCTATTTATTTTTCTCATTGTGCCCTGCTGTCTATTTCGAACAGGTGCACAAGAGTGTTAGCTATTCTAATCTGTCCTAGATCAAACACAGGCCTAGCCATAGTTTGTTGGTAGCGCAGTCAAGAATAACTGCTGTAACTGCCGCGTTTGATTGTTCTTCACTTGCCAGGTAGTGCAAGATTTAGTCTGTATGATTCCATGTGAAAAAAATAATAAGGAAATTTCGTCACACTGTACCAGTAAGTATAATGGGCAGTTTTAGATGTTTCACTGTGGACATATTGCCAGAATTTCACTGTATGCAATGCTTCGATGGAAAAACGTACTGAAATGAATGCATCAGAAAAACTGTTACTAAGTCGGATAAAATTCTGATGAAACAACAGTGTGATGCATGGCAGAGCAACACTGAGGTAAATTAATCCTTTGCTATTTTTATTTATTTGCTTATTTGTTTGCTTATTTGCTCTGCAATTTGAAGTTGTGATCCAGGAAGTGCACTTTTTACAAAGTACAATTTTAACAAAAGTAGCTTAAATATAATTTATTACTAATCATGTAGTAGAAGTAAAGCCTTCTGCATGGCTTTCTCTATAGACCTTTTTCCCAGTCTTAAAGGGACACTAAAGTGAAAAATGATTTCTTCTGCATCAGTAAATTACTGTTCTACAACACCAAAAACACCACTCTTACAACGCTAAGATGTTGTAAGCCAGAAAAAGCGTAAGAACGAAATACGGGTGGCGACGCCTACTTAAGTTCCTTCATCTGGGGGCTGTGAGGTCTTGGATTTTGATGCCATCTTCTAGGGCCTACTAATTATATATAGCGGTACAGATTGACTACAATCTGTTCTAAAGGAACGAAATATTAAACATGGCAAGTTTCGGGAACCTTTATTCAGCCAACATGGCCCAAATGCGAAAACATACTTTGGAATCCCTGACGTCATGCTGACGTACCGGCGCTGGGGTTTCGGCGCGAAATTCAAATACTGATACTTGGACCTTCATTTTCTCATGTAATAATCAAACTATTTTTTTTTGAAACGACTGCCTGCAGGGTTCTCAAACAATGCTTCATTAGTCTAAACTGATCTATTGTTTCGCTTTAGTGTCCCTTGAAAGAGGAAAGCAACAGAAGCGCAGGGGAGCATGAGTGCATTGCCATGTTTGTCCTCTCACAGGAATGTGTGATTCAAGTAGCTTTCTCTTTCCATGTTATGAGGCCTAGTGATGCCCTAAAAAAATCTAAAATTTTTTTGCACGTGTGTAACAGAAGCCAATTTTGAAGGCCATGCTCTTGTGTACTGCAAGTACCGGAAGTGATTTCAGGAGCTGGAAATATGTCATGTTGCCATGTGTTGTCAATGGTCAGCCCGAGATGGCCTGTGCAAGCGTTCTCTGGTTTGTATTGCTTTTATCGTGCGAGTTGAAGAATTGCAGGCAGAAATCAATAAATTGAAATTTCAAGTTAATTAAATCCTGGGGTTTTACATGCCAAAGCTACAATACAATTATGAGGCATGTCACAGTGGCACACTCTGGATTAATTTTGACCACCTGGGGTTCTCTAACGTGCAACTAAATCTACATACGCAAGCATTTTTCATTTCGCCCCTAATGAAATGCAACCACCACAGTCAGGATCAAATCTACGACGTCGAGCTCAGCAGTGAAATGCCATAGCCACTAAGCTACTGTGGCGGGACAAATTTTGGGTTGAAATGTGTGCTGAGAGCCCAGTTTTATTGTGTGTATAACCATATTGGCCGCTATATTTTCAGGTATCAGTGTCCCTGAAAACCTTCATCATACACTGTGGGACAAAGATAATCGGGCATTGGTGTATTTCATGGCAGATAAGATTTTGTGGGCAAGACCTCTAATCAGGAGCCCCCAATTATGGCATTAATTATAGCCCATGTGTTTGTGTGAAACAATCAACCTTGTAATTTAATTTATTCCTAAACTGGTGGTAGGCTTGAAATTCCATGGAAATGTCTTGAGCATTTACCAGCTTGAGTTCCTCAATTCACTCATGAATTCACTAGTAAAGTGAAGGAAAAATTTATTAGTTAAATGTGCTCACTGGCAATAATCACAGAATTTCTGAATATCCTCAGCGGTGGCTTCGTGGCTATGGCATTGCGATGCTGAGCACAAGGTCACAGGTTTAATTCCTTGCTGCTACGGCTGCATTCCAGTGATATAATGCAAAAACACTCATGTACCATGCTTTAGGTGTGTGTTGAAGAACTCAAGGTGGTCAAAATTAATCATGAGCCCTTCACTACGGCATCCCTCATGACCCACTGTGCCTGCTGATGTGAAACTTGGCAAGGTTGAATAAATAATTTTTTTTCTGTGGAGTCATCTACTTTTAATAACTTCATTTGTTACTGAAATATAGTTGAAATTCGATTTAACAAAGTGATGACCGTGCTCGAATTATTTCGTTAAATCGGGAAGTTTGCAAAATCAAGAAAGGAATTTTTCAGTCCTTCGTAATCTAAAATTGTAATCTAGAGAGACGCAAAAGCTACCGCGGCATTGTATGTGCCGCTAATCCAGCCATCTATTGCATAAAACCATGAAATCACAAAAGCAAAAACAACAGCCATCCCTACCGAGGCGGTGTTGATTCTACTGTTCCACGCATGAGTGCGGCATGCAACTTCGTCAAAATAAAGCTATGGCCGTGACCATGGCACCTAGATGTTCTAACGCGATAGCTTTAAAGCGCATGCTCGATGAATAACCCATCTGTGTCAAAATTAGAAAGAAATCACCACTTTTTCACACATTTATTTCAGGAAAGACTTCGTTAAATCGAGTTAGGCCAAATTAGTTTCGTTAATTTGGGTTGATGACAACATTGAACCCTATGGGTACCTGTCGGGGAATGGAAATTTATTTATTAGATCGGGAACTTTGTAAAATCGGGTTTCGTTGGATCGAGTTTTACCTGTACTGTGAATAGTGACTATGCTTTAATGCTGTATTCAAAAGGCTGTACTTGTCCAAGGTAGCATTTATGGATGCGTAATGACTAGCTCAACTGATCCAAAATTAAGTGATTGTTGCACAGCTTTGAAAAATAATTGGTTGGCATGGTCTGTCCTTTCTTTATTTCTTTATTTCTTTCTTTCTTTCTTTCTTTCTTTCTTTCTTTCTTTAAATGCCAATCAACATGCCCCTCCTCCCCCCCCCCATTATTTTTTTCTAAGTTACTTTTTTTTAATTTAGCACTCGCATAGCATCACTTTTATATGCATATATCGTGCATATTATTGTTCTCACTTGTTGCAGCAGCTGAGTGGCTATGGTGTTCTGACGCTTAGCATGAGGTTATGGGTTCGATTCCCAGCCGTGGTGGCTCCATTTCAGTGAGGGCAAAATGCAAGAATGATTGTATACTTGCATCATATGGGTCCACATTAAAGAACCCCAGGCAGTCAAAATTAGTCTGGAGCTCTCCTCTATGGTGTGCCTCATAACCCACTACGCAGTTTCAGGATGTTAAACCTTATAATTTAATTTTATGAATGAATGTTGACAAGTATGAGTGGATGCTAGTGTGAATGTAAATCGTGTGAGTGGGTGTGAACGTGAACATGAGTGAATGTCCATAGGTGAGTGCTTTAGTAGTTAAAAGTACAGTTGCATTTGTTGGTTCCCGTATAACCCTGTCACACGGGCAAACTTTAGTGCACTTTGAGCAAGTTCACTTCGCCGCTAGAGTCATTCGCAGGCTGCCACATGGAACACTTAGTGACACTTAACTGCGGAGCGCACTCGCCGGTGAGTGTTTACGGTGAATACACTTCATGGCGGCAAAGTGTGTAGCCTCGTTAGCAATGAGCAAAAAATAAGTAAAGTAATATTTAAAGCACAGTCAGTAGTAATTTTTAATTATTTTTTAAAAATTGCTTATGTTATAAGGTAATAAAATGTGCCACACTGCAAAAAAAGAAAGAAAGAAAAAAGATGGCAAGGAACTACTCTTGCTCTTGGGCTGTTTACGGCCATGCTCCCAATCGCCATCGCCACCAATTTGAAAGAACACTTCTCTTTTTCGTGTAGCAGCGCGCTGCTAAAATGACACTCAGCACGCTGTAGTGCACTTGTTCAAGATGTACTTTAGTTTGTCCGTGGGAGGGGTATTACTTATGGGCGTGCTCACTCTAAGTAGGGATATTACAATGCATCCAGAGTAGACTCCTTTCTTTATTGCTTTCATAGTAATGTGCTCAACCAGTTATACTCTAGTGTGTTGATGTGCCCAAATTTCCTACAACTGTGTATGCTGAGCTACATAAAGCTTCTTCTTGATCTCCTTTTTTTTTTTTTTTTTTTCTTTCCTCTTCCAGGCTATCTCATACAAGATGCACATGAAAAACAAGCATCCTGGCTTGGATGGATTGTATGCCTGTTCACTATGCAGTTTTCGTTCAGTAAGCAAGGAGAACTACACCAACCACATGTCAGACCATAAACGAGGTTTCCTTGCCGTGCCTGCCCAGCTTTCCAGTCCGAGCACAGCCAACTCTACAGCTAGCACAGAAGGCGAAGGACTGCAGTTGCCTGAAGGTACATGGCAAGCAGTGCTGAGTGCTAAATTTGTCTGCTCCATTTGTGTGGGCAGAACCTTATTGTAAAAGGTCCCCTAATTTTGTGATAAAACTTCATAAAATAGTTACAAACATGGTATGTTTACTATACAGTTGCAGCTGTAAATCGCTTAAGTGAAGCTTGTGATTTTCATCTGGCACTTGAGTCAGATATTCAATAACAACAGCCTCTTTTCAAGCAGTCGCAACCCTTTTCAGTTTCTACGCAGCAGTGTGTGTCAATGTTACCATGCAGCGTATCAAATACCATGACAGCATACGCAGATGAGTGTGGAGCAACCACTTGGGCATCAGTCCGCTTCCTCTTAGCTTTTGACATCGTCAGCCATGTTGAAATCAGCAACTGGTTACCATCTCAACATGGTGTTGGCATCCTACTGTGCCACTCAGCAATACTGGAAAATGAGTGTTTTCAACGGCAACATGTGGGTGCTAAATGTAGGTGCCGCTGATGGACAATGCTGCGGCGGTGGTGTGCTGTCGCAGTTTTTGGGTGTCACAACTGGGGAGTCAAACGTAACAAACATGAACCTAATATGCATGACCCTGTAGGATATAAACAGTACCAGTGCTTCAAAGCTTAAGAGCTGGGAAAACGCAACTAACAGGACTATATCAATGAGATTCTACTGTAACAGGTGACTCCTTTTAGTGGAAACAGAATTTTTAGAAAAGAAAATTTGAGCATTATGACAATTACACATCACTACTTCTCCCATGCTTTCATTGAACAGTATATGGGCAAGCAGCCATTGCAAGGCATTAATTAACAAAAATCTTTAATGTTATAATTGCACATTTTAAGGCTCATGTTACCACAGCTGTATTGCAAGGGGGGTGGTGCAATGGGAAGCTAAAGCAATTTACATAGCTTTAACGGTGTCATCTGTGGTTGAGGTATTTGTCAATGAAAAGTCACATTTATTCATTCAGATTCCAAAAGGAAACATAATGAGCATTCACATTTGCTTTCTTTAGGCCACCTTGTATTTCCCTAAGCTCACTGTCGGCGACAGACGATCGCTTGCAGTACAACTGTACAGTGATCACAGTAAGATGCTTTGCGTTATGACCACACCGAGCATCATGTGAGCAGTGCCTATGGTGCTTATTTACTGCCCAGTTTCAGAATTTGAGCAAGGCCATGCAAATTTTCATTGAAAATTATTACGGCAAAGAACGAGGCTCTTAATATCGTGAAAGCTGTGCTAGCCTCTTGCAGGGTGCCCCTGCAGTACTATCATAGCAACATAAGCCTTAAAGCCACTAATTCGAGAATTAAGCAATTTAGTTAATTAATGAACGAACTGTGATAGCTACTCACCTATCAAGTATTGTTGCATTAACAGAATAAGTGGTAAAAAAACATTCTTGTTGCAGTTAAATTCTTCTAATTTATTTATTTATTTTTCACTAATGGCTCATCAGTCATTAAAGCCTGGTCAAAGAAGACAGAGGATCACAGGAAGATAAAGAATTCAACAGTGGTTGAACGAGGGAGGTCGCTGGGGCCAATGTTTTGACAAGCGTGCATGTCTTTATTAAGGCATTGAAGTATTGTTCGAAGATGGTGAGAGGTCCCCTTGTCGAAACATTGGCTCTAGCAATATCCCTTGTTCAACCACTTTTGATCACTGTAGAGCCTGGTGTAATCTAAAGCATTTTCTTATGCATTTATGCCATTTCTTATGAGGAACCAGTATGTACCCAGGGCTTGTGCACCTCCTTGAAAACTTTGAATACAGAAAAAGAGGTTCAAGGGCCCTTAAAACTCCTTGATAATAAATGTGGTCCTGGAGTTTATTGAAAACTGGGGTTAAGGTCGGCGTTTGAACATTCAAAGTAACAAACTCCGCATAGGGATTATGCCATGGACACTGTCTATCAAAAAAGAACGCTAGATTAGTCTCTTTTGAGAGTGTCACTAAACGATTGCAATGTGGCATGCCCACAGCCACCAACAATGGACTTGTTACCATTACCATTGTGTAGCTTGACAAAGCCAGATGAAGAGACCAAGCCATTCCACCATCTTGTTGTTTTGCTAGTTGGTTCACACCACAACCATCATGGCTCTACAGGTTGTTACACGTAACATGAGCCAAACTTTTAAAAACATGCAAATGCCACGTAGCTGGACTGCATGAAGGTAATGTTGTTTGCTGTTGCCTTGGAGATACTCATATTATTTTTATTGCGAAAGCAATACTGCTCGCACTTTCGGCCCATCGGTGGTCGTGGTGCCTCCTTACACAGCTGCGCGTCACGTGATCGTGTGACGTCACGCCAGACCGAGAGACGGGGCCCCAGCTCGCGGCATCGATGGTGGAGGCGAAGCCTTGCGCGCCGCTGCTCTGGTGCTATCGAGAGAGGGCGCTCGCTGGTGTGACGTCGCGCTAGGAGGATAAATGGGGCTACAGCTCGGCTCCTCGCAGTGGTCGGCGCGCTGCCTTGCGCTATGTCGGATGATGTATAGCCATAAGTTTAACAAAGGGCAACCATGTCCACACCATCAGCCGAACCAAGGCGCAGCCAAGGGTATTGCTTTCGCAAACTTCCAGGCTTAACCAAGCTAAGGCTTCAGCCAATTTTTTAGCATATCATCGAATGAGATAATTAGTCTTAAGTAATCAATTTCTCAATTATTATAATTAGATGAAAAGTGTCAATGAGAAAATTGTAGAGCAACATGAAAAACTCGCGAGTACAGCTTTCTGTTGCTCAATAAGCGCTACATACAAGTGTTTTTCCGAGCGTGAAAGAAGCCTGTGAATACACGCAAAATGTCCATGCGACTTGCCGCTCGAGGCACTTCGCGTGTACTCGTGGGCTTCTTTCACGCTCGAAAAAAAGTTTTATGTGGCACAAATTGAGCAACAGAAGGCTGTATCAGGAATTTTTCATGCTACTGTACAATTTTCTCATTGACGCTTTTCATCTAACTATAATAATTTAGGAGTTAATTAATTAAAACTAGTTATCTAATTAGGGCAGAATGCAAGAAATAACCTAAGCACCTCCAAGCGCCAGCAAACAAATTACATTGGTTCTGACCAGATATGTGGCATTTGCATATTTTAAATGTTAGACTCCAGTTAAGTGAAACACGCTGTATTCTCGAGCCCTAGGCTCTAGAAAAGCGTGGCGGAAAGTTAGTTTCAGCCATTTGGCATTAACACAAGTATGCTTGACTGAAGTGAGACACTACTAAAGATCGTGCCAAAAGGCAATTGACATCATTATGATGGGAAAATCAACTTATAGAAGTGACTTGAAGAGCTTGAAGTGCGTGTCCAACTCACCATCTGCTTTCAGCTAAAAGGACACTAAAGGTAAATGCTAAGTCGACATGGACTGTTTAAATACCATTCCAGAGACATCGCAAGGCTTGTTTCGTGCCAAGAAAGGACTTAGTTTACGAGAAAATTGCATTTGAAGGGTCGAAGGCCTTTTTCGAAATTCAAATCTCCCGCCACCCAACCGAGGGAGTGGTGACGTTGCATACACCATCACGGCTCTTTGCTGCCGTCGGTGAGTAAAATGGCGCCCGACAGACGGCGGCACCAAGCTATGGTGGCTAGAAGTTGTCACCGTAACCGAGCCAAGATAGAGCGGCAGATTCGCCGCTGCAACTGCTTTTTGGTCAAGTGGCGTAGACCGTTCGGGCATTCCGCGACATCACATGGAAATTTAATTCTCTGCTACTAGAAGCTTGTGCAACTTTCGCGAGCCAGCAAAACCAGCGCAGCACTACGCGATCAGGAAAGTATTGAAATGCGAAAGCGTGGGCAGCGCAGAGACGAGCAAAAACGAAACCTTTCGACCACCCGCGTCATTGTCAATGGAAATTTCAATTAGGTCTTTTTTCTAAACATGAAATGGGACTAGAGAAGTAGCAATTTATTTCAATTTATAATACAATGTGATGTTTTTCTGCAAGGAGTAGTTGAGTGCTAGTGACAGAATTTAACTCAGGAGTGCTTTCGTCATCAGGCAAGTGCTTGAATGTCCCGGGGGAGTCTCTAACCATGTCCTGCATTTACCTCGATTTCTTGATTAAGGCTCTGTTCGTGATAATATTGACGCCTTACAGATTCTCGCGCACTAATCTATCACTTTAGCTTGACTTAGTATTTGCCCTTTGGGCATGGCAGCCGCATTTCGGTGGAGGCGAAATGCGAAAACACCCGTGTATTTAGATTTAGGTGCATGTTAAAGAACCCCAGGTGGTCGAAATTCCCGGAGTCCTCCACTACGGCGTGCCTCATGATCAGAAAGTGGTTTTGGCACGAATAACCCCATAATTTAATTTATTAAGTATTTGCCTTTAGTGTCCCTTTAAGTGAAAGTAGATTTCATTATCTTTCAGTGTATGTGTACGAATATGGTTTCTTCCCTCGCCTTGAATAGTGGCCTGTAGCATCCTTGAAAACCTTGAACTGTCCTTGAATTTTGAGTCAGATGTTCTGTACGAACCCTGTGTACCTCTTCTTGGTTTACTATTTTACTAGCATATAACTTAAAAGTATACAAAACCCAATGTATCTTATCTGCTCTTGAGAATCTGGTACAATACCTGGTGAATACAGTAAAACTTCGTTATAACAAAACAGGATATAACAAACTAATGGATATAGTGAAGCAGTCGTTATTCCCTTTGAAATTCAAATAGGTGCCCATGCATTGAAAACCTTGTTTTAACAAAGCTAAAATTTCCTCACAATGGGTATAACGAATCTTTCTTTAGAGCGCAGCTCTTTGGTGCCCATTCCTGCGTTTTGCGGCGCCGTTGTGCCTCGCCATAACCAGCTCTGTAGCGAGGGCCAGCGCGCTGCTCTAGCTGCGCGCACTCCTGGCGCCATCTCTCGCGCACGGCGCGAGCCTTGCTCTCTCCGCTCGTCAAATGCCACCCATGTGCGGAGGCAATCACAGCGCCAGCTCAATGGCAGCTGCTCTCGATGATGTGCTGCTGCCCAAGCCGAAACGCATAGCCGCCATTCACCACTGTGTCTACCCCTTCCCCCCTCCTCTCCTCCGTTTGCTGTGGCTGATACAAAATGTTCCGCACCAGACGGATTGTTCGAGGCCCACAGATGGCTTATAGTATAATCTGTCTCCCTATATAAGTAGTTTATTCTCAGCCAGTTCTTTCTGAGCCGTGAGTGAGGCAACCGGTGGAAGTCCTTCGTCTGCCGCTGCTGCTAAACGAGCTGCCCGAGCAGAGGCCCAGCGCCGTCGCCGCCATAATCCAGAGGTGCGCTACGCCGAACCAGGCATTGGTGCAGCAAGTCTAGCATATATCCATCTATTTCTCCGACCACAAAGCTACCTTCATGACAATCTAAGAACCAGGAGTGGAGTGTTTCTTGAAGAAGTGAAGAATAAAAAGGTGTAACTGTACATACATGTCTTGCTCGAATTATTTGCCTCAGTGTATAGAAAATCCGAAACAGCTGAAGAGCTGCGCTCAAATTTTGCTTTAGGAAGTAACGTAATCGTTGGCATCCCCCCCCCCCCCCCCCCCGACAACGAGCATTTACTTATAATTTTGGTACCTCTCAGGTCAACGTCTTATAGCGCGCGACGTTCGCGTTTTCCGGCCTCCCCTTTCCCATGGAACTGGTGGACTCTTCCGCTCTTCCACTGCCTGCGTGGGGCAGCGCCGACTGCGGTTTTGTTGTTGCTTGTCGTTGCCTCCGTGCGCATCAACAATATCAGTGTTTCTAACGGTTCGTTCGTGCAAGTTCCCGCCGCCAGAAAGGAGATGGACGACGGCAAACGGAAGCATAAAACTATCAATTGAGCAGAAGGTGGCTATGCTGAAAGCCATCGAGTCCAGCGTGAAGAAGGAAAGAAGTGGCCGGTGTTTTCGACATAGCGTCGAAATCACTGGCGATTTTGAGCCGCAAAGAAGCTGTCACCAGTGCTGTCGCATGGGCGTAAAAGGTGACAGAAAGAAGCTGCGAGCCACCGCTTGCGAAGCTGTAGAGAAGGCGGTCTTCAAGTGGTTTTTGGACGCAAGAGCAAGCGGCACTCCTGTGAGTGGGGCACTGTTGTGGTACAAAGCGAGGGACATCGTGTGCATCATGGGGCACGATTATTTTCTGGAGAGTGTAGGCTGGCTGCAGCGTTTCAAGGAGCGGCACGACATCGTTGGCAGGGCTGTCAGCGGGGAAACGCAGTCTGTCGACCGCGAAGCTGCAGTGGCGTGGGTGGAGACAAACGTAAGACAGCTGCTAGAAAAATACAGTGCCAAGGATTTGTTCAACATGGATGAGACAGCCCTGTTCAACCAGATGCTGCCACAAAAAACCTTGGCCCTCAAAGGTAAACGCTGCCAGGGCGGTAAGCAGAGCAAGGTCTGCGTAACCGTGTTGCTTTGTGCCAACATGGGTGGGTCGGAAAAAGTGCTGGCCCTTGTTGTTGGCAAAAGTGCGTCACCATGATGCTTCAAAGGCAAACGAAAGCTCCAAGTGAGTTATGTGTCCAACCGTAAGGCTTGGATGACTAGAGAAATTTTCGCACAATGGCTGCGAGAGTGGGACGAACGGCTGGGCAAGCTGAACCGAAATATATGCCTCAAACTAGACAACTGCGCGGCCCCCTACACTGCCGCTGTGCTCAAAAACATCGAGCTATGCTTTTTGGCGCCAAACTGCACTGCATTTATGCAACCCCTCGACCAAGTAGTTATCATGAACTAAGTTGGGCTACCGCAAGCATGTAATCGACCAGATTCTGCTCAATATGAGCATGAAGCGCGAATCCACTGTCGACTTGTACATGGTGATCAAGATGCTACAGGCTGCTTGGATGGCTGTACCGGCAAACACAATCGCCTATTGCTTCCGGCATGCCTCATTTGGCGTCAGCAGCGGCGGTTGCAGCGAAGATCTTGGTGCTGCCACCAATGAGGGTGCTGCGGGCGACCAAGCCCTAGCATCAGGGGACGCTCTCCTTGACATCGGCGTTGTGCCCGACTGCGCCACCTTCTGCATGTACATCAGTGTCGATGCTGACGCGGTGACAACGGAAGAGCTAACGGAGGCAGAAATTGTGCACGCGGTGACGGGGATGCCTAATGACAACAGCGACGAACGTGTCGACGACACCCCGGAGCCTAATATTGGCGAACCCAACGTACCGACGCCCGCACAAGCGCTGGATATGGCAGACCTACTGTGCTGCTTCTTTGGCGCTCACGATGACGGCGAGGACAGACTCGAAATAGCGGCTTCAGCTGAAAAATCCATCATTCACCTGAAGAAGATGAAGGACATTTTTTCTGCGAAGTGAGCCGCCAGCTGGTGTGCTGTTGATCGATCAGTGATGAGCCGTTTGGCGAGAATAAAGTAGCAGTTCCTTACTGTCTTCTTTTCGCTTGCCGCCTCCCCCCCCCTCTCCCGTGCGACGGCTGTTTTCTCTTTCACGTGGCGGGCTGCTGTGAGATTTGGTGGTGAGTACATCCTCTCCTGCTTGCTAATTGTGAATAGAAATGGATAGTGGCTATGCCGAACTAATGGTTATAATGAAGTAATTATGACCCCCCCTTCAACTTTGTTATAACGAGGTTTTAATGTATTTTTGGACATACACTAAATTCAACAGTAAAATTGATTTGGATTGTGCCAGGTTCAGTGAAGTGAAGTGATCTGTTCTGTTCATGCACCTCAGCTATTAATATTTGTTGGTCTGCAGGCACCCTGCAGCAGCTGGAAGGTATTCTACCAGGCAACTTAAATGCAGCTCAACTCATCTATAGCTGTTTAAGTGCCCTACAGCAGGAAGGGGGATCTGCCAACCTGCCTCCTGGTGTAACTACATACTCAACTGGTGATGGCACACAGACAATCACTATACAGGTATAAAATATATATATATATATTGAAGTGTTGTGGAGTTCATGAAGTGCACAATTCACATTTAAGGACTGAGATACACTAGACATTCAGTCAGTTGTGTCTGTCTGCTGTGCAGGTTTATGTTCAGTGGTTAAGCAGTGGAATTCGTGCCTCATCTCGGTGGACTATGTCAGGGTGCGATTTATGCTATATGCTACTATGAAATCCTAATTTTAGTCAATAAGATGGCCTGTGAAGCCTATTATGAAATGCCCGATTGTATTCAAGGGAATTGCTTCGTGAATTTTTTTTCCAGCCAACATTTTTTGAGTGGTGCTTGTATAACTAATTATTCACAAACACATGTTAACTGTGGCAGACTTTTCTTATTGTCACTCTTAGTAAGCTGAAAGCCATGGTGGCATAATGATGCTGTGATGTTCCTTCCCACAGCATGTCATCATGCTGGTCTTCTATATTGGAGCAGTGCCATTGTCTCCCACCAACGTAGATACTGTAGTTCCACCACCGTACAAACAATGAGATTTCTTAGTTTTCTATCGTTGGGCCTTGCTGCAGCTACTAAAAAAATAATGAATGAAAGCAACTTGACCTACATGGATATATATTTCATCAATGCTTGCACAGAATAGAAAAACCTCTATAATTTGGATTTCACAGAATAGGAAGAAATATCCTAATTTTTCCAATTTTCCAAACGTCAAATTATCAAATCAACCAAGAAAACAATATGCAAGTCTTTTGAGCATCAGCATGCTTTACTTTAGTCAACGAATGTGTTATTTCTGTTCATATTTTGCATAAAATCTGCATGAAAACTGCTTCATCATCTAGTGAAACATGTCTCAAAACGTGTTGGGAGAACTTGTACAAAATTTTTATAGAACATTGAGGCCTGTTCATCTTTATTCAAATAGACATGCTTTTTATTCTCAAATATTTTTCCTACTTCATCGCCAGCAGTGGCATAGCCAGAAATTTCGTTCGGGGGGTGGGGGTGGGCTCACTTTGTAGCTCAGCCTCTTCCATATAGAAATAGTCGAGTGATCAAATACATTAAACATTAATATTAACTGCGTTACCATTGCCAAAGATGCTGCAAACGAATTCTTGAACGATATGCACTGCCAAGACAAGTGAAATATGTACTTTTTCGTAAAAGGATATACTCCTATGTCTCAAAATTGTGCCCGAAATAACTGATATCAATGCTTCCCTGTTTTCTGTATATTTAATAAGTAAAGCACGAACTTCAGAACTAAGCCGCACGAACTTTAGAACTAAGCCACACAAACTTTAGAACTATGTCACTTTGAAAACAGCATAGCAGTGCATGCTTCTGATATGAAAAATGTAAAGGCAATGAAATGAACAAGTTGAGGACAAATATTTCAATAAAACTTTGTTAGCCTCCTTGCCTTTCTCTGATTTGCATCTCTCTCTTTCTCTGTCATTGAAGAACCTTGTTTACATTTTTGTACATATGCAATGACCAGGGGAAAATCTCAATGACACTGTCCTTTGTTAGAATGTATTGCGTAGGAACAGCTGTCACCGGTCGTGTATTTCCAGTAATTGCACCGAAATTATAGTCTAAACAGAGAGCACATATACAAAGCAGGAGTTCTGCAAAATGTGTGAGGGCGAGTCAAATGAAAGTGAGCCAATGCGAATATATGACCAACGGGGTACTTTATTTAAAATAGTCTCCATGAGCATTTCGGCAGTTGTCCCACTGACTAACGAGTCACGTAATTCCCATCTCGTAAAACTCCTTGGGTTGCTTCAAAAGATCTGTAATTGTCTATTTCACGTCATCGTCCGACACTAATCTGGTTCCCTTGAGCAATTTTTCTCAAATGCTCCCAAATGTGGAAGTCCCAAGGCAACAGGTCTGGACTGTATGGCAGATGTTGAAGTGTTTCCTACTTGAACTTTGCCAGTTTTGTATTAACCACATCAGCAACGTGGGGTCAGGCAATGTCGGGGAGCAAGATGATCCCATTGCTCAAATTTTCACGTCGTTTGTTGTTGATTGCGACTCATAGCTGATCCGACGTTTCACAATATCGGAAACAATTGATAGTCTCTCCAGGTTTAGGAAATTCGATCAATAATGGCCCCTGACAATCGAAAGAAAGTCAACAACTTTCCGGCAGAAATGACCGCCTTTGCTTTCCTTGGGGGTGGTGAATTCAAATGTTTCCAGTGTAAGCTTTGCCGTAGTATTTCAGGCTAGTAGTAGCGGCATCATGATTCGTCCCCGGTCACATTTGCAGACAAAAGGTCGTCACCCTCATCGGATACTGGATTAGATGAGTCAAGGCAGCACCAAACTTCCCCGTCTTCTGGCAATGGTTCAAAATCTTGGGCATCCATTGCGCACACAAGAGCCGATAACCGAGATGTTCATGAATTATGGTGTGACCCGAGTCGTGACTTATGTTCACACGCCCTGTCAATTCATCGATGCTTATCTTCTGTTCTTGTCTAATCAGCCTTTGCAATTGTATTGGGGGTGATTGCATGGTGGCTTTGGCCTGGCCATGGATCGTCATTGCAACTTTCACGTCCTTCTTTGAACCGTTTGCTCCAACACTTCACAGTGGCCAATGAAGTGCAATGTACAATGCACACGGCAGCCATACGGCGACTAATTTCTTTTTGGGAAACATCGTCATCTGTCAAAAACCACACCACACCGCGCTGTTCAACTTTTGGAGTGTCCATTATGTCACACAACCATGTTCAACCCAGTGTATGAGAGCATTAAATAACATTTATCCTCACCCCTGCATGTCACTTTTGTAAATGAGATGCCTATGTGCTATGTGCATGCCCCGCAAATGATGAGCCGAACCATTATTGCACGGGGTGAGTTGGCTCACTTTCATGAAAGCGTGTTGGCCACAATCGAGTGCCTAATTTGAGGACCTAGTGTGGCTACCGAAGGAATATCAAAGAAAACATGAGACGCTTGGTTCACAAAGAACTATACGCATACTGCTCGGTATCCTACAACGGTGAGACAAAATTTTTCGGAGAGGTTGCGCTCAAGCGAACACTTTGCAATCCGTCGAGTCCCCGCAGTGCTGGCGGCGAGCGACTATGCAAGGTTGCGCTCAAGCGAACGCGTTGCTATCTGTGTAGCCCCCGCAGTGCTGGCGGCGAGTGACTATACATTGCTTCTTTTTCTCGTCTGCTAGCCAGAAAGCGTCCAATACTCTGCCAGGGCAAAATCCAGTCGGCCAGAGAGAAACGAATGCGCCATCGAAGTGCGCTGCACAGTGGTCGATGCAGCATGAGAAAAACGCATGAGCTCTGGCTGGATCGGCAGCTCGCGGGTAACGGGAACAAAAAAAAAAAAAGAGAGAGAAGAAAAAGAGGCTCAATGTGTCCTCGTGAATAAAGGTCCAAGTAGAAAAATAAATAAGAACTTAGTTACTTTTGCTGGCTTTAGTGTCTTAACATGATGCTTTGGCGCAGGGGGAAAAAATGTTGATATTCTTTTCTGTGACATGACGGCACAAATGAACCACCACAACGCTTCGTCTCATCGGACCTCGCTACGTGCTTTGTGAATTTGTGTGACAGTGTGTTGATTTGGCGTGTCCGTTTGTATGGTCCGATGTACGACTTTAGAAAAGCCAATGCAGCTTTGGCGTCAAATGTTTATAACAGCATCAAACCCACAAAGTTCCAGAATTGAAAATCTAAAGCACGACTTTGTAAATGTCAATGCAACTTTCACATCTAAAGGTTATCAGAACTTTATACCCATAAAGTTTCAGAATTGAAATCGAAGCGCTCCGTAGATTCTGCGGCCTCCGCGAGATGCTGCGACGAGCCCGCTCGCCATCAAAAGGCCCTTGAACCTTTGTGTTCGGTGGGGCTCCTTGCATTATGATATGTGACTCCCGATGCATGGGCAATGCCGCGAAACCCAGCCCGTTTTCGCAATGGTCGCGCTAAAATGTCTTTTCAAGCGTGAAAAGGACATTCTAGACAAAATCTAGCATGATTTCCAGCGCCCGGAGTTGTTTTGGTCGGCGGCGCATGACAGCACAAAAAAATTTTGGGGGGGGGGGGGGGGGGGGTTGAAGCCCCATAAGCCCCCCCACCCCTGGCTACGCCCCTGATCCCCAGTGAGTCAGTTGCCAAGTTGTCCATTGTAATGTAGTTGGCAAACATAACTATACCGTATAAACTTGTGTAAGGGCCACACTTGTTTTTTCTCAATTCTGACAAGGTGTGACCTTTACACGGGACCAAAACCTTTTGTTCAAAGTGGTGCTGCCGTAGCCGGCAATTTGTGCGCACCCGGATCGCTGGACATACCATTGCATCAGAGGTCAAGGCACAGCTCTCACCACCTAGTAGCGGCACGCGGAAGTATGCGGTGAACGAAAATTTGCTGATGCGTGCACATGGCATCGGGCCACCAACTGCAATTGCTTCTCCATTGGACTTTTTTCTTTTTTCCCAAATTTTGGGCTGCCATGTTGGGGGTGCGGCACCCACACGAGTCTATAGGGTAGAATAGACTTCGGTTAATTCGATTCCAGTTAATTAGTTTTTTCAGCTAATTTGATCCGAACCAAAGGTCCCAGCTAGCACCCATGCATTTTTATGGGTCAAAATGTTTCTTGTTTCGATCATGAAATTGGCCCTCACCAAATAATTTGAACCTCACTGGTCAGCGTGCATGTGCCTGCTGGCCCTAATGGTAACCCCAGCCATCACTCTAATAGCAGCAGTGTCTATCTTGGCGATCCTATGGAACAGTGAATGCATCGAAAACACCAGTTTTAAGCAGATGTTGAGGTGAAAAAGGGAGCAAGACAAGTTTTCATTAGGATGACGATGACAACATGATGCTTTCATGCTTTAAAGGGATCCTGAGCCACCTCTTGGGCTTGGGGAAAAAGCATATTCCGCCAATAGCATAGGCCGCTGTGAACATCTCAGCCAAGTTTGCTGTCGTATGCGGCGCGTGGAGCTCGCAAGCAAAGCATGAAGTCACCTTTCTCTCGAATGCTCTCTTTTCAACAGAAGCCTGCTCCTCATTCTCTTCTTGATGGTTTATTTCATAATAAAGCAGATTCCCATACACAGCTGCTATTGGTCAATAGCACGTCAATCAAGAACGATGTTTGGATCGGTGCGCTTCCTGATGTTACTGTCTATATTAATTGATGACGTTCAATAAACAGGCTGAACTAAGTGAAAATATGCTTTCAAATTTCTATTATAGTTAAGTACTTGCGGAAGAAGCTGACTATTGTCTGCTCACGCTCAGCCACAGCCGCCGGCATAGCATTTAATCTTTGGCCACCCTGCTGTCAGTGTGGTAGCTGGCAAGTCTCGCTAATATCGACTAATTTTGAGCGCTCAACTAGCCTCGAACCATGCGAAACGTAAGGTCAGACCACACGCATGCTTGCCAGCGTATGCTCACTCCAGGCCACTCCTGGCATACTAACTCCTGGCCTTGGCAGACTAACTGATAGCGCTTCAAAAATGTGCAACTTGGATGTGGCTACTGTCTGTTGGTCAAGCTGGTAAAGCTGGTAAAGGAGGAAGCTGGGCGGCACCATGTAACATGGTCAGATTGTAGCATATGAGCGCGAGCACACACTCAAGCCCTGTCATGCACAAAGCGAATACTGTACATACACACTACATTTGCATGTAGCTAGCGGTATGCTACGCAGCATAGATACTCGTAGCCGCTGCGGGGTGCTGCTATGAGTTCACTGGCTAAGTGCACTGAGACTCGCTGAGGACAACCGTGTTTGGCTTACGTTTGGTGCGTCATAAGCACCAAAATCGGAAGTAGTGGCCATGTCTACATTCACATTCAAAAAGAAAATTTGAACTGCATGCCACTGTGACATTTAGAAGGGCGGAGCGTTGTGGGCATGCCCCACGAAGGCCATGTTTGATTGCCAATAGCTCCAGTTCTGCTGAACGCATCGAAATACTTTTTGCGGTAAAGTATTTCTGAAACAGCATATTTTAACTTAAGATGCATTTCTTCCCTTAGATAAAATGTGGTTCAGGGCCTCTTTATTCACAAATGTTTTATTCAGAAGATCGTACATGCTAAGCAAGCTGCAACAGTCCTACATGCGTCATTGGACGAATTGGAGTAGTGGTTAATCTAGGCATTGGCCACAAAATTATTTGCAATTCTAATAAATAGAGTTGAGAAATGCAGAATATCAAACGCAGTGAACTGCAGGGAGGGTGGTGACATATTCTGTTTCATAGACAGCAGTGAAAAGCTATCCGAAATAGACGACGATGGACACTAAATGTTTAGAAATTTTAAATCCATGTCGATAAACTCTGCAGGTTTCATCCTACTTCTGATTGCCATTATTGGAGGCATGCTACTTTTCATCTATGTTATATATATAAACGAACTAATCCTTCTTTGGAGCAGGTGTTTAATAAGTCTTTAGAAGTGCAGGTGCACATACAAATACAAATGTTCCGTTCAACATTTCTGTCCTGGATCATTGTTTATCAAGAGTGAATTTACAGCCATCTGTATTCAAATTATACATTTTCGTTTGTGGGCAATGCCTATGGCTAAAATTTTCAAGCTGGACAATATGAGAACTCGGAATAAGTTCAAAGTATTATCTGTAAAATTGGAGAGAATACATAAGCCTGGTAAGCATCTGTATGTACATTTATGAACAAAAAAAGGAAGGCAGCCAAATTCCTGTTGGGGGAGAATGCATTAAAAACAAGCATGCATTTATTGCGCTCACACACATAAAAAATGGGGGAAGAGGGGAAGAGGTAGAACGGCACAGCTCATGGAATGCAGAAAGGAGGGGGACACGTGTGAGCATGACCAACAAAGGAGGTGTTCTGGTTTCTATCTTTCTCTCTGTGTGGGTGCCGGTAAGGGTGCGAGTGTCTTGCAGCTGATACTGAAGGAATGCAAAATCACATTTTATGTTGTGAGGAGTGGCAAGCCTCAGGAAAATGGTCCAGCTTTTATGTGTTTAATGTCACTGCATTTGTAACAGGCATCAAGAAGACAGTCATACAGAACCATACTGTGCCCACTATCTGCTCCAGAGTTGCACAAACTGCCTAAATTGAACACAGATGCTTGTAAACTTGCTCTTAACAAAGGCCGGTCCCCAACCAGGACGTTCCCACAACCCACGAATCCGGCAACATTAACGCCTTCAGGTAGCATGTGTGGGTTTATTGACCAGTTGCCTTCACCCAAAAAGATCACATTCTCGTGATGCCTGCAGCAGAAAGGATGTTCCACATCCGCCACCAAGGTCTGCAAGTGGTGGCACTGGCTAACACTCCTAGGGTTCTACTAGGAAACATAAATACCTAAGAAAGTCTATGGGGAAACAGCACCATGGTAGCTCAATTGGTAGAGCATCGCACGCGAAATGCGAAGGTTGTGGGATCGTTCCCCACCTGCAGCAAGTTGTTTTTTCATCCACTTTCATTTCCATTAATTTATCGTTTCTTTATTTAATCTATTAAGCACAAGTAATTTCCCCTATGTTGTCCTTGGTGTCCGTGTTTGCTGGCTTCTTATGATATGACTAATAAAAATCGGGCCCCTCTGTTAACCCCCTTTCTTCTTGTTTATTATCACTGATAGTGATGCAGGATGTACACTCCAACAGCATGGGAGCTTATTAAACCCATATAGAAACAAAGCCATAGATGATAGTGGCAAAATTCTGCTGACACCTGTTAACAGCTGCCTCACTTGTTGGTTATCCATACTTGATACAGTTAGGTCTTTAGCGCTGCCACTGTGTGGTGGAGTCACCATTGCAGCACCCTCTGCCTCTCCAGGATGATATAAAAAAGCACAAACGGTCACTGCGTATGCTGCACTGTGTCGTTTGGCGTGTTGTGACACCATGTACCCGAGCACATGAGGGTTAGATCCTCTCGCGTGTAACCGTGCGCGTCTAACCGTGCGTCGCGTGTCACCGTAATAGGTAGTTACCTTTTCCAGTCTTTTTCTCTCACTTTCCACCTCGCCTGTCTTCCCACTTCATTTACTTGCAATTCTCCAGGCAACAAGGGTTAACCTGGTGTAGTTCATCCAACCTTGGATCTATTATATTAGGTTATAGTACCTATGCACAGCTGGCGTCTGCGTTTGCTTCGGGTCTCGCAACGTCCCCTTGTTGGGCTCGGTGGTGAGTGGCTGGCATAGCTGCCAAAATATAATAAGTTATTGATGGCTTTAAGCACCTTTCCCTGACTTCCTGATCGCCCTCTTTCAAAAAGAGGGTGCACCGAAGCAACTTTTCAATTTTTTGCCCAATGCAAGGAATCCTTCCCACGCTTCCCGTCATACATAGTCAGTGCCCCGATAAACAGTAAGAACCCTTTCACCATTCACCATTGCAAAAGTTCTCGCCGAAATGCTATGTCCTGGATACAAAATCATTAAAATGGCTAGCGGCGTACTACTGCTTGAAGTACGTGACCAGCTCCAACATGAAAAGATTCCAAATTTTCCAGTTTTTGGTGGTGTCGAAATCACAGTGACACCACATCGCTCTATGAACACATCCAGAGGTGTGGTATCAGATGCTGATCTTTTGAATCTGAGTGAAGAAGAACTACTCGAAGGATGGAAGGAACAGGATGTTGTCAAAGTGCAAAGAATGACGATCAATCGTGACAACAAAGAAATTCCTACAAAACATCTCATTCTT
Organism: Dermacentor andersoni; assembly: GCF_023375885.2. NCBI lineage: Eukaryota > Metazoa > Arthropoda > Arachnida > Ixodida > Ixodidae > Dermacentor > Dermacentor andersoni. The sequence continues at coordinate 147,220,113 of NC_092814.1, forward strand.
ACCTTTGCTACAAGTCTACTGCCAGAATCTCTCGATACAGGATACACAAAAACATGAGTAAGACCATACATTCCAAATCCACGTAGATGTTTCAAATGTCAAAGGTTTTGCCATGGCTCACAAAGCTGCCGAGGCCATCTCACTTGCGCAAAATGTGGTCAAGAGCACGCTTCCGACAACTGCACTGGCATGCCTCACTGTGGGAACTCCGACGGTGATCACTCCACATATTCCCGATCATGTCCGACGTGGAAAAAAGAAAAGGATATTATTACACTGTAAGTTAAAGAGAACAAATAATTTCAAGAAGCGCAGAAATGTGCTTCATTCATTCATACCGTAGGCTATGTTGGTGCGGCGCATAAGGGGGCAACGCTGCAGCAGACTCCGGCATCTGCCCGTCCCACAAAGAGTGCGGCCGTGGTTGTGCCACCAGCCCCCTCAGCGATAGCAGCCAGCGCTGCTTCGCCGTCACTGAAAGAGGGCCCATCGACCTCAGGGTTAGTAGGCACGAAGGTTTCATCTGTGCAGGTGAGGGCCTTGACGACAAACGCACCGCTCGCAAAAGTGGACATCCAGTGCCTCTCAAGAGGCAATGGACACTACTCCAAGCCAGATGGCGCAGTAAGCGCCGAAGGACCGCCGTCAGTCTCAGGTCTGCAGCAAGAAAGACAAACTCTGCAATACGGGGCGCGGAAAAGGCCCTGTAATCTAAATCAACTTTCCTCTCTAAACACACAGCATACACACTCTCCTTACTATGGAGACACAAATATTAGAATACAATGTCGGGGGACTCCTACATAACTTCTATGATGTCAAGGAACTCCTGCATAAATATAATCCAAAGGTGCTGTGTGTCCAAGAGACCCATTTAAAACTTACACAGACAGGCTTTGTACCACAACTTAACATTTTCCGCAAAGACCGTGACGATGCTTTCGCTTCGTCCGGTGGTGTCGCGATTATAGTTGATAAGCGTGTAGCATGTCAGGCCTTGGAACTCTGAACGCCTCTTGAGGCAGTTGCGGTTTGAGCCTTACTGTTAGGAAAACTCGTCACAATCTCTTCTGTATGCATACCACCCCACTATCGACTCCAAAGAACAGAATTTCTTAGTCTAATCGATGAGCTGCCTGAGCACTACGTACTCGTTGGGGATTTCAACGCGCACCATACTCTCCTGGGAGACTCTTGATGCGATATCAGAGGCCACCTAATAGAATATTTTCTTGTTTCTTAAGGTGCATGCTTATTAAATAAAAAAGAGCCGACATTCTATAGCACAGCACATGGCACATACTCTGCGATAGATTTAGCTATCTGCTCTGCCACACTTGTACCATGCCTAGAATGGGAGGTGGTTAAAAACCCATATGGGAGTGATCATTTTCCTATCTGCCTCAAAACTTTAGAACAAAATGAATTCCTCCCACACCTCCCTCAATGGAAAGTTGCATGTGCATATTGCAAAAAATTTAGCAAATCACCCAGATGCAGCGAAACACTTTTAAATATTTTAGTGTGAACGATGCTATTGCTTATTTTACCGCTTTTATAATTGACGCTGCAATAGAGTGCATTCCACAAACGAAGTGAACTACAAAAAGAAAGGCACGTGCCGTGGTGGAATGATCATTGCAAGAATGCGCGTAAGGAGCAAAACAAAGCCTGGCGTTTACTAGGTCAGTCTCCAACGTCAGAAAACCTCATCAACTTTAAGCACGTGAAATCCAAAGGAAGATGAACCCGTCATATCGCTAAAAGAGAAAGCTGGGGAAAATACGTCGCAAGCATAAATTCCTACACGCAAGAAGCAAAAGTCTGGAACAGGCTAAGAAAATTAGTCAACAAACCTACAATATGCGTTTGGTTGATGATCAAGGCTACAGCCTTCAAGACCAGGTGAACACTCTGGGACAACACTTAGAGCAAGTTTCTAGCTCTGCGAACTACTCACAGTCATTCCTGAAACATAAACAGATAGCTGAAAGTAAGGCACTGAACCGTACAACCATCCTTTTAGCATTGCCAAGTTCAGAGCTTCCTTGAACAGCTGCGCAAAATTGGCACCAGGAGCTGACAGAATCGTACATAACGGTAAAACATCTTCACCCTGACACGCAGATGGCTCTGTTGTCTATTTTCAACATTATCTGGGAAACAGGAGAAATTCCATTGGCATGGAAAGAGGCGATTGTAGTCCCTATCTTGAAACAAGGTAAAGATGCGTCCTCTGTGGCAAGCTACCGGCCCATGGCACCCACAAGTTGTTTATGTAAACTCTTTAAAAAAATGATGAATCACAGGCTTTTACACTTCCTTGAATCAAACAAGCTCTTTGACCCATACCAGTGTGGTTTTAGGGAAGGCCGATCGACGACAGACCACCTCGTTCGCATTGAACCATATATTCGCGACGCTTTCATACACAAACAGTTCTTTCTTTCTGTGTTCTTAGACATGGAAAAGGCTTACGATACCACGTGGCAATATGGAATTCTACGTGACTTATCGGAAATGGGCATCCGCGGAAAAATGCTTAATGTCATCGAAGGCTATTTATCAGATCGCACATTCCGTGTCAGAATTGGTAATGTTCTCTCGAGACCATTTCTACAGGAAACAGGGGCACCGCAGGGTGACATGCTTAGCTGCACACTTTTTATCATGAAAATGAATTCCTTGCGCTCATCAATACCGCATAGTATATTTTATTCAGTATATGTTGATGACGTTCAAATTGGATTTAAGTCATGTAATCTCGCTATCCGTGAGTGACAAGTACAGCTTTGTCTAAAGAAGGTGTCTCTAAGTGGGCCAATTAAAATGGCTTTACGCTCAGTGTAAGCAAGAGCACCTGTCTTCTTTTCACACAAAAAAGAGGTCTCGTAGCAAATCCTGAAGTTGAACTTAAGGGGCAGCACATACCTGTGAGCACAGAACACAAATTTTTAGGCGTAATTTTAGACACGAAATTAACCTTTATTTCACACCTGAAGTACCTCAGAAACAAATGCCTAAAAACCATGAACATTCTTAAAATTTTGTCACACACAACATGGGGTAGTGATAAGAAATGCATCATGAACCTTTACAAGAGCCTCATTCGAACACGCTTAGATTATGGGGCAATAGTTTATCAATCGGCTAGCCCTAGTGCATTGAAGATGCTGGATCCTGTCCATCACAAAGGTATGCGCCTGGCGACCGGTGCCTTCAGGACAAGTGCTGTGGAGAGTCTACGTTGAAACTAATGAGTGGGCGCTTCATTTTCAGAGGTCGTACTCAAGTTTCATGCACTTTCTGAAGGTAAATGCAAGCTGCGAACGTCCCTCTTACCCAAGTGTAAACAACATGACATCTGCAACTTTATTTAATAATCGACCGGCAGTTAGAGAACCCTTCTCACTCATGTACGGAAACTGAGTCAAGAAATGGACGTTCCACTTTTTGAAAATCCTCTAATGACTCCTGTCATGCTATGTCCGCCGTGGCAATGGCAGCTCGTTGAGTGTGATTCTTTGTTCGCTGAAATAACTAAGAACGCTCCCCAGGTACACATTGAAATGCACTTTCTAGAACTCTTGACAAATGCACTTTCTAGAAGTACTCTTGCCAAGAATTTTACACAGATGCCTCAAAGTCGCATGCCGGTGTTTCGTATGCAGCCGTCAGCCCATCATTTTCAGAATCTAACGTCCTGCACTTGGAAACAAGCATATTCACTGCTGAGGCATATGCTGTACTGACAGCTGTTAAACATACCAAAGAAACAAAATTTCAAAATCTATTATATTCACAGACTCTCTTAGTGTCATAAAATCTCTAATGTCACTCCAGAAACGCAACAATCCTGTATTCAATGAGCTATATTCGTTCCTGTGCACAGCATATACATCTAATCAGCACGTCATAGTATGTTGGGTACCTGGGCACAGAGGCATTAAGAGCAACATGCTTGCAGATGGAATTGCCCTCATCCATTGCAACGAAAGATGGTAACTGTTGCGTAGGTATCCCTGCCTCAGACTTAAAGCCATTTTTGCGCAAAAAACTTGGAAGGAATTGGCAACAGAAGTGGGACACCGAATCCCCCAATAAACTCCATTTGATTGAGCCACAATTAGGAAATTTGCCACCGATAACAAAAATACGGCGAATCGAGGTCTTTTTCTCCCACTTTAGTATAGGTCATACGTATGGCACGCACTCTTATCTCTTGACCGGTAGTGAACCTGCCATATGCTGTAGATGTGGCAAGATACTAACCGTCCTCCATGTCTTGCTGGAGTGCAGAGAAATGGAAGCTGAAAGGAAAAAACACTTCCCTCTAGCCTACCGACAGAATATTCCTTTTCATTCGCAATGTTGCTTGGCGCTGACCCATTTTTTCGCAGAAAATCAGATTTTAACTTTCTGCAAGATGTTAATTCATTGCAAGTTATAGGCCGAAGAGATTCGTAGCACAGCATCTTACCAGAGGCTGTTGCTGCAATAGTAGCATTTGGTAGAGCATGCACCTACAGGCCCTTGCATTTAAGGGCCTCATTGAGGCAATAGTGCTATTGGCATTTATATATTTTATTACCTCATTGCATCAGAGCATATATTTTAAATTCATAGAACATCTGAAAAGTCATTGTGACAATTTTAATAGATACAAATTTATTTTACCACTGTTTTAGGCCCCTATACAGCCAGGTTACATTGTTATAGCCAACCACGATGCCATTGGTCGTTATTTGCATCACTGACTACATTAAAACATTGCTTGGCGCTCTTTGGCCATGACTGGCCCTTGCGCCATAAAACACCACATATCATCATCATCATCATACTGTACTGTGTGGTCATATCTGTATTTCCTGCTACTTTCCTATTGTGTCACACTTTGTACTAAGCGAAGTCCGGTGCAACTGCGGTCGAGACCATGAAAAACTTTGAATAATGCAATATTTTGATTAAAATTATTGTATTTTAAATAAAGTGTTTTACTTTTTCAGTAGTAATTTTGAGGGTTAAAAGCCACAGTGTTTGGTTTGTGCCGTTTGCAAGTGCCAACTCATCAATTCGAAATTACTACATGAAGTTTTCTGTCCAGATGCTTGACTTCAGCAGCATTGTAGTGGTGGACTTCAGAGCAGTTTTTTATATTGCCTCCTGGACCATATCAATGTCGTTCATTGCTGCACTGATGCCTTATGCACAGTGATGTGCAAGTTTACATGAAATGTTGGTGATAGCAGCATATGCAATAAGTTGTTTACTTGAGTTTAAAGGGACACTAAAGGCAAATACTAAGTCAACGTGGACTGTTTAAATACCATGCCAGAAACCTCGCAACGCTTGTTTCGTGCCAAGGAAAGACTTAGTTTACGAGAATATTGCATCTGAAGGGTGCGAATACCTTTTAAGACATTCAGATCTTCGCCACCCAACCGGAGGAGTGGTGACGTTGCATACGCTATCACCACCCTTTGCTGCTGTCGGTGAGTAAAATGGCGCCCGACAGACGGGGGTACTGAGTCAAGTCGGAGTGGTGGATCTGCATCTGGAGCTGCATCTGCTTTTTGGTCAAGTGGCATAGACCATTCGGGAATCCTGCTACATCACATTGAAGTTGAATTCTCTGTTACTTGGAGTTTGTGCAAGTTTCGCGAGCCAGCAAAACCAGCGCAGCACTATGCGATGATTACTGAAATGCGAAAGCATGGGCAGCCTCGGAGTCGAGCGAAAAAGAACCTTTCGAATGCCTGTGTCGTTGTCAAGAGTAATTTCAAGCAGTTATTTTTTCTAAAAAGGAAATAGAACTGCACAAGTTGCATTTTATTTCATATTATAATACAATGCAATGATGTTTTGTGCAACCAGTGGTTGAGTATTAGTGACATAATTTAACTGAGGAGTGCTTTCGTCACCGGGCAAGTACTTGAATGTCTCGGGGGAGTCTCTAATCATGTCCTGAATTTACCTCAATTTCTTGGTTATTAAGGCTCTGTTCGTGATAATATTGACGCCTTAGAGGTTCTAGAGCACTAATCCATCACTTTAGCTTGACTTAATATTTACCTTTAGTGTCCCTTTAACCCTCCAGATTCCCTTTGACTTTCTTAGTGCAGCAATGACGACTCCAAAAAAAAAATCCGTAAAACCGGAGAGCATCGTGCCTCTCTACTTAGTACATTTCGCACAAACCGAGGAGCAAATTACTTTTTGGCTGCAGGCATATCAAGTCGATAATGTCTTTCAAAGTGTCTGGGTGCATACCGGATTTTCTGAAAAAGATGGCTGTTCTTCTGTTTCTCCTGTTCCAAAGTGCTAGTTTTTATAATCCTCAACAGAGCAGGTAGTGAAAAGCAGTAAGTTGAGCAACTGACTGGTGCAGTGCATGTAGAGCATGGATGTGCATTTTTTGCAGACAGCAGCTTGTACTCCGTTCATTCCACTGGCTTGAGCTGACATCATCACATCTTCGACAAGAAGGGTTCTCCTTGTTGATTCAGTATATTAAAAAAAAAAATACGCTTTAAAAATTTTTTTCTGCAAGAGCCCCTGCCACTTTTGACCTGTGCGGGAACAAAACCTAGAGAAAGTACCTCAGTGCTTTCTGTTCCTTATTTAGATATCTAACACAAATAGTCAGTTGTGTGATCCAAAATAGTGGTTGTTTTGTTCACCAATACCAAAAAACAGCATGCATCATTGACCTTTGAGGCAAGGTGTTCCCTAATGAGGTTAGCAGAAATTTATACGGTTTGGTTCTGTATTTAGTAAATATAGAAGAGCGCAACGTGAAACACGGACAAAGAAAGAGGATGGTACGAGCGCCTCTTTCGTTGTCCATCTCCCAGGTTGCGCTCCTTTATATTTACTGAATAGGCATTAACAAGCCCAGCTGCAAGTACTGGTTTTGTATTGTTGGACTCAGATAAAGGCATTGCTAGGACAGCTCTTAAGATGGTCATTAAAGGGGCCCTGGACCACTTTTTTATCGAAGTCGAGAAATGCGCTTGAAGTTAAATTAGACTGTGTCAGAAATACTTTGCCACAAGAAGTTCTCCAATGCATTTAGCAGAAGCGGAGTTAATCACAATCACACATACCGTTTGTGATGCTTCCGCTCCTTCAATGATTTGCACTGCAAATGCTTCAGCGGAGTGGGGTGTGCCTACAATGCTCCACCTACTGAACAACACCATTGCGCGCAGTTCAAGTTTGATTTTGGATGTTCACGTAGGCGCTAGTGTTCCCAATTTTGGCGTCTATGATGGCCAAATGCAGTTGTCCTCAGCAAGCCGCAGTGTACTCAGCCAGCGAATTTGTCACGACACACCGTGACAGCCGCAGTATCTATGTTACATAGCAGACTGCAGCTACATGCAATTTCAGTGTTTGCTTTGTGCACCACAGGGCTTGAGTGCGTGCTCGCACTCATATGCTCCTGTCTGGCTGTGCTACATCCTGTCTGGCTGTGCTATGAACTGGCTTTGTCCTGCACCAGCTTGACCAACGGATAGTCGCCACATCCAACTTGCGCATTTTGAAGCACTATCAATAGCTAATTACGAAGTGAAGTATGTGAAGGCATCTGACCAGAAGCAGCCAGGAGTGAGCTCACGCTGGCAAGTGTGCATGTGGGCTGATCTTAAATTTCTCCTTGTTTGAGGCTTGTTGACTATTCAAAACTAGTCTTAATTAGCGAGACCAGGTGGCTACGACACTGATAAACAGGGTGGCCAAAGTTTTATGCTTATGCGGATGGCTGCGGCCGAGCGTGAGCAGACGATAGTCAGCTTCTTCCGGAAGTACATAATTATTATCGAAATTCGAAAGCAGATTTCCGCTTACTCTAGACTGTTTAATAAACTGCACCAATAAATTACATAGTAACAGTAGGAAGAAGCGCTCCGATCCAAACACCCTTTTTGATTGATGTCAGCTATTGGCCAATGGCAGCCGTGTATGGGAATCTGCTATATTATGAAATAAAGCATCCAGAAAAGAGCAAGAAGCAGACTTCTGTTGAAAAGAGAGTCTTTGAAAGAAAGGCAACTTCGCGCTCTGCTTACGAGATCCACACGCAGCGCATGACTCCAAAATTTGGCTGAGATGTTCACAGCAGCATGTGCTGTTCGCGGACTGGGTTTTTTCACCAAGCCCGAGGGGTGGTTCAGGGCCCCTTTGCAGACTTCACTACTCTAGTCATCGGCACACATAAGCAAAAGTGCTCAGAAGTTTCCTTCATTACCCTTGGAATTGGTGCTTAAGTTTAACAGTCCACTGTCCTTATGGCTATGAAGGGGCACCCTTGATGTCCATGAAAAAAAAAGAATGGTTTTAACAATAGGCACTAGCTTCCTCGTGTTTTCATGGAATTGTGACTCTCGAGTAGTGGCAAGTAGCGCAGAATTAACGGGGATATAGGAACAATGAAACACAAAGCCATGGTTTCATAACAACTAACCAGATCAATTTGCCTGTGAAGTTATAGCTCGCATCGTCCATTTGATCAATTATAGAAGGGATGCTGACTGAAAAGGTGTTCATAAACAAAGATCAGCCGTCGCTTGTGCTATCTTGCTTGTTCATGGAAATCAAACGTTTCTAACATGGTTCCAGTGGGTAAATGATCTTGTGGCAAGGGCTCTGGCCCAGATGGCTGCCTTCTACCAAATCCACAGAAGAGGACACAAACTCGCAGTATGCTTCCTTTAGAAAGGCAGAATAACTCAGCTATTGATATTAGTTGAACCTCATCAGCTTAGACTTTCATGTTATGTTTTAATCTCACATATGTAATGTAAAGCATGCAGAAATATTGAATGAAGCAGCAGCACTTGCACTGAAAATAATATTTAAGCTTGAATCGCTGAAAAAGAGGCACTGCTTGCGTTTTAAGCCTCAGTGCCACTGTCAGGTGAAGGCTGCAGTGCCATCATTTTGTTTTTTATTATTGTTAGTTGTCGCCTAGCAGGCGGTTCTCACAGGGAGAGATGTAGCAGCGGCACTTGGAGAGAAATGATAGAATGGCATCATATTTGCGCGAGTACAAATTGCAGCTGCTGCACAGGCGATAGGCCATACACGAATAAATACAGTATGTGGGCCACGTGTTGACTAACAGAGGGACTGACTTGATTGGCAGAAGAAGTCTTGCAATCTGGAATATGCTAAAAAAAGAGCCCTGCTTTATATGGTAACTTAGTTGCTACTCCTTTTTGCCACTGCCTCCCTGTCTGTAAAAGCATTCCAAGTCAAGTATGCCTGGGGTAAGACTTCCCATTGGAGTTCAGTTCAGTTTCTGTGTTTTTACCTTTGTTACATGTGCAGTCACCTTTAATTAAAGTTCAGCACTAGTGTGTATTCTTGAGCACTTATTGTTCAATGTGCATGTGCAATGGGTCCAGGTTCCCTCATCCACAGCAGGAGATGACAGTGGATCATCACTTCTGGCAACACCTTCTGAACAAGACCAGTTTTATTTGACAGTACAACAACAGGAAGATGGAAGTATGGCTTACCTGAGTGGGGAGGGATTTTCGTCACAGGGAGCTGATATGGACGACGATGCTGCAGGCCTCAAGATCAGTGCTGTGCACTTCACAGGAAGCAGATAATGCTGTTTCAAAGGCTCCTATACCCTGGAACTGCTGCATGTGAACTGAAACAGGCCCAGAGTGCGGAAACTCAACTTTCACATCTGCATCATCATCATTAGAAGCTTGATGCTCATGCAAACAGTATCTGTTGACGCCATGTGCAGCTTCTGTACTGCAGGCCTCACAGTTGTGCCATGAGCTCAGTTCAGTCTGTGATTAGGTTGTGATGGTGTGCTTTATGAGTACTATGAGGCTGCATTTTAACACATTTTTGTTTTGTGGTAGAACTGGAATGGTGGGCTTTGACCCTGAGTACTGTGAAGCAGATTTTTTTTCCTCTTAAGCTGTCAGGCAGCCCATTGTTTTTACTTGTCTACAGATTTTTTGAATGAGGATGCTATTGCCAATTTTTTGCATGATAATTCAAACGAGCCTCTGGTTCAGCCAGACCAACAATTTCTGTTTTTATTTGCTAGATGAGCAATTCTTTTTTACTATACAAACTAGCAGAAGGTCTAGTATGCTAATTGTTTGAACAGTTGCTTGGAAAATGGTGCACTGTACTGTGATGCTGCTCTATATCACGTGGTGTAGTATGCATGAAAGGAAAAGCCCTACTCCGCAGTAACAATGAAAAAGATTTTTAAATAGAGCATTGCGTGGGTTTCATCAGAATAATGCTAGTTTATTTTTTTGCTCTTTTTTGTTTACTATTAAATGTTGCTTATTTCAGATAGCCAGCGATAGAATTTTTTAACAAATGCTAGAGGCTACTTTTCATGGTAGAGTGTACTGCATGCCAGCTCGTGTTTACGTGTATTAGAGAGGTTTAGCTGAGCATTTAGCTTGCCACAACTGTTCAGGGGGAATGCCAGTGCATGTGCGTACAATGCTCATGCCAGCAGTGTAAGGTAGAAGAACACTGCCCTCATTCCGCTGCCGAAACAGTTGAGGAGAGCGTGGTAGTACGTCCACTTGGCTTCGTCATTTTGCAGCCAAGCTGACAGCACGTTGCTAGCTTTTCTGGGAGATGCCTTCATGAAAAATTCGATATCAGTGCAGTTATCTGCAGTGCCCAAGTGTGTGAAAAGTGAACAGAGCAGACCGTAAGCAGCACTCAGCTATAACTGTCTGTCATGTGCAACTGAGCTGTCCAGTAGGCTTGAGTCATTGCTGGAATGTGGACTTTTAAGCTAGCACTCTACCAGAAAGGAACTAGTATAGCATATCATGGATGCCTTTTTGTTAATTTTTAATTTTACCATTGTTGCATTTTTTATTTCTTTGTTTGTTTGTTTCTTAGTAGAGCAAAGCAAATACTTCTGAAGTGAAGGCTTTGATGATGTTTTGCAAACAATTTCGATAAATCTGTACTGGAGCTCAGCTTTGCAGTGTCCTTTTACATGTTGCGCTCTCACAAATTGCATTGACTAGCCATATTACATTGTGGAACTCGTTTGACGATGCATGCCGTCAGGCGAGATTGTACTGCATATTTAAAATTGCAAAGCATAAACCAACACACAAGAAAAGAAAAGGAACACTGTGTAGAACTCACTGTGCTATGCTTTATGTCTGACCTTTGTCTCTTGTTCAACCTAGCATTTGTGTAATGCTTATATTTTACTATTTGTTATGTATTCAGTGTTGTGCAGCATGAGGTGGATATAATGTGAACACTGGAACACTGCAGCAGAACATGGCTCCCCAGTTGAGACAGATGGAGCAACTTGCACCGCTGCAAAAGTTTTATTTCCCTGCTAGGGGAGCTGGTGTTGCCAGCAAAAGTTCGAGCAGTGATAGCATCACTGTGATGTGAAGAAATGCATTCACATGCCTACAGAATGTGTTTCACTGCTTCAAATTTATTATCATTATAATGAGCAAAATATAACAAGTATGTAGAGCAACAGTAGTTGCCCCCTTCCCCCTCCCCTTTCCTATTTCTTTACTTGAGCCTTGATTTTTGGGAACTTCTCAGTTTTGAATTTCCATATTTCAAATTTCAACCACTGTTAGAAACATGGTACTGTGGAAAATTTTTGTTGCAGCTGGCCTTTAAGTAATAATTAGCAATTCTATAGACGCTTTGCAGCACTGCAGCATAGACGCAGCCACATTTGATCACATGGGCATGCTAACATAAGTGGCCTTGTACTTGGAAAGGCTGGTCACGGAGCTGCTGTACGGCAGAGGAAGAGTAATACTTTTCAAAAGCACTACTAAATAGATGACCCTTCGACCAACTGTATGTCAATCTAATAATGTACAGAACATGCAGTTAACAATTCCGAGGCACCATCTCAGCATTTTTTATCAAGTGATATTAATTGCAAGGTGTATGCTGTGCATGATGAATTAGTTTCTTCACCGATAAAGGGCTTTTTACCAATGAATATAAAACTCAACAACTCTGGGCTTGCCTGGATATGAAAACTCAGCTGCACTGCATGTGTTTTTTACCTTTCGGAGACATTTCATGATCTGTTGACATACACGATTTGCCTCGGTCTGCTTGGCAGAGCATGCTTACGTCTTCTTATCTACTTGGTATTGATACTATGGCTAACCATGCAGAAAGTTGCAAAACTCATTTCAGAACTCTTTATATGCCATATGCTATGGATATATAGCTTGGAGCACATCAGCAAGTGACAGCTGTTGGATGCCATCATCACAGCTATATCAAGTAAACTACACTTGATCAGCACGTATCCTTCATTGACTGTTGGAGTGGGAGCTAAGCAAGGTTTAAATAGGAAAGCAGCATGCTTTGGAATCTACTGGAGCTAGCCTTAGGCGCTTCATTCCTTTATAGTTAGTAAAATGCATTACACCCTCTATCTCTATTTCTAGGCAGTTGCACCTGTCTTCAAATAATGCAACTATTGTGGGTTTAAGAGTATTCTTGGTCAGTACAGAAAGGCGAGGTGTAACAGTTGAACTACTCGCTGCCATGGATAAGCCATACCATCGATACAGTATTGCCGCCCTAATGTTTCTTCAATTGCAATGTGTTTAAGGTGGAAAGAAATTTCCTATATGTAATAATATTGCACTGACCATATGCGCATAACTGTGTAGAAATAGTGCAAAAGTCATGGAAAGCGATGCAAGAGTAGTGCTCAGCTGCGTACCATGCATAATACTACTGTACATAGAGATGTCATTTTCACGATGCATAGTGATACAGAAGCCAAAATTGGTCATTTCTCTGTAGGTCTGCAATCCTTGGCTACGATTTTGTTGCGTCGCCTTTTTTGATGCTAATGCCTTTCGGCGCTTTTCGCGTTAGTGGGTAGTCAAGAGACGCTCCACACCGGGTAGAGCTTCACTTGACTGCTCGCAAACGCGAAGGAAAACGGGATTACTACAAAATCCTGGCCCTTCACTGCTGGATGAACTTATCTATTTATAGTAAGCAGCCATCTTTATGCAGCAAATGACGATGGCCTTTGCTCAGACATGAGCTCTGTGCTTTGGTAAGGCCATCAATGCATGTTGGTGGGCTTACAGAGAAAACTAGACCGAGACTCGGCTACTCCTCGTTACAACTTCTTTTCTCTCACAGTGCCTGCCTGTATATATTTATTCTCCTTTTTCTACAATGCAATTACAGCAAGCATAGCTTTTTCTTCAACTCATTATATTTCCTTATCAAATGCCCCCCCCCCCCCCCCCCCCCCCCCACACACACACACACACACACACAGACACAGCGGATGGTAAACTGCACATCCAGTTGCCCTTGCCACACATTTTAGCCCTGCACAAGGCCGACAATGGAAGGAGGTGTGCATGCAACTGGTGTCGCCGTCTGATTTCCAATGTGCAAACTGCTTGCTGCAAAGTGTTTATAGCATGCATTGTTTCTGTTGGCCATGGATTAAATGACCTTGCTCTGGCTGTGTTGGGTTTTGTCACCTGGAGACAGAATCTGTTTTGAAAATTACATTGATGAGAATGTAGTAGTAATGAGTGCTTGGTGCAACTTGATATTGTTATGTGCGCATTGGCGCAAGTGCAGAAGAACTTTTGATTTTGTATGCAACTACAAAAGCTTTGTTCAAAAGCATGCCTACATGATTCAGTAGATCAGTTCCCCATTGTTTTCTCGACTAGTGCTGGATACAAGAAACAGCACAGCGAGGGTGGTTATGGCAGTTTACTAGACTGAAATGTAGTGTATGAAAAAAAAAAGGACATACAGGTTAACACATTCTAGATTGATGTCTGTGTTAACTCACTTCAAAGGTATAGGTTGTATAAAAAACCCATTATCTAGGACAGCATAGCATTGTATTTGTGGTTGGAGCTGTACTAGCGCAAATATTATGGTACTCTTGTACTAACAATAGTGTGAATAGGTGCTGTCCTGTCATGAAATGTTGACATGGCTTCTAGGAATCTTCCAATGACCGAGCTTATAGGTCTAGTCTTTACAAAAGTGTACATATGTGTACATTAAACAAATTTCATTTTCATAATGCTGTTCTGCAGCTCTCCACATGTATTAGTGACATGCTGTAGACCCCTAGTTTGTCTTCCATGTTTCAAAGCGGTTAAGATGTATCGTGTCAGTTCTTGCTTAAATGTGGAGCTGGAAAATTGCAATCTTTGTATGAAAATAAACCTATTGGGTTGATTATTTGTTTTGTTCAGTCAGCTGAGTTTCTGCATCTTTTTGTGTGAAGACGTAAATGTGCCTGAAATGCCTTTGTATGAAACCTGAGCAGGGGTAATAGTAATGAGCTGCAGCCATACGAGGTCAACTACCCACCTGCTGGCAGTTAAAAAAAATATGGTAAGGAGGAACCCTCGTTTTGAAAAGGGGAGCTATCATTACACTGTCACTTTCTAACTCCATGCACTTTGTATGACTACAAAACTTGACCGAGACATTAGCAACTTCATGCTCTGTCTACAAAATGTGTTTACTCTTAAAGATCAAAGGGTAGTTTAAGGCCCCTTTGTGTGAAAAATTAGCATGTGAAGTCTGTTGCCAATTGCTGTGTGATAAATGAGTTGTTTGCTTTGCTCCTGCTGATGCCAGTGGCTTGCGGTTCCTCGCAGAGCTATTCACACAGCGGCCAAGCTTGCCATGTTTTGAAGGTCAAAACTGAGTGGAGGGAAATGACTTGTTGCTATATTCAAGGCATGCTTCCAAATATATATAATGCAAGGCGACTTTGCGGAGTATATGTGATGATGATGATGATTTATTGGCATCGCCTTTAAAACGAGGCGGTGACAGTCACCTAGCCTGCTTGAGTTAATCAGGTATGCTATACATGCTTTTCATTCTAGCATTATTGTACCTAGCTTGCTTGAGTTAATCAGGTATGCTATACGTGCTTTTCATTCTAGCATTATTGTATACATCTCCTTAATCTTTTTCCTCTTCCTCAAAACTTCTATACCTACCTTGTACCACTACCTATGCCTGCAACAGATCTGGTCATATCAATCTTTTCCCAGCTTTTTTCCCATAAACACTCTAAATGTATCTTACTTATCTCAACTGCTGACCAGTTGTTTACATACACTTTAAATCCAAACACTTATGGAACGTGTACATTGCCTATGGGTCTCGCAGGGTGAATACCTTCTTTCCATTAGGATGCAGCAGACACATGGCTCATCTTGTGAATATTTGCTCTGGTATGTTCTTTTCGTTAAACAACCAGCTTGAGCCTCAAATAAAAAGGCACTGCAGTAGCAAGACACTGCATGTTGTTAATAATAATAATAATAATAATCTCTGTTACAGAATGAGAGCGGAAGTAAGGGTTTAAAAGCTGCATGCTGCGGCTTGAGAAAACCCTATTATGCCCCACATGACAGTGTGGCGTGGAAACAGCTTAGGCTTGACGAGCGTAGAGAAATACTGAAAACATTGGAACACACACTGAATTCGCAAATGTACAAGAGTAAAAATACTTACAGTAGGGATCAGTACGAAAATATGCATACAAAATAAGAGTAGGGTTCAGCTTTTTCAATCTTTACTTTTCCAAAGTTCGGCATACTTATTGTGGTCTTCAGTTTTTATATATGTATGTATGTATAATATTCTGTTTTTGTTTCATTACATATATTTTTCTAAATTAACTTTCACCAGCTTTTCCTAGTGGATATTTTTTCACGTTGAAGCTTACCCGTTTTTTCTTTGGTAAATATTTGATTCACTAATTTTGTCAATGCTGAAACATTATGACTGCAGATACTGCTTTTTCCAACACTGTAGTTTCATCCAATACACAGAATAACATCATTTTCAAGAAGTAGTCTGGAAAGCAATCCAGGAATCACGATTGTGTGCATTTGATATTCGAGCACAAATGGAATGAAACTTTATTTGTGACATTACATGGAAGAACAATTTGACACACTTTTGTTCTAAGCGAAGCTGTTAAGGGGAGTTCCAAGATGGTTTTAATGCAGCAGGAGTAAAAGCCGGTGAAACGGCAGCATCAATTTTCAGTCAAAGAACAGCCAGCAATACAACCTGCATCGGAGACTTGAATTTGCTGTAAGGTGTAATTATCAAGGGGTAAAAAACAGTCACCTTGCATACTCCTCTTTCGAATAGACAACTTACAGCAATTTATCTTAGCCTTTTCAGGCAATGTGTTCACCAAGGTTGTGCATCAACAACAAAGGCACTGATGAAAGTGACATTTTAAATGTGTCGCATCTTAATACACTTCTGATTTTAATTGTGCTGCAAGTTTGAATGGCGTGTGCAAAGTGGTTGAGTAAAACAAGTGGGAATGTAGACAGTTTGGTGTTTTTACTCGGTGTGAGTATTTCATTGTATGCGGCTGGTTCACTTCTTTCATTGTTTTTCACAATT
Source organism: Dermacentor andersoni (assembly GCF_023375885.2). Lineage (NCBI taxonomy): Eukaryota > Metazoa > Arthropoda > Arachnida > Ixodida > Ixodidae > Dermacentor > Dermacentor andersoni. The sequence goes on from NC_092814.1 coordinate 147,236,571, forward strand.
CATCGCACCAGGCGCAATTTTCCAAGTGACTGGAGAGGTGCTTTCCAAGCCTGCTGGACATGAAATAGTTGATGTTTTTACATCTCATGTTTCTGTACGAGTTTTTGCATGTAGTCCATATTCTCTAAACATGACAAAACACACTAAAGGATCGAAAATTGTTCATTACATTTGCAGCTGTTTGCTTTTTGTGAGTTTGAAAATGTAGGAAATGCAGTTGAGGTAAGTTTTAAATCAACAGAATCAGTTAGCACTGGAAAGGGTTAGACATTAATCTTCAATTTTTGTTTTTCATGTTTGTTCTACTGGCCCATGTTGGAGATCAATTGGGAGGGGTCCAAATAAAATAATATTTTGGGTGTATCGCATCTGAGCCTTTTGGCTGAGATCAGTTTTAGTATCTGTTCATACAAATGCAGTTGCGACTTTTTTTATTTGAACTTTTTTTAATGTGCATGTTAAGTGTAGTGTGTCTTAACTCACAATAATATCTTTCTTTCTTTCTTTCTTTCTTTATTCATTTATTCAAGACATTCCTTACAGAAATGCCTTGGGGGACGCGACAAAAGGCACTGAACGAGTCTGACTGGGCCTCGCCACCCTTGGCAGCTGCGGTCACACAAGCACATAAATTAATAACAAAAAGTATAGAATACAATGCCGCAATTTCAAACACGGTAAAACTTAAGCATCAATAAGTATTCTTCCTTTTTTTTTTTTGTTACATCAGTAACATAAATACAGATACAGTCAGAGACATTGTACAGGTATGTCGAAACAACAGTCGTCCGAGTACAGAAAATATATCGGACTTTCACAATGAAAAGTCAAGACACAGAGTAAGCGGAAACCAGCTGGGATCAGTCCGGCACGATTTTTAGTCTGTGTTAAGAAAAACATTTCTGAGTATTTTTCTGAAAATGCACTGAGGTAGCTGTAACGAGTGCTTCAGCTATTTCCGGATATTCGTTTAGAAGATCTGGTATCATAAAACTTAGTTTTTGATCGCCATATTTTGTATGAGAATGTGGCCTGGGTATTCAATTATTTCATAGGCAGTACGGACCAGGCTTCACTTGATATTTGGTTTGGAAAGGCATTGTTTGGTGCTGATGCAATATTTCTAGGGCCAGTTTATATTTATACAATTTATGAATAGACAGTATTTTATTTTATTTAAAAAAGGGTGTAGTGCCTTCAGAAAGTTCTAAATTTCCGATTGCACGCACCGCTCGCTTTTGCAAGGAAAAAAGACCGTCTAGGTTGGTCTTAGTCGTTGTTGACCATACTAAGAAGCAGTAACATAACCGGGAATGATATAGCGCGTAGTATATCTGCCTTTTCACCGCAGACAGGATATAATATCTTACTTTAGTTAAGATTCCAACAGCTCGCCCTAGCTCACTTCGGAGCTTGTCAACGTGAGGCGTCCATGAGAGGTTTTCTTGAAATGTCACCCCCAAAAATCTAACTGATACAGATTGTTCGATGGTAACGTTCTGAAATTTTAAATCTAAGTTTACAGCCGGGTGGTTTCCTAGAGTAAATATTTCGTTTTACTGATGTTTTATTGAAGTCTATTAGATTGAAGCCACAAATCCAGACCTGTTAGCCATTCGTTAGCTCGATGAAATACCTCTCTTACATGAGCACCTGAGAAGAATACATTCGTATCGTCTGCATATAAAATGAACTTTGTATTTTTGTTCATGTTTACAATATCGTTAATGTATAATAAAAATAATGTTGGTCCTAGTAATGATCCCTGTGGTACGCCAAATTTTAAGTCCGAGTTTACGCCATTTGTACATGTAAATTGAGCTCTCGAAGTTAAGTAGCTTTTTATCAAAGACCAAGCTTTGCCGCGCATTCCATATGATGGCAATTCCTCTAAGAGCACATCGTGTTGGACACAGTCAAAAGCCTTTCTAAAATCCAGAAATATTCCCAGGGTAACTATTTTCCTTTCAATGTTGTCTAGTACGTGCTCCTTTATTTCAAGAAGTGCACTTTCAGACGACTTGTTTCTCCTAAACCCGAATTGTTCGCTTACTATTATGTTGTTTGCCGTCAGAAAGTCTTTTATGTATTATGTTCTCCGCTATCTTTGCAAGGATAGGAAGCACTGATATTGGTCTGTAATTGTTCTTGTCTTTAACGGAACCATCTTTGTGTATTACGGCCACACGGGCTAGCTTCATTGCGTCTGGGAACACTGCGGTTGAAAGAATAAGGTTTAGAATGTGCATAAGGGGGATGCTTACCATCTGCGTGACAGCTTTCAGTGGTCTAGCTTTAATATCGTGAGCTCCAGCGGCACAATCATTTTTTAAAGCCAATATGACATCAGTTATCTCACATTGATCAGTGGGTGACATAAATATAGTATTTTGACAGTGTGTTTTCACAAAATGTTTGCAAGGTATTTTAGCGCAGTCATCTGCGGAAGCACCCACATTAATAAAGTGTTCGTTAAACCAGTTTGCGACCTAGCCTCAGAGATTCATTTCTTTTATATATAATAAAGCTAATTGAATGGAATTTTAGTTTCTCCGTCTTTCATGGTTATTTTCCAAACTTCCTGTTGATGGGAAAACAACGGTCTCTTATGCAAGGTTCGGGCTTCGTACCAGGCCTAGGAGAGTGTTATAAAATAACTTTTATTGCTCCTTATAAACAATTGCAAATAAGCTCACAATTTTTCTTCTATCTTTATTATTTCAAAAATAGAATGTTAATGTCACCTATTGTTATCGAGAACATTAATCAGTGGTTTCCTAAAATGCACAAAACCAGAATTGCAGCAAATTAAAATAAAACCTGAATATTTTCATTCTATGCGTCATTGCGTATTCATGAAACATTTGACAGAGATTGAGCCACATGAAGTACAAGTATATTGTGCACAAGTGCATACACAGCATAATATAGAAAAAAAGAGAAAAACGAAGTTGAAAGTTTCAAAACATGCGATTACTATTACGGATTATCAATTTGCATTAAATTAGGCCAGAACGCAGACCAGTCTTTCCAGAAGTGTAAAGCATCAAAATTATCCTGCTATATAGGTGGTATCCTCAGGACTCTTGCAAGCTTCTTCCTAGCCAGGCTTTCTTTGCTACACTGCAGTGATGAGATTTAGTTTCAGCTGCCTGTGTTTCAGATATTATTTTTTCTTCTCTAGTTCCGAGTGAACAACTCCCAAGTTGGAAGAATGCCAAACACCTGTGGAACCTCCTCCGTCTTAGTGGCCTTTCTTGAAGCACAATATGGCTATAGAAGTGACCATCTCCATAACATTGTACGACGCAAATCTTGTTTTGGGGCATGGCAACCAAATTTTGCTGTTTAGAGAGACTGCTGCATTTTGGGGTTTGCCCTGAATACAGCAAAACAGCTTTTCACTTGTCAGTGTCTCATATGCAGGAAGCATAGCCATCACCTGAGCACTGGTGAAAATGGAAAATGAGCTGGTACCTAGCTCAACCATGGCTCGCGCTCGTTTGTTGTTGCATCAAAAAAGCTTGCCCATCTGGGCAAAACTTGCGGTTGTGAGCTTCATCAGTTGAGCATGAGTGTAAGAATGAAGCTTCTACAGCTACCATGGCTCAATTAGAAGCATTTTTCAGTCTTTTCTTGTTGGAGAAATGCCTTGAATTTTTCATGCATAAAAATAGAATGTTGAAGCGTAATTTTTCCATCAAAACGTCAACTAAAAATGTAAAAGCAAATGGGATTTTTTTTTTACCCGCATTTCCCCTTAAAAGCAAAACGCAGGCCTCTGTATAGAGCTTGCATATAGTGATGCAAATGAATACATTAGGGTATAGCAAAGGGATCGCACCAGATATAGTAACATTTGCGAGGCTTTTGTACAGCAAGCAGTGACAAAACAGATTCATAGGACTTCTGGAAGGTGTGATACAGCTTCACTGTTTTTGATACGTGCAAATGTATTTTTTATTGTTCTGAACCGAAACCGCTGAACTATGGTAACGAGTGAAAGTAATTCAGCTACAAATGAAGATCTGAGCAAGAAGGCAGACAAAGTGTGCAAAGCTGATAGATTAGAAGCACTGAAGGAAATAATAAAATATTTTGTGTTAGGCACATTTTTAATGTTACCAGCAAGTGCTTCGTCAAAATACTGAATTATTGGCGATATGATTGATGCGGTGCTACTGCTATTATCCAAATTGGCTACATTGGATGCATTGTCGAATGCTTTTGCTTGATGAATGTCTGCACCAATGATGGTACGCAGTTATGCTGAACTTCTATCATCACATACAGTAGACGTCCGTTATTCGACTCCTGTTATTTCGATTTTTCGGTTAGTTCGATCCTAGCCAAAGGCCCCGCTGGCGCCCATGCATCTAGGGGCCGCCCAAGCTTTCGTTATTTCGATCCTAAAATTGTCTTTCGCTGGATAATTCAAACTTGACCAGTCAGCGTGCACGTGCCTGACACCTAGATTTAATGTGTTGTAATCGCACCGCTGGCCCGAGTTGTTGGGGTCTCGGTGCTGACGCCCGTTATTGCCAATGGGTCGCAAGCCCCAAGGGTAGCGTTGGCCTGGCGGCCTGGGGCACTGGAAGCATCCGAAGGTCCCGGCAAAGCATGAGAAGACTTGGTAACAGAACAACTTGTTTATTCTAACATAGCAAAAGAGCGGCCGGTCAGTTCGACCGAAGTGGAGAGACGGGAGAGCACGTAACTCAACAGTACAAATCGGAGCCTCTCTTTGGCGTCCGGGGGCAGCTGCTCTTATACCCCCGGCGTCGCGGTCCAAAAGGGAAGGAGGGAAGGTCACGGGATGAAGGTCACGGGACGGCGCAGCAGGAGCCCACGACGGCGCGAACTGTCGGGCCGAGAGACCTGCTGAACCGAGTGTAGTGACGCATCGCCAACCTTCACCCACACGACGGCGTGAACAGTTGAGCCGAGAGACGTCCAGGCTCCTCATTCGGGGAACTCCGCTCCCCGGCTGCCGCGCTTTGACAAGCGAGGGCACACACACACACACGCACACACGAAGACACGTGGCACTGAAACACGCCTGGGCACGCTTGGCGGGTAGGCGTTGCGGCGGCGTCGGACGGGCCAAAATGTCCGCCGCTTCGAACAAAGCCCCGGCGTCCGTTGCATCCGCGCCGGCATTACCGCGCGTTGTAGGCGAAACGTAACAGACCGCCCCGCCGGGGGAAGGAGATCCCGAAGGTCGGGGGACTGCATCCGCTGTCCGGAGGGATGTCGCTCGATGATGCTCGTAACCGAAGTTGGGCGTCCTTGGGCGTTTCTTGAGCGCAGCGCACAGAGAAGGCCTCGTTCTCACGTTCAGGTGCACACAGGACACTGCAAAGTGACTTCGGGAGAGTTGACATTTTTGTTCTCGTTTTCGGCAAGCGTTAGAACCACGCCAAAAGTCAACCGCTCAGTCAGCAAGCACGGCACAACCCTCACTAAGCCCTGCCAGGCTCTTTCCCCTTTTTTACTGCTGCCTAGTTCCTTACAGTAGTTTAGCAGCACTCAGAACGCGTCCACAAATCGGAAAATTGCACTAGAAAGCACATCATCACTTTGAAACACTACACAAAAGCAATAAGTTAAAAAAAAAATCCTGCCTCAGGAAGAAAAACATCAGTAACAAGCAATTTTGAGGCTGATTCCCACGTTAGGGGCTTCGACTTAAGCCATCGGCGTTACCGTTGAGACTCCCCTTTTTGTAACGCACCTCAAAGGAATATTGTTGCAAAGCGAGGCTCCAGCGCAGGAGGCGACCATTTTTGGGAGAGATGGTCTGCAGCCATTGGAGAGGGCAGTGATCCGTTTCAATGATAAACCTCGAGCCAGCTAGGTAACATGACAATTTCTGAACGGCCCACACGATACACGCACACTCTTTCTCGGTGGCGCTATACGCCTGCTCACGACTCGTCAGCTTACGACTAGCATACAGGACGGGGTGTTCTACTTCTCCATTTTCCCATTGGCACAGTACAACGCCCATGCCTCGCTCACTAGCATCACACTGAACAACGAACCCTTTTGTGTAGTCGGGCGATCGTAGCACCGGCTGGCTTGTTAGGGCGCTCTTTAGGGCGCTAAAAGCCCTTTCCTTCGTCTCCTCCCAGACGACTGTTTGCGGCTCTGTCTTTCTTAGAGCATCCGTCAAGGGAGCCGCGATATCAGAGTACCTGGGGATGTACCTCTGATAGTAGCCGGCGACACCTAAGAACGACCGAATATCGGTCTTCGTGCGCGGTTGCGGGAAGTCTCGCACAGCGGCCACTTTTATTTCAGAGGGGCGGCGACGACCCCGACCAATCACGTGTCCGAGGTAGACAACCTCGGCCTGTGCTAACTGGCACTTGGGAGCCTTGACTGTCAAGCCCGCATCGCGCAGGCGGGTTAGCACTGCCCGCAAGTGCGCCACATGCTCAGGCCAGGATGCGGAGAATATCGCTACGTCGTCTAGATACGGTAAAGCGAATTCTTGCTGTCCCCGCAATACTTTATCCATGAGGCTTGAAAAGCAGTATGGCGCGTTCTTCAAACCAAAACTCAAAACTTTAGGACGGAATGTCCCCATTGGTGAAATGAACGCCGCATACCTACTAGCCTCTTCTGTAAGTGGAACCTGCCAATAACCCCTGACAAGATCTAGGGTGGAAATAAACTGAGCGCTACTCACTCTCTCAAGGCGCTCCTCGATGTTAGGGATCGGATAAATTTGATCCTTAGTGATGGAATTAAGCCTGCGGTAGTCGACGCAAGGACGAGGTTCCTTGCCCGGTACCTCAACTAAAATCAAAGGGGAGGTATAATCACTCTCACCCGCTTCAATAACACCGAGCTGTAGCATTTTCTTTACCTCAGCCTCCATAATATCGCTCTGGCGGGGTGACACCCGGTACGCCTTGGATCGTACAGGCTCTGGGGAGGTAAGTTCTATGTCATGAGTAAGGACAGAAGTCCTACCAGGCCTCTCAGAGAACAGACCTTGAAACTCTTGTAAGAGCTGGTGTAGTTCGGTTTTCTGCTCAGGCGACAGCGATGCTTTACTTATTAAGTCACTAATGACTTGATCGGCGTCTTTCCTGTTTGTCACTGAGCCTAGTCCCGGAAGCTCGACCGGAAGCTCTTCTAACTTTCCCGCATCGGGAATTTCCTCTCCAGTATCTGGTGCCTTTAACGCTACAGGCTCAATTTTATCCCGTTCGGGCGTGCTCTGAATACCAGCTTGCTGCGCCTCTGACCCTTTCTCATCGTTCAACAACGTCGGCCCCGCAACTACCGCCTTTGCAGCGAGCTCCCGAACCTTCGATCTGGTTAAGGCCTGAACGCTAGCCTCACCAAACAAAAGCCCCTTCTCGCGCAGGAGGTGATCGGACCTGTTCGAAAATAAGTACGGGTACTGGGGGGGCAGCATAGGTGACACTGCGGCCTCCGTCTCAAGTGCTCCGAAAGGTCCTTCAATAAGCACTTTTGCTACCGGCAGACACACGCTATGAGCTTCCACTGCTTGCTTGATCCATGCGCACTCGCCCGTGAACATTTCGGGTTCTACGTAAGAGGGGTGAACTACATCCATTGTAGCTGCGGAATCGCGAAGCACTCGGCACTCTTTCCCGTTCACGAGGAGGTCTCGCATGTAAGGCTCGAGAAGCTTGATGTTCTCGTCAGTGCTGCCTAATGAAAAAAACACGACTTTTGGTTTTGTTTCTGGGCACTGCGCCGAAAAGTGACCCGGCTTCTGGCACGTATAACACAGGCGCGCTTGCCTCGCCTCGAACCGCTTTCTGCGTTCGGCTTCGGCTGCCGCCGTCTCCTTACGTTCGGTCGGACTGCTTTCACTCGCATCCGAACTACGTGTGTCCCCCTTTGCTCTCATGGGCGTGAACTTTGGCCTCTCAAACTTGGAGCCAAATTCACCCTTTTGACCGTCCTTAGCTCCACGAGCCCGACGCGTCACAAACTCCTCGGCTAGCTCAGCGGCTCGAGCTACCGTACTAACGTCTGGCCTATCCAAGACCCAGTACCGCACGTTCTCAGGTAACCGACTATAAAACTGTTCTAGCCCGAAACACTGCAGAACTTTCTCATGGTCACCAAACGCTTTCTCTTCTTTGAGCCACTCCTGCATGTTTGACATAAGCCTGTACGCAAACTCTGTATATGACTCACTTCTGCCTTTCTCATTTTCCCGAAACTTCCGACGGAACGCCTCCGCTGACAGCCGGTACTTTTTTAGCAGACTCGATTTCACTTTGTCGAAATCCTCTGCCTCCTCTCTCTCCAAGCGAGCGACTACGTCGGCCGCCTCGCCGGGTAACAAAGTGAGCAAGCGCTGTGGCCACGTTTCCCGAGAGAACCCCTGCTTCTCGCACGTTCGCTCAAAGTTAACCAGGAACAAACCAATGTCCTCTCCAAGCTTAAACGGCCGCATCAGGTCAGTCATTTTGAACAATACTCGTTCTCCTGCACCGTGTGCCTGACTTCCATTACGAGCGCGTTCCATCTCTAACTCGAGACGCTTCATTTCCAAAGCGTGTTGACGGTCGCGCTCTTCTTTTTCTTTCTCTTTTTGTTCTTTAAGTTCGCGCTCATCTTTCTCTTTCTGTTCTTTACGTTCGCGCTCATCTTTCTCTTTCTGTTCTTTAAGTTCGCGCTCCTGTTTCTCTTTTTGCTCCTCCCTCTCCTCAATGGTCTCAAGGCATTCCGACAGCTCGTCATCCTCAGCTTCTAACTCAAGAATAGCCCTTAGCAGTTCTGGTTTTCTGAGTTTGTCTGAGACATCCAGACCCAACTCTCTCGCAAGCTCCAACAATTTCGGTTTGCGCAACGACTTCAAATCCATGGCTGCTCTGAATGCTGCTTTCTCTACTGCCTACTATTGTCTTGCCGCAAACTAACCCGGTAGCAACGACAACCACAATTACCAGCTCTGTTTCTAACACTAACAAAAGCCTGGCAAAACTCAGAAGAAGAAAGTCCCGCACTCACCAAACCTTGCAGCCAAGACTTCAGCGCAGTCGTTCCGCTGCAGGCAACCAGTCATCACACAGGGCTCGTTGCGCTGCTCCCGGATGGTCGTTGTGCTGCTCAGCATACAGTCAACCGCATCTCTTCGCTGCTGGCCTCCGTTGTCGCGATCTCACCGCTGGCAACCAGATGTTGTAATCGCACCGCTGGCCCGAGTTGTTGGGGTCTCGGTGCTGACGCCCGTTATTGCCAATGGGTCGCAAGCCCCAAGGGTAGCGTTGGCCTGGCGGCCTGGGGCACTGGAAGCATCCGAAGGTCCCGGCAAAGCATGAGAAGACTTGGTAACAGAACAACTTGTTTATTCTAACATAGCAAAAGAGCGGCCGGTCAGTTCGACCGAAGTGGAGAGACGGGAGAGCACGTAACTCAACAGTACAAATCGGAGCCTCTCTTTGGCGTCCGGGGGCAGCTGCTCTTATACCCCCGGCGTCGCGGTCCAAAAGGGAAGGAGGGAAGGTCACGGGATGAAGGTCACGGGACGGCGCAGCAGGAGCCCACGACGGCGCGAACTGTCGGGCCGAGAGACCTGCTGAACCGAGTGTAGTGACGCATCGCCAACCTTCACCCACACGACGGCGTGAACAGTTGAGCCGAGAGACGTCCAGGCTCCTCATTCGGGGAACTCCGCTCCCCGGCTGCCGCGCTTTGACAAGCGAGGGCACACACACACACACGCACACACGAAGACACGTGGCACTGAAACACGCCTGGGCACGCTTGGCGGGTAGGCGTTGCGGCGGCGTCGGACGGGCCAAAATGTCCGCCGCTTCGAACAAAGCCCCGGCGTCCGTTGCATCCGCGCCGGCATTACCGCGCGTTGTAGGCGAAACGTAACAAATGGTAGCGTCTGTCTCGGCGGAGCTTGGGGGACAGTGAAAACGCCTATTTTCGACCTACTCTAGGAAGCTTTTCAAGCTAGAAGCATAGCTCACAATATCTGATTATGGTATTTACCCGATTCTAAGACGTTCTTTTTTTTTCTTTTTTTCAGGAAAATTGTGGCGCCTGCGCAGTGCCGATCGGACACGATACCAAAACCGCCTTGGCGGCGTTCAGATGCTTTACCGCATATCATACATTTCTTGCGGCGAAGCTGACTTTAAGAAACTAGTCGTTGTGCAACACGTATTAGACCCTTGCCCATTTTTCTCGCTACAAGATCGCGTGCGCTTAAGGCTTCTACTTTGTTTAGAAGCTTTAATGTCATTTATACGTTAGTTATCTGCTTTGGACACATATAAAGTGGGTGCGCGTTTGATTCGGGGGCGTGTTAGAGTCGGGGGGGGGGGGGGAAATGCTGCCAAATGGATCAGCGGTGTGTTTCAATGTTTTTCTGCATCTTGTTTAATTCGAACCGCCGGATAATTCTATCTGTTTTGTCGGTCCCGTCAAGGTAGAATTAACAGAAGTTGATCATATATCCGATTTTATTATTAGCATTGTGCCTTCGAGGGATATGTTCCATCTAAACCCAGTCATCCCGTCTAGAGTGGAAACGTTGTAACTGTATTTGCAACCTTGGCATCACTTGCAAGCCATGTTGTGCAGAAGCCCCCATTTCACGCATTGTGTGCAAGGTATCCACAAAGTACAAGTTTTTGGAGCATAGGATTTAAGAAAAAGAATTTCTTTGCAGCTTACACAGACACCTTCAAAATCAAATGTGCAGCGAATACTTCCGCATACTACTACCACATTGTTTACCGTATATTAAATTGCGGGGTTTAAAACCCCAAAATTGCACAGAGGGACGCTTTAGTGAAAGGTCAAGGATTAATTCTGACTACCTGGAGTTAATGTGCACCCAATGCATGGTACGCGAGCATTCTTTCATTCCACCATCAGAATGCCATAGCCACTGAGCGACTGCAGTGGGTAAACTTATTTTCAGGTTCTGTGAAAAAGCCCAGAGTAAATTTTGTAGATATGGACTCTGAATACTGTTGCAGTCAAGTGTACAAAGCAAAGTAAATAGTATACTTTAACCACAACTATTCCAAGACTACCATAGGAGGCAAAGCTGGTATATTCTAAATATGCTCTCATAGCATCAAATGCTTGCTGCTATAAACCTACAGCTTGACCGACAGCTTAATAGATGAACTGAAGCGCACGATGGCTCCACACTCAAGTGCAAGCAACATTTTGTTTCTGCGAGGGCATTGGATATACATATTCTTCCTAAAGTTCCTCCATGATACAGGGTTTTTTTTTTTTTTTTTTGCACATTACTGTGCAGTGACTACAGGGCACTGAAATACACACTGTAATAAAGCCTGAAACATGTCCGTTTTTTATAGTGCACACAGTGCAGCATGAAATAGATTTGCAGATAGACATCAGCAAAATATATTGCAAAGTAGTTACAAGGTCAACCCAGTGGCAATACGGAGGACAGTGCGCGGGGAAAGATATTACAGGTGGCACAACCTTGTTGCTATCCTTTGTACTATACTAGCAATTTCAATGTTGTTCTGAAATAAATATGGTACAAGCAGAACTTATGGCTTTGTAATGCCTAAAGCAAACATGAGGTTTAATGCACATGTAATTACATTGCTCTGTCAATCTAAAAATTTTTTCTTGGGCCATGCGTCTTGTGAGTTATTATCCAGAAGTGACGTTCGTCAGGCAGACGCTGCCTTTGCTTGTGCCTTCCATGAGTCTTGCAGAGCACATACCAACGATCGTCCCCTTTCTTGAAGTAGCAATCTTTGCATCGTTTCGTGAGGACGTCCATATCTTTAAATGTCCTCACTGCAACTTGCAATGGAAATTCTGCTATGAGCGGGGGAGTGAAAGATCTGTTCCGATGGCCGACACTTGCAGCGAGGACGCTGAACTTTCGCACAACTGTGCTTGAATTGGTATTGAGCAGGCGCGCAACGCTGAGCACGACCGCCGAGCGCTGAAGCAAAGACGTCATGGTGGCAGGAGAACTGCACGGACTTACACCTGCCTGAAACAAACGAAAGGGAAATCAACCACAAGATTACACAAATTTGAATTCTGGCCGTCTAGTGACAAAGTGAACCAACCAGGAAAATTAACCTCTTGGTCGCATTTCACAAGCTAGAATGCGGCCTGCAGAAATGAATGCTTTAGTACCCTTTCACATAAACGTAAATGTACTAGGTGCCCTGTCTTGCCGCTTTGGCGCCGAAAAAACCTGGCGTATCAACAAGCAAAGTATTACCTAGTATACAAAATGTTATCACCAAACATGTATAAAGTGGTCAGTCTAGCAACGGCAGCGCTAGTCTAACTGCCTGTCGGTAGGATGCCTGCTTTCTACTCGTGCTATTTCAGTACAACGTACCTGTGCTAGACTCTACCCTACTAGCTGTGAACAGCTCAGCAGCACGCTTCGAGCTGAGACCACACACTGCAGACCGCGCTCTTTACCTCTTCAACGATCTTCAACCATCTCCAATCCTATGAAACCACAAAAAACACACACGCACATGCCATGCATGCCACACATGCAGCTGCGACTTGGCTAGTCAGCTGGCTGGCTTTGACTTAAACAATTCAATTGCCTGCCACTCGCAGTAGTGAAACAGCAAGTAAAACAAAGTATTAGTTGGTCCTGCTACATTGCAGTATACATTTTATATTGCTTGTTAAATAAGTGCAAACGTATGTTTGGCACTTTGCACTTAGGGCATACATTGGGCTGCTTTTGGTCTTCGCCTCGTCGCCAGCTTTCTTCGCTTTGTCAGTTTCGGCTTCGGCCCCTTGTTTGCTGGAAGCCCTGGGAGTGGTTTTTTACGCGTTTTTGCATAGAGTAAATTGGTTCTTTAGCTAGCGTTGGTAGGGTGGCTTGGTCCTACCAGGCCCCGCACACTCTCGAGTTCAACAAATGGCCACAGAGGGCGAAAAAATCGACCGCGCGCTGCTGCTAATAAAACTAGCATAGTAATATCACTTCGGGATGCTTACGTTAGTTTGAACATTTTCCGCTGAAGGCGCCGTAATAAGCGCAAATTTTTTTTGCGAACTTTCTCCTACAATTACCGAAGCACGTTTATTGCATAAAAAAGAGGGCGAAATTATCATTGCTAATTTGATATTGTATTCTTTGTAAGTAAGTTAATTGTTTCTTTGTCATTATAAACGCAATTAGCGTTCAGCATCATCGATCTTTCACGTGACCTCTGGCCTGGATTTAAAATTTTTACCGGTGTTTTCGAGTGCATGGCGGCACGGATTCATTCGTTCGTGCGCTCAGGCTGGTTGCTTCTTTTTCGCTAAAACTAGTTTATTGCGCTTCGATGTCACGCGTTATTTAACCTGGGGTGAAGTGACGTGTTTGCAAGCGGACATGTAAGCCCGAAAGTTGGGTATCGGTCGTGAGCCATTCGGAACACGTCTGCATCGAAACGGGAGCTGGATTCTGGTGCGGCTGACAACGGCAATAACGGTGAGTCGTTTAACACCGCTGCTTGAATCGTTATATAATATTCGTCTCATTAACTTACAGGCGGAGACAAGTTAACGAACTAGATCCTGCACAGCATATGGCAGTCGGGATCCTCCGTTGCTGTTTCCTAAAGAAACCGTTACTTGCGAGGCTGTCGTTATACACACACAAATCGGGAAAGAAAGAGCGATATCGGAACGCGCGCCTCATTTTTCATCTTATTGTAGCCGTGGCCATAGGTGACTGGGTAGCCTTAACAATATACATATAAAACTTATTTTCGAGTCCGCCGGCAACTTTTTTCGTCCACAAAATCGAATAATCCTTTATTAAAATGATGTGAAAGTACAGAATTTAATGTATTAAACAGTTGCAAGCGTGATAATTCACTCATATTTCGTACTTGTTGGTTCCAAATGTTCTTGCTGTTCAGTTTGGTTTACCGTAGGGCATTTATTTTTGCAGTAGTGCAGCAGTGCATCACGTTCGTGCAGAAAAATAATGCATCAGTTCTAATAGCTTCATGACTTTCATGTATTTGCTTGTGGAACCAGCAGTATGATCTCTTCCAGTGTATAAATGAATGCACAAATGTTCTCATTTGTGATCTTAATAATACTTAAACTGTTTACATGCATTGTATAGTTAGGCAGGCATAAATTTATGGACAATAGCAATATTTATTTAACGTGCTGCTTAAGTGCCCTAGAACAGACAGGGTATATTTGCATGTGTTCTGTAGTCGCAAACCATTACAATATATATGTCACACCTTTTTGCATTTCATATTGCAAAATTGTGCTTTTTTCAATTTCTGATTCAGTCAAAATTTCTGTTCCAGACATGCAGTAATGAGGATGGCACCAGTATAAAGCAACACACTCCACACACTAAACAGAAGCTGCTGCCTGCTACAACAAGGCCATTGTGTGGACATTGGCTGCTACTACAAGGTAAACAACATGTGGTTCAGAAATAAGTATGCCTGATATATGCTGTATTGTCTTGCTAGTCTTGAGATACATGTCATTTGTTTGCAGCAGAAATGAATGTTTGCTCATGTTTATGGTTCAGTATAATTGGTTCGAACATAAAAGAAAACACACATGACTTTGGCTAATCTGTGCTGTATCTCATGTGTCACCGTTCTGCCCCAACAGAGTCCATGCCAAGCATACCTTGGTCATCACAGGAGCTCCTATCTACACCAACAGAAAGGGGCTGGAGCTGAATTTGCAAGGCTTTTACACCACGAACAAAGAAGCACATGCAGAAGAATTTACATGATATATCAAGTCTGCAGAGCACTGTGTCAAGACTGAAAAGAACTTCAGCCACCATTCCACCAGCACGGACAAATTGGCTGAGTCATCCAGGTAACTCAAAAAGGACTTTATGGAAATTCTTCGTCTCCAGATGCGCCTGCAACTTCTGATCAAGCACGGACGATGCTGGCCAAAAGAGTTCCATCAGATTGCCCTTAATCAGCTTCCTGGCCATGTCAATTCCATTTGTGCCAAGTGCAATTTTTCTTCTATAAATGCAAGCTTTTTCATTGTCCATTCTCGTTAGAGATCATTCATCCTCATCCAAACATAAAGGTCAACCAATCCTTCGCTGATACTTAATAGCAGTCACTGTCTAGTAGCATAACATATATCCTATATACCTTTTAGTGCATGTTGTCATGTACAATTCCTCTCCTGAAATAGCTGATGCAACATCGACATGTTTCTTGCATTAACCTACGCACTGTTTGCTATGCACCATTTTACTTTTCTTGATGTTTTTGGCCTTCAATGCTTGCAGAGCAGGGTGGCTTCTCTCTTGAATGCAAGCTTTCTAATTTTCCATATTCCTAGTCTCGTTGATGGTTGCTCTTCTTCCTCGATAGCCTGGGTCTTTGCGCAAGCTACACTGAATGATAGATTGCAGAATCTGGTTTTGCTGCCCCACTTGGTTGTGGTCGCCGTGTTACATTTCTCGGATGTGGGGGCCTGCTCAGTTACATTGGTAAGCAGTCTCTCGAGGTAAGCATTTGCTCCTGCAGTCCGCACAGCGACATAGACTCCCAGTGTACACACACCATAACTGGTGCTCCCCGTTCATTTTTTCCTGCTGCAGCCATGGGCAAATTGTGCTTGTGGCCTACCTCGGCCATGATTTGCTCAAAACTGAGACCAGCATATGTGCTTACATGGTTCGAAGTGTATGAAGTTGATAGCCGTACGGGGGGAAATGCCTGCAAAAATGGCTGCCAAAGGTGATGCCCACGAAAGCGACTTGTCCATATTGAGACAAAGTGGGACACCAAATGTGAGCCACACATTAGTGGCCCTCGACAGAAAAGAAACATGCAGGTTGGAAAGGAGTTAATGCTAAAATGTCGGATAGTCCATTTCGCTATGTTGGTTGCGACAGCAGATGCCTGCGTCACCCGATTGCTTCGCAATGGAAGTTGCTCATCTTCAACGGCTACTGTCGTTTCAAACAGGTGCGACGCTCTGTCCAATCCGTTTGTACTGCTGTTTGTCGCTCGTTACCAGACCACCACATGTGACGAAGGCAAGCATTATGCCTGTAAGTAGGCGGCTGAATGTATCCTAAGAGACCCGTGTATGTGAATGCTCACTGTTGCCATATGGTTTGTAGCCAATGTATAACGTATTCTCTGAACACTATGTGGTGAATGATTGCCGTTTATTTTTGCTGTTATCTCACTTGGTTACGGTCGCCGTATTATGCTTATCGGATGTGGGGGCCTGGTCAGTTGCATTGGAAAACAGTCTCTCGAGGTAAGCATTTGCTCCTGCAGTCCGCACAGCGGCATAGACTCCCAATTTACACACCATGATTCGTGCTCCCCGTTCAGCCTTTCCTGCTGCAGCCATGTGCAAATTGTGCCTGCGGCCTTTCTCAGTCGCAATTAAGCACGAACGGAGAGAAGCATACGTGCTTACATGTTCCAACATGTTTGAAGTTCATAGCCACATGGGTGGAAAGGCCCGCATAAATGGCTGACGAAGGTGATGCCCACGAAAGCGACTTGTCCATATTGAGACAAAGTGGGACGCCAAATGTGAGCCACACATTAGTGGCCCTCGACAGAAAAGAAACATGCAGGTTGGAAAGGAGTTAATGCTAAAATGTCGGATAGTCCATTTCGCTGTGTTGGTTGTGGCAGCAGATGCCTGCGTCACCCGATTGCTTCGCAATGGAAGTTGCTCATCTTCAACGGCTACTGTCGTTTCAAACAGGTGCGACGCTCTGTCCAATCCGTTTGTACTGCTGTTTGTCGCTCGTTACCAGACCACCACATGCGACGAAGGCAAGCATTATGCCTGTAAGTAGGCGGCTGAATGTATACTAAGAGACCCGTGTATGTGAATGCTCACTGTTGCCATATGGTTTGTAGCCAATGTATAACGTATTCTCTGAACACTATGTGGTGAATGATTGCCGTTTATTTTTGCTGTTATCTCACTTGGTTACGGTCGCCGTGTTATGCTTATCGGATGTGGCGGCCTGGTCAGTTGCACTGGAAAGCAGTTTCTCGAAGTAAGCATTTGCTCCTGCAATCTGCACAGCGACATAGACTCCCGATTTACACACCGCGATTCGTGCTCCCCGTTCACGTTCAGCCTTTCCTGCTGCAGCCATGGGCAAATTGTGCCTGTTGCCTTTCTCGGCCGCGTTTAAGCACGAACGGAGACCGGCATACGTGCTTACATGGTCCGACGTGTGTGAAGTTGGGTGCAAAGGCCCGCAAAAGTGGCTGATGAAGGTGATGCCCACGAAACCGACTTGTCCATATTGAGACAATGTGGGACACCAAGTGCGAGCCACACATTAGCGGCCTCCGAAAGAAAAGTAACGTGCAGGTTGGAAAGGAGTTAAGGCTAAAATGCCGGGTAGTCCATGTCGCTGTGTTGGCTGCGGCAGCAGATGCCTGGTTCACCCGATTGTTTCGCAGTGCAAGTTGCTCATCTTTAACGGCGACTGCCGCTGCAAACAGGCGGGACACTGACCAATCTGCATGAGCCGCTGGTTGTCGCTCGTTACTAGACCGCCATGTGTGACGACGACGGTGAGCCGTTTACGAGCTCGCGTCGAAGATTCCAGTGTATCTCGACATACAAATTTTATTTCTGCTATTGCACGAGAATGTACATACACTGCTTGTCTTCTGCCAATAAAGTCGCACGTTCTGTTCACTCACTTGTGGCTTGTTTGTATGGGCGTCAGTAGAGGCTCTTTGGTCTCCTGGCAATTAGAACGCACCGGCTACGCGGCAGCCGAGGCGAGTACGGCGCGTACGAGCGGACACGAGCGTACACGAGCGGATACAAGCGGCCATATTGAATAATGCTCTAAAAAAATGCGCATTTCCGCTTCCTGTTTTAGCAACGTCATCTGGCGTCCACCTAGGTAAGTTCCATGCGCTGCCGCTGCTTATTTTCGAACCACTGCGGAAGGTACAGTTTCCCTTCTCTAAAGTTGTTCTTTATTCTATGGTCCTACGTTGGTGTCGTTGCTTCCGGTTGTGCGGTTCGCCACAGATATTGCAGAGACCCGCAGAGGTCATGTATTCATGCATGCGAAATCCGTCGAAATTTGTTCAAGTGACACAGCGCTTGGCTATTCATTGTCGTTCAAGTTCTAATGTTGTGAAAGATGTGGAGCCTCCCAAGGATCCTATAACGCATACTGGGCAGGTAACCGAGCGAAATCGTTTGTATTTTTTTGTTGGCTTAGTCATTTCATTAATGCAGCTTGCAGCTTCGGCCTTGCGTGGTAAACAGTTAGTGCCCGTTGTTTAGCGCTCAGAAAAGATCGCGCGCGGGGTCAGTGTTGAAAGAAGTGAAACCCAACGGTTCTTGTGCTCCTGACCTTGTGGAAACTTACCAAACATCTTTCATTTTTCAGCACTGGGATAAGGATGATTATCGACTAGCTCGCTTTCTGGACACCCCTAAACAGGTGAGATATACATGCAGCCACCGTTAATTATGATTAAGAGTTGTAATTATGGTTAAATTAAGAGCGCGAACTACTGGGACACGAGCTAAGGCACAAGACGGGACATGGCGCTAAACAAGCTAAGGCTCAAGAAAAGACAGGACACGGCGCTACGTGCAACTAGTTGCAATTAGCGCCATGTTCTGTCGCCAGTACGCGCTCTGAATTTAACCATGCTTCCATACCAACTCGCCCATTTTTCATGTTTGATCAGTTGTAATTTGTGTTGGTTCTGATTGTGCTTAAGCTACTTCCATTAAATGTTTGTGCTTTCCACCTTGAGAACTGCGGAGTTGAACCTGTATTCGTGATCTTTCTAAACGGAAGTTTGCAGGAGAATAAAATGGTTGTGGTACAGTACATTAAGAAAGCATCTGCAAGTCATTACCAACATTTTACCACTATCCTTGAAAAGTTCATCAACATTCTATTTTCACCCATGGGACATTTAAAATCCTGGAAGCTTAAAAAAAATGTTATCTCAAGCTGCTTCACTGGAGAGATGTTCGATTCACCTGCACAAGCTCAGCCATTTCACGACGTGCTGCA
Organism: Dermacentor andersoni; assembly: GCF_023375885.2. Classification (NCBI taxonomy): domain Eukaryota; kingdom Metazoa; phylum Arthropoda; class Arachnida; order Ixodida; family Ixodidae; genus Dermacentor; species Dermacentor andersoni. The sequence goes on from NC_092814.1 coordinate 147,255,607, forward strand.
TCCTGCCATTCGTTTCAGCGGTGCAGCAATGGTGCCCTCTGAACCTCACCTTTCGGTTCAGAATGTGCAGGGTTGGTTCACGATTTTGCTGCACCCTTTCTACTGTCGGTGCTGGCTTGGTGCAGTCCCACAGGTGTGAAGTAGCAGCACAGCACACATGCGCAAGCGTCCTTGAAACCCCACTTGTGTGTGTCTGCTGTGTCTACGGAAGTGTGGGGTGCAGTTACGCCTTAGGAGCTAATCATGCCAGCAGTTCAGGACCTCTCAAAGTTACGCACTCAGTGCGCAATAGTCGGACAAAGCATAATGCCTGCACCATATCTGCACCTTGGCATTCATTTCGAGTGTCGTGCTGCACCACAGAAATTGAGGTGCACTAATTCTGAACTTCTCTTGAACTGCTGTGAAATGCTTCACAGTGATGCAGGCGAATCGAACAAACCTGCCGATGCTGTCGTCAGCATGACTTTCTTGATACAGACGTGCGACAATGCCTCGCCACAGCCATTGCAGCGAGGGCACGCTAGAAACAAAATTCACCTGTAAAACTGCACAGTTACTGTCCTTTTACTCCTTGACATCATTATTTATAGCTGATTTATCTGTTTAGACGTTTGTAAAATTGCGACAACAGGATATCTGATATATGGCATAAGTTCCAAGCCCAGCATAACTTCCTCAGATACTTGCAAGAAGTGGCAACAATATTGGTGATTTGAGCTGGTAAAAACAGCCCTGCACTAGCATTTTAGCGAGCTAACTCTTTCATTAGCAACATAGTGTGACATGTGTGCTTCAACTTAAGCATACATAGCAGGGTTCAGCACAGCTCCTTGAACATCCTGAGCCTATAGAGAATTAACTTCCAGAACTGGCAGCAAATTGGTAGGTGGCTGTTTGGCTTAAGAATGTAGAAGAACATGGTATCAGTGGTGTCTGGAAAAAAGTATAACAAGCAAGTCTACGACTCCACTCATTTGCCAGTGTAACAATGCTGTATTTGGCGTGCCCTTGTTGAAGATAAGCTAGTAAAGGCCACACACAGCATCCTTTTGAGTCATATATATTGCACATTACACGCCTGAATTCGATGTCATAAATGGGGCTACACTTTAGTGTGAACTCGTGGAAATGAATCGAAACTAATTCGCTCACTTACAAACTGCACATCTAATGCAAGCACTCACTGCAACTACCACCACAATAAAATAAACTTAGGGCCCATATTTTGTAAGTACATGTATTCCATTTCTGCTGTGCTTATTATCATCCATTGCACCAAGTGGATGATCATGGCCGTTTCCAGGGCAAGGTCTCTTCATGATGAAGGGCAGAAAAAAAAGCATTGGAAAATGAATTAAAAAAAAGAAATTCCAGGCAACGTGCAATATGTTGTACAAGGGGGTCTTAGGAGGTTCAAGATATTCAGGTGTGACATGTTGCGTTCCATTGTGTAGGAATAGTAAGACATTTGTACCCTATGCAGTTTTTACTTGTACATTTTTGTCGGGACATGCATTTGTGCACCAAATGCAGCTTGTGAGCATTGTGCACTTTGTTTCTAAAGATGCACATGGGTAAGACGGTGGTAAAATATTTCGCAAGCAATAACGCACTGAAGGAGCACTCGGATGGGTATGGTGGTGCACTGAAGCTGTTTGTTCATTTTTATTTTTGTAACAAATCAAGAGTGTGGGAGGTAAGGCACCAAGGCAACCAGTAGGCAAGCTCTCTCAGTAACAATGATCCTAATAAAGAAACGACAAAGAATGAAAGTTTCCAACTCAAGAGATAAGATAGAATTCGTGGAACTGTCAAAGCTGATCAACAACGACAAAATAAGGTATATTCGAAATTATAATGTGAGAAAGACTGAGGAAGCAGTAAAAAATGGACGCAGCATGAAATCAATGAGAAGGAAGCTTGGCATAGGACAAACCAAGATGTGTGCACTGAAAGATAAGCAGGGTAATGTCATCAGCAATCTCGAAAGTATAGTAAAAGCAGCGGAAGAATTTTGTACTGACCTGTGCAGTACCCATAGGAGCCATGATACCTCCATTCAAAGTAGTAAACAGATTGCAGAAACTCCTTGTATAACTAGCAATGAGGTTAGAAGTGCCTTACAAGACATGAAATGGGGAAAAGTGGCAGGAGAAGATGGAATAACAGTCGATTTAATCAACGATGGAAAAGACGCTATGCTTGAAAAACTGGCAGCCCTCTATACGAACTGTCTATAGACTTCAAGGGTCCCAGAGAACTGGAAGAATGCCAACATTATACTAATTCACAAAAAGGGAGATGTTAAAGAATTGAAAAGTTATAGGCCTGTTAGCTTACTCCCAGTGTTATATAAAATATTGCACCAGGATAATTTCCAATAGAATAAGGGCAACACTGGACTTTAGTCAAACAAAGGAACAGGCTGGCTTCAGGAAGGGTTGCTCTACAATGGATCACATTCATGTCATTAATCAGGCAATCGAGAAATCCGCAGAATACAATCAGCCTCTCTATATGGCTTGCATAGATTACGAAAAGAAATTTGATTCAATAGAGACACCAGCAGTCATAGAGGCATTACGTAATCAAGGAGTACAGGACGCTTATGTAAATATCTGAGAAAATATCTACAGATTCCACAGCTACCTTAATTCTCCACAAGAAAAGTAGGAAGATACCTATAAAGAAAGGGGTCAGACAAGGAGAAACAATCTCTCCAATGCTATTCACTGCGTGCTTGGCAGAAGTATTCAAGCTATTAAACTGGGAAGGCTTAGGAGTGAGGATCAACAGCGAATATCTCGGCAACCTTAGGTTTGCAGATGACGTTGTCCTGTTCACTAACACAGGAGACAAGTTACAACGAATGATTGAGGATCTTAACAGAGAGAGTCTAAGACTGGGGCTGAAGATTAATATGCAGAAGATAAAGATGAATAGCCGGGCAAGGGAACAAGAGTTCAGGATCACCAGTCAGCCTGTAGAGGCTGTGAAGGAGTATGTTTACCTAGGTCAATTACTCACAGGGAAAACCCTGATCACGAGAACGAAATTTTACACAAGAATAAAAATGGGTTGGAGTGCATATGGCAGACAATGTCAGCTCCTGACTGGAAGCTTACCATTGTGATTGAAAAGAAAGGTGTACAATCAGTGCATTTTATTGGTGCTGACATATGGGGCAGAAACTTGGAGTCTGACAAAGAAGCTTGAGAACAAATTAAGGACCGTGCAAAGAGCGATGGAACGAAGAATGATAGGCATAACATTAAGAGACAGAAGGAGAACGGTTTGGATCGGAGAGCAAACGGGGATAGCCAATATTCTACTTGACATTAAGAGAAAAAAATGGAGCTGGGCAGGTCGTTTAATGCATAGGTTAAATAACGGTGGACCATTAGGGTTACAGAATAGGTGCCAAGAGAAGGGAAGCACAGTCGAGGATGGCAGAAGACTGGGTGGGGCGATGAAATTAGGAAATTCGCGGGCACTAGTTGGAATCGGTTAGTGCAGGACAGGGGTAATTGGAGACCGCAGGGAGAGGCCTTTGTCCTGCAGTGGACATAAAATAGGCTGCTGCTGCTGCTGATGATGATAATGATCTGACACTGGCAAGTCAAGACATATTGGCGCAAAAAGATTGTGCCAGCAAGACATTGCGAGCACAGGGAGCAGAAGCATGACAAAGATTTGCAAAGTGATGGTGGCAAATAATCAAATCCCATCTGTTTAGTCAGGACTGCTCACCTTGCCAGTTTGTGTACCTCCAGCCGGTGCTGTAACGGTGTGAGCACATTCAGTTCATATTTGAAAAAGGTGTGCCAACTCTAGGCATACTGCAGTTTAATTCTATACATAGTGGCTGCTGGACGGTAAGGAGGCGAGTAGTTGACCTACAGTCTGTGAAGTGGAAAAATGTATATTTTTTAAATATTACATAAAAGACCACATACACACTTTTGTCTATCAAGCATGTACAAAATAACATTTGAACAGTGCATGTCAATGCTTTTGCTTTTTAACATGCATATGTTGCACTTGGTTGCAAAGCCTAATTATTGAACATCTCCATTTCATGCTCAGAAGTGAAGTTCATAGGTTGTTCCTGATACAGTGTTCTTAACTTAACTTTTTTTTTTTTAATCTAATATGCTCAGCAGCACAAGCTTTTTTATATTTTTGCAGTGGCCAATGGAACGTTCAATTTAGCCAACAATTTATGCACGTGAAAGCACAAGTCGCCTGGGAAAAAACGATTTCTTGCAAAATTGTCTTGACTGTCTGCCAGACCAATTTAGAACAGTTGTTTTGTTTCGCTCTCAACCTTTCTGAGACACTGGCCGAACTGATTCGGAACAGTTTCACCAATTTTCTCTGGTGCAGGTTTAGCCACAATATGTGAAGAATGAGAACACTGATTTCAGATCACATTGTTCTATTTTGACAAAAATCAGTACTAGGTATGGTTTGACACCCTTGTGATGTAACATTGGGAAATTCGCAAGTACCCCTATATTAAATCACCTTGGTTGACAACTGGGTAATGGGAGATCTTTGACGGACTGCTTTGTCCTGCATTGGACCTTTAATCGCACTGCTGCTGATTATGAGGATGATGATGACTATAGCATTGGAATTGCCACTGACCAGCCTTTTGTTTGCCTTATTTTTTCAGATAAACCCCAATTTTGCCATCAAGTTGATTGCAGAAGTTCCTCCCAAGGCAGTCAGCACCCGTACGACATGGTGTGATGGCGGCAGTGGGGCCCTTGGCCATCCCAGAGTTTTTATAAATTTGGTTAGCTTTTCATTCTGCTTTATTATGACTTGGTTGATACAAAAGACAATGCAGCAGAATTGTTGTGCAATTAGCACTATAGGTACCCTTTGTGAAGCAGCCAGATGCTGTCTTGAAGGCACACTAAAGATGATGTTATGCTTAATTTATTTGCTGCTCAAAAATTTGATTTAGGTTTCCCTACGTCATGTTTTCAATTTTTAACTTCAAGCAAGACATCAACCAATGGTTGAGGTATTTGAGGGTGTTACTTATTGCAGCAAGTGCTGCCAGAGCCATGAGATGCCTTCAGCTTGGCCCAACTTCGTTATGCCAGTTTAGCTAGTTGGTCAAAATAGAGGTGGCTAAAGATATACCTGCGCATGAAGCACATGGCTCCTTCCATGAGTGAAGTCTCTCCCGAGTGCACTTAGGAAGAATGACGTTGGGAGTGTTGCTTTTGCATGTTTAGAAAAACACCAACCCACAAACTATTTATTCTGGTGTGTAGAAATGTCAGCTCCCATGTACATTCCTGCACATTTAAACTTATAACATGATTTTGCATATACTTCTAAGCATGGAGTCATGTGACCATTTAGTTTCTGGATCATACGCCACAGGAGGCTGTACCGAAGGGAACCAAGGCAAATTTTTCACAAGCCATTTGCCGGCGTGCTACTTAAGAGCAGTGGTGTCATGACCGATTATTCTTGTATCATTCTGAAGCCTCACAGATGCAGATGTAGAAAAATTGGCAGAAGTTCGCTTTCTGTTAAAAAGAAATGAAACATGGTTACAATTTGTTTCGACATAGCCTACAAAAATGGTAAGTTATCAATTAACCTCGCGATTTATTGATCCATGGGGTTTAACGTCCCAAAGCAACACCGAGGGTATGGGAGACACTGTAGAGGAGGGCTCTGGAAACCTCCTGGGTTTGTTCAATGTGAACCTAAATCTAAATACACGTGTTATCGCATTTTGTCCTAATCGAAATGCAGCTGCCGTGGCTGATGATAAAACTTGCAACCTCATGCTCAGCATCAGAATGTCATAGCTACTGCGTTAACACGGTTGGTCAACCACATCCACAGACATTATTCTCGTGGCTCAGCAGTTCACACCAGCACCAAAGAAGTCGTGAGCAGCCTCCTCGCTTACTGCATTTTATAAATTAGGTAAATAAAAGCTCTGCACCTTGGTAGGATGGTACATCAGTGACCTATTTAAGATGGTCTACAGCATACATACAAAATTCAAGTTCACTTTGACCCTTTAAGAGGTGTTCACATGGGGTACATTTCCTGGGGATAGGAGATCCCACACAAGCAACCAGGATACATGTGACTGCTGGGCACTTATCCCTCTCTAGGTTTGTAGCTCTTGAACAAACGCTACCCCTTGTCAGCCGAGAACTCTGCTGGGCTGCACTGCTTAGTGAAGGCATGACATCATGACAGGATGCACTCTTCTTGTAGTGGGAAAATGGATTTCTCACTCTTGTAAATACCTCCTTAAGGCCTATGTCAACAAAGGCCACTCTGTGGCAGTGTGGCTATGGAGGCAAATCATGCCGTGTTGTTCGGGCACATTAGTTGTGGTTAAGTATTGCGATTGTATATTGTGTAATTGTAGTATGCCCCGCAAGTGTAGCCTGTATTGCAATATTTTTATTATACCACATGCCGCAGCACACAGTGAACATGACAATGTCCAGGTATAAGTACATATACACGTCCACAAAGGTTTTCAGAATGTGGAAACCACGAAAACGCCATAGCACTGTTTAGTGACTTAAGGATGCAACTGGCACCTAATGAGTGCATTCTGCGCTTGTGTGTAGAGCCTAAGCAGCACATTTCTTGAATTGTTGGGAGCTGATAGCTTAAAAGGGGATGTTGTGGACGCAGTGACTATCTCCTGTACCATACAGCAGTGATCCATTGCTGAAGCTCCCACTTATTAGGATGGCTAGAGAACATGCAAAATGTGACTAGAAATTTTTGTATGTTTGCACAGTCCAGTAAGCAGCACTTTATGGACATGTTATCAAGCATGAAGTATGAAGGAAACATCACATATGCCTGCAACTGCTGCATGAAAATGTTGACCAGTCTTGCCCTAAAGATTGAAGCACTGACAGCAATAGCAAAGTTTATTGTTGTGCCTGAATTCCTCCAACAGAGTTCTAATTATACGCGGGTGCGACATATTGGTGTGACGCAGCATGCAAGACAACTGCTTCTGGGCAGAAGTAACAGAGCCTAGGCAGCTACCAGGCATCTCAATGCTGTTGGAATGAGAAACACCGCCAGTAGCATTGCAGGTGTCGCAATTCGATGGTGTACGAGATGAGACCAAAAGAAAACTGCCAGCGTTTATAGCTTTGAAGTGTACTGTTCATTCTGCTTGGACCACTTTATGCACCACTGTGTAGTATATGCACCACTCTGTAGTATATGCACACAGCTGCTCAGCAGGAACGTATGTTTGTGCGCATAGCACTCCTGCCAGCGGTCAGAGGCATATAACGCTGCCCTGGCTCCTCTGCAGAGTATTGTGCGGAGCATGAGGGTGCATCCAATTTGCCATCTCGTTTTTGCAGCCAAACGCACTGCGCACCTATCGAAACCTAACCCTCCACATGCAGGCCATGCATATGCCCGATACTATGACAGCGTGACGACATCAGTGGTGATGGCGCGAATGCACCTTGAACATTCATACAGTTGCTATCGCAATAAAACTAGCTTCACTACATGGAGTGATGTTGAATCTGGCAAGCTTTTAAAAGCTGTTAGAACATTTTAGCACACTTTGTTGTGGATAGAGCACACTGCAAAATAAAAATGCAGTTAATACCTACAGATACGTAATAAAACGTTCAAAGCACAGTCGACAGTGAACAACGCATTAATGAAAAATGTTGTTGCATCTTTCCCTGCTTTGCAATGCTGTGTACAGGTGGCTCACAGCATATACAAGAACAGCCAGTCAGTGTTATTTGGCAATATAGGCACTACTACCTTTGCAGAAACCAGTGATTGGTGTCTTAAAGAGCTATATAGTAGTATCACTACAGTCTTCCCCTTGCTGTACAGAAATTCTGGTGATACACTTGAACTTAACTGATTTTTCTGGCACCTTAAAATTATTTTCTTTCAAACAATTTCATACTATTTTAGCCATCAAGGCATGTACTTTTTCACTGAGTGGCAAGCCATCACATAGCAGCAGTTGGTATTACAGAGATAACTGCAACTTGTGCACCTGAATTGATGCAGCTGTGCAAGTTTCTTAGAATATTCAGCCTCTTCAGAAACTTATTACGCATAGTGTGTATTGGGTACAGGGACATGCAAGGATGAGGTGGCTTGTACAGTAGCAGAAGAGACTTCATATTCACTTGTGTGCATCTCATGCCATGATTTGAGCTACCCTGCACGAAAATCATGACGGGAATTGGGAAAGGCTAAAGCAAGACACCTCACCCTCACCCTCACAGAACCCTCACCCCATACCCAAGGTATGGGGTGAGGGTTCTTGGGAATAGTCTCATGCAGCCTGTCGTCCTCTGTCTGTCCAAATTTGTCCCCATGGAGTATAGGACAAGGTATCTATGAGCTTCAGCTAAACGGAAGATGTCGTAGCTAAGTGGTGAGCATACATCGTGAAAAGGAGAAAGGGAACTGTTGCTGAAGAAGGTTGCAAATGATAACAGACACCACATCAGCCACCATAGTTCAGTGCACGATATACAGGTGTGTGCAAGGCTCGAAAATATCCTGAGTGATATACGGATACCATGCATCCATAGCTCCATCCCAGGCCATTTCCAGAGGAGTCTTCCAGTCCTTGTGGGACTTCACCCTGAGAGCCAGCCTAACCAGGTGACAGTAAAGCACCCAAACCATTTTCCTTACCCTGCCAACCATTTTCCCAGCAATTAAGACTATAGTGCCAGGCCAAAGGCAACTGCTTTGGCCTCATTGGGAAGGCGCCAACATTCTGATGAAGTGTTCAAGTGGTTCCTACTGCAGAGTTGATAGCATGCTGAAGATCTATGCCACAGGAAGCCTGCCCATATGGAACATTCACCCACTCACCAGAGCAGTCCGAGGCTAAAAGCAGAAACACATTAGCACTGCTTCTGTTGTATACAAACATGGAATCGCAAAGCATGCACTCGCAAAACTCCCCACTAAGCTGCAGCACATGCATGCCAACAATGGAAGTTGCAGCAGTGGTGTGGCTTGAACTCTGTCGGAGCGTAGCAATGAACCAGGCATATGCTATGCAGGCTGCAAGAGCTTCCTAAAAATGCTCAAAAGCAACCAGCCAGACGTACCAATAATGAGGCATGCAGCTGTCCTATCGTGTAGCTGTGCTTATTGAGCCAAAATTCACAGTAACAAGTGCACAAGTGCTCATGTATGGCCTATTTAAAGGTCTTTATATTGCTGGACGCACGCTGTGTATCATTTTCTGCAGCACCTTGAAACTCGTTGCTTTTTTTTTTTTTTTTTGCAGGATGCACCTGGCAACCACACCTGCGGCTACTGTGGTCTCCGATTCTACCAGGATCACTCGTCAAAGGGTCACTAGGAATGAGGATTGTACAACCTTATTAGGCAGAATAATAACCTTGTTATATGAAACCTTTGTGTGTGGTTTTTTTTTTTTTTTTTTTTTTTTTTCATATAGTGTACAAGAACAACAGGAGATTTGTGTGCTGTCCAGAGAATGAATTCTTGACATATTTGCCACTGGTAGTGTTTCACGTTACTAAAGATAATTTGCAAGGTGCTGATGTGTTAAAATTGTCATGGTTCTGTAATTTTAATCTTTGTCCAGCTGAGAACTATTTAGCTCTCAGAGAATTTTGTCAGCATTTTCCTTTGCTTAATCATAGCTGACGAGGTGTGTGTGTGTGTGACAATTTTGGTGCATGTTACATGGGCCATGTGAGTTTTGTGTGCACTGTCTGTCTGAGCATAGTATACATTATGTAAACCTGTAGTTGACATTAAATTTGTTAGAATCTAGATATAGAGGAATATGGGCAAGCATAGTTTAGTGCATGAGATAACCATAAAGGAATTCACAACCAATTTCTAAAAACCTTTTTCTGTTCCACTAACAAAACCTTATCAAAATTATCTATATGCAATTAATTACTCTGACAATGTGTGAGAAATTTTTTAATTGAATTTTTTTACTTTATTAACTGTCTACATATCCCAGCAACACTGATAACTGAAAGCAATGAAAATACCAATGAGCTACAAAAACTAAAAATAGAATACATATTATTCTTTAAGAACATTTGCCATTCTTACTAGTTATTGCACCATGGGCACTCACAAACATGATCGTAATACACAGATCAGTTAACTTTAGGGCACTAATCTGGGACAGTGACTTACGGAGAAAAAATGCTGCGTGGAAGGATTTCAGTGTGGTGTGCAGCTTCAAGTGCTCGGGGTTTTGTGCAGTTCTGGAATTTTCATTTAGTGCACATATTTACTGGGATTAAAATAGGGCATACATAATTTGATATCAATAGTTTGACTGCCATTAAAGAACATGCTTTATAAACACTCCCATATGATACATCTAAACCAAGGAATAAATGGCCTGACAATGTGCTTATGATACCAAACACCTCAGCCAATGATTATGGCTCAATGAGCTGCGTCAGCGGCTGTGCGCGCTAAAATCTACCAAGACCCCCGCTGTCTTGATCTCGCTAGATTTCATCAGGGCCTTCGACAGCATGTGGCACAATGCAGTTCTATTTTTTTTCCGCAAGCACCATTGCCCTGTCAACTTGTACCTCCTGCTTCAGTCATTCTTGACGGGTCGAACAGTTGTATTTAGTTCGCATGTAGGAGAGGTGATGGCACGCTCATCGCTTGGCACTCCTCAGGGATCCCCTGTCAGCCCACTCCTATGGAATGTTTTCATTCATTCGTTGCTTGATCTCGACCTTCCCGAGGGCGTCCACATACAGGCCTATGCAGATGACACGTTATCCTCATTACTCCTACCTCGCGTTTGCAACTGCAGGCCTTCGCGAAACCACTCCTTACCTTGGTCTGTAATTGGTCTCGACAGAACAAGGTCCAAATCAGTCATCCAAAATCATTTTTTTTTCTTTTTTTTAACAACGGTCACATTGGAACGTTAAAATGGCAGCTGTCCATCCGACTGGATGGCGCCTTCTTGCAGTGCAAAGACCGCATCAAATTGCTTGGTGTGGTTTTTGACAATAAACTTAACGTCTTTGCCCACGTTGAATATATTAAATCTAAATCTGAGGCATTGGCTCTTCGATTACTAAATTTTATCCGATTACATTGTACGCTCCCTCTGGCAATTATTCGTCGGCTGTATAGACAGGTTTTGCTACCTGCAGTTGCATACGCGTCCCCAGTTTGTTGGCCTCCCTTCCCCTCCGTCCACCTCACCACGCGTGTCCATCTGCCTAGCGGTCCCTTCTCGTCGCCATGATGGGTGCCTATCACATGACGCGTACGTCTGCTCTCCATGTCCTAGCCAATTGCCCTCCACTAACTGTGGAATTGGACCGCTCGGCGGCAGAGTATTCTCTATTCACACTTCGCCAGGTGACACATTATGGCCCTGCAGCTTTCACACCCCACCTAATTGACTTTACCTGCGACCCGTGGAAGGAGCACCCTGGTGACAAAGTCCGGTTTCCCTTCATCGCCTCGCCTCTGGGGCCCTATAACATAAAACTATTCCAATATGTTTTTATTCCAATCTCCTGACATCACATTTGTGTAACCGCACACAAGCATCGGGCGGTGACACGCAGGGTTGTCTAAGTAGACCAATAAAATGCTCTCCTCGATTATAGGAGGTCACCGTTGTTTGCTTTAAAAACAAATAACATTGCCTACACTGAGCGGCTTGTCTTATCTGATTGGCTGACAAGAGGCGAGGAGTACGCTCAAGTGGAGAGGGGTTTGATGGGGCAGAGCCAGTGCACTGAAAATCGATAACCGGATGAAGAGGGTGGTGCTGATGTCTGTGATTGGTCCGCTTTCTCTTGCTTAGCTTGCGGTGGCTAGTCGAAAATCGCGGCGGCATGCAACGAAAGGTTAAGAATGCCGCTCAAACGGATCCTCGGCAAAGAATAGTTGATAGAACGAGGTTGTAAACATGCCGAAAGTGCTCAAAAATGTTACACGGCCACACAAAAAGCTTTATTGTATGCAAATAAACCCATGCTCTCAGGATGGTGCGAGTAGCCAATGCCTGCTGCGGCAGCCATCTTTTATTCCTTCTCGGAATGGGGCAGCCTGTGCCTATTCAGAAGAAAACTCAGTTTGGCATATTAATGCATCTTCAACGCATACACGTCACTTTGACGTGGCGAGTTCTCACGGTTTTGCGACGTCGCGTGACAGGCATGTGAAGTGGGTGTCGCCCGAAAACTTTTGACCAATAGCCCAGCGCTAATGGTGAAAAGGCGTCGAATCATAAACAGTTATTTTTCTTTTGTTCTTTCCAGTCATGCATAATCAGTGTGTTCACTTCATATCAGATGGGGAGCTATCGCGGTTTTCGTGACGTCGCGTGACAGACAGGTAAAGTGTGGGTGGTTCAAAAAAGTTTTTGACCACTGGTGGAGGGCTGATTGCAGAATTGGAAAAGTTTGGAATAGCTTTACGTTATAGCGCCCCTGAACAAGCTAATTTGCTTTCCCGGGTTCCCGTTCATCATGTTTACACAGACGGTGCCTTCACCACCACCACAGCGGGCACCGCATTCCTCGCACTTGATCGTGTGGTCGCGTCGTCCGTGTGAACAAGTTCAAAGTTGTTAATGCTTCTAGTGCTGTCTCTCGTTGCTGCTGACTTTGTCGCAGCAGCGCAGTGCGGGTGAACAGATGCAGCAGATCAGGAGCGCACTACGTTCCCTGTCACGACATGGTCCTGATGTCCTTTTATTTCATGTACCAGGACATCGGGGCGTGCTCGGTAATGAGCGTGCCGACAGCACCACTTCGTCTGCATGCTCTACTGGTGCTCTTCGGACAAGAGCTTTCTCCATTCGATCGATTCGAACGAGATTTTATGTGATTGCCATGAACCAGTGGCACCAGTACTGGCAGAGGGAGGGGAAGGGCACATACCCTGCTGGTTCCCCCCCCAAACCGCTTACTTGTCCATTTATTCACCGGGCATGGGCACTTCCCCTACTACTTACGCCGTTTCCTACTCAGTACCACGAGTTTGTGTGCGTGCGGTGCTGGGTGCGAGGGGGTGCAGCATTATTCTTTTACGTGCCCACGCACTGCACCAATAGTGGCTCAACTATGCGCCGAATCTCGAATTCAACAAGTGACGCCGTTGGCGTACCCTTCCGAAACAAACGGCAGCGAGCCTTGCTTCTAGTTAGCTCATGCCATTGTCAGTTCTGTGCCTATGCACCCCATCATATCAGCTTTTCCGGATGGCTCCCAATTCCTCTTGCTCTCCCATGGCCTCTTTCTGTCTCCCCTTCCTGTCTCTCGCGATATTTTATTCATGTTTTCATATTACTTTCGCATGTTTGTTTGCTGCCATCTGCAGTGCTCATGCCTACTGTGGTGGGGTCTCTACCCCGCGCCACATGGCGCTAACTGCATGCTACATCTACGTTACCTTCCCTTCCTTTCCCCCTCTTCATTGCCTTCTTGCCACCCCTCTGCTGCTGCATATCATACTGCCTTACGTTGCTTGTTGGCACACATTTTTAATATCTGCCTGCTCGGCGGATGCCCTGGCTACTCGTGCTATCTGGCTTGCAGGCATATTAGCAGACAATGATGCTCCCGGCCAGGCCACCTGCCCACGGAGCCTTGCGATGTACTTGGACCCCTGCAGCACGGAGTGCATACATTGTTCTGCTCTCTCTAGACTGAAGATGGCCGTCCTGAATCTTCAACATATCTGCAATAAACTTGCAGAATCATAAAGCACGCACATCACTGCCAAAGCTTAGCTTTTAATGTAATCTACAGGAGCACGCTCTTCGGTGGATCCATACTGCCCTTTACTCGCAGCCTATTCCTTCTTCATACTCTGCTCTGCCTTCCATAAGTGGCTTCAGCTCCGCAAACCTTTTGTTTTTAGTTTTTCTTGGCTTTTGTCTCTAAAAATCTCTTTTGGATTGTCAGCATGGACGATCGCTTTTCATTTATGTTATGATTGGTATTTTCAGCCTGTTATACCTTTGGGTGGTGCGGGCTTACCCCCACATTTCTTTTTATGTTCCTTTTCGTATTGGGGGAACAAACTTGGCAATGATTATGGCCAGTACAAGCACCATCACACACTATAGTGAAGTAGGTGCAATAAACTTGCTTGCAATACCAAATATAAAAATTTGCTCTTCTAAACACCTTTTATGTTGACCCTATTAGTTCCAAGTTCCTAGCTCTGCACCTAGTCACTCTGAAATAAAAGCATTCAAGCACTATGGTTTGCATACACATTTATTGTAGGTGTATGTATCACAGCTAAGTTGTATAGTGATGAAGCGAGGGCACTAAGCACTAAACTGATGGCACAGTAGCAATGTCAGCTAGCATAGAAATGCAAATGTTTGCTTGAACAGACAGAAATAACCTACACAGAGCTGTCGTACATCAATTATTGCGACTTGAACCAATTGCTAAACACCAATCCTAAAAGGAAAGTTCCGTGCCTGCTAGAGTTAGTTCACAGTACCACAAAAGCTTTCATAGGAACTTAACACACAGTAAAAGTGGCATTACAAGGCTTATTCATTGGATACAGCTGCCCACTATTGATATGCACTGTAACACAACGTAAAAGATGGTGGCAGGTCACTAAAAACCTCAATGAAACAGTGCCAGCATAGAGAACAGAAAAGAAATACAGCCATCACTATTCTGTTCATCAATACACTAGTGAATTCGGCTATTCCAGCTCTTCTAGACTTCACGGTGAGACAACCAACTAGACTGCACATCCTTTCTCACAAAAACTGCTCACACACGCAGTGCTATGCTCTGCAGTACAACACTTGCACCAAGTGAGAACCACATCCACAACAGCTGAGAGTGCCAGTGTATCCAAACACTATTCCAAGTATCTCTTCAATATGTTAATACCAGCACGATATGTATACTCAAATAACATGCATGGGATAACATGTACATATACAATCTATGCACACATTCTGCATAAAGAAAGTAAATAAGCTGAGCAGATCAGTGTAACCAATGTGCAAAAAAAAAGGGGGGTGGGGGTAACTGATGCAGACCAGTTCAAGCAAAAGTGAACAGAAACAGCAGAAACAACAGTTTCAATAAGCATTCATTCTTACCATGTAAACTACATAGTCAAACTTTAAAAAAGTTTTCCAAGCTATGCCACTACAAATGCATCTTTACAAACGATCTTTGCCAGGGCACTTCCAGCAGCATCATTTCATTTGTTGACACTTCTTATGCCTTCGGCAGGTTGTTGAAAGGCACACAATTGCATAATTGGCTTTTGAATGGTTTGAAATGCATAGACCACGCATGCAAACCATTATAACAATCTCTTTTGAGTTTTCACTTATGTGCACAGACAACTTCATAAAAGCTTTATTCCTTTTCTATTGTAGCTATGGGCTACAGATATCATAACAGGGACCAATAATAAACATTCGGACAGGATATTTCAACTCTAGCTGTAAGCGCACACACTCACTTGAACTTCATTATGTATCACAGATCCTGGATGCTTTTCAAGGTGGTTTCCCCAAGATCCAATTTTTCAATTGTCAGCTTCACAAGTTCAGCCAAAGCTAGATATTTTTCTTCCAGGGGACGTATCAAATAAGCTTAAATATAAACTATTTATTATTACCAGACTATCTACACTCTGTAGGGGTCTCCTTTCGTTGCTTCTAAATAAATACTAAAAATTGTATCATCTAGTTATGGCAAACAACTTGCAGACACTGTATAAATAGTCCTAATTCTTCCGCAGCACCTCAGTCAACATTTTTTTGACAGTACAATTTTGGCTTGAAGATATAACTAGAGAAGAGGCTGCATTACATGAAGCGACTTCTTTCGTTGATAATGATAACAAGAAAAACAAGTCCTGGTATTGACTGGCAACATGCAATTCACTGAACCTCGAGAAGAAAAAAAACTGTGCTTTTCTTGCAAAGATATATATATATATATATATTAGATGATTTGACTTGTTGCCTTAATATGTGATTTCTGCAATGTGGAATGAAGTTCTACAGCAACACCTTGAACGCCACTTGAAAATAAGTGGGACACATTATGCCTACTAGCAGATGGTCGAATGATAAGAACTGCAATTTGCTGCAAGAGAAAATGCAATGCTTATATAAACAAAAAACTGCGGGGTTTTATACAGCAAAACCACAATCTGATTATGAGGCATGTCATAGTGGGGGACTCCAGATTAATTTTGATCACCCGAGTTTCATTAACGTGCACCTAAACCCAAGTACACGAGGGTTTTTGCATTCCGCCCCCCTCAAAAAGTAGCCACCAGGAATCAAACCAATGACCTTGTGCTTCACAGCACAATGCCATAGCCACCAAGCTACCATTGCAGGCTTGGGGAGCTTTAGAAGGCCAGCTTATGTTTGCACATTTACTGCAAATATACACATCACTAGGCATAAAGTTTTTTTCAGTGGCAACCACCCAGCTCTGGCTACATATGCTAGAAGTTATGACTGCCACTGCACAATTGCAGAATGAGGAAAAAAAAAACTGGCAGGACCTATGTCACAATGAATGTTGACGTTAATGCGATTAGCATCAAGCGATGTAGCAAGCCACCGTATTGCAACAGCTGAAATGCATCATGTATTAGTTGCGTACTGCAGCCGGGCTCTTCTCTCACGCTTCCCTCGGAACAAGCTGCGCCACCTAGCCGATTACTCCGGTGGCACGCCAGTGTGTGCTAATGCCGATACTTAATCCCTCGCTCAGCGCAGGCATTCATGGCACAGCTCTGAAGCATCAGGCTACTGTGCTCAAGAAATTTGTGTGACACGGGTTCTATTCTGCCCAGCACCGGAGAAATTTGAAAGGTTCTTTTTTTTTTAACTAAAGAGCGGCATAAAGAGGCTAACAATGCTAATCACATTAATAGTTCGGCAAAATTTTGATGATACCAAAATCCTAAAGTGAGTTTTTCTGCAGTACATCCCCCACAAAGCTTGCAGACATTGTAAAAATGTGGCTAGCAAGTGGATTTACATAGGAAAGGTATTCTGAACAGTTTGGTGTTACATTTGTTTAGTTATGACATTAAAGACATCACTTATATTACAAAGCTACTCTGTAATGACCACACACTCCAATCTCTAGGCTGCACCAATAAGCTTGGGCCTCCTCACCAAAGTTCATAGTCCAAAGACCAGAACATCAGAAATCCTTTTGCTTAGTGTTATATACAATGCTCAAAAAAGCATAAAAGTAACACACTCAACACTAAACTACATGAGCTAGGTTTACCCTGTACAACACAGAACCAAGGAACCACAAAAGGGATGTCAACACTACAGGCTTTGATGTTGACCTGCGGTAAGCAATAAGTGATGACAAACTGCATATTGTACCGTGCACCACAAAGTGCCACAGCTTCTTGCACAATGTTTGCAGCAAGAGTGGCTGGTGCACTTACAGCCAATACTTTTCATTAAAAACTGGATATTGTTAAAGGTTAGAAAAAAAAAGTATGGGTTAAGGTGTGCGTTGCACCCTGGCTGAGGCTAAAAACTACATTAAGGCAGACATGTCTGCCTAGACTTTGGTAAAGACATCGCCCCTTGGTTTTTAGCAGCAGACACCTTGAACAAAGTATAAATGCAGCCAAAAAACAGCACCCTCAAAACATGGTGCATTCTTCGAGAAGTCCTTGGCTGACCAGTGGAAGACCAAACAGGCGTTATTGTGTCTCAGTAGCTGTTCCAACACAGCACACAGGCTCTTGTTTTGCTCAAGGCTTAGATTTAAAAGTGATTTTTTTTTCCAATGGACCTTTAGCTTGAGATACAGCAAAGTGCACAACTTGATTATGAATAATAAATGGCGGCAATGTGGCCTCCAAAGCCAGGGAAAGGCAGAAATGAAAAGGCAATCAGGTTTGCGCTTCATTTGCTTCCACCCTGTCTCTTTTTCGTGCTCCACACTGTAGGCAGATTACTTTCTAGCTGGCACATATTAAAATATTTCATGCTGCATTATCCCTTTGATTCCTTGCACTCTGATCACTCAACCATTTCGCACCATAAGCGGGGAAGTAGTGAATAATTAATAAATAGACATGACTTCTCAAATGGACGAACACACAAATGCTTGCATGTGTAAGGGCCAAAGCCTACAACACATATGGTCAGCTTCCCACACGGACACAAACACACAGGACCAAAACATATGCAGCAGCAGCTGCTACAACAGTTGCATACAAAAGCAATAAACACATGTTGCTGTGCACAACATTTACTGCACATTGTTTTCTTAACAAAATTATGAAACCTGTGAGACTATTGTTGCCACAGGTCCTACTTCAATGAGGCCCTGCAATGAGTAGTATAAATAAGCAAAATCTAAAAGATGCCAGTTCATCCTTTGCCTTCAAGCAACATTACAACACTGGCATTCTCAACACTGCAAAAAGAAAGTTACAATATGAGTAAAAATTTATCGATCAGTGAACTTTGATGCCACCAAACACACTATAAATAGCAGGGAAAAAAAATGGTTAGCAAGCTGTTGCACAAAAAATTGCTATAAATTTCCATCACAAGAAATTTCACCAGTGGCTTGTACAAAATGCCAGTTGCAAAACAGGCTTTATGTCATATGGACACTTTAGTGCTGGCCTGCCAGCTACTTGTGAAGTTCCCGTCAGAAATAATAGATGCAATATTAAACTGCACATACACAGCATGTAAGACATAAATATACAGATAGCAATGCAATGGTATTTGTATGGACAATGTTGTGGTATATCCTTCACTCCCTCGCCACACACAGTAAAATCAATCTGGCTTAGGCTGACAAGCTAAAATGACAGAAGAGGCGAAGCATATACCTTTCAAGAGTCACAGTTTTCGAAGGTCGAGCATGTACATGCTATAACTGGAAAAAGTTGCTTACAAAAATATAACAATAAAGATATTACAAAAATAAAATGAAAAGTGAATAAAATTCTATACTTTCTTTGCTAAACCTTGCTCTTAGCTTATGCCTGTCTTGTGCACAGGTCACGTTACATTTAAATGCATTCTAGCACAAGAAAAAAAGAATAAGCTATGAAAGACACAAACTAATATGCAAACACAAATAACAATAAATAAAAGTGAGGCTACAGCATGCAGAGGTAGGCAAATACATAAAACACCTCTGAAAAAACACTCAAGATTCACTGTCAATGACTGTGGCCAAACTCCTCTCTAAGCAATAAAAATTTTCACCTCAGCTACAGTGCTGAGGTACCTTAAGTAGACATTTCGATGTAACAAACACAGTGACTTTCCTTTCTTACTCTGAACCTCAGCAGATGATCACACATCAAATATTCAAATTTGTGATCAGCAGCCGTACATGTGGTGTTAGTTACCAAGCGCAGCTGTACTGGACTACAAATGCAATTTCACCACAGAGATTCAGTGCCTTTCAAGGCAGTAGAGGTGAGCAATATGCTGCAGTTAATGGTAATCAGATTCAGCCCAGATACGTGCAATATTTTTCATGCTACACAAGCATAAAGTATAAATAGTACAACAATTTAAACAATCCTGGATTCGAAGTATTTGTTATGCGGCTGTGTGATAATGTCTTCATGTTGCTTTTACACATACATGGCACAGTACCATGCTCATAGCTCTGAAAACCAAATATCTACAGCTTCTGTTCCAAATAAAGTGCCAAAGTTAATACTGAACACCTCAACTCAAGGACATATCCATGCCACTTCAGTGAAGCGACCACTCTGACACTGCAGCTGTACTTTTTCCCTTGGTCATGGAGACAGCAGCAAGATGCACATTATCAGAAAATGAATAAAGGGAAATCAGACATCCACCCGTTCGTAGCAATTGCTACAAAGGAAACCCACACGGGTTCCTCGAAAGGAAAGCCTCATAGCTGAAGAAAAATTCGTCCTGGTCCGGGACGAAAATTATCAGAAAATGTGTTATAACAACACTGCATTGTGTGATAACACTAGAGGCACAAGCACCTCTTTTCTTTTTCCAATGCATTTTGCAAGTCTTGTGCTGCTACATGGCGGCATTGTCAACCAATGAGATGGCTACAAACATGGCCTTTCCATTAGCCTTTTTTTTTTCCGCCCTGGTATCAAGAAATCATTTCAGGGTCCCTTTGATGTGGCATAACAATGCTGCATCCAATTTCTCTAGTGAGACGCAAACTATCTCTTGTCTGACCGGGATAGTCAACACCAGCTAAAACCAATAGTTTGCACTATTACTCTAAATGAGCCTACTTCTTGGTGCCTGTATGGGCCACACGAAAAGTGTTGGTTCGGGCAAATTGTCATGGATACTGGTGTCCCTCTGGCCCTCTTCAATGTCTCAAACAATTATACTTCTGTGAGCTACCTAGCACATGAGGCACACTTTAAGGTTGGCATAGCAGTCAGGCAGGACATGCTGCCTCTTCAATCTTGTAGTCGCAACCGGTCCACAGAATGGTTGCAGCCAACCCCCAGGTGAAAGCGCACTCCATCCACAAGAACTGTGCAGCCCGGTGGCACCTGCTTGGCAATTAGGGGACTATCTCCAATATCAATAAGTGTGTTCTCCAAGTTCAGCCACTGCAGCTGTGGGAAAACATCAACCAGCACCTTCATTGTCTGCACAGTAACCCTTGTGCTAAAGAGACAAAGCTCTTGTAATGAAAAGCACTTTCCTTTGGAGAGGTGCAAAGCGCCGATATCAGTAACTGCTGTGCTACCAACATACAATCTTTCCAGTGCAAATGCATTTTCGGCAATTGTGCGGATTGCCTCATCTGTGATCTTAGTGCCATCAAGGGCCAAGGTTTTCAAGTTATGGCCACGGCTTACAACCAATGCCACACCTGTGTCCCGGATGTCCTCACAGTATTCCAGGTACAGCTCACGAAGGTTTGGGAGCTGTGTGACAAAGGGAATGTCCTGGTCTGAGACACACCAGCAAAAGCTCAAGTCGAGAATGCTCAGGTTACGAATGGCCAAAAGTGAGAAGAACTGGTCCACTTGAAAAAAAGAGTGGCGAAGTGAAAGGGTCTTGAGAGTGGGTGGGAGGTCTCCCACAGTTACAGGGGCAAAGTCATCGAGAGTTGTTAAAAGAGCACTCTTGATGACAAGGGTGGACAAGTAAGGGCAGTGGGCTCGAAGGTCACGCAGAGCTCCTGGAGACAGGAAGAGCCCACAGTGCAAGAAGCTCGACACGTACAACCACCGAACAGAGTCTGTTAGCACTGAGGCCAGCCTGTCCATCTGCACTGAGCTTATTTCAGGTGCGCTGGCATCCACGCATGTCCACAGGGCCTGGCTCCGTGAGAGACCATACCAACGGCGGCAAACCCTGCCAGGGACAGAGAAGTGTTGCACTTAGCTCATCACTGTCCAATATAATGCATTCACAACAATCACGCACATCTTCAACTTGTGCCCCTTCAGAACTACTCTGGCTAAAGTAGAAGAAACAAGTGCATGAATAATGAGCAGTTATTAGGATATCTGCTCTCTTTTTTTTTGTCACAATCTTATCAAGGAACAGACAATGAAGCCAGCAAAAGTACAGGGCAAATTAATAATGTTTAATTGAAATGCAGAAATAATAAAGCAAACAAATGAAAATGAACAAAAAGCTAACTTGCCACAGGTGGTGAGTGAACCCACATCTTCTGCATTATGCGTATAGTGCTTTATCAATTCAGCTGCCATGGCACCATTCTCACAGCCAGTTTCTTGAGCATTTGTGTATGTGTGTAAGATTAGCCCTGGGAGTGTTAGCCAGTGCCACTAACAGCCCCAGGTGGCAGATCATTTTACCTCAGGTGTCATATAGTATGTGAATTTAGAAGCAGACCAACTAAATAATAAACCCTCATGGCATCGAGACTACCAAATTCAAGTCCCTCGTTATGCGATGAATGAAAAGAATAAGGGGTTCCGATGGCTTGATTTTTTTGCTAGTCAGAACTACCCGAAGTGGCTTCAAGTTCAGACGGACATTGAGATCACCCAATTCAGAGCTTTATCTCTGTATGCGGCTGCTATTCAACACTTCTCTCATGTAGACAAAACAAAGCTCTGAATTCACAGCACGACACAGAAGTTATCATAAGCACATCAATGTTTCTTAGAACATATTTACATCAGTGTCATATGCAGTCTTGACCTATCTCATATGTGTGGGGACATGAGAAGGACATTCATTTTTCTTTTGAGTAGGAAATTCTTTGACATACGATATAACAAACAGTATAGCCATTTGTCATACCGTATAGCCTTGGTGAAGCAAAATCACTAAATTCAAAATTTACCAGTGGAGATAAAAGTGCACATTCTTTAGGCTGAATTATTAAAAATGTAGTGGTGAAAGACTCAGCACAGTATGAATGACAAAACTGCAAGACCAAGCCTCCCCCCAAAAAATGTCTTTTGTGTTTGTTCATTCAGCTTGTATATACAGGACTGTGAAGATGCCACCATTGCAGTATGGTGGTTTTTTTTTCACCATGCACCACCCAGGGACAAAAAGCAGCTTTCTGACACTGATGCCAGCTGATGAGCATGGTTGGCTCAAAAGGAGGTTGAGGGGTGGCAGCCCCAATATTTCCGCTGCCCACCCGTCAACCCCCCTACCTCCTTAGAGCATGGTGTGCTAAGTAATAGAGTGCCCTCCTGTACCCCCAACAAAAATGCAAAATCACGCTGTGCTCACCGCCCCGAGCAGAAAAATGCTAGTGCTGCAGCTGCTGCTAAGTCAGGAAAACATAATCCTGGTCTGTTAAAACATTGAGGATTAGGCAGTTGCAATGCAGCAAGCAAAGTCAAAAGATTTGATGCCAGAATTGAATGAAAAAAAAAAAAAAAAAAATCGGGGCGGTGGATGACTCCACAAATGCAAACCAGGAAGAATGCAACTGCTCCTCTAGTTTGAGAAAGGACCCATAAGGCAGACAAGAACTCATCAGAAAAATATCAATGGCTTAGAAAGAAAGCAGTTTTGCATAATAATGTAATAACAAGTATATATGTTATGATTCTCCCACCAACCATTAGCACAGTCGGGGCTTGCCATGCTCTCAACCAGAGTGAAACAAGCTCATCCAAAATGTTTGCATCAATTAATTCATAAGCAGTTCCAAGATTGACTCGCCAAAATGTATCTCCTTTTCACAGTCTCATGCATCACGTTAACAACATCCTTAAACCTTACTTAAGCCACAATGACACTTTCAATATTCATTTTTTCCACGTGCAGTTCAGTAGTGGAACCGCCTTGATCCTCTGATTGTTAAATGCGTGTCACTAACCACTTTTATCAGTACGATGGATGATGTAATTGACAATAACCACCAACAGTTTTTTTCCTAATATAACTTAACTACATGGTATTGTGTAGATTGTGTGTAGAAAAACTGTAGATTTTGTGTGCACTACTACTTTCGCCAGATATTGAATTGTTACTCAGCTACACTAGAATAAGACATTGTATTAGCTGCCTTATTATTTCTAATTATTGTTGTGAATAGCATTCTGTTAATATTCCGGAGTCCTCCACTACGGCGTGCCTCATAATCAGAAAGTGGTTTTGGCACGTAAAACCCCATAATTTTTAAAGCATTCTGTTAATATTGACCTTCGTTTGTGCATACAGTACTGTCCACCTGCCTTGATTTTACATGAGCCTGGCAGTATTGAAGATAGATAGATAAATAAATAAATAAATAAATAAATAAATAAATAAATAAATAAATAATAGAATGGTAGATTATGACATTGGGAGAGGCACAAGTGGACTGACTCGGTAAACACTACACATATCTTCCCACCCCCTTTCTTTTCCAGCTAAATAACTTTCACTAAAACTAAAAGAATATCCATGCACTTCTATGCCGTTTTGAATTTCTCTCATTATTGTAGCTGTATTGAGATTCCGCTGCTTTTATTTTGTACTGGGGACATCCTTACATTGAGGATTTACAATATCTAACAGCACTTTTATATGTAAGGCATTTCCAACTGTTCATATAATATACCAACTCTTTCAATGTCCCTATGAAGGTGTGCATACACACCGACTGACATAACAGGTCGTTATGCTGAGCAAGAGGTCGCAGGTTCCCCAACACATGGTCCCGGCAGCTGCCCGATTGGGATGGGAAGCAAAAACGCTCTAGTGCACGTTAAACCACCACTAAATGGTTGAAATTAACGCGGAAGCCTCCACAACCGCATCCCCTTTGAAGCCCACTGTGCAGCTTCGGGAAACACCACGATTTTCTCTCAGTTTGACATGAACGCGGCTAAGTGCTCAGACTTTCACGACGCATTCACAATGCGATGCATAAGGACATATTGACACTAACGTTGCCACTGTTCACACGAGGACAATGGCGCACCTGAATACAGTTGACTTGCCCCAGACTCGATACCGGTGAATTCGACCATGTTCAAACTTTCCAAAGGCCATCCGCAAGAGGTAAACACTCTGATGATAATTTTAATCGATTTACATCCCATAGTTGATGAATTTAAGAAAGTCGAATGCGTTGCACTTAATTCAGCGGGAAATGACCACGGTTCTGCTGAGAGCAAAGTCGGATGTATGAAACTGCCGTTGAACTCTTTAGAAGCAGTGTTGCACCAAGGACATTACATTGACTATCTCCCGGCCCTAGGGAATAGCAATGACTTGCGTTTCAATTGCGAGTGGCTGCGCCCGCTCTATCGCTAGCAAATAAACCACGATTAGGAATCCCACGGATTCAATCTAGAACAGAGCAGTTCAAGCACACGGATAATCGCTTCAACGGCTATCAATCGGCGACTTCTCATGGATTACTACTGATACCACTGAATGCGCCCACAAGCCGCGAATTTTTTTGTTGACATTTGACTGCGCTAGGCGGCACCCCTTTCCGCAATTTTTTCAGACGGCACAGTTAGATCGCTCGACGATGCAACGCCAAGAGCATTTTCAACACGAACCCCTGCTTTGCGTTTTGTAATTAAATCGCAGCAGTGTGCGAAAGGCGAACAAGGGCAGGCAGGACTACGCCTTGCTGAGACACTATAACAAAGGCTGCACACATGCACACACGTTCAGTATGCTAGTGCTCTAAGATTTGGTCATTCTTAGAAATAATACTGCTGCATACAAAATTTAACCGGTGCAGCTGGTTTTGCACCGGCTTTTAATTTTACGGTTCAAGACGGCTTTCGCAATGCGCCTCTTGGCAGCATGCTGGCAAGTCGAAACGATTGATCTGACCGCTCACCTCCCAACTTTGCATAGATCAGAGAACTTCAAGAGCCTAAATATCTGCAGAAGCACCACGTCGGGCAGTCCATCTGCATCGAATGCTGTCATGATACTGATTCCACGTATACAAAAAATCACATGTTGAATGAGAACGAAATTATTTGTAGACACAGCGAGAGCAAAGTAGATAACACATAAAATTACATTTCCACATGGCGCCCTCTCGCGGTTCTCCTTCTTTCGCTAATACGCCAACTCGCCGCTTGGGCGCAGCACCGGTGCAGGGACAGCAGGGACCACCTAGCGTACAGCCGTAGACAACGTTCAAGTACAAGGAGGTTATATATATATAACCTCCTTATTTCAATATTTACGAGAAACTCTATGGTGGTGGCTTTGAATGGCCCAACACCATTTCCACACTGCAGAAAAATCAACCTCGCTGAACTTGCGTGTTGGCTAAATATATTGAAACGGAAGCTGGACGTTTTCCATACAAAAATTTAACGTTTTCGTGGGTGAAACACAGACACATGCGGAATGTTCAAGGTAAGGACGTTTTGAGATTTATCGGCACATTTTATGTTGACATCAACCGCATGGCCAGGCTCTTCTTGCATAGTTCTTGCGGAACTATGCGTGTGCAACAATATATAGTAAGATCCAACTCCTATGGGCGTCTTGCGCTGGAGTTTGAGGTATAGTAGCGGCGCCTGGTGGCGGCGCGGGAAACGACATCTGGGTCGTACCAGCTTGGGTCGTATTGAGCCCTGGCTGTGGCGAAGCACGTTTCTAGGCCGAGTTTTGCGTCGATTCGCACTTTTTTCTGCCCTGTTGCGAGTGCGAAAAGGCTCGTCACTTCTCACAGACCACGTCGACCACGCTGCGAGCTGGTCGCAGCCTATGGTTTAACGAAAACGGACACTCCGTGTGCCGTGGGACGTAATGCTGGAAGCAGAAGGAATCGGCGACGCCGATCCGGAGGGACCTAGCTCAGCATCGAAAAAGCGTCAACGTCGATACTGCTGCGTCGTGGGCTGAATCCCAACATCCGATTCTATCGTTTCCCTTCAAGGCCTCACGAAGCGGAGCGTCGGGCGCGCTGTATGACTGCAGTTCGTCGCGCTTGGTAAGCGAAACTTCGCGCCATGCTGACTGCTTCACCTGTCTTGAAGCTTGCTTGATTATAGATCTGCGTTCTAAAATTCGGTCTTTTGCACTACAGTCCCGACGGCAGACCGACATAGCAGCAGGCATGGCTGGTGATTCACGATTCGAAACCCGGCCACAGCGACAATTAACAATTCGACCGGTGCGAAGTGGTGAAGTGCCCAGAGGTGTGTGCAAATGACCACGAATGGCCGGGTTGATTCGGTGATAATTCACTACCCCACTACGAGCAGCACAGGTTAGAGAGCTAAATGTGCTCATACTTGACCTCAAGCCAGCATGTTGAGGCAGCGCAGCAAGATAGTATTGATTACAGCAGATCGATTTTCGAGCGTTGTCATTTAAAGCTACATCAAGCGAGCAGCGCACGAGCTCGCGCTGCGCGATTCGCACGTACGTGCGAGCTCATATGCATTGCATCAGTTATTACCAGTTACTAAAAGGGACAGATGGCCGCTACTACAACGCAGGCCTAACTACTTGTTTAGCGGCATGCAGTCAACAAAGATTGCAGGAGACCCGCCGTTTCGCGGCATGTCGAAAGACCGCTGCCGTCGCGGCGCGTACGATCGTGCGCTCGAGCAGTTCGTACACATGATGTCTGCTTATCGCTGCTGTGGATTCATTTATAGCAAGCATTTCCTCGCGTTTGTGCGCCTGAATCTAGCAGCGTGCAAACCTTACCTGAAGTTCCACTTCGTACGCGACTCGCTTCACTTGCGATTGACACCGCGCTAAAACTTCGCCGCTTAATTCTTGAACGGCATACACGTATTGGGCACTGCATAATTTCTTGCCTTTACGCAGCGTGCCACCCGTAAAAAAAACCTTCGGCGCCCGATATTCGCTGCAGGCCGTGATACAACACAACCGAAAGTGGCGGGTCCATATTGTAAACGTGCTTTCCGAAGCAGACGACCGAGCTTGGTACGACCCATTTTAGGACAGAGGGCGCTTTTTAGCACCTTTTTCGCAGCGCCCCCTGGGCAATGCAAGAGCCCCATGGAATCACCAACTCCTGTCCGTATACATCTACAACACTTCCTGTATACTAAAGTTTCCCCATTCAGTTTCATACAATTGTATGAAACCATAGAGTTTCTCACTACAACACCTAGAGGGTAATCTGGCGCCACCGTCTATGGGAGTTTCTTAAGCGGGCACCGTGCCGTCATGGGAATGACGGTATATGTGTCTGCGAGGCTCGTCTTGGCTGGTGTTGTAAGAGGCTTCGTCTAAAACGTGGATATGGCTACGCAAATAACGCGTTCTCAAAAGTAAAATCTTAATAAAATGTTTCCATTCACGCATATTACATCTTTACTTACCCACGATGCATGACCATGTGAAGAAAAGCAAGAACAGACGACCAACTGTTTCAAAGCGAGCGCGAACCTTGTCGTCTGTCCTCCAACTTTAGCGGCCCACTGATACTTTTTACGTAACATGTAGTCGTACACACAATAACGAGTTCTCATAGTTCAACAAAACATGTTTTCGCGTAATAATAAAGCTAAAACAGCTTTTTACGTGCGGTTCTAGTAGAAAATGAATCATTGTGACAGACGGAACGGTACTTGCCAAGCGCGTCTTCAAGGTGTCCTGTCTCTACGAGAACGATGCCAATCCGGATCCACAATATACCGGCATTCCCATGCATACCACAGCGCAGCAGCGCCAGATTTCCCTCTAGGTAATGTAGTGAGAAACTCTATGTATGAAACTCTATGAGTTTCTCGATCATTCGCTCCTAGATGTGTGTTTTCAAACTTCTTAGACAGGCTTGTAAATCGTAATGTAAGAAAGAAAAGAGGCAGGACGTACGTGATGTAAAGTGAAATCTGAAAACTCTCGCCCATCTCGGTTTCAGTTGTACACTTTGGGAGGAACTACAAGAATTAAGACAACAGAGATCAATTTTATAATAGTTATTGAAACTGGCAACACAGTCGAGCCCTCACGTGCTGAGGAAGGTCGCGTTACGTACACAACCGAACTGCGCACGCCGACTGTCTGAAGCAAGATAGCCACTGCGCTTTGCAGTGAAGTGGTAGCACGGAACTATGCCGAGCGTAGCGCAGGGGCCAATGTCATAAATTCATCTCGCTTAAAACAATACTAAACATTAGATAATGACGGAAATTGAACGTCAATAAGCAAGCATATCTAATGCGTTTTCTTTCATATTTTTACGAAGAATGACCTTCTCTCTCTTCTTTCCTCTTTGTCCCCTAGCCCCAAGGCGCTGAGTCATGCTCGTTTCGTTTCCCAAACACTCGCGCATACCCAATACGGGGGATTGGCCAAGAAGCAGGCGGTTTTCCGTATGGTTAGAATTAAAGCAAAACTAGATTTGAACAGTGGAGCGTGGGACTAAAGAACTGTAAGAAGTGCAATGAAAATATTGTTAGGAATTTTGTCAAAATAAGTGAACATAAAGAAATGAAATATTAGAAATAATTGATGATTTTAGAAATTCAGCAAGGTAATCTTTTTGTCTCTCTAATAAAATTGTAAACTGCAAGAAAAGCATCCCTGTGGCTGGATCCCAGTGAAGTCGCCCCAAAAGAAAGAATGGTTGGTGAGGTGAGCGATAGCCCAAGTTTGCTAAATGATCTTTCCAAGCGTTTTCGTTGTCTTAGAAAGCGGCGGCATGAAAGAAAGTAATGTTCGATAGATTCAGGTGCACTGCAAAAAGAACGTAGAGGGGACATAGCGAGACCAGGCACCACCTCGGGATAGACGATCCAATCGAAAACATCGGAAATTTTTAGACGGAAAGTCTGACCAGCAGCAAAGCAAGTTTCCTGTAAAATAATAATATCTGGAGAATATGTAGAAGTAACATATCATAATTCTGTTGCAGCGGAAAGTATGGAACGACAGTTCCACCGAATTACTGTTAAAGTTCCTATGGTGAATAAATCCGAGCAGCAGAGACTGCTTGGTCTGAAACGCTCTCTTTTAAGAAGTCCTTCTTAGTCGGAATCTCTCTAACGTACTTTTTTGCCTTGGAGTTGGTGGGAGAGCTAGACTTTTTCTGTATCGGTGATTTTGTTCATTTAAGAGATCGGGGGTCCATATTGTAGGGGTTGTAGGTC
Organism: Dermacentor andersoni; assembly: GCF_023375885.2. Taxonomy (NCBI): domain Eukaryota; kingdom Metazoa; phylum Arthropoda; class Arachnida; order Ixodida; family Ixodidae; genus Dermacentor; species Dermacentor andersoni. The sequence goes on from NC_092814.1 coordinate 147,285,196, forward strand.
GTAGAGAGGAACTTGGGGGGACAGGACTAGGCGAGCAGGATTTATTTACAGATATTTACATTAGAAAAAGGGATACATTCGACAGTCTAGCGTGACTCCCAAATGGAGCCCGCAAGACGAAGCATACAGCATGCGAGCATGAAGCTCCAAACACACTGCTTCTCGAGCACGATCACTGACGAGCACACCCTAGCAGCGACAAACAGTTGCTTATAAACACTCCGTGCTCCCTAGATCCCTAGGTGAGGGAAACGTTCGACCAGTCAACATAGCCGAGCCGTTTTTTGAGCGGGAGGGCTTACAAACACACGTACGCACAGCTTTCACTGCTCCCACCGAGGTCAGACGGGCTTCGCAGAACTCGGGGCTTACTTCTTGACCAAAGGAGGCGCCTCTTATTCCCCAAGCTGACCCCCGCCGCGTGGCCCCCGGTTCTCCATTGTCTTGTGTCTTGAAAGGCGCGTGCGACGTTGCCGCCAGATGCATTCCCTCTGGAACTCCCTTGCTCACATGCAACCAGGTAGGCGGTGGCGGGTTCAGTCACAAAGCCTGCTTCGTTGAACTCATCTCGGCAATCCCGCGACGAAGGGTCGAGGACGCTGCGTATTGTTCTTCGCACACAGTAGACCCAGTGACGCCGTGTGGCTAGAGGGTGGCGGTGGCTTTCCAGGAAAGGTCGACGCCGCTGTCGCACCTGGCTAGCGAAACTTTGCATGGCGGCATCTCGGCAGGCCATTCGTAACAATATCTACATCTTGATTTTTCATGTAGGAGAGACAGATATGGTCAACTTTCTCATAAGTTGGTGGCTTTGATGAATCGTTATTACTCAATGGCTGCGCGGTCGATATTTTAATAGGTGGATTCCGCGGTAGACCCGACACCTGATCCGCAATGTTGGCTTTATCGGTTTGTTGAAGCCACGCAGGTAGTTGTAAGGACAGCACCTGAACAAGGGAGTCTGTGAGATTTGTCACAATGAGCTCCATTACTTTCTCCAACGCCTTTTCTACGGAAGCTGCCACAGCCTGAGAGATTGAGTTTTCCATACACCGTGTTTGACGGGCCGTTATACCAGCATACGCTTGAGTCCTACTCTGAATTTCTCCAATGGCCTCACGACGAGAGCATCGACGTCTATCAATTTCTTCGAGGATTTGCACTTCTTTTGACCTTGCAGGGCAGTTAGGCCCATCTGCAGGGTGAAGCCCACTGAAAAGGCAGCAGGGCTCATTTCGTGAAGAACAGTCATTTGAATTATGGCCGTCTCCACAAATCCGGCATCGTGTGTTGGACCTGCAACCTTTTATGGTGTGCCCAAACCTCCAGCACTTTAGAGTGCGCGGGGTGATAAAGGCTCAACTCAGTGTATAAGCGGCCATGCCTTGATTTCCGATGTGCGGTTCATTCCAGCAAATGTAGCAATGACGGTTTCTGTGGGCATGCGCTTATTAGAGACTTTTAGCGTGTCCGGTATTCCGGCAAGCGCGGGCGGTTTTCCGGTTTAGCGGGGGCGTCAACGTGAGCGGCCAGATTGGTGGCGCCAGCTGGTGGCGCAAAGCTCAACCACACAAACACAGAGCTAATTACTATATGCTGCTTAGCTGCTGGCGTAAATTTTCGACAGTGGCGTAATCGTGTTCACAATTACGCCGCTGCCAAAAATTTGCATGAGTGGCGAAGCAGGATATGGTGAGTTACTGCAGTTTTAGCTATGCGTTTGTCTGGTTGAGCTCTACAACACCAGGCGGCTTCACCGCTCACGTTTACGCCCCGACCATGCGGTAATCCGCCCAAACCGCTCCCGTTTACCGGAATAGCGTACAAGCTAAATGTCTCAACGACACGGTTGCAAAGATACACAGAAATCACGCCTGCTGCTAGAAACATTTCCATAATACCTGCGGGACATAGACTTCTGTCGACACCGCGTACTAGGCCTTTGGCACATGCAAGGTGATGAGGAATCAAACTGCTCACCTGTACGAGCACCACGTGGCAACCACGAGGCGACGGGAGCTGCCGTACTACGAGCATCACGTGGCTACCACGAAGCGACGAGAGCTCCCACTTCTCCGCGACGAATCAAAAATTCGACACTGGAGAGTCGCTTGCAGCCGTCCAGTCGGTCTGATGCGCTCCGATTGCTACCTGTACGCTATAATCCACTATCTGTAAATATTGTATAAAGTTTTTCGTTTCTTCTTCGTCTGCGGAAAGAGTCCGTCTTTCGTCCTCAACCCCGAAGTCACAACACCGGATGAGTCGCAAAAATATCGCACTTCAGTAAATCTTGAACACAAGTTTGGTCTGACGGACAGCAAATAATGTTCCCTCAGCCAAACTGTCGAACCTCGGTGATTTGTTGAAAATTGGCCGAGGCCATCCGGAGTTCGGTTTGAATTGCCTTGGGATTCTTCATGCGAATCACTTCGCGATCACTCGGAACCAAAGCCACGGGTAAGCTGCTCGTCCCACTGCGTAAGAAAAGCTTCACCAGCAAATCAAAGGGAGGAATAGAAGCCAACCAGGTGTAAGCCTCCTGGCCTGGCGATGATAGAGACATTGCAGAGAAATAGGAAATTACTCTGGCGAGTTAACAGATATTGGAACAAAAGGCTAAAAAACAATTAGGTAATAAACACAGATCAAAAGGAAACCGCCAGCTACTTGACCAGAACCAGCGTCGTGAGCTCGAACCGCTTCGAAGCGTGGAACGCGACCCAAAACGTTTGCAACCCAAAAGGGTTGCAGAAAATAGGGCCTCTTCCCAGTGGCGTAGCCAGAAATTTCGTTCGGGGGGGGGGGCTCACATTGTAGCTCGGCCTCCTCCTCAAGAGAAAGCTTTAGCTCAGGTGCTCCTTTGTAAATACATGTTGAAGGAGAATTCGTTTTTCTCGGCAAACACTGCACCAAATTTGACGAGGTTTGTTGGATTTATCATAAAAACTTAAATTCTACTGACTTTTGGTTTCGCGTTTTTCATTTATGCTGTCAATTCTTTATTAAAAATTGCAAAAAAATCACAAATTTTCAGAAAACGAAACTAGCAAGTTTAAAACTTTGTAACTCAACAATGAAAAATAATATCGCAATTCTGTGAATTGCATCTAATAGTACATCCACAGCGGACAGAATTGATATGTTACCCATGAATCTCAAGAACATTAGTATTATGGAAATAGTGCTTTTGCAGAACCATTGTACACAACGTAAGCAATTCACGTAAGATGCAAATTGACATACCAAGTTTGTCCGCTTTGACTGTTAGAATAGATGTCGTTTACAGAACCGCGATATATGTTCTTGATGCAGAGCTACTAGTTCTTAAACGTCGTGCTTCTCTTTTTCGAAGTTTCGATTTTTTCAAAATATATAAACAAAATTCAGACCCTAAATCGTAATTCCGCTTCCAACCGACACTAGAATTTAACTTTCTTTCTCAAGTGCAACAAATTTCAATGAAAGCGATCGAGGGGTAATCTCAGAAAAGCGTTTCTGCGTTTTACATGCACTTGAATAGGCCGCGTCGGAGTTGGGCTCAAGCTAAAGCTTCCTCTTAAACAATTTGTCGAGGGATCAAATACACGAATAATAACTGCATTGCCATTGCCAAAGATGGTGGAAACGAATTCTTGAACGCTACACACTGTCAAAACAAGCAAAATATGTATTTTTTTTTCATAATAGAATGTACTCGTATGTCCCAAACATTGTGCCCGAAATAACTGATATCAAGGCTACCATTTTTTTGTCTATCTAATAAGTAACGAAAATATTACACGAACTTTAGAACTAGATCAGTTCGAAACCAGCAAAGCAGTGCGTTCCACTGGTATGAAAAATGTAAGGGCCATGAAAAAGAACAAGTTGAGAAAAAATGTGTTAATGAAACTGTCGTCATTCAAGAACCTTGTTCACATTCTCGTACATATGCAACGGCCAGAGAAAAATCTCAATGACGCTGTCATTTGTTCGAATGTATTACGCAGGAGCAGCTGTTACTGGTAGTATATCATGAGTAATTGCACCGAAATTATAGTCGCAACAGAGAGCACGCATAAAAAGCACGAGTTCTGCAAAATATACGAGGGCAAGTCAAATGAAAATGAGCCAATGGGAATACATGACAAACGGGGTACTTAATTTAAAAGTAGTCTCTCTGAGCATTAAGACATTTGTCCCATTGACTAACGAGTCGCGTGATTTCCGTCTCATAAAGCTCCTTGGGTTGCTGCTTCAAAAAGCCTGCAACTGACTCTTTCACGTCATCGTCCGACACGAATCTGGTTCCCTTGAGCTGTTTTTTCAGTTGCCCCAAAATGTGGAAGTCGCAAGGCGACAGGTCTGAGCTGTGTGGCGGATGTTGCAGCGTTTCCTACTTGAACTGTGCCAGTTTTATATTAACCACATCATCGACGTGGGGACGGGCATTGTCGTGGAACAAGATGACCCCATTCGTCAATTTTCCCCGTCATTTGTTCTTGATTGCGACTCGCAGCCGATCCGGCGTTTCACAATATCAGAAATAATTGATAGTCTCTCAAGATTTAGCAAATTCTATCAGTAATGGCCCCCGACGATCGAAAAAAAGAAACTCAACACCTTTCCGGCGGAAATGACAGCCTTTGCATTCTTTTGGGGGCGGTGAATTAGAATGTTTCCACTGTAAGCTTTGCCGTCGTGTTTCATGCTCGTAGTAGTGGCCCCGTGGTTCGTCCTCGATCACAATCGCAGGCAGTAAGTCGTCACCGTCATTATGATACCGGATAAGATGAGTCAATGGCAGCGCCGAACTTCTCCGTCTTCTTGCGGTGGTTCAAAATCTTGGACATCCGTTGCAGACACAAGAGCCGATAGCCGAGATGTTCATGAATTATGGCGTGAACCGAACTATGATAGATGTCCACACGCTCTGCCAGTTCACCGATGCTTATCGAGCTTGATAAAGGGCAAAAAAGTGTCACTAGAAAGAAAGTTCACTGCAGGTATACACAAAACCTGGCAACAAGATATTTATGTACACGTTTAAGTGTCCAATAAATCTACCTAAGAAAAAGTTACTGTATATAATGTGTCAAAGAAGGCAAATAAACATGTTGCGCAATCAGAGATTCACAGAATCCTAGATCCCGCCCCATTCCATCCACTCCCCCCGATTTATCGCGCCCGACGGAAGGCGGCGCGCTTGCTCCCCGCTTTTCTCCTTTGCGCACACAATACTGAGTCACCATCGCCGGCTCACCCATTCCAGCCCCCCCCCCCTCCCCTTACGTTTTCAATCGCACATACAGCATGCGGCGCGCGGTCACGACGTTATCGCCCTTAGACTTCACAAGAAACATGAGAGCGACGGCGACAGTAGGAATGCGCCTGGAGTGTCCATATAATTGCTATCGCAATAATATAATAAGGGTATCGGCAACTGAAACGTTCCGTGGCTCATTACTTTCCGCAAAAGAAGTAACAAAATCGAAGTTTCACCATGCCACAATCTGCTGCGCCGCAACAATGCATTTTTCCCCCCATTTGTGAGGCGGGGGAACCGAAATGAAAAAAAAAAAAAACGCAAAAGAAAGTATGATGGCCACAATCGAATGCCTATTTTGGGCACCTAATGTGGCTACCGAAGGAATATCGAAGAAAACGTGAGACGCTTGGTCCACCGAGAAACATACGCATACTTCTCGGTATCCTACACGAGCGAGACAAGAGATTCCGGAGAGGTTGCGCTCAAGGAAACGCGGTGCAATCCGTCGAGTCCCCACAGTGATGGAAGCGAGAGACCATTGTTTTCTTTTCTCGTCTGCTAGCCACAAAGTGTCCACAACTCTGCCAGGCGAAAATCCACTCGGCCAGAGAAAACCGAACGCGCAGCGAAGTGCGCTGCGCGATGGTGGGGCAACACGAGAAAAACGCATGCGCTCTGGCTGGTTCTGGCTGCCCGCAGGTAGGGCAGCGAGAACAAAAAAATTGAAGAGGCTCAATCTGTCCTCGCGAATCAAAGTCAAAGTACAAAAAATAAATAAGGACGTAGTTACCTTGGCTGGCTTTAGTGTCTTGACATGGATGCTTTGGCGTAGGTGAAAAAATTTTTATTTTTTTATGTGACATGACGGCAGGAATGAACCACCACAACGCTTCGTCTCATCGGACCTCGCTACGTGCTTTGTCAACTTGTCTGATAGTGTGTTGATTAGGCTTGTCTCGTTGTATGTTCCGATGTAAGACTTTAGGAAAGTCAATGCACCTTTGGCGTCAAATGTTTATAACAACATTAAACCCACAAAGTTCCACAATTCAAAATCTAAAGCACAACTTTGGAAATGTAAATGCACCTTTCGCATCAGAAGTTTATGAGAACTTTATACCCATAAAGTTTTGGAATTGACCTCCATGCGCTCCGTAGATTCCGAGGCCTCCACGAGACACCGTGGCGAGCCCGTGCGCCATGAAAACGCCTCTGAAACTTGGTGTTCGGATGGGGCTCCGAACACCATGGACGTTGCCGCGAAATCCAGCCCGAGTTCGCAATGTTCGCGGTGAAATGTCTTTTCGAGCGTGAAAAGGACATTCTAGACAAAATCCAGAATAATTTCCGGTGCCGGAGGTTGCTTTGGTCGGCCGTGCATGGACAGCACGAAAAAATTTCGGGGGGGGGGGGGGGCTGAAGCCCCATAACCCCCCCCCCTGGCTACGCCCCTGCCTCTTCCTCTTTACACACACACACACACACACACACACTCTCTCTCTCTCTTTCTATCTCATTGAGAAATTGAGAAAATACTGGACGAAAGCGGACCAAAAGCGCAATTTTTCTTGTTTGACATATTATTTCAGAAAATTTCTACGGTGTATTGGCGCTTAAATAATTTGTGTGTTATACAAAGCTCCGGGTCAATTCAGAAAACAATTGCAATAAACAAATCGATAATGGTGTTACCAGGAAAAAATGGTCAGTTTGGAAGGTTTTTCTCAGAATTCGGGACTCCTAAGGAACTTCTTGACTGAAGTTACCGATAACCTTTGCATGTTGAAGACGAATCCTAGGTTCAGTAGGCGAAGTTGTGAAGCTTTAGGCTCTAAAATAATTTTCGTTTTATTATCATTTTTTGAAGAACTATCTTTCGCGTACTTGAGCAAACTTTGAAAGCACGTCACATGAGAAGAATTTTTTTTTTTTCAGCAAGATCTTGGGAAATCAGCGTGAGCACGGTAGTAAATATCCATGATTTTTTAAAGCGAAATTCGAGATGTCGAGAGACATGTCCGGGGCACTACTTAGCGTGGAATGATTCTCAGCTATGTTTTTGTTTTGATACGTCGCCAACGCCTCCTCGTGTCTGAAACAAGCGAAGCTCAGCAAATCCAGTAGTCGCCGACCGCGCCCAAACCATGGGACAAACCAGCTGTTACATTAATTTCTTAAGCTTTGCATGCATAAGAGAGAGAGAGAGAGAGAAAGCAAGGATAGGAAAGGCAGGGAGGTCAACCAGAAGAGCACCCGGTTTGCTACCCTACACTGGGGGTGGGGAAAAGGGGAATAGAAAGAGGAAAAAAGGGAGAGAGTAAGCACTGAATGCGTGTGGGAGGGACACTATGCAGAGGGACACTATAAACGGTCTCTTAAGCAGGTGCACTTTGAAGTATTGCACTAGTGCCCGAATCGCTTTTCGTGCATGCATATCAATGTAAAGAAAGTGTATGTCATATAGTGCAGCACATCTGCACATCTTTCTCAATAAACGGAACTCCTGTTAATCGGAACATATTTCTCCGATCCGTTGAGGTTCCGTTTAACAAGATTACGCTGTATATTTTCGTTGAGTATCGCAAGTTTTCATTTCAGCTACCCCATAGAAACATGTTATGCGCCACAACACTGCGCATACTAGTTGTGTTAAAAAAAAGCCGACGAGTGTGTTTGCCTTCCTGTTCAGCGCTGGCCTATCACTTATCATTTAGGGCCATGGCGGATTTCAATCTTCAAAACGAAGGCGCTGATGCACGCTGAGCGCTAGGACCGCTCGGTATTTTTTTTCTTTTGCGATGTGCGTGCAAGCTTGCATTCTTTCGAAATACGATTAAGAGAACTGCCAGCCAGACGCGCAAGAAGGCAGTTAAGCAATTTTTTTTTTTACTTCGCAGGCTTTCTTCAAATAGCACTCTCTTGGAGATTGTCAAATTCCTCACTATTGTCGAATTTGCCATCTTGTCAACTCTGATTGGCCCAGAGGGCTGCTGCGGCCTCTCTGATTGGCTCAGAATGCCACCATTACAGAATTTGAGAATATGGCGGGATTTGACCATTTCCAGAATAGTATCCCAGAAAAAAGAACCGTGTAAAAGATAACGCAAAGCAAACATGTAAAGAAAACTCTGCGCTGGCTACTTTCCTTTCGAGAATGCTATAGGTCACGCTGATAACACGCATCCCACTCGTGACAATTATTGTCGTGGGACAAGCTACACTCTTAAGTTTACACCCTTTGAGTCGTATCTTGCCACACAACGATAAACGTCATCTGTCTTGTCCGCATTTCCTTTCTTTAACGCTGCGAGCCTGGTACTTCCCAGTAACGAACGGCATGCGCGTTATCAGCATGGCATAGCATTGCCGACAGGAAAGTAGCGGGCGCGGCTTTTTCAAGAAAGGAAACGCCAGCAAGGCAGACGACGATTATTGTTGTGTGGCAGATATACACCCCAAAGGGTGCAAACTTTTTAAGAGTGCACGTTTAAAGGTGTACGAAGGGTATATTTTGCCTAATAATGGTGTAGGCGTGTTTTATTGTGGCATAGTTGAGGGAAAAACCAGTCACAAAACAGAAAGAACAAAAAGAGAGGTTCACGCCACAACGACTGGTCGTTCTGGTGTGAATCTCTCTTCTTGTCCTTTGTGTTTTGTGACTGGTTTTTCCTTCAACTATGTACCAACTGGCGCGGATTTCAACCCTTCTGCAAATTATTGTGGCAAAGCCTGATGACGGTGTTGCAGAATTAGTCCTGTCAATCGCTCTGTTGTGATGACGCTGAATAGTGGATGAAGGCGTGCTACAATTTAGATTTCGCAATGTGCGTCCACAGGTGAGCGCGCATTTTTTGTAAAACACTTGTGTGGTCACTGTTCCAACCGGTGCCCGCTCCAATGTCATATATCGATTGGGAAGCTCTTACGACGTCTAGCGAAGTTGGCTAAAACTTGCAACTTATCCACTTCACCTGCATGAACAGGTGGTGTGAGGAGTCTATTGTCGCGACGAACGCTTTCACCTTCTCACAATCGTTGTCACGGCACCATGCGATCACAAGTGAGGGCCCTGAAGTTTTTATCAGAATAATTTTTTCCCCCGGTGATTGAGTTTGAATTCATCGGATTAATCTGAAAACGCAAAACCCTATAGTTCGCGGGAAAGTAGAGCATGCCCCACGTTTGGGCGCCACTGTGGGGCAGGCGCGGTCCGCGCCAGCAGTCCTGGCCAGCCGCGCTCAAGAGCGCCCAGCCACGGCTCGCGCCACCGAACGCTCGCGCGTTTTTCGTTCTTTCTCCAATGGCTCCGATATGTCTCCGATCACAGAGGTGCTCCCATAAGTTATAGACACATAAAACACCCTTATGGCCGCAATTTGATTGTCACTGTAGGAACAGAGTGAGGTACGGGCCCTGTGCCGAACGTAAGGATTATATTCTCATCTACGCGGCACTTTCTACGCTAGCTCAGGCAGTGCAGCACTTTCGTCCTCGATTTTACAGTTCTGCGCACGCTGCAGTCTGCACCGTCGCGTACTTCGATTTGACTTCGTGCAGGAGCCAGTGCAGCACCACCTCATCTTGCGCTTGTTGCTTTGAAAGTACAGCCGTCGCACAAGCTTTTGATAGCAGATGGCGTGGTGCAGCCCCGTGCAGCGTTGGTCAACTAGCGGTGCGCGGACGTGAACGCTTCCCATTGCGGTTATATTGGTTATATCAGTCAATCTAGCTCGCATAACGCGGCGAGTTCGATGCATGGATAGTTGTCGGGACACGTCGGTAAAGACATGCTAAATTGTTTTCGTTTGAACGGCTTGGTCTTGGTACGCGTTTTCTAGCAAAAAAGTACGATCACCACTAGGATTCTGAAAGCTGCCAAGAATCTTCGAGCACATAAAAAAGTGGGTTGTTATAAAAGAATGTCAACAATTGTCATTACCTTTTGGAAACATGTCCTTGCATGCGCCCTCGTTTACTGTTTTATATTTTCGGTGTTAGTAGAATATCTGGAAACAGAAAACGTTTTTTTTTTGTAATTTATTTTAAAGCCGTCAAAATTTCCGGAAATTTTACATCTCCAGTCGCACGACGTGGACTCGTTCGGTACAGCGCACGGTATTTGCGGCCAATTCGAAGGAACCGTATAGGTTCTTGGAAAACAGAAGAAAGTCACGCATACTGCGAGTGAGAGCTGGAGGTGGCTAGCCAGAAAATACGCAAGAACAGGAGATGCATGGCGATTTTATTATTGTATTCTTGAGTGGTACAAAGTAGTGCCGCGGGCATCGCAACTGTCTTGAGTCCGCGCGCACACCTCAGCGGTGCCGCGGCCACAGGGATGACTGTTGGTCTATGGGGCGGTGCATGCAGGCGGGACGGCGGGAAAGCAGAGCATGCACCAGGGCATGGCGAGTCCGAGGCATGGTGAAGACGGTTGATGTGCCGAAGGCTTTGCTGCAGCAGCAGTAGCGACCTGCAGGGTACATGCTCCTGCCTCAGCGAGCGTGTGGCGGCCACCTGCGATGTACTATATATATGGACACGCAGACTCATTGGGATGACCGTGCCACGCAATGATGTAGCTCCAGCTTCCATCGGGCATCATCGTAGAGATTTCGCAGCATCGCGTACGCGCTGTCTTCCCTAGCGCCGATTGCCGCTGGCCGTGCTCAGCACACTCAACGGCCCAACGCTGTCTACACTGCCAAGAGAACGCGTGGCTGTCGGCGAATGGTTAGCTATAGCGCGGCCAACCCGCCGTTCAGCCCGTGCCGCGCACAGCTGGTTTTCGATCGGCCCATCAGCACACGCGCTCAGCGAGCCGCGGCGCTCCTTCAGCGGCGGATTCAACTGCCACGCTATTATCCTGCTGAAATCCGACCAAGAACTACCGAATTCCCTAATGTGGAATGCTTAACGAAAATCCACCACCCGCCGTGGTTGCTTGTGGCTGTGGTGTTGGGAACGAGTTCGCGGGATCGAATCCCAGCCACGGCGGCCACATTTCGATGGGGGCGAAAACACCTGTGTACTTAGATTTGGGTGCACTTTAAAGAACCTCAGGTGGTCTAAATTATTCCGGAGTCCCCCACTGCGGCGTGCCTCATAATCAGAAAGTGGTTTTGGCACGTAAAACCCCATAATTTTAGTCCATGCAGGCAATATTTGAAGCTTTTATTTAGCTAAATTCCAACCGATTCATTGCAAATGTGAATCTGAACAATAGTATACAAAATGAAATGTATCGCAGGTAAGAAAATAATTGCAAAGTAATTGCTTCAGTACAGGAATTAACGTTTATAGAGAACCAATAAAACATGCAAACCAAATGTCTGCGTGTCTTACAGCGGAGCTGTCTTAGGCCTGTTTCCACCGTTTCGTGATGTGCGTAGGCACAAACGATAGTGGCGTCCACAGCTTATGTGTACCAGCTGCGTTTGAGGCCAGATGTGTCAAAACCGGTGATGGATGATGGTCTGATGCGTTGCGATCTACGCAAACGACAGCGCGGCCGTTGGGCCCTTAAAGGGACGAAGTCAAGCTGAAGTGATAGATTAGTGCCCGAGAATCTCTAAGGCGTCAATATTATCGCGAGCATAGCCTTAATAATCGAGAAATAGTGGAAAATGCAGGACATGATTAGGACTCCCCCGGCACATTCAAGCACTTGCCCGATGACGAAAGCACTCGATCCTCAGTTAAATTCTGTCGCTAGTACTCTCGTTGCAAAAAAACATCCTTGTATTAAAAGATTAAATAAAATGCTACTTGTCCAGTTGTACTTCATTTGCGGGAGCATATACAGGAATACTAGGCCGCTCACGTTAACCGGCAAACAGCCCGCGCTTGACGCGCTAAAATTCTCTAGTTTTTGCACGCCTCCGTTGTTCGTCGTTTCCACTATTTTCTTCCACCAACCTTCCAATCTTCTCTACTGCCGACTTGTTTACTTTCCCCCTCCTCTCGCTGAACCCAAGGGCTTCAAGGAGGCCAGAGACGCCTAAATCGACTGCTGGGCAGATATTTCACGTTTTAATAAAAAATGCTCTATAGTTCCCCTAACTTTGCCACGGCAAGCACATACTTCTTCTTCCTTCTCATATCTCGCTTTTAGGTGCGTGTTCTAAGGCATCCTCATCTCACTTCGAAAAGTAATGAGCTTCCCTTTGAGTTATCAATTGCTTCTTCCTTGATTTCGCTTTTTCCTCTCAAGTAGTTACTCATAGCAGGTTTCTTTTCTATCGCCGCCACTCATGAGATTATCTCAGCCTCTGTGAGTTTCCGCTTGATGTTCTTTGTTGCCATGCTTGGGTATTGTCTGGAATTTATTCTGTTTAAGTGTGCTGGGTTTCGGAACGTTCTGGTTTGCAACCTTCTCCAATCTGTTTGAGACCTGTCGAGTTGTTTGTGGGGTTGTGGGTATGCTTCTCTGTGGGTATGCTCACCTTACAGGTCGCATACTTGCTGGTGAGCTTCCTAGTTCTTTTCCTCCACTGTGAATCAATGTTTCTCCTGTACAAATACCTGAAAACTCTCCCAGCCCATTTATTTTCTTCCATATTCCTCAGTAGGTAGCGACATTAGTGTTCCTGTATATGCTCCCGCAGGGAGCGGGAGCATGTACAGGAACACCACGGAGGAAGGAAACTAAGGAGAGGCCCTGACGTCACTCTTTATGAAGCAAAAGTGAAGCCGGAATTTGGCGTTGCTCATGGCGATGCTCCGCCTTTTGGGCCACCCTCCTCTCTTGTTTACATCTTTCGCGAAACCACGCCGCGCTGTGCGTGGTGTCGCGCGCGGAGCGCGCGCAACATCTGGCAGAGTGCAGGTAACACAGCGCAACAAGACACGGTGACTAACGCAAACCCACCCACTCAGCGCCTTTGCCACGGCCCGAAACCTACCAGAGCAACACGTGTGAGCGCTCAAAACCATAACAACGCCGCCATTGTGGCCCAAAAGGCGTGGCCATACAACAAAAAAAATAAAAAAGCAGCAAAAAAATGAGAACCTACTACGTCATTTCCGCCACACTTTTCTCCTAGCGCGCGGAGGCGGTAGGGCCTCTCCTTAGTTTCCTTCCTCCGTGAGGAACACTAAGCGACATCTGCCGCGCGCGCCACCTAGGAAGTTCCTGTAGCAGACGGCGCCCAAGCTAAACCGCGGCGCCGCGGCATTCGTGAGGTGAAAAAAATATCTGCACACGCGCGAAAATAAAACGTACTGGTGCCTGACTGTGGTGAAAAACGAAAGAATGGCCCGAACTGCTAAATCTAGTCCTTTAATTTCAAATGAGCGCTGAAAGAAAAACGCTCAAGAGAGCGGCATGAGTGCTTGATCGCCTCGATTCCGCATGTTTACCTTTCGTTCGTTTGCGCTCAATCACCGCGCGAGCCTTGGTGATTGCTTGCGCTTAATCCCGTTTGCTCTGTGAATTCCTTTGCTTGTAAGTGTGCTGCGTACACATAGCGGTTACTTTGAACGAATAATTCGTGTAAAAAAGAAGGCTGACAGTCGCTTGGACCGAAAGACTTTCTACACAACGTCGCTGAAACGTGCGACCATCACGGCAACTAAACAACATCCTGTGTGTGTGTGTGGAAACGAGTGCGCCAACAGTCTTCTTGCCGCTGAGTGTGTCTGTCGTGAAGCGATTACACGTCGACTGACGTGTTTTGTGGCTCAGTGCTACGATCGAGCCAGTGCAACTGTCGTGACATTCTGAAGCGGCGGTATGGATCGTGTCAGCGAGTCTCCTGGATCGTGTTCGGGCTGCCAGCGCGATCTAATCTCGCCGCACACCAACCTCGAGCGTAGTGTGTGCGCGTGTGTGAATGCGGTTGACTGTTCTTGTGAACCGTGCGACGTCGCCACGTAAACTTGAATCATGACGCACATTGTTGTGTTCATGCCTTTTCGCCTCCGTGCAGCGCTAAAGCCCCGTAAGAAATAGAGGGCCCTTATACTAAACGCACGCGAATTGGCCTAGCTATTGCTGCACTGTGTTTTGCTGGTGATCCGTGTATCGCTTCTGGCGTTCTTCTTATGTTAATTTGCAGTTGTGTGTTTTTCGTCAGTAAAATGGCATCGCCGATTACTGAAACACCTTCGAGTGTAAGGGAAACTAGGAAGAAACGAGCTCGCAGGTGTATGTAATGTACTTTGATATATTGTATTATACTTTATAATTGGATGGCCAGAATAGCAGTGGCTATGCAGTATTTGTTTTTAAAAGCAGAGTAATGCAGGCACTTATGAATATATTTATTCACATATGCAATGCACAAAATACGATTAGGATATGCAGAGTTGGAAATGACTTTTTAGAATTATTATAAAGCGCAGTTAACAACGCGCGCACAAACACAGGGAAGTGTAAAAGCAGAATTCACTGCTGAAATTTGTGATTTTTTATCGCACGTAACGCAATGCGGATATTTTTCAGCGAGTTAATGCGCTTCTGCCCAACTATTCATTGCATTCCAGGACATAAACTGCACTTGCTAAGTCAACGGGCTTATAATGCACTAAAATCAATAATCTCCACAAACATCGGCGGTCAACATTCATGCGCGCGAATGAAATATTATCGCAGCTCTGCACACGTGTATACTTTCTCTCGCACCTTCGTATCGCTATACGTTACTTTCCTCGCATAGTCGTGCAGTTACCTATGGTTCAGTCTTTCCGTCCCAATTCTGTGCAACCATACTTTTCTTCTGGTTAGGTTCTGGTTGCTGCACGGGATGCAAAATAACTTCTTGCCATCCTTTGTCCCGTTTCGGCACCCAACCACACAGCAACAAGACATTTCGGCCCTCCCGGAACAAAATTATCGCAGCAATGTGCACAGCACAACAGGCGAAACGCGCGCACTTCGCTCGCCGCGCAGGAACTTTCATGGCGGCAAAGGGGCGGAGCAAGGTCACATGTCACCGATCAGCTTATCGCTGGCGTCATCGGCTGGATCAAAGCCTTTCTCTACTTTAAAATTATTTAGGGATTTTAGCTGGATGGATGGATGTTATGAGCGTCCCCTTTGGAACGGGGCGGTGGGTTGCGCCACCAAGCCCTTGCTATTATACTGCCTGATGTATACCTAGGTTCATCATCATCATCATCAGTCTAGTTACGCCCACTGCAGGGCAAAGGCCTCTCCCATACTTCTCCAACTACCCCGGTCATGTACTAATTGTGGCCATGTTGTCCCTGCAAACGTCTTAATGTCATCCGCCTACCTAACTTTCTGCCGCCCCCTGCTACGCTTCCCTTCCCTTGGAATCCAGTCCGTAACTCTTAGTGACCATCGGTTATCTTCCCTCCTCATTACATGTCCGGCCCATGCCCATTTCTTTTTCTTGATTTCAACTAAGATGTCGTTTACCCGCGTTTGTTGCCTCACCCAATCTGCTCTTTTCTTATCCCTTAACGTTACACCCATCATTCTTCTTTCCATAGCTCGTTGCGTCGTCCACAATTTCAGCAGAACCCTTTTCGTAAACCTCCAGGTTTCTGCCCCATATGTGAGTACTGGTAACACACAGCTGTTGTACACTTTCCTTTTGAGGGATAGTGGCAACCTGCTGTTCATGATTTGAGAATGCCTGCCAAACGCACCCCAACCCATTCTTATTCTTCTGGTTATTTCAGTCTCATGATCCGGATCCGTGGTCACTACCTGCCCTAAGTAGATGTATTCCCTTACCACTTCCAGTGCTTCGCTACCTATCGTAAACTGCTGTTCTCTTCCGAGACTGTTAAACAATACTTTAGTTTTCTGCAGATTAATTTTCAGACTCACCCTTCTGCTTTGCCTCTCCAGGTCAGTGAGCATGCATTGCAATTGGTCTCCTGAGTTACTAAGCAAGGCAATATCATAGCAACCTTAGCAACTACCTAGGTTAAACAATAAAAAAAAAGAAAAAAAGCACTATGAACTACCACACCCAAATTTTCCGATTCCCTAGTGCGAACTGTGATTTTGTACGTCTCCGTTTTTTGTCGTTTCCCTACTTTTCTTCCACCAGTCTTCCAATCGCCTCTTACTAATCCCCTATTGCGGACATGTTTACTTTTCCACTGCTCTCGCTGAACCCAAGGGCTTCAAGGAGGCCAGTGGTGCCTAAATCGACCGCTGGGTAGACGTCTGCACATTCTAATAAAACGTGCTCCATAGTTTCCCTAGCTTTACCGCAGCAAGCACATGCTTCTTCTTCCTTCTTGTATCTCGCTTTATAAGTGCGTGTTCTAAGGCATCCAGATCTCCCTTCGAAAAGTAATGAGCTTCCCTTCGAGTTATCATAAATTGTTTCTTTCCTGATTTCTATTTTTCCTTTTAAGTAGTTACTCATGGCAGGTTTCTTTTCCATTGCCGCCACCCATGAGATTATTTCAGCCTCTCTGACTTTCCGCTTGACCTTCTTTGTTGCTGTGTTGCCCACCCTACAGGCCGCATACTTGCTGGTAAGCTTCCTAGTTCTTTTCCTCCACTGTGAATCAATGTTTTTCCTGTACAGATACCTGAACACACTCCCAGCCCATTTACTTTCTTCGATATTCCTCAGCCGTTCTTCATACTCAATTTTACTGCGAGCTTCCCTCACTTCAAAACTAGTCCAGCCCATATCACCCTGCACAGCTTCATTTGTAGTCTTCCCGTGAGCGCCCAATGCCAGGCGACCCACTGACCTTTGGTTCCCGTCGAGTCCTGATTGTACCCCTGATTTAAAGCAAACAACCGCATTTCCAAAAGTAAGTCCTGGAACCATTACACCTTTCCACATACCTCGGAAGACCTCGTACCTATTGTATCCCCATAGCGCTCGGTGCTTCATTATGGCTGAATTTCTCTTCCCCTTCACTGTTATCTTTTTTTCCTGTGTTTCCATATATCTATTGCCTTCGTTTATCCATATACCAAGGTATTTATATTCTGTTACCCGAGGAGGTATCACTATTTTCATTGAATACCATAACACCTGATTTTCTAACACCAAATTTCAAACCTAAATTGTTGCCTTCCTGTCCTGTCTGTCTTGGCTGTCTGTCGGCGGTAGCCAGCTGTCTTGGCTCGGTACCGCCGTCTGTCGGGCGCCGTTTTACTCACCGACGGCAGTAAAGGGCGGTGAAGGCGTATGCAACGTCACCACTCCCCCGGTTGGGTGGCGGGAGATTTGAATTTCGAAAACGGTACTCGGACGGACGGAAATAACGTTAAAGGGACACTAAAGTGAAAAATGATTTCTTCTGCATCAGTAAGTTACCGTTCTACAACACCAAGAACACCACTCTTACAACGATAAGACGTTTGGTAAGCCATAAAAAGCGCAAGGACGAAATACCGGTGGCGACGCCTACTTAAGTTCCCGCACCTGGGGGCTGTGACGTCTTGGATTTTGATGGCATCTTCTAGGGCATACTAATTATACATAGCGGTACAGATTGACTATATTGTGTTCTAAAGGAAACGAATATTAAACATGGCAAGTCTCGGGAACCTTTATTCAGCCAACGCGGCCCAAATGCGAAAACATACTTTGGTATCCCTGACGTCACGCTGACGTACGGGCGCTGGAGTTTCGGCGCGAAATTCAAATACTGATACTTGGACCTTTATTTTATCATCTAATAATCAAACTATTTTTTTTGAAATGACTGCCTGCAGGGTTCTCAAACAATGTTTCATTAGTCTAAACTGATTTATTGTTTCGCTTTAGTGTCCCTTTAATGAGAAAAGGACCTGCGAGGTTGCCAGCCCGGGATCAGGCCACCAGGGCATTATGTGCGGTGAGGCATAGAATTTCCAACACTGCCCGGGCCCGCTGGATTGCCCATAGTTGGTCGTGTAGTTCCGAGCTACTCACAGCGCTTAGCCATCGCTCCTCTAGAAGGTCCGGTTTTATGTTGTCATCTACATATCTTGCTCTGATCTCTGTGCATTTCCATAAGATGTGTGCCATGCCTGCGTGTTCGTGCTTGCAGAGCTTGCAGCTCGCAAGCACCTGCAGCAGAAAGCGTCTGGGTATTGTCTGAAATTTACTCTGTTTAAGTGTGCTGGGTTTTGGAACGTTCTGGTTTGCAACCTTCTCCAATCTGTTTCTTGAGACCTGTCCAATTGTTATTGGGGTTGTGGGTATGCTTCTCTTTGTTTCATATAGTGTGTCAGTATGTCATGGTACGTGACCAGTCTGTCCCTGTCTTGTATCGCTACATTGTCGTCGTCGCCTCCTCCGTGTTCCCCATCGCTTCCACCGCAGTCCTCCCCCCTTCCCCGGGGGTTGCGGGATGTTGGGCCGTCACTGTCCAAGCCGCGGTGGGTTAGTTCTCACGCGGCTCGGTGGGCCTTCTCGTTGAGGGTGGGAGGGGCGCCCGCGGGCATTCTGTGGTTACTTCTCCCATATGTGCCGGAATCCATTTGAGGTATTTGGGTGTGATTTTGCCGTTCTTGAAGTCTTCTGCTCTGCGGTTCAGGATTTTGGCCGCCTCGGTGGAGACCTAGCCCTTTGTGAAGTTCCTAATGGTCGCCTTGGACTCGCTGATTATTGTTCTGTCTTGTTGCCGACCGGCGATTACAGCCAATGCGATTGCCGTTTCTTCCGCTGCATCCGATGATCTGGTCCTTACGAAGCCCGCAGTCACGGCCTCTCCTGTCTCCCGACAACCATTGTGAAGAGGGAGGTACCCTCGTCACCATGCAGTGGCGTAGTCAGAAATTTTGTTCGGGGGGAGGGGGGGGAGGCTTACGTTGCAGCTCGGCCTTCTCCTTATAGAAATTGTCGATAGATCAAGTACATGAATAATAACTGCATTGCCATTGCCAAAGATTCTGCAAACGAATTCTTGAACGCTGCGCACTGTCAAGACAAGTAAAATATGTATTTTTTCATAAAAGAATATACTCGTATGTACCAAAAATTGTGCCCAAAATAACTGATATCAATGCTTCCATGTTTTTTGTCAATTTAATAAGTAAAGTAAATATCACACGAACTTTAGAACTATCTCAGTTCGAAACCAGCAAATCAGCGCATGTCGCTGATATGAAAAATGTAAAGGCCATGAACAAGTTGAGGACAAATATTTTAATGAAACTTTGTCACTCAAGACACTTGTTTACATTTTTGTACATATGCAACGGCCAGGGAAAAATCTCAATGACGCTGTCCTTTCTTCCAATGTATTGCGCAGGAGCAGCTGTCACCGGTCGTGTATTGTGAGTAATTGCACCGAAATTATGGTCGCAACAGAGACCACATGTAGAAAGCAGGAGCTCTGCAAAATATACGAGGGCGAGTCAAATGAAAGTGAGCCAATGCGAATATATGACAAACGGGGTACTTTATGTTAAAGTATACTCTGCATTAGCATTGAGACATTTGTCCCACTGAATAACGAGTCCCGTGATTCCCGTCGCGTAAAGCTCCTTGGGTTGCTGCTTCAAAAGATCTGTAATTGTCTCTTTCACGTCATCGTCCGACACAAATCTGGTTCCCTTGAGCTGTTTTTTCAGTTGCCCCAAAATGTGGAAGTCGCAAAGCGACAGGTCTGAGCTGTGTGACGGATGTTGCAGCGTTTCCCACTTGAATTTTGCCACTTTTGTGTTAACCACGTCAACGACGTGGGGACGGGCATTGTCGTGGAGCAAGATAACCCCGTTCATCAATTTTCCACGTCGTTTGTTCTTGATTGCGACGCGCAGCCGATCCGGCGTTTCACAATATCGCAAACGGTCGATAGTCTCTCCAGGTTTGGCAAATTCGATCAGTAATGGCCACTGACGATCGAAAAAAAGTCAACAACACCTTTCCGGCGGAAATGACGGGCTTTGCTTTTTTGGGGGGTGGTGAATTCGAATGTTTCCACTGTAAGCTTTGTCGTCGTGTTTCCGACTCATAGTAGTGGCGCCACGATTAGTCCTCGGTCACAATTGCAGACAAGAAGTCGTCATCCTCATAGTGATACCGGATCAGATGAGTCAAGGTAGCGCCGAACCTCTCCGTCTTCTGGCGGTGGTTCAACATCTTTGACATTCATTGCGCACACAAGAGCCGATGATCGAGATGTTCACGAATTATGGTGTGCACCGAACCGTGACTGATGTTCACACGCTCTGCCAGTTCATCGATGCTTATCCACCGTTCTTGTCTAATCAGCTCATCAACCTATGCAATTGCGTTAGTGGTGATTGCACGGTGGCTTTGGCCTTGTCTTGGATCGTCTTTGCAACTTCCACGTCCTTATTTGAACCGTTTGCTCCAACGCTTCACAGTGGCCAATGAAATGCAATGTTTAACGTACACCGCGGCCGCCACACGGCGACTAACTTCTTTTTGGGAAACACCTTCAACTGCGATAACCTCATGGCACCACGCTGTTCAACTTTTGGAGCCTCCATTATGTCATGCAGCTATGTTCAACCCAGTGTATGAGAGGATTAAACAATATTTATCCTCAAACCCAGGTGTCACTTTTGTAAATGAGAGATGCCTGTGTGCTACGCGCATGCCTCGCAGATAATGAACCGAAACATTATTGCGTGTAGTGGGTTTGCTCACTTTCATTTGACTCGCCCTCGTACATTAGAAATGCGAAGATACCAAAATACAAATGCCAAGGTACAGCTTGATAAAGCGCAAGAAAGTGTCACTGGAAACAAAGTTCACTGCACTGCACTGTTGGATCTGGAGGACAATACCAATTGCTGTCTCCCAGACATTGGATCTTGCCGTTGAGTGCCGGAGTCGGCCGAGGTTGAGGAGATGAAAACTGGAGGTTTATTTACATTATTTACAGTGAGAGTACAAATAAATTAATAGTCATAAAGTCATTACGGGCCGGCAGCAACTCGGACACTGCGGCCCGTGGCAAGAAGCTCGAAAGAGATGAATGAAGGAATGCTTCTTGCCACTCCCGGTCTCTGGCTTTTAACCCCTTCGGTGTCTCGAAGTCACGTCACGTTCGGCCAATCGGCGAGCCCGCCCAGGTGGCGTCATTTTCGGCCAATCGGCGAGCCCGCTCAGGTGGCGTCATTTTCGGCCAATGGTAGACGCCCGTGCGAGTGCAAGTCACACCCGGCGCAGAGGGTTGCTCCATTGTCTCCACCTGTCCGAGGGATTATTTGTCTCCTGTATTGCCTTCCTGGTCTGCAACTGCCGTCACAAAGGCGGATGGGGGGCTGCTGCCAAAGCGTCACGGTGCATTACAGCCGTCTTGCCACGCGGCTTGCAAGCGCTCAGAGGGGCCAGGCGGTTCTCGAGCGACCCTGCAGAGCCGCAAAGCAGCTTTGCTCGAGACCTACGTTACCTGGAACCATGCCAGGCTCCCGCTAGCTTTCGGGAAGAGTCAAGCAGTGAATAGCTCCACATGCGGCACACGAGGCGGGGGACGCCAACTTGTTTGGGACGTGCCGCGCCTCGGGAACGTGGTAGATACGCTTCTGCGCTCCTTAATTAGGTGTGACGCGATTCGATGTGGTCTGGTGAACTCGAAGAAGGCTCAGGAAAAGGTCCCTTATCTAACAACACGAAACCTCTCAGCAAGATATTTAAATATACGTATGTCTCCAATGAATCTGCATATCTAAGAAAAAGACACTGTATATAATCCGTCAAACAAGGCAAATAAACATGTTGCGCAATCACACAGCACAGAATCCTAATGCCCGCCGCCCCTCCCTCCACTTTCCACGATGTATCGCGTGCGACGGAAGGCGGCGCGCTTCCTCCCCGCTTTTCTCCCTTGCGCAGACAAGACCGAGCCACCATCATCGGCTCAATCACGCCACACCCTCTACGTTTTCACTCGCACATGCAGCATGCAGCGCGCGGTCACGATGTTATCACTCTTCGACTTTACACGGAACATGAGGGAGACGGCGACGACAGGAATGAGCCTGGACTGTCCATATAATTGCTATCGAAATAATATAAGAAGAGTATACGGCAACTGAAGCGTCGCGCGTCCCGCGAAAGAAGTAACGAAATCGAACTTTCACCATGCGACAATTCCCTGCGCCGCAACAATGTTTTTTATTCTTCTTTTGTGAGGCCGGGGCACCGAAATGAAAAAAAAAGACGCAAGGGAAAGCATGTTGGCCACAATCGAATGCCTACTTTGGGCACCTAATGTGGCTACCAAAGGAATATCGAAGAAAATGTGAGACGCTTGGTCCACAGGTAACCGTACGCATAGTGCTCGGTATCCTACACCGGCGAGACAAGAGTTTCCGGAGAGGTTGCGCTCAAGCGAACGCGTTGGAATCCGTCGAGTGCCCACTGTGATAGCGGCGAGCGACCATTGTTTCTTTTTCGCGTCTGCTAAACTCTGCGAGGCGAAAATTCAGTCGGCCAGAGAAAAATTGGGGGACGCTTAAGCTTCGCCTTCAAGAGTGGAACGCGATAGCGTTCCCGTCGACCCGCCAAGGGGTGTAAGACAATGCGCTACGGCGCAGCGATCACTTACGAGGCGCCCCGCATCGGACTTTGCACCCACCAATCACGCGGTGAGCGTCGAGCAACGCAGGGTTCCGTGCGGCAACGAAACGTGCGCCTGAGCAAGCGGAACGAACCAGAGAACTCGGTGTCTCGGAGGGGGAAACGATGCACGCCAGCCAAACGTCGTGATCAGCACGGGCAGAGAGATAGACAGATAGTGATCTAAAGAAAGGGGGGACGCTTGATTCTGCAACCCGTGAGGGAGCACGGCGAAGCGTCGTCAGGGGAGAGGGAGTCCGGGCCGCGACGCACCTCGCGCCGGTCCCCGCACAGCCCCAATGCGCGCGTGGCGCGCCACCTGTCGGGGCAGCGCCGTACATTGAGAGGAGGCGGTCTTCTGTGTTTGCCGCAAGATGGCTCTGCGTGTGCGGAAAGCACAGAATAAATGTAGCGGAAACGCACTTCGCTACTCGTGTAACTGCGACTTCTGTAAGTTACATGTTCATAATTACCGATATAAACAGCAGTATAACTTTCTACGGCTCGTTTCTAAGGCAACACCGCATTCACTAGAGGCGCTTTTGTACCGCTTTGAAGCATCGAACTCGTGGTTGAGTGGTAGCGTCTCCGACTCGCACTCCGGAGACCCTGGTTCGATTCCCACCCAGCCCATCTTGCAAGTGGTTTTTCATTCATGAAGTGCCTCCCGGGATTTATCGCTCACGGCGACGCCCACAACACCGGATTTTCTGCGACACGAGCTCCTTAACGCTGTCGCGTTAAGAACGAACGCGTACGGAAGTGCGCCGCGCGGTAGTCGGGGCAACGCGAGAAAAACGCATGCTGTTGTGCCATTACCACAAGCCCGGATTCCGAATCTACAAGATGTAGAATTTATCCTGCGAACGCCCTTTGGACAAACCCGGGGCTGCGCCGAAAGGCACAGCGCCCTAATTCTCCCTTGACAAGTCAAGATGCTGAGCGTCAGGCAGCGGTGTCCTGCGGAGAAGCATCGGCGAGCGACATGTCCAAACGTGCAACCAAGTGCCAGACAGCCCGGCGGCGTACCTCCTTTTGCCTGGAGGTCACCGCGCGCGCCAGCTTTGAACCGTGTGGCCAGCGCGGTCGCTGGTTGGACCTCTCAGACGACCGTCGAGTGCTGGCTTTGTATTGGGCCGTTTGAGTGACAATGGTTTCTCGGGGCATTATAAGGCCCGACGCAGCCGCCTGGAAAACCGGATCCGCCGACCCACCGGGAGCTGAGTGCCGCTCTCGACTGGAGTGAGATGTGTCACGCGTTGGAGTCTCAACGGACGTCGCCGAGCGGGAACAGTCGCGTTTGCTGTTAGCTCTCGGCCCCCGTGCCGATCCGAACTTGTCCTGTATAATGACCTGTGTATAAAATCCCTTTCGTTATTCTCACCGACGCCTGACTCGGAGTCTTCGCTACCAACGCTCTGTCACGAAACGGGTGACGAGCGCTACGGGACCACCTCAAAGTCGTAACAATGCGCACTGGCTGGCTCTGGTAGCCTGAGGGTAGCGAGAACAAAAAAATTGAAGAGGCTCAATGTGCCCTCGCGAAGAAAAGTCAAAGCAGAAAAATAAATAAGAAGGTAGTTACCTTTGCTGGCTTTAGTGTCTTGATATGGATGCTTGGGCGCCAGTGACAAAAATGTGGATATTTTTTTTTTTTTTCTGTGACATGCCGGTGCAAATGAACCACCACAACGCTTCGTCTTATAGGACCTCGCTGCGAGCTTTGCCAACTTGTCTGAGAGTGTGTTGACTTGGCTTGTCTCGTTGTATGGTCCGATGTACGACTTTAGACAAGTTAATGCACCTTCGGCGTCAAATGTTTACAAGAACATTAAACCCACAAAGTTCCGGAATTGAAAATCTAAACCACAACTTTGGAAATGTGAGTGCACCTTTCGCATAAAAAGTTTATGAGAACTTTATACCCATAAAGTTTCAGAATTGAAATCCATGCGCTCCTTATAGATGCTGCGGCCTCCGCGAGATGCCACGACGAGCCCGCTCGTCATCAAAACGCCCTTGAAACTTTGTGTTCGGATGGGGCACCTGCTATGTGACTCCAGGTGCATGGGCGTTGCCACGAAATCCTCCGCGAGTTCACAGTTTTCGCGCTAAGATGTCTTTTTGAGCGTGAGAAAAACATTCTTGACAAAATACAGAATGATTTACGGCGCCGGGAGGTGTTTTGGTCGGCATTGCATGACAGCACGAAAAACTTTCGGGGGGGGAGCTGAAGCCCCATAAGCACCCCCCCTACCCCTGGCTACGCCGCTGCTCGTCACCGCCGACACCACCATTGTCGTCCCGGTTTCGGGTGTACTGGGCGGCGTCTACGAAGAGCACCCCCTCCCGCGCGCCGTGGTTGTTGAGGATCGTTCTCGTGCGGCATTTTCTTCTCTCGACATTGTGCACGGGGAGCATGTTCTTCGGGATATTTTCCGTGTTTATTGCGGCTCGGACGTCCGGGTGAATCTGCGTCTTGGGGCCCTTCATTCCGTGGTGGTTTATGCCGATCTTTTCCACGACTTCTCTGCCCGCCGTGGTTCCGGAGTCTTTCGAGTTGCGCTATCCTCTGTGCTTCCACGATTTCGTCCAGCGTGTTATGCACCCCGATTTGTAGTAACCTTTCGTTTCTTGTGCTTTGCGAGAAACCCAGTGCCGTTCTGTACGCTTTTCTAATGAGCGCGTCGACCTTGTTTTTCTCAGCCTTGTTCCAGTGGACGAATGCTGCCACGTACGCGACGTGGCTGATCGTGAAAGTCTGAACGACACGTACGGCGCATATTTCTTTAATGCCCATTCTGCTGTTGGAGACCCTCTGTATTAGCCTAACGGTCGCCGTGACTTTCTTTTCCAGGGGCGTTATAGTTTCCGCGTTTGTTCCCCTGGCTTTGATCCAGAGACCCAGGACTGATCTTTTTTTCGACCATGGGTATCTCCGTGCGTTTTCTCGTGGTTATTCCGATTCCCCTTTTGTGTAGTTCCGCTACGTCTCTGGATGGTTTGCCTAGCCTCCTGGGGCGGCAGAGTAGCAGTTCGGATTTCTCCGGCGAGCATTCTAGTCAGGCACGTACCCAAGGGGGGGCCCGGGGGGGCCCGGGCCCCCCCCCCCCCGAAATCATGTGGCATACCCCCCCCCCCTCCCCACCCACGCCACCACTCCTCACACATTCCTAAAGCGCCGCCAGATCAATGTTGAGACTTGGCAGCTGTTCATCGGTCAGCATTATGCTGCCTTTTTCACTCCTTTTAGATGGCGGTAGTTATCGGCATCTCTTGTAATGTGAAGGACAGTTTTCTCATAGATTCCGCACCCGCGCGATTAACTCAAGATGCGTTCAGTTGTCACCATCTATTCAACCGTCGCGCGCATAGCTGTTGCTTTTGTTAGTTCAACCTTCTTTGTTTAGGCTGTTCCTGGGACCAGGAGAGGGATGCGGCTGTTACTCAGCTGGTCTGTACTCTCATGGAACGAGTTGCGGCGGGAGAAAACGCCAATTGCGTTTAACTTATCCCTTTGCTTCATTATTTCCTTGAGTTACGGCTGGCCGCGACGCTGGCAGATGCCCGGAACCATATACACGTGATATGGGTTAGATAAGGTGGGAAATAAAATAATGTGAAAGAGCGTCGATCATGAAACCCTGCAATAACCCTTAAGCCCATAAGCAAGATGAATGTCGCCCGTTACATCGTCTGCTTTTCCCTAATTGTATAGCACTTTTCGTGCAAAATTGGCAACTGGAAACAAAAATCGCAAGGAATTGAGAAATTAAGCGATTTACTAAGGGAGAGAGCCAAGGCAACAACCAAACTGCAAGCAAAAGCGAATAATAAAAAAGTTAACCGTTGTTTATGAGAATAGTTATGGATCAACATCTTTTTATTTAAAAAGGAAGTAGAGAAAACGCCGCCGGAAGTGGAGAACAATTACTTGTTTTGAATGACGCTTCTACAGTTATCGGTCGAACCACCTCACGTAGCCACTTCTCTGCTGTGCTTATGTGGAGTACTGCGCTCACCTTTCGCGGTGAGCGCAGTACGTTTAGAATCGCAGATTCCTGCGCTCTACGCGGTTGTATGGGACTGGCGGCCGCACAGCGTTACGCAACTCGCGGAACTGTCAAAACTGATCAACAAGGCGAAAATAACTGATATTCGAAACTATAACATGAGAAAGACTGAAGAAGCCGTAAAAAATGAACGCAGCCTGAAATCAGTAAAAAAGAAACCTGGCATAGGACAAACCATGATGTATGCACTAAAAGATAAGAAGGATAATATCATCAGCAATCTCGAAGGTATAGTAAAAGCAGCGGAAAAATTCTAAGCTGACCTGTATACAGTACCCAGAGGAGTCACGATACCTCACTTAGAAACAGTAATGAACAGGATACAGAAACTCTCCTATAACTAGCGATGAGGTCAGAAGGGCCCTGCAAGACATGAAACGATGAAGAGCGGGAGGAGAAGGTGGAATAACAGTCGATTTAATCAAGGATGAAGGAGACATAATGCTTGGAAAACTGGCTGCTCTTTATACGAAGTGTCTATCGACTGCAAGGGTCCCAGAAAACTGGAAGAATGCAGACATTATACTAATCCACAAAAAAGGAGACGTTAAAGAATTGACAAATTATGGGACCATTAGCTTACTCCCAGTATTATATAAAATATTTACCAAAATAATCTCCAAACACTGGACTTTAGTCAACCAAGGGAATAGGCTGGCTTCAGGAAGGGATACTCTACAATGGATCACATCCATGTCATCAATCAGGTTATCGCGAAATCTGCAGAGTACAATAAGCCTCTCTATGTGGCTTATATAGATTACGAAAAGGCATTTGATTCAGTAGAGATACCAGCAATCGTAGAGGCACTACGTAATCAAGGAGTACAGAACGCTTACGTAAAAAGCTTGGAAAATATTGCTACGTGCGTGTGGTATTTGTTTGTTTGAACTAGGCGCGTAGGCGCCATCACTCCAGAAAAGAGGAGGAAGAACGAACTGGGCTCGCGCTGTGAATCTAACCGGTAAGAGCTGCAACCGTTGTTGTAAATATAATCTGTAAATAGTTTCTCGTCTTACTGACTCGTCCTTCGCGTAAGAATATCTACAGAGGTTCTACAGCTACCTTAATTCTACACAAGAAAAGCAGGGAGATACCTAGAGAGAAAGGGGTCAGACAGGGAGACACAATTTCTCCAAAGCTATTCACTGCGTGCTTTGAAGAATTCAAGCTATTAAACTGGGAAGGCTTAGGAGTAAAGATCGACGGCAAATATCTCAGCAACCTTCGGTTTGCCGATGACATTGTTCTATTCAACAACAATGCAGACGAGTTACAACAAATGATTGGAGACCTTAACAGAGAGAGTGTAAGAGTGGGGTTTAATATTAATATGCAGAAGTTGAAGATAATGATAAATAGCCGGGCAAAGGAACAAGAGATCAGGATCGCCAGTCGGCCACTAGAGACTGTGAAGGAGTACGTTTACCTAGGTCAATTAATCACAGGGAACCCTGATCATGAGAAGGAAATTCACAGAAGAATAAAAATAGGTTGGATCGCATACGGCAGACATTGCCAGCTCCTGACAGGAAGCTTACCATTATTATTGGAAAGTAAGGTGTGCAATCAGTGCATTTTGCCAGTGCTGACATATGGGGCAGAGACTTGAGAGCAAGTTAAGGGCCGCGCAAAGAGCGATCGAACGAAGATTGCTAGGCATAACGTTAAGAGAGAAAGAGAGCGGTTTGGATCAGAGAGCGAACGGGTATAGACGATATTCTAATTGACATCAAGAGGAAAAAATGTAGCTGGGCAGGTCATGTAATGCGCCGGTTAGATAACCGTTGGACTATTAGGGTTACAGAATGGGTACCAAGAGAAGGGAAACGCAATCGAGGACGACAAAACACTAGGCGGAGCGATGAAATTAGGAAATTCGCGGGCGCTAGTTGGAATCGGTTGGAGCAGGACAGGGGTAATTGAAGATCGCAGGGAGAGGCCTTCGTCCTGCAGTGGATATAAAACAGGCTGATGATGATGATGATGATGATGATGATGATGATGATGATGGTGGTGGTGGTGGTGGTGGTGGTGGTGGTGGGCCCCCCCCGAAAAAAAATCCTGGGTACGTGCCTGATTCTAGTCCGGTGCCCTCCATATGATTTTCGATTGCCTCCGCCGCCCCTTGAAGTCTGTTCTCCATATCGCCTTCGCTTGCGTCATTCGTGGTCCAAATCGTAATGTTGTCTGCATAAACTGTGTGATTAATGCCTTCTATTCGCTCCAGTTTTTCCGATAGTCCGATCATGACGAGGTTGAAGAGCATCGGTGACGTGACGGACCCTTGCAGTGTGCCCGCGCTGCCCATGTCCACCTGGATGCTCTCCTCCTCGTCCAGTCTGATTCTGGCTGTCCTTCCCGTAAGGAAATTTCTTATATAGTTATAAGTTCGTTCGCCCAGGCCGAATTGCGTGATTCTGTCGAGGATGGTCGCGTGCTTGACCCCGTCGAAGGCCTTCTTTAGATCAAGTCCGAGTATTGCCCTCAAGCCTCGCCCCGTGGTGTCTATGACTTGCTCCTTGAGTTATGATGGCGTCCACTTCTGATGTCATGAGCCCACTTCTGATGCCAATCGTGTTGCCGTGGTACATGTCGTTTGACTCCAGGTAGCCGTTAACGTCTACTCAGGCAAGCGTGTTCCATCACTTTACCAACGCAGGAAGTGAGGGAGATAGGCCGCATGCTCCGGATTTCTAGAGATTTACCCGGCTTGGGGATGAGCATCACGTCGGACCTCTTCCATTCGTCGGGTATCCCCCTGTTCCGCCAGCACTCGTTGATGTAGTCTGTCAAGCGGCTCGTTGCCTGGTCGTCCAGGTTCCGGAGCACCTTGTTGGTCACGTTTTCGGGGCCCGGAGTCGACTTGGTCTTGATGGTCTGCAGGACCGCCTTGATTTCTTGCTGGGAGAAGTCTCTGTCGAGGTCCTCGTTGGGAGAGCCCGAGTATAGTTCCGGTGTTCTACTGGTGGAGGTCTCTCAAGGTACAGCTTGACGATTTCATTACCCATTTCACGGATGTTTCCTTTGTACTTGTGTCCGAGCTTGGTCATTTCCTCTTTCGCCGCTGTCTTGGTGCCCAACGGATCGAGCAGGTGCTTGAGGATCTTCCACGCCTTACCCGTGTTGATGTTGCCGTCCATGGCGTCACATACCTAGTCCCAATCCTGATTGCATAACTGGGCACTGTGTTTCGATGTTCTTGATTAGTTCCGCGATTTTGCGCCTTAGATTTCTATTGTGTTTTTTGCCTTTGCAGGTGTTCATGGATGGATTTCTTGGTTTGTACGGACCCTTCAGATGAAATTTTTGTGTAAATTAAAGGGCCCTTGAAACGGTTCGCACAAATTTTGTAGGCGCGTAGCTAGGGTAGAGCAAAAGTTAATCATTCGCACCACCAAAGTTTGTGTGAAATGTCTCATAGTAAGAGAACTACGGACGATTACAAATTACCCTCCTCCACAGTCATGCATTTTCTCCTCAACTCGTTCGCCGAGTGATCGGGGCTACGCTCCGCCTTCACTGGCTCTGTGTCATGATGGCATGTCGTGTCGTCGACTTCCGGTCTCTAGGAGCGAGCGCGCGAAGCCTCTCCAAACTCTCCGCCAGCTGCTTGGCAGTCGACCCCAAGCGAGAGCTGTCAAAGCAGCGTGCGTTGCGAGCATTCTGTCGCAGCGCCGAACCTCTCTGGTATTCCGGTAACCACAGGCGAGCGTGGCGTTTTAACGGAACATAGGAGGCATTAGAGAATTTTAGTGCGTCCCGTACGTATTCCGGCAAGCGCGGGTGGTTTGCCAGGTGAGCGGGGGCGTCAACGTGAGCGGCCTAAAACCCCTCAATTTTTCAAAAGTAGCGCCATTCCTAGATCTTTCCGCCACCCCGCTCACCCTGGCGCGTCCTCCTCCACGCCTCCTGTCACCCCAGCCTACTCCGCTCCCCCATTGGCCAATCTGTGTCACGTGGAAGCAGGCGCCGCGCTTTTGTATATTTTTTTCTTTCCAGTCACTGGAGATGAGTTGGGCACCAGGGACAGTGACAACTTATAACGATCTCGTTAAGGCATTTACCTCAGTCGCCGAATCTTCCCCCCGCCTCACCCAAAGTTCAGCCGGGCGGCGTATTTTCATCCGCTAGCAGCTACAACGGGGCGTGCCACTTTTGACGGAGCTCGACGTTTCTGCGCAGGCGCGAGTAAGAGCGGGCGCGAGAGAGAAAATCTGGGGGCTTTTGCTCCTTGAATATATGACTCAGCCTAGGCACTACGGAGGAGGTTTCTTATAGCGTCCTCGATCACCTTGCCCCGGGATTGCCCCGAAACCAGAATGGTGCGCTTTGCCCCGCCGTGGTGCCGCACTGCGGAGGGTCAACATCGAGGACAAAACTGCACCCTGTGCAGGGTGCTTGCATGCAGCGCCACATTGCCCCTGGCGCGCAAAACGTGCGCGCGCATATTTTATTGTTTGCAGATGCTGAGCATCTGCGGCAAGCGCTCGAACCTTGTCAAACTGCGTGCTCCGACATACCTGGTTGCAAGCAAACACCAATGGATTTTATAATTAATCCTGACGACCCGTTCAATGAACCTGTCCACTTTCGGCCGCTCTTCACCACACTGTTTTTGGACGAGGTCGAGCACTTGTCGTCTTCGCTGTCAGACGAACTTGAAGAATGCTCATCGATTGCGGCAACTAGCAGCGCTTCCTTTCTCATTGCCGACAAATCCACTAGCTAACTCCGTTGCAACGTACCGCAGCTATCGGGCCAGAGCGTCCGCGGTTCTGCTACAGTGGCCTAGTAGTTCTGCAGTCGGCAGTACGCGCGCACGTCGCGCGTCCCGCAGTGCTTGCTGGGATTGCACTCCGGCGCACCGCCGATTTTCTCGGTGCGAGACGGGGCAACGGAAAACCGCTCCAACAGGGTGCGCTTCCGGTGATCGAGGATGGTCAGTGCGCACCGGTGCGGCTGATCGAGGATGAAAGTGCGCACCAAGGCGCCCCGGTGCGCACCGGTGCGGGTGATCGAGGACGCTATTAGATTGCGTTGTATTCGTTTGTCCCCTGACATGCCGGCATTGCGGAGTTCGGTCGGTTGGTTTATACGCTCCGCCGCTGGCTGCCCGCGCGGTGAGGCAGTGGGCGCGGACGCCGCTTGGTGATCGCTGTGTCTGAAGGGACAATGTTCTGACTGGTGTTTTATAAGTCGCGGGTCGAATTTTTCGTCGCGACGATAGATCGGATTTTTTACAAGCACTGCTCCAGGAGGGCACATGTAACCGGCAAACGGAGGCCTCAGGAGAGCACCTGAGGTTATATTAAAGCAGGCGGCGCAGGATCTCCGGGGCACCCAAGCGGTAGCGGGGGGATCAAAGCTGGAAGCCGGGCGGCCCGTGGGTTGGGGCCGCAGAGGCCGAAGCGTGCCTGGGGGTGTTCGCATAAAACATTGGCTGTCCGCGATAGCGGACAGCCGATCTTATACTCCCCTGGCACGCGCAGGCCTCTGCGAGCCCCAACCCACGGACCAGTCCGGCTTCTAGCTTTGATATCCCCGTTGCCGCTTTGGTGTCCTGGAGGCGCCGCCAATAATGCGAAATAATGACACGTTGTTTTCATTAGTAAAAACATGATCGATTAAATATGATTGCGTCGAGCCGCCAACTTGCGATGCTAAGTTCAGCACAACCGCGCCCCGCGACTTCTGCCGGCACGGCGCGCCTAGGGACAAGCGCATACACCGCGCCCCAAGGGACTCCTCCGTAGTACCTAGGCAGAGTCGTATTTTCAAGAATCAAAACTCCCCACATTTTCTCTCTCGCACCCGCTCTCACTCGCGCATGCGCGCAAACGTCCGTCGTCTCCGCAAGTTCCACGCCCCGTTGTACCTACGAGCAGTTGGAAATACGCGGGCGGGCGCAGGCTACCACCCTGCGTCTACTACAAACAAACACGTACCCTTCACCCGCCCGCCTCAACCTTATATTTCCGGACGTCTACACTACCCCCAACTGCCGGTGCTGTGGAATTCACCCGGCTACACTTCCGCATATGCTATGGGAGTGCCCAGCACAGTACACCCAGACTAACACCACGACTCTCTCGTCGAGGTTGCATGAGGCTCTGCGGAGCTCCGCCCTCGACGACCAAACCTGGGCGACCCAGCACGCCCGCGAGGCGGCGGTGAGGCAAGCCCTCGACGTCCCTTCGTGGGAGGCTTAGGCCCGGCCATCATAAAGTGCTGGTTCCACAATAAAAGTTTATTCCTCCTCCTCCTCCTCCTCCAGCGCGGAGCAGGCGCCGCGCTTTTGTATATTTTTTCTTTCCAGCGCGCGCCGACCTCCATTGTTGGGCCTGCGCGACGAAAGTACGGCAGGCGGACTGACGGAGTGCGTTAGCGTTATAGAATGTGTAGGGCCGTGAACTTAATTGCGATGCCATGCTGCTGCGCCTTCGGTTGCCGCAACAGACACAGCGAGGACAAAAAGCTTTTTGCTTTGCCGTCCGGCGGTCGCAACGCAAAAAGAAGTGTGGATTCGCAGGATCGGGCGGGCTGACTTCGAAGAAGTGGCAAATAACGCACGGGCTTAGTGAAGTAAGGGCCACGGCTATTCACAACCTCTTATTTGGGCCTAGTTCACGCCTTTCGCTTCGAAAAAGTGTGTGTTCATGCTCTGCGTGTTCATGCTTTGTTTCATGTAGTTTCGTCTTGCGGTGAAATGCACGCATCTGCAGCTGGCCTGTGACATAAAAGCGACTTTATTCAGGGTGTGTTTTGAGCTCCACCAGAAGTCAGCACATTCTCGACGCTTTTGCAAGGCTCACTGTGACTTACGATGCAGTCTTTTAGCTTCGAATGTACGCCCGCATGTATTGATTTGGTTTGTGGTGATTAACGTTTTTAACGTTCCGAAGAGAATAAAGCTAGGATGGAGGTTGTAGTGGATGGCTCCGGATAACTTTATCTAGCTCGCCTGGGGATGTTTAACGTGCACTTTGATCGTAGAGTCGTACGTGGGCCGCTAAATTCATCGTTGGCGTTTCATAATACTCGCGCGGGCGCGCTAGCGCTGCTTTAGAAGTTGGCGCCTCGACGCGATTGTATTTCTTCAATAAATTTTATTTACTAGTTGTAACAACTTGTCATTATTTCGTATTATTGACGGCGCCTCCAGGGCACCAAAGCGGCAACGGGAACACCAAAGCTAGAACCAGGGCTGGATGGGGCTCGCCGAAGCAAAGTGATTTGCAACGTCTGGCTAATATCTGTGGACAGGAAGGCAACAATTTAGGTTTGAAATTTAGTGTTAGAAAATCAGGTGTTATGGTATTCAATGAAAACAGTGAACAGACAGTGGAGATACAGGGCCAAGAAATACCTCGGGTAACAGAATATAAATACCTTGGTATATGGATAAACGAAGGCAATGGATATATGGAAACACAGGAAAAAAAACCATAACAGTCAAGGGGAAGACAAATGCAGCCATAATGAAGCACAGAGCGCTATGGGGATACAATAGGTACGAGGTCCTCCGAGGTATGTGGAAAGGGGTAATGGTTCCAGGACTTACTTTTGGAAATGCGGTTGTTTGCTTTAAATCAGGGGTACAATCAGGACTCGACGGGAACCAAAGGTCAGTGGGTCGCCTAGCATTGGGCGCTCACGGGAAGACTACAAATGAAGCTGTGCAGGGGGATATGGGCTGGACTAGTTTTGAAGTGAGGGAAGCTCGCAGTAAAATTGAGTATGAACAACGGCTGAGGAATATGGAAGAAAGTGAATGGGCTGGGAGCGTGTTCAGGTATCTGTACAGGAAAAACATTGATTCACAGTGGAGGAAAATAACTAGGAAGCTTACCAGCAAGTATGCGGCCTGTAGGGTGGGCAACACAGCAACAAAGAAGGTCAAGCGGAAAGTCAGAGAGGCTGAAATAATCTCATGGGTGGCGGCAATGGAAAAGAAACCTGCCATGAGTAACTACTTAAGAGGAAAAACGAAATCAGGAAAGAAACAATTTATGATAACTCAAAGGGAAGCTCATTACTTTTCGAAGCGAGATCGGGATGCCTTAGAACACGCACCTATAAAGCGAGATATAAGAAGGAAGAAGAAGCATGTGCTTGCTGCGGTAAAGCTAGGGAAATGACGGAGCATATTTTATTAGAATGTGAAGACGTCTACCCAGCGGTCGATTTAGGCACCACTGGCCTCCTTGAAGCCCTTGGGTTCAGCGGGAGCAGTGGTAAAGCAAACAGGTCCGCAATAGACATTAGTAAGAGGCGATTGGAGGATTGGTGGAAGAAAAGTAGGGAAACGACAAAAGACGGAGACGTGCAAAAGCACAATTCGCAATAGGGGATCAGAAAGTTTGGACGTGGTAGTTCATGTTTTTTTTTTCATTGGTTAACCTAGGTAGGATATTAGACAGCATAGTAGCAAGAGCTTGGTAGCAAGAGCGTAGTAGCAAGAGCGTTGTAGCAAGAGCTCCAAAGGGGATGCTCATAACATCCATCCATGACAGGAGGCGTGAAGAAAAAGTTTTCTTCACGCCATGACGTACGTCGGGAATAGCCACAGGGTGGCGGAAAGATCTAAGAATAGCGCTACTTTTGAAAAATTGAGGGGCTTTAGGCCGCTCACGCACGCTCACGTTTACGCCCCCGCTTGCCGGAATAGCGGACACGCTAAAAGTCTCTATAAACTCAAGCTGATGAAGCAACTTTAGCGTAGACGTACGTGAGCTGCCTGATCGGCCTCCACGGTCCAGCCACCCGTTGGCGCAGAGTTTAACCAGCCAAACAATGAGCTAATATTGCTCTAACCAAGTGTAATACATTTTCAACATTTACAAAAACAACGTGTTAGCGATTACACTCCTGCGAAAAATTTACACCTGCAGCAAAATAGAATACATTTCTTTACTGCTACTGTGTGTGGTTGAGCTCTGTGCCACCAGGTGGCTGCACCGTGCAGACCATTCACATTTTTGCTTCTGCTCATCCCGTGAAACGACAGTCAAACGGCCAGGCCTTGTCCCCTTGCGCTTGCCCTAATACCGGACTCGGGACACGTTATTGCGTTAGTAATCTGCTGATGTAACGTGACTGCCGCAAGCGCGCAAATCCTGGCGACGATAGGATAGCGGCAGTCCGATGCGCTGCAGCCAGTCCGCTCGTCTACTGGCTTGCAGAGGGACACGATGTCGCAGCTTGACATATTGCCAGTCGCTACATTTGCAGTCCACAACGCAACAAAGTCGAATCATAGCGCTCGCGAAAAGACAGACCGACACTGACGGCGGAGCTCTCGTCAAAGACGGAGCACGTTGCAAGACAAGCAGACGACACGATGTGTGCCGGAAGTGCTTAAGTGTACTGAAAAATTCTTCTTGTGCATTTCCTTTATGTTACTTTCTTTTTATAAAAACAAATTTCGTCTGCTTGTTCCCATGTCGTGCAGTCATGCGCGCAGACACCGAAACTACGCTATCTTCTACCGCGTTCCAGCGCGGGATCATGCTCTGTGATCCGTTTGGTTGCCTCAGTATTCGTGTAGCACAGTCTTGTACTGCTAGTCAGGTGTCCTCGTGCACAGCGCGCAAAATCGTGTGCTGCGCGGAACGAGACAATCGCAACAGCTAGCTCGCGACGCCGTCAGCGGAAGTGCGCCGCGCTGCAAAAAGAAAAAAAAAACGAGAAAAAGAAATGAAGGCG
Organism: Dermacentor andersoni; assembly: GCF_023375885.2. Taxonomy (NCBI): domain Eukaryota; kingdom Metazoa; phylum Arthropoda; class Arachnida; order Ixodida; family Ixodidae; genus Dermacentor; species Dermacentor andersoni. The sequence continues at coordinate 147,321,699 of NC_092814.1, forward strand.
GGGACCGTAACGGATTCGTCACGCGATCGTCGAAGTCCGGCATTAGCCGCGAGAACGACGCGCTGCGAGCGCCGCTCGCGTGAAGTCGGCACGGACTCGCGCCTGTCGTTTGCTGCAGTTCGGGCGGTGTCCAGACGCATTCTGCAGTGTTTCCGTTTGTTCGCTCTCGTTCCCAATGCTTGTATACTTATGACGGGCCTCTCAAATATATATTTTACGCTGTCTTCGTTAGCGAAAATGTAATCAAGGAGCTTACTTCCTCGACGATATAGATTTCTCGAAGGCAACGCTATAGTGCCATCTGAGGGAGCTCAGACCAGCCCATTACGGGTTTTTCATGCGCGGATCTACACTTTCCAGTGGTAGCTCACATGAATAATAAAAGCATAGACTCAAAAGCACAGCACATAAGAATCTAGTTAAGATTCCATACCCACTATGGTGCAATATGCGTGTCACAATTAAACGCTGAATATATATGACTTCTACATTTATCTAGATTTTAACCTGCTAAAATATGTTTGCTCACGACGAATAGTTCACGACATAATATCGAATTTTTCTATTTCTTCACAAACTACATTTATCTAGATTTTAACCTGCTAAAATATGTTTGCTCACGACGAATAGTTCACGACATAATATCGAATTTTTCTATTTCTTCACAAAAACCCTCGGCAGTAACACGAGGACTTCACTGCAGTTTAGATTCGGCCAGCACCACTGGCGTTTTAACTGGTTTTTAAAATTAGGCCGTTCTTCACCGGTTTAAGTGGCAGTAGCTTGAAGCAAAGCTTATTGAGGTTTACAGCTGTTTGCCGCACACAGAAAGAAATGTACCAATATTTATTCCCTTTCCGTGCTACACTTGAGCAATTTACTGGTGCTTCTTGGTTGAGAAACAGACATTGAGAACTGACAAAGGCTGCTCCGGTCAAATATTTGAGTGAAATATGCCTTTTGGGCCGGTTCGCTGCAGTCGGCAAGAAGCCGAAGGCCCATTCATTAGTAGTGTTGCACATATTGAAGATATCAGTTCCCAGTGGAGGTCAAGTGTTCATGTGAGACTTGTGGCGTCTTCTTTAAGAGGCGTGTACGCGAGGTTTTCTTTTATGCACTGACGAAGCAAATAATTTTCGGTCTGTGTAATTAAACAAAACAGGATCGAGACATGTTGAGGCAGAATGTGTTTGCATTTTCTATTTCAACGCAGCCTAAGCTGCGCTGTAGTGCCTCGAGTATGCTATAGGCATTGTAATTGGAGCTGTAAAGAGCTACTTCATGGTTTCAATTCGAAGTTGTAGTGAACTGCTGGGTTTCGCGAACAATGCACGCCAATGAACAATGCAAGGACCAGAATAAAGTTTTACCATACCATAATGCCATGTACTCAAGTGGAACAAGGTAAGGCCACAGAAAATCCATTAGCATGGATTTAATTTGTACTTATTCATCTTTAATTTGCTATAGAATCGCAGTTACGCTTCCATGCGGCTCAACAAGTCAAGTAATAAAGTCACGTGGTGCAAGGTTGTCACAACGAAAGTCCCTTTATGAGCTTTAAAAGCCAATCTATGGACTTTAGTCACAACGTGCTATACAACACGTCTCCGCGCCCTTCGCTTTGCTCGCGATCCTCCTCCGGACAGCCATCTTGGTTATAGTTACTCTATATGGCTCCCGCCATATACGGCAATTCTAATCCGTTTACCACACGCGCGACCTATAGGTCACGGGCATCACAGCGACCATAAAGCCATCATTACTGTGGGCACGAGATAAACGTAAATACAAATGAACATAATGTGTATATTTGTGTTATATTGTTCTACTTTATATTTATATACAGCTCCGCTGGTCATCCACTTTCACCGAGTGGAATGGCTCCGAATTTGTTACTTTGTGCTGTAGCAAGAGACATGTACTTCCGTTTCATTCACTTGTTCCCTGGTCGTGCAGTCGCGCTCGCAGAAGATGAAACTATCATTTTCTAGTGTTCCAGCGTTGCGATCATGCTATCCTCTCGTGCTTGTCTCAGTGGTCACGATTGTGGCACTGACTTGTACCGCTAATCGAGCGTTCTCATGCAGACCACGCAAAATTGTCTGCTACGCAAAACGAAAGAAACGCAACAGCTCGCACACTTGCCTCCTGAAATCATGGGTTCATGGCACTTCAAATATTTCGATCAGTGCTATTAATGACCTAATTTGAAAAATTATTGCGGCAGAACACTTTTTCGAGGGCACGTAACAACGTCCAATGGATGACCGAAATTTCCTATGTGGCCTGGTAAGGGGCCCATTAAGTGCGGGTGTTAGAACCATACTGAAAAAAACCTATACCTACAGTCTCCCCCATTATTTTTATTTCAAGCCCTACAACCCTTCAAGCACTTTTGCTTGATTTGCAGAGGTTAACTTTCGGCAAACATGCGAAAAACAGATTCCGACATATGCGATTGCAGAAGAAGCGCTTGGAGAACACGTGCCTCAAACTACGCATTGAAAACTCAGTTTTTACTTGCACCTTTCAGCAGAGTATTTCAAGTGTTCAAATAATAAATATCAAACATCCATAGAAGCAAGCTCAACTGTACACCATGAACTTCTTTACTGCGTCTGTACACGGCACCAATGATACGGAACAGGAAAGCAGCAAGACATTTCTGACGAATGAATTTTTTTTCTCATTTTCTTTTTGTCCGGCAAGCCAAAGATGCCGCCCGAGTCTAAGGACTTCGAGCTGCCACCTGAGGCAACCACAACAAAAACTGCCGGACCATTCATTAATAAAGTTTCTTCTTCTTAAAAAATGCTTCACTCAAGCCAGAAAACTGCTTTTAAGCTGCTACATGCAAAAGTTGCCACACACAGAATGCCATGCAAAAGCAATTTCCTTGAGGCCCGAGTGGGCAAGGGAAGCAATGCTTCAGTTGTACAGAGACATGTATGCATTCCTTCCTCGTCATGTGCTTGGGTTGCAACGAAATTACTTTTGTCACTTTCAAGCTCTGACTTGTGCTAGCACTATCAGCAAGAGGGGCAACAGGGGATCCTTTGGACAGAGTGTTTCAGAGCAAGCTGGTGTCAACAAGGATATTTGAAACATGTCACAAAAGGCCTTCATATTAGCAACTGATTTGGTTTGAAGAATGCTATCAAGATACACAGGTACTGTGACAATTTCCAAACAGCAGCTGGTCAAAAACGAAGGGAGTTTTGGTAGATCTGGGTGTCTTGCTTTTACTCCGGCAGCTGTAGAGGATTTGGTTACATCAAGGATGACAAGTATTGTGAAGAGTTTACAACTATTATTAAAGGGGGAGTGTTCTGCTTCAGCGCCCAAGGTAGATTTGGTCAGAGACAATGCCGCCAAGGTTCACAAGTACTGTGACGAGTTCATAACAGTTGTCACCATCATGCCAAAATAAAGTGGTCTTGTATTTCACTCAGCACCAACAGCCTTGTGCCTGGCCATTCAATCCACACCTTTAGTTTCAAAAGCTTGTTGGATGTTGATGACAACACAGGCAGTAAAAATTTAAAAGGTGCTTAAAAAGAAAGAAAGCAAGTGGAGGAAGAAAATACAGTGGAAAGTAAAATGTGCTGTCACCAAAATGCTTGGGTTAAATGCCAAACCGCAACAATAGGAGAGTTAGCTATTACAAACAATAAGCAGATAAGTTCTGTGGAAATTTGCAAGGTCATGAATGGAATGGATTCATGAATGGAAGGTTGTACAAGACTTCATAGTCATCGTCTACATACAGTGGACACTTACTATAAAGCAGGAATTTTTCTAAACTACGATTCTGAACTTTCTCAAGGCCCTGTATAAATTTTTCGTGTAACACCATACCAGTCAAGTGGACGGCAAATTTTTGATCCTGTCCTCCTTTCTGCTTTGATCTGTCCTTTTGTGTGCTGGCACCACTAGTTTGCTCTGAAACATGCTCTAGTTAAAGGTTGCATTTTTTACATGTACCAAACACTATAGTACACAATGGGCCAATTCAACAAGGACACAAGCTAAGTGACATTGCTGTATTGGTCAGGCAGCAGTCGAAAGTGCTGTCAAACAAGGATCAACTTTAGTTACCTAGTAGACAAGGCTTTATATTCACTTTTGTCATGACAGTTGCTTGACACAGTTAAAGCCCTGTTACAAAATATGGTAGTTTAAATGTGGAAACATCTGAACTTTTGTGGAATGAACGCTGGGTCACAACTGAACATTTTCAGTAAGGCAGCACAAAATACACATCTGACAAGGCTATGAAATATTTTTCGGGAGACATCCTATTTCAATGTAAATCCAGATGTTCCTTTCTGCTGCTCACACTTTACTGCAGATTTCAAAAACAAAATTACTCAGCAGAAAACATGCAAACTGCACATGATCACAGGACACACAATTATTGGGCAAGAAAGTAAACAGAGATTTCATGCCACATCTTGCATCCACCCATCATAACGGTGTAGAGTAACTACCAATTACAACCAAGCAATTGACAAAAGGAATGGCATTTAATGCTTCATAGCTGTTAGAAATGTGCCACATATAAAAAAGAAAGTTGCTAGAACATGACCAGGAGCAAGGAGATACCATGGCACCATATACCAGTATGTCCAAAGATAGAAAGTTGGATCAGAAGTATGTGCTTTTAGTGGCGGTGCTCAATGCTTCATGCCAATGCAAATGTCCAGTTTAGTTTCAGCTTTGTTTCTAAATTTATGTATTTTTATTTTTTAAAGAAAAGGCAACATTTTCATCTACCTGACAGCTCTTCATACTACCAGCAGCAGTCACTGAAACTGTCACAGAAGCTCAAATCTGCAGAAACCATATGATCATGAAGTAATCAAATATTGACATAACATACACAAAAATAAGACGTTATGCACTGTTCACCTATATGCAATAAACAAGTCAATGGCTTAACCTGCAGTGGCTAATTTGTTGCAGTCCCTGCAACAAATTCTTGAATTCTAAATACAGAGTTTGAGAATGGCAAAAGCAGACAATTTTGCCAATGGCAGAGTTTTTAATGTATAAGTATGCAAGTGCTGCTTTACCTGTTCAACTGGATCACGTCTGTGCACTGGGATAAGAATCCCATACGCACATAATTTTGTAGTT